>NW_028270159.1:92461216-93061216 GCF_037043375.1 Chiloscyllium plagiosum | reverse complement strand
CCAGCTATTTGTTCCATAGCATCTATCATAGAGTCGTACAGCATGAAAACAGGCCCGTCAGTGCAATCAATCCATGCTGAACATCCTGCCAAACTAATCTAGTGCAATCTGCCTCCTCCTGTACCCATTGAGTGGTTATAATGCCCTTGTAGTTTTATTACTTTGTTGTTAAACAAAACCCCAAGTATTATTTTGGAGACAAAGGGTTCAGGTCCTGGGCATGACAGATAGTGGAGTTTGAATTCAATAAGTACCTGGAATTGAAGATTCTCGTGATGACCTGAATCAGTTGTGTGGAAAATTCCATCTGATTCACTCATGCCAGTTCAGGAAGCAAACTGTCATATTCATCTGCTCTGACCCACAGGAGACTCCAGATGGATAATACCATGATTGACTCTTAAATGTCCTCTGGGAAATAACTGATGTACTAGGCATGAATAAATTAATTTTTAAAATGCCACTTTCTCATTCATGTTTGGAATCAATTGTCATTAAATTTTGCAAACGTACCCTCATCCATCACTTCCACAGCAAGTTAATTGCGCACGTAAAACACCTTCTCTAAAAAAATGCCTCACATGTCTTTTTTTAAAAAAAATCTCTCTCTTTTCATCTTAAACATATGCCCTCTCGTCTTGAAAACCTTCTCCTGGGAAAAGGCAGGTACCGTTAAGTCTAACTTGCCTCTCAATTATTCATAAACTTCTGTCAGGTCGCCGTTCAAACTCCTAACCTAAAGTGAAAACAGTGTCAACTAGGAGAAAGTGAGAACTGCAGATGAGAGATCAGAGTCGAGGGTGTTGTGCTGGGAAAGCACAGCAGGTCAGGCAGCATTTGAGGAGCAGGAGAATCGACATTTCGGGGAAGAGCCTGATGAACGACACTTGCACGAAAAGTTTTTCTCCTACTCCTCGCGTGCTGCCTGACCTGTTGTGGTTTTCCAGTACCCCAATCTCAAATCTGAAAATAGTCTCAGCCTATCCAGCCTTTCATTATAACTCAAACCTTCCACGCATGGCAACATAGGTGCATACTTTTCTGAACCTACTCCAGCTGAATAATATCATTCCTACAACTGGGCGGCCAGAACTGGACATAATATTCCAGAAGAGGCCTCATCAATGTCCTGCAAAGCTTCACTATAACGTCCCAACTACTATACAAAAAGGACTGAACAATGAAGGGAAGTATGTGAAATGCCTTTGAATCATCTTGTCTGTAGTTGATGCAAACTACAAGGAATGATGCCACTGCATCCCTAGCTTCCGTGTTCTCCAACACTACGCAACTTGCTGTACCAAGATATAATACCTTTCATATATCCAGATTGAACTCCATATCACATTTTTAAGCCCAACGAATCATTGGAATAAGATCCTCTTGAAACTTAGATAATCTTCCTCAATGTCTTCAATTTTGGTATCGCCTGCAAACCTACGAAGCATGCCTGCAGTGAGTTCCATTGTTTTTTCATATAGATCAATGATTTATATTTACCTGTAGTGGCCGTGATTTAGCAGTGTGCAGATCATACAACAGTTTGTCATGTAATTAACCATGAGGAAGAAAGCAGCAGACTGCAGGGAGATATTAAACAATTGGAAATGAAAATGGTGAAAGCAATTCATTCCAGGCAAGTTGGTGATTGTGAAGCAATTTCAAACTTCAAACCAGCCGCCCACGCTCTAGTTGTGGCACTCAGCTGTCTCAGCAAGATGCACTATTGATTGCTATAAACTGGGAAAAAAAAAATTCCCTTCTGCCCTGCCTTTGACCAGGAGCATTCCCAACCTCGGAATTTCTTCCGCCTCTAAAACGTCATAGAAATACCGTGCATTCACCGGTTGGGTCACTGGAGTCCTCGAGTATCTGTACGAAATCATCCCCATCCCGACTTCCAGTTGGATCTTCTTGATTGCGCCACTCAACTCCTCTGATTCTGGGGCTGTGAATTTGGACTATGTGGTAGCAGTGGTTACTGCCTTGTGGGGGGAAACTGGTGAAATAGCCGATGTTAAACTGCATTACAATTGAAGCATACATTTCAACAACACCTGCACTGTCCCCGGAGATTTTGATGTTTTGGAGAAATCTATTGATCCCAGCCTTCAGCAGATTAATGATGGGATCACCACAGCCATTGGGGGAACCGATATTTAACGGTCAGCCCATTCTGAGTTCCCACAAATCTGCCACTGTTCGCTTAGCACTGATATTGTGGATTTGGTACGCTGCCGACCATTTCCTATGATACTGTAGTTATCACCCACTGCCAGTGTGCTCGTCTGTGGAATGACGTGATTGTATAGTGGTCAGCACTCTGCGTTGTGGCCGTAGCAACCTCGGCTCGAATCCAAGTCATGGCACTAATTTCTCTATCTGCCCCAGTTTTGTGAAACACAAACGAATCAGTTGTTTTAACATGGTAATTTTCTCCAAGGTGATGATCATTTCCCTTCAAATTCTGCTCGCTCACATCTCTGTATTTCATACGCCAGAATTCAAATCCATCCGTTCTCAGAGATATCTCTCCCTCCTTCGATCACTAACTGAACTTTCCGTCCCACACCCCCATGTCATTAATTTAGAGATGCCGGTGTTGCACTATGGTGTACAAAGTTAAAAATCACACAACACCAGGTTACAGTCTAACAGGTTTAACTGAGCACTAGTTTTCGGAGCGCTGCTCTTTCATCATGTGGTTGTGGTGTCATTTCCTATTTCATTAAGACACTGCAGAATCTAACACTGACTCTCACATTGATACTGTTCAGTCTGTGCTGCTGTGGTCAATGTGGCTGGGTGAACGTGCCCCAACCCCACCATCGGGACCTGCAGACCAGTTGATCCATTTGGTTACCGCTGTTGTGAGGCCAATCCTCAGGCAGCAGCTTTTACTGATATGGACTTGCGATTACTGGGGGTCAAGCTCAGGAAAATGACACAGGACGAAATCGAGGAAAAATGACTTCATTGAGAAAGATTAGTTTCACGGGTTTTCTGCAATGGCTGAGCACTATTATCACTGGACTGTTAACTGAGACACCAAGCAAATGAACCAGGGACCCGGATTTGACTCCAACCATGCCAGGTGTTAGAATTGAGATTCAATAAATATCTGGAATTCCGAATCTAATAACACCTATACAACCATGGCCAATTGTTGAAAAAACAAAACCATCGGGTTCACTGACGTCCTTTGAGGAAGGAACCTGCTATTCTTACCTGGTCGGGTCTCGATGTGACTCTCGACTCACTGCAGTACGATTGAGCCTCAACTGCTCGCTGTGCAATTAGGGATCGCAAACAATACTGCCGAACCAGCAACGCCCTCATACTGTAACAGAATAGGAAAAAAATAGTTAATTCGGCTCTAGCTAGATTACTGTGTGCAGTTCTGCAATTCATAGTATAGCAATGATGTGATCACACTGGGAACGTTGCAGGAGAGATTCAATGGGATATTGTCTGGGCTGAAGATTTCATTTATGAGGAAAGATTGGACAGACTGGGGTTGGTTGTCGCCGAGCAGAGGAGATTGGAGAAGACACGACTGAGATGTACAAAATTATGAGGGATATGGATAGAATAGACTGAAAGAAGCGTTTCTAATTGATGGAGGGATCTAACACTGGGGCCAAGAGATTTCGGGAAAAGGCAGAAAGGTTTCAGTATATGTGCGGAAAGGGTTAGAGAGGCGGAAACCCTTCTAAACTGAAAAAAAAAAATCAGATGTGAATTTGTGATGCCAAGACATATCAGACTATGGGCTAAATGATGGAAATCTTGATTCAGGTCGTTAAGCAGTTATTTTGGACAAGTGCAGCCACAAAAGGCTGAAGGACCTCCTACGATTTTGTTGTCCTCCACACTACCGTCGTTCGTGTCCCCTCCTGTCACAGGGCTCAGTTCTGGGGGCATCGTAAATGTTTTAAACCTGTCGCACTGTTCCCCCGTCAAGGTTATTAATGCCTGGCCTTCCATTCTCGATGGGACATGTCACAGGAGTAACACAAAGATGGGGTACTGGGCTAATGGTCGGATACTTGGTAGTGTGGATGAGCAGAGGGCTCTTGGTGTCCATGTACACAGATATTTGAAAGTTGCCACCCAAGTAAATAGTGCGGTGAAGAAGGCATATGGCGTACTGGCTTTTATTGGTAGAGGAATTGAGTTCCGGAGTCCTGAGGTCATGTTGCAGTTGTATAAGACTCTGGTGCGGCCGCATCTGGAGTATTGTGTGCAGTTTTGGTCGCCATACTATGGGAAGGATGTGGAGGCACTGGAACTGGTGCAGAGGAGGTTTACCAGGATGTTGCCTGGTATGCTAGGAAGATCGTATGAGGAAAGGCTGAGGCACTTGGGGTTGTTTTCATTGGAGAAAAGAAGGTTTAGGGGTGGCATGATAGAGGTGTACAAGATGATTAGGGGTTTAGATAGGGTTGACGGTGAGAACCTTTTTCCACGTATGGGGTCAGCTAATACGAGGGGGCATAGATTTAAATTAAGGGGTGGTAGGTATAGGACAGATGTTAGGGATAGGTTCTTTAATCAGCGAGTCGTGAGTTCATGGAATGCCCTGTCAGTAGCAGTGGTGGACTCTCCCTCTTTATGGGCATTTAAGCGGGGCATTGGATAGGCATATGGAGGATAGTGGGCTAGTGTAGGTTAGGTGGGCTTGGATCGGCGCAACATTGAGGGCCAAAGGGCCTGTACTGTGCTGTATTTTTCTATGTTCTATGTAGGAAGGACAGTGCTGTCTGAATCAGCACGGGAAGGACTGCAGCTCCTGGGGAGAGAGAGTGTCAGTGAAAGGGCAAACACGTAACTTCTGCAACCTGCACATTGTGTTTGTGTTGCAATGAAAACCATTATATAGAGTTGTTCCTGACTGATATGTTTATTTAAAGCAGTAATCTGAAGAAGAAAACCGAGTAAACCCATTCAGGCTTGAGTGCAGGAACATTTCCAGCAGCACTAATGAGGTTGTACAGCGTAGAAGCGCGTTTGGATGCATTGAATTCCGGTTGATGGGCGCAGCTTGCTTTCACAAGGATGAGTTACCAGTGTGAAAAGCCATTACACATGATACAGATAGTGTTCAGTGTGATGGTACATTTGCTCAGTGGTTCGCACTGCTCTTAAGTCTGTATGTTAGGTGGATTGGACAGGTTAAATTGCCCTGATGTGTCCAGGGAGTGAATTCAGTAAGTTAAGTGAATTAGCCATTGGTAACGCAGTGATAAGGTCAGCAGTCACACGATGCGAGGTTTTATTCCAGCAGGTTTATTTGAAATCACAAGCCAGAGGCCTGCGGGGATAGAGACAGGAGCAAGGTCTGGTTGAGATGCTGTTCAGAGTGTCCCTACAGACTCGATTGGGTGAATTGTACTTACTGCATTGTAGGGAATCTGTGATTCTATCAGAGAGGACACTGCCAGCGTTTACTGGGCTGCTAAGACATTAGAGACAATGCTGACGGCGTTTAGTGGGAATGGAATTTTATTTATTTGTGGTTTGGAAAATTTGAAACTGAACCAAGGAAAAACGAATGGAAGTTTTCCAGAATATTTGAGGTTTGGAGAGAGTAAATAGTTGGTAAATTCATTCTTTCAAGTTCGCAACTTTCTGATCTTCAGGCATTCAAAGCCATTGATGTTGGACACAGAAATGATGGGAGCAGATTTTCTGTCACTCAGAGAAACCGTTTCCAAAATATTTGGAACGGCACATTTAGATACACAGAAGCAGTGAGTTTCACCAGGAGAGAGTCAGCCTGTGGTCAGGTAAAAGTGTAAAAGTAGGGTGTGTGGGGGGTGGGGTGGGGGGGGGGGTGGAAGGTGCGAGGAAACAATGTCGAATTTGGACGACTTTAGATGTAAATAAATATCGGAAACGAATGCGGCTGAATAAGATTCAGCAAAATAAATAGAGTTTTAAAAGATTTCTATTAATATTCCACATGAAACATTATAAATGGAACTGAGCAGATTTTGTATATTGTCAAGTGAAGATATTCAATAATGAATAGGAAGTGACCCGTCTCTTGGAGATCGATTTCCTTCTTTCATCCCATGGCATAAAGATGGGAGGATAATCGGCATGATGTTGGGTCAATTTGATAAACACTGAAATCTGCCAAAGTAACTGACCTCAAAACTGGCATCTTGTTTTGTAGTTTAACCTTCTGTTTTTTTCTCATCAGTATTTTCTTTAAGCTGAAATAATTTTGGAGCAAATTGAATACAACATTAAACATTCCAATCACATAAATCCAATTCACTTCCGATCATTGCAATGACCAGAGTGAAGTTGCAGCAAAATTAATAAAAAGAAACGAACAAAACTGCATTTCCGGGAATTTTACCCAGTTCAGGTTCAACCATACGAGAAGGACCATCGAGCTAAATCATCACCTTCACTTCTCTCTCCATATATACTTCTTCACGTGAGAGAGAAACGGTCTGAAAAAATTATGCGCCAAGACTAAATGTGCGGTGAATGTGACGGGAATTTCATGTTTGCTGTTTCATTCTGAGACAGTTCCGACTCGGAATAAATCAAGGACAAGGTATCCCTTCCAAGGAAGAGGTCAATTCCTTGGATTTTGCTGGTCGTATTATTCACTGAAAGTAGAAATATAATGGTGTGGATTCGATTCCGCTCAGGGAATTTCTTATCCCCTCCATGCACCATATGTGATCTTGACCGGGTCACATGTGAGCCCCTTTGCAATGAGCTGAAGCGGCCCAGAGGTTAAGGCTCTGTCACTGTGCATGTGTGGATTTGAATCCTACTCTGGCTGTTACTTCTATCAAACACAGCTGTGGTTTCCCTTTGTGCCTCGCATCTTTAGTATACATTGGATAGAGAATCTTGCTCTTTCCCTTCATTGCACCGGAGATTGGTGATAAATCGATACCATATCAAAGTAGAATTACACCAATTTGTTTATGTTGTAAGTTAAATTGGGATAATGAAAAGGAGGGCAACGTTTCTTTCCTCCTTTCATTCTATCTTGACTTTCTATGAATTTACATCGAATGAAAGTGAAACAAATAAGGAGCTCGGGTGCAATGGTTTATCCAGTGGGATTTTGAATTTTAATGTCACACTCCACACAAAGTTTTGATCTGTATTTTAAACAGTCAATTGAATTGGAAACGCAGAAAACTTTTCCAATGAAACGAATCTTTCATTCTTTCACAAACTTTTGCTGTGTGAATCATACCACGATCCATCATCCAGCGTGATCACCAAGTTGGCAACAGTCCACCAATTTTCTTTAGCAAACACAACTTCTGCACATACCCATCTGCGGTGTGCCCAGTGCCATTTGTTGTCTCCAGGCCACAGCAAATTTCTTGGTCATGAACTTATGAGCCTAGTTCCTGATCTGTCTGATCAGTTTGAGAAACCTTTTCTATCACTTCATCCCATCCCCACAGAATTCTAAAGGTATCAATAAAATAAAGCGTTAGATCAAATGATGTAGGATTGGAAGTCGGCCATTCAGCCCATCGACTCTGCTCCACCATTCAACGAACTAATGGCTGATCTGATAATCCTCAACTCCATTCTCCTGCATTGCCTCGGCAACGCTTCATCATCTTTATGGTTAAATATCTGTCTGGCACAGTTTGAAAATACACAACAACTCAGCCTCAACAATAGTTTCGGCAAGGAGTTCCACCGATTCACTGGCCCATGAGCAAAGAAATTACTCCTCATTTCTGAACTAAATAGGCAATATCTAATTCTGAGTTCATGTTCTCTGGTGGTTTCCTCATACCAGACGGGAAACCACCTGCCCGTAACTACCCTGTCAAGATCCCATGAACATTGAACGTTTATAAATGTTATTATGTGATTATAGAGCTCCACTCCGCCTCCTTTGTTTCAAGGAGAATAATCCCAGCCTAACCAATCATTCCACAAAGCACCATTTTCTCCAGTGTTGACAACATGTCCGTAAATCTCTGCTTTCCCCTGCAGCGTCCTTACATGTTAATAAGGCAGGTAGAGACATTTATGCGAAGAACGGTTGAAATTTCAAGCACTGAAATCAGACAGCGACTGGAATCAGATTGGTCCACACAAGGACGAAATAGAGTAATGATCACTCTGACAAATGAGAATCTAGTCATATCTCATTGACATTCAATAACTTTGCTGTAAACAAATTACCCCGTGGAATCGGCCACAGAGCTATTATTTCGGGGAAAAACGTATAGAAACTGGCTACATAAACACTTTGACAACAACAACATGTTCTTGAGACATTTTTTGATTATAAACTGAACTCATTGCCACGTGAATCCTACATCGTTGGCAAGGCACAAATGAGACGAGGAACAGAAATCTCTCCGTTTGCCTAGATGGGTGTAACTTCAATAATTCCTTAAAGAACTGGACACGGTTCACGACAATGCAGTCACTTGATTGTACCCTCTTAAATACCCGCAATATTCATTCTCTTCACCGCTAAGGCACAATTGCAGCAGAGTGCACCAACTATAAGATGCACTGGAGTAAGTCATTCGGGCATTTTTCACAGAACCTTCAAAGCTCAACAGCTGTACTGACTATAAGGACAAGGTTGGAAGATGCAACGGAACGCCACCATTTTCAAGTTCCCCTCCAAGGCCCACAGCACCTTGACTTGGAAAGGAATCAGTGATAAGCTCATTGGTGAAACGGTCTTGATGGGCAAAGTTGCATACTTCAGCCTTCCATCTTTTATCTAACAATTTTAAGAAAAATGTTGATTTATGCGGTGACCAGACTTGTGCTCAGTCCTTTAGCTGTTCCCTAAACTGGTTGTTGCTAAAGTTCTGCTATCATCCACAGCCTGTGGTCAACAATAGAAAATATCCGAAAACCCTCTCAATCAACTGACTCCTTTCAAGATTAGAGTGATGTTGGAGAAGCACAGCAGGTCCGGCAGCATCTGAGGAGCAGGAGAAATGGACGTTTCAGACAAAAGCCCTTCATCAGGAATGAGAATCGGAGCATATGGGATGGAGAGATAAATGGGAAGGGTGTGGGGCTGGGGAGAAGGTAGCTGAGAGTCCTCTAAGTGGATGCAGGCGGGGGTGAACATGATATGTCAGAGAAGAAGTTGGAGTGGATAGGTGGGAATGAAGATGCACAGGTGTGACAAATCAGGCGGACGGTGTTGCGCTGGAAGATGGGAACTGGGGTAAGGTAGGGGGAGGGGAAATGAGGCAACGGGTGAAGTCCAAATTGATGCCATAGGGTAGAAGGGTCCCGAGGCGGATGATGAGTCTTTCTTCCTCCAGGCATCGGGTCGTGAGGCAGTGGCGATACAGGAGGCCCAGGACCTGCATGTCCTCGGGAGAGTGGGAGGGGGAGTTGAAATGTTTGGCCATGGGGCGCTGGGGTTGATTCTTGCGGGTATCCTGGAGAAATTCGCTGAAGTGCCCTGCGAGAACACAGCTCCTCTCTCCAACTAAGAGGAGACCGCACCGGGAGGAATGTATACAAGAAATGACATGTGTAGAAGTGCAGGAGAAACTATGATGGATGTGGAAGCCTCCATTTGAGCCTTGGAGAGAGGTGGGGAGGTAGATGTGGTGCAGGTTTTGCAATTCCTGCAATGTCAGGGGAAGGTGCCAAGCGGGAAGAGTGGGTCATTGGAGGGCGTGGACTTGAATAAGTAGTCACAGAGTGAATGGTCTTGGCGGAAAGCGGATGGGGTGGGGAGGGGGACATATCCCTGGTGGGGAGATCCGTTTAGAGGTGGCGAAACTGTCAGAGGATGATGCGATTTATGCGGCGGTTGGTGGGCAAGATGAGGACCAGGGGTGTTCTGTCCTTGTTGTGGTAGGAGGTGTGGGGTTCATGGGCGGAGGTACGGGACATGGATGAGATGCGTTGGAGGGCATCTGCAACCACATAGGAGGCGAAATTCCGGTCTTTAAAGAAGGAGGCCATCTGGTGTGTTCTGTAGTGGAGCTGGACCTTTGGGAGCAGATGCGATTGAGGTGGATGAATTGGGAATACAGTGTAAAATTTGCGCAAGAGGTGGGAGGAGGTATAATCCAGATAGCTGTGGAAATCAGTGGGTTTGTAAAAAGTGTCAGCAACACTGACCTCGAGGGATATATTTCCAACCCCACCCCATATCCACTTTTCACAAAGACTGTTTCCTCCACGACTACCTAGTCAAGTCCACGCCCTCCAATGACCCACCCTCCCCTCGTGGCACCTTCCCCTGCCACGACAGGAATTGCAAAACCTGCACCCACGTCTTCCCTCTCACATCCCTCCAAGGCTCCAATGAGCCTTCCACATCCATCAAATGTGCATGTACACTTCCACACGTGTCATTTATTGCATCTGTTGCTCGCGAAGCGGTCTCCTCTACATTGGGGCCAACAGACACCTTCTTGCAGAGCGCTTCAGAGAACATTTCCAGGGCACCCGCAACATTCAACCCCAACACCCCATGACCAAAAACATCAACTAGCCCCCCAACCGACTCTCCCACGGACATGCAGTTCTTGGGTCTCCTCCACCGCCATTCCCTCACCACTAGACGCCAGATCTTCCACCTCGGGACCCTTCAACCCCAGGGCATCAACGTGGTCTTCATCAGTTTCCTCATCTTCCCACACCCACCGTATCCGAATTCAAACTTTCTAGCTTGGCACCATCCTACTGACCTGTCGCACCTGTCTATCTTCCTTCCCACCTATCCGCTCCACCCTCTTCTCCGACCTATCACCTTTAAACCCATCTCCATCCACCTCTTGCACTCTCAGCTAAATTCTTCCCAGACTCAGTTCTCCCGTTTATCTCTCCACCCTCGAGGCGCCCAGCTTTATTCCTGATGAAGGGCTTTTGCTCGAAATGTTATTTTTTCTGCAAATCGGATGCTGCCTGACCTGCTGTGCTTCTTCAGCACCACTCTAATCTTGATTCTGATTTCCAGCACCTGCAGTACGCACTTCCGTCCAACTGATTCCCCTGTCCATTGAACTTGAATAGGCCATTGAATAGGCCGTTGCTAAAGTTCCAGCATTATTTTACTGCTCTTATATTCCCACCTGCGGTTAAGAACAGAAAGTATCTCCAACCCCTCGAGACCACTTGATCCCTTGTCCAATCAACTTCAAAAATTCGTGAATGTCTAATCCAATTTTTTAATTACTTTGAACCACTCAGTATTCACACATTTAACATTGTTCCTCCCCAAATTCATTACCACCCACTTCACTGGATTGAATTCCTTTCAGCGCATTTTCTTTCCAATTGTTTACAATCTCCCTGCAGTCTATGGCTTTCTTCCTCATGGTTAACGACATGACTAATTATTACCTGATTTGCAAACTGCTAAATGATGACCCCGACAAATAAGTATAAATCATTGACCTATATGAGAAAACAATGGAACTCATAGAAGCCATGGTTCATAAGCTTGTAGAGGACACCAGAATTGGAGACTGTAAAGAAGGTGATCTAAGTTTCCAGAAGGATCTTAATCTTCTGGAATATTTGGGCTGAAATATTTCACATGGAGTTCAATCTGGATAAATGGAAGGTATTGCATTTTGCTACGTCAAATCAGAGTAGGGCTTATACAATAAGTGATAGGGCGTTGCATAGTTTTGTGGAAAACGGAGGCCAGGGATGCAGTTAAATATTTCTTTTTAGTTTGCTTCACATATAGACAGAATGGTTAATAAAGAATTATCATCCTGCCTGCTTTGAGTGTAGGAGTTGGTACGTTATGTTGAAGTTGAATAGGACATGGTGTGAGGCCTCTTCTGGAATATTGTGCCCAGTTCTTGTCGCCCACTAATAGCGAGGAAATTATTCAGCTGGAGTAGGTTTAGAAGAGGTGTACCAGCATATTGGTAGTGGGGAAGGTTTGAGTTATAACGAAAGGCTGGATAGGCTGAGAATATTTTCACTCGAGCACTGGAGGTTGAAAGGCGACCTGATAGAAATTTATAAATTATTGAGAGTTCGAATAGAGTTAGCTTTAACTGTCTTTTCTCCAAGGAGCGACACTTCAAGACGAGAGGGTAAATGTTTCAGGTGAAAAGAGAGATATTTAAAATAAGACATGAGAGGCTTTTTTAAAACGGAGGATGGTTTATGTGTGCAATTCAATTCCTGAGACAGTGATGAATGAAAGTACATTTACAATATTTACAGGATATTTGGATCGATAAATGAATTGGAAAGTTTCAGTGGGATTAGAAAAAAGCTATTCATTTATGCCGAGTCCATTACTTATTGCCCAGAGAGCAGTTCAGAATCAACCACGATATTTTGGATCTGGAGTCATATGCCAGCCAGATCAGATAAGTATGGCAGTTTCCTACCCTATCAGGCATTCGTGAATCAGACCTACAACAACTGATTCAACATCATCATTAGACTCTGCAACTCTAGGTATTTATTGAAATAAAATTCCAGCATCTGCCATGCCAGGATTTGAACACGTGTCCACAGAACTACATCTGGCCATTCATATTAACAATGCAGTAATATTATTACAAGGGCATTATTAACCCTCAGCAATTATAGGAACCGTGAGATTCAACTCGTTTAGTTTGGCATTATGTTCAGTATGGGATGGTAGGATTGAATGGCCTGTTTTCATGCTGCGTGAGTCTATGACTTTGACGCTATGAAACCGGCAGCTGGTTGGGATTAACAGCAGCGTTGACAGTTTAATGGATTTCCTTCTGGGATATGTAATCTTGCTGGTTACTCTGGAGTTTTTATTGCTCATTGAGACCTTCCCACACACGGGACTGTTGAACAGTCTGCCCCCAGTTTGACTGAGTAAGTGAGTTTCCACTACAGCAGGTATTTGAATTCCGCATTGCCCTGGTTTCTCTGTGATATCGGTGTCCTTGTACTACCCGGGGTGAACGATTGGTTCAAAGCATGTCCACGCAGACGTAAGTCCCGTTGACCAAGTTGTGAATGTGTTTTTATTCTTCCTGATGTATCCACAGGGTGTGGATGTCGCTGGTCAGGACAGCATTTGTTGCTCATCCTGATTCGCTGCTGCCTCGCTGCATGAGAGACATGGATTCGATCCCAGTCTTGTCTGACTGTGTGCAGTTTGCACATTCTCTCTTTGCTTGTGTGAGTTTCCTCCCACAGTCTGAATGTGTTCGGGTTACTGGGATCAGCCATGGGAAATGAAGGAGAATGGAATAGGTATGGAGTGTGGGTCTGATAGGATGTGCTTCGGAGGGATGGTGTCGACTGGAATGGGCCGAATGGCCAGCATACCCACAGAGTCGGCATTCTCGGATTAAGGGCCAGCTATGTTGTTCTGCACCTGGAGTCACAAGTAGGCAGGATTGGGTAAAGATGGTAGCATCCCCTGCATAAGGGTCATGCATGAATGGGATTGCAGGAAATTAAAGTCATTTTCTCTGTTCCTGAGGTCAGATTTTCATTCCAGGTTTTACTCGTCGAACTTTAACATTACCAGATCCGTGTCTGAGTCCCAAAGAATGACTCATTTATTATATAACCACAACACATCCTTCTCCAGGTTGCAGTATTTACTGGGAACAAGAAGCTGATCCTGAGCTGATGCAAGCATAAGCAGCTGCAACTGCCAATGTCAAGAACACTGATCCAAATAGGAAAATGAAATTTCGAACATTGTCACCACAAAGTTAAAGGTTCAACACGCTTTAGACACGCCAGTTGGCTGCATCAACAACATGTAATGCTTATGGCTATAATATTATTGGCACATTCAAATCATTCGATCCGTTTGGATATTGTGGCTGTGAGATCAATTCTCTTTTAGCAGCTTTCACTGACATGGACCAGAGATTATTGGAGCGTGTGGCTCAATAAATAAACACAGAGAATAATTGGGGAAAAGAGACTCTATTGGAAAAGATCAGCCATTACGGCTTTCTGCGATAGCCTACTGGATTGTTAATACAAAAGGCCAGGTGATATTCTGGTGAGATGGGTTCGATTCTCACCACACCACGACGATGGCAGAATACAAATGCACGAAATACCTCCAAGTAAGAATATGCTAAATCCGTTGTCTGAAAAACCCATCTGTTTCACCGAAGGCCTTGAGGGAAGGAATCGGCCGTCCTGAACTGATCTGGCCTCCATGTGACTCCAGACCGCTAGGCAATTATGCTGCAGAGCCACACCACATGCTGGTGCAGAATGTAAAAAAAAAGGTTCTTTCGGCTCTACCTGGACAATTGTCTGCAATTCACATGAGTCCAGGGATGTGATCACTCTGGGAAAGGAGCAAGAGAGATTCACTCGGATAGTGTCTAAGCTGAAGAGATTCAGTCATGAAGTGAGGTAGGACAGACTGGGAATGTTTGTCACGGTGCAGAGGCATTTATGAGAAGGCACGGTTCAGATGTACAAAGTAATGAGGTGTATGTCTAAGGTAGACTGAAAGTAATGTTTCCCATCGACGGAGAGATCGATCACGGGGGCCAGAAATTTAATGAGAAAGAAAGAAAGGTTTAAGTCGATGTGTGGAAAAGCATTATAGGCCGGCCGGTGTTGGAATTTGCAACTCTGTGTCCATCAGGGTCAGAGAGGCAGGAACCCTTATAACCTGAAGAAATATTCAGATGTGAATATGTTCTGCCAATACCTATAAGGCTATTGGCTAAACGATTCGAGTCGTTAAGCAGCTGTTTTTGACAAATGGAGCCACAACGGATTGAAGGGTCTCCTTTGAAACTGTTGTCCAGTGGTGCGTGTCGCCGCAAGTTATGCGGGGGTTAGGAGCTTAATTCCTCGCTGGGGCAGTGCAAACGTTTTAAAACTGTCGCAACGTTCCGAAGTGCGGGTTATTAATGCCTGTCCTTCCATTCTCCATGGGATATGTCACAGGAAGGACAGAGCTGTCTGAATCAGCGTGGGGAAGGACTGCAGGTCCCACGAGACAGAGTGTCAGTGAAAGTGCAAACACGTGACTTCTGCAACCTGCACCTTGTGTCTGTACTGGAATCTAAATCATTTAATAAAAACAATACGGAAGCTGAAGAAGAAACAGGGTAAACCAATTCAGATGTGAGTGCAGAAACATTTTCCACAGCATCATGAGGAAAACTGACAAACGGCTCTGAGAAAGAGTTTCTCTCTCAGTACTGTTCGTTCACAGAGGTGTTTCTGTTCCACTGAAGCCCTTAAGAAATTGAATAACAATTTAAATGAAGACTTGAAATGTTAGACCACACCAGGCGATGAGTCACGTGCTGGAAACTGTGTTTACAAGCCAGATGTTTGATGATTGATAATGATGCAATAGGCTGAAAGGCCTCTCGCCATACTTTTAAAAACTCAATGACTGTCATTTTTCAACTGAATCAATATGGCAAAAACAAAGTCACCAAGAAAATTTGCAAGCATTGCATCTTTCTTCCTCGTTGCAAAAGTGTTGAAATTCAGCTCTCTCACTGCTATTTCCCAATGTTGACTTCCAGTAAGGGAAAAATATTTGCTGTTCTTTATGAAAGTCATAAATTGAACATGAATTCCTGACATTACTAAACAGCAAAGATTGCAATTCTGTCAGAGTCAGTGAGAATTTCATGTCGGAGGTGAATTCAAATGGGATTAAACGCTGACAGCAGTTGCCTTTGCCTGCTCAGGCTCAGTACGACAAAAATGATCATTCCTGAAACATTCAGGTTTTTTCTGGAATTTAATAAGTTGAATGCACAAAGGTTGGTTCTGTGACCAGAGTGCCTCGATTGAATGACTTGGAGATGCAGGTTTTGCACTGGGGTATGCAAATTTGAAAATCGCACAACACCAGGTTATATTCCAACAGACTAAATTGGAAATAGTAGCTTTCGGACCGCTGCCCATTCATCAGGTGGTTGTGGAGTACACAATTGTAAGACACAGAATTTATAGCACAAGTTTACAGTGTGATGTAACTGAAATTGTACATTGAAAAATACCTTGATTGTTTGCTAAGTCTCCCATCTGTTAGAATGACAATGTTAGCTTCACTTCTTTCATATGTAAAGCACAAATCTTTTTATTTTAAAGTTACATTCTCAGGTGAACTTTAACAATTGGTGTCAGCCCCCGTGTGATGCTGTCTGTTCCATAATGTTTAGACTGATTCTAATTTTATAAAATGAGTTAACACAGCCTTTCATGGATTCATACAGTTTTTGAGCAAAGTACAATGCAAATCTGTAAGTACAAATTCACCCCACAAACATGTGTGTGTGTGTGTGTGTGTGTGTGTGTGTGTGTGTGTGTGTGTGTGTGTGTGTGTGTGTAGGAGGGTCTGTTTGTGTAGATAGGGTAATGGGATCACCTGTACTTTGACATGAGCCAAGGTCCCGTTTGAGGCCATCACCATGGGTACCGAACTTAGCTATCAGCCTCTGCTCGGGCACTTTCAGCTGCTGCTTGTTCCGAAGTCCGCCTTGGAGGATGGTCACCCGAATGTCCGAGGTCGAATGTCCTGGACCACTGAAGTGTTCCCCAACTTGGAAGGGGCACACCTGCCTATTGATTGATTTGCAGTCGCCATTCATCCGTTCTGTAGCCTCTTTTCGGTTTCACCAATGTACCATGTCTCAAAGCATCCTTGCCTGCAGCGTGTTGTTTTATTTTTAGATTAGCGACAGTCTAAACATTATGGCACGGACAGAGCACACAGGGACTAACACCTTCAACATATTCTCTGGGTTGACATTAATTGTTAAAGTTCACCTGAGAATGTAACTATGAAAAGAAAGTTTCGCAATATACATAAGAAAGAAGTGAACTTAACGTCGTCATTCTAACAGATGGAAGACTTAACAAACAATCAAGTTATTTTTGAATGTATAATATCAGTTACGTCACACTGTAACCTTTTGCAATAAATTCTGTATGTTACAACTGTGTAGTCCGCAACCAGCTGATGAAGGAGCAGCTCTCCAAAAGCTAATGCTTCCAATTAAACCTGTTGGACTATGACCTGGTGTTGTGCGATTTTTAACTTCTTGACTTCTTTAAACAGGACTTCTTTTTCCTGAGGCAGAGAGAGCAGCTCTACCAGGAAGCTGTTTAATGCCTTAGATTAGTCAATACCCCAGCCCTTGAAAGAAGGGAAAAGTGTCTTCCCTCTCCCTGCACAGTCGGACAGTTCATCCTTCATTCTCATCTGATTCCACTTCCAAAGAGTTTCAAAAAACTGTCAAAACTGAGTCTCAGCTATTTCTTTTCTGTGCTTTTCAGACACAGGAGATGCAGCGATTGTGTGGGTTGGTTTCTGAAAACGAAGCGTACCTATGAGCAATGTGTGGGGCTTTTCCAGGATTGCCTTCTCTGACAGCGCTGGGACATGACTGATGTTCTCTATGATATGGAAGTGCCAGTGTTTGAGTTGGGTAGACAAAGTTTTTAAAAATTACACAACATCAGGGCATAGTCCAGCAGGTGCATTTGGAATCACGAGCTTTCAGAGAGCCGCTCCTTCATCAGGTGGGTTCTTTCTGCAGAAACTTGATGTGTGTGTCAACGTGCGTGATCTTTTGGAAGATCATCTGGACTTTAACCGTCCGTTCGTGGTGTCGATGTTACCCATGACTTGGAGCTGTTGGTGTTGGACTGGGGTGGACAAATTTAAAAATCACACAAAGCCAGATTAGAGTCCCGCAGTTGACAACTACCATATGAAGAAGCACCGCATGGAATACTGGTGTTTCCAAATACGCCTGTTCTATACAACCTGGTGCTGTGTAATTTTTAACTCTGATCGTTCTTGGTAATGTTTAACTGATAGAAGACAGTGAAAGAATTTCCGTTCGTGGAGATGAAAATTTCAAATATTATCCACCTCAGTGTAGCAAGAAAGATTAGTTTGGATGTGTGATGAATCTCCACAATGCGACTGCGCCAAGTAAAAGTCGAAGCTACAACCACCTGATCAG
This sequence comes from Chiloscyllium plagiosum, assembly GCF_037043375.1. Classification (NCBI taxonomy): domain Eukaryota; kingdom Metazoa; phylum Chordata; class Chondrichthyes; order Orectolobiformes; family Hemiscylliidae; genus Chiloscyllium; species Chiloscyllium plagiosum. The sequence goes on along the minus strand of NW_028270159.1, from coordinate 93,043,277 downwards.
TCGCCAGCTATACGAATGGTTGTACCACTGGCCAGCTGCACAGCTGTGGTGCAAACAAGGACATGAGCAATAGCAGTAACAGTCACAAGGTGAACAAAGAACAAAGATAATCAACATTATTGTTTCACTTTAAATTGTCCTTCAAAAAACTACCATTCACAATCTGATCAGCCAATTAGTGAGGTCACTGCTGATCGAGGAAATTACAATTTACTTTGCTGTGTTTCCACCATAATTAGAGGTAAACTCCAGCCTAATCACAATATTGCATATTCCCATTAATTTTCAGCTTTAGATTACGTTAATGACCTTTCTGTATGTGCAGGAAACTGAATAACATGAAATGAGTGAAAAACCGGTGATTTAATCCGGTGCAGAGTCGAACACAAAAGAAAAGTCAAAGACTTGAAACATCACTCCCATTTCTCTCTGTAGCAATGCATTTTCCTGAGTTGAACATTTATAGGACTTGTCTTTAATATCTATAGAATTAATTAAGGTTCCGGAAGAGATTTTTCATAAATCAATTAACATCTGAAGTGTTGAAACCTAATTTACTTCAGATTAAAATAGTTGAATATCCTTTCTCACAGCCCAATGTCCCAATACTCCCTCCTCTTCCATGTAAATGCAAGCTGCTCCAGGTGAGGTTGAAACTCCCAACCTATCGTTCCATTGCTCCTAGCTGCTCCATGTCAATAGAAGCTGCTCTAGTTGACGTTGCAGCTCCCAGTCTGATATCCCAATGCTCCCTGCTCCATGTCAATAGAAGCGATCCAGTTGAGGTTGGATCTACCAGTCTGATGTCCCAATGCTCCCTGCGGTTTCATGTCAATAAAAGCTGCTCCAGGTGAGCTTGGAACTCCCAGACTGATGTCACAAAGCTCCCTGGTCCATGTCAACAGACGCTGCTCCAGATGAGGTGGGAGCTCTCATCCCTGGCAGCTCACACACCTCTATACCATCATAGAAAGACTGCCCACTGACCATTTCCACCACTGGAAACATTGGTGAAATATCCACATCATGAGAACCTAATCTTATTCTTAATCACCACCGAATCGTTATTTCCAAAAGACTTTCTTTCTTAAACGTTAGTTAGCATGTGCATTTTGCAGTCAATCCGAAGTAAGATAATGGTGCTAATTGACGTATGTTCAATAAAAATTGCATCCTATTTTTCATGTTGAGTAAGTATAACTTAGCAAGGACAATATTTGTAATGCAATCATACTTTTATTCCAGGTGAGGGAATGTGATTTGTATTATTTAAATTGAACTTGTTCACTGTGTGAAGTGATCAAATAGATCTCAATTTCAAGACAAAATTGGTACTGTTGTCATCCACCTTGAAATGTGGTGTCTTCTTCTTTCAGCCACACGTGTATTCGAACGAAACATCTGTTAATGACATGCGTATAAAGGCAATTGAAATATTTTTTCATGCTTATGCTTCATTAATCTGCGGTTGATACACAGTTTGGGTTCATTCCCTGCAGTTAACATGCTGACTTCTCCAGTTGTTCATAGTTCAATGTGATGCATCCAGTGTGTGCATAACGAGAGGGAGCTTGCTTCCCACATCTTGCCTTTATCTGTATCTTATGTTCGGCATTCATCACTGGCGAGACCAAGGGGAAAGGGCGAGACCAGTGTGTAAGTCTGTCCATGCCCATGCACGGCACCCACATCGGCAATTCTCGACTTTGCATTTGCAGCCAGTTCTCGGTGCCCCTACACCCATCCCCTGCCCTTTATGAAATATCTCCATTATTTTGTGCTGTCCCTCTGTGCTCTTCTCACCAAGATGAATCACTTCTACCCAACCTGCTCCAGATTTCATCTGACAAATCACTTATTAAGAATCGCATTGCATAAACATGCACTTCGCATCTCTCGTTATTTCATTTTCCTGATAAAAGTTCACAGCAACTTGACTTGGAAAAGAGAAACGCGTTCCTTTTCATTATTTCAATTCAATCCACATTTCAATGCAGTTTAGGCAACAGGCTCAAATTATTCATTGAGATTTTATAATGGCGTAATGCATAGAAACTGACCATTGGAGTTCCAATTTCAGTAAGTCAGCTGTGGTCATGCAAAAGTAGCAACACTGAAAAGTATCGATAACAGCGACGAGAATGGGATTCCAACCCCCGCGTGCAGAGCACCATGGGTTAGCAGTCCACGGCTTTAACCTCTCAGCCACCTCGTCCCAGTGCCATGGCCTATCTGACTGCATGAGTAATTGAATTGGGTAAATTATGCAGAGCAGCAGATATTTCTCCCTGGTGTTGGTGAAATGATAATTAGCATAATACAGTTCCAAATGTATGGTCTGACCTCTAGGTTGTGGGGCAAGCACACTCCCACTGTGACAACCTGCTCGCAATGATCTGAACAAAAATGAAGAAATGACAATGTAACAAGGTCTGTTGAATTCTGTGGCGATTTGAAGTCAACAGAATGAAGAGCCCGTGACAGCAGAAGGTGTAAAATTGTCTGTGAGGAATTGTTTTCCAGACTGGAGGTGAGCGCATAGTGCTCAATGTCATTATTCGGAACACCTTACTTCCGCTCAGATATTTTTGACACAAACTTTTGCACAGAACTGACAATTTCAAAATCCTAAATAAGGCTAAACTGACAATTGAATTCAACAATGCAAAAACCTTGAGCTGTATCATTTTCCTGGTCTGTACAACACCTAGTCACTGAATGATCTCAGCAACACAGTGAGCATGTATCAGAAGGAAAATGAGTGCAGTGCCAGAGCGCATACTGGGAGCAACAGTTAACACACGGGGAAGTGCATTTCCGAAAACAGGAACACTTCCCAAACAGCGGACTGTGGTGGAAGAATTTAGAGGGGTTTCCACTTTGGAATTTGATGCCAGAGACACAATGGAGACCTGTCATTGAGTCTGTTCAAGATGAAGATTTTAAGATTTCTACATTTCAAAAACAAAATAAAAGGCTCATGGGTTAGTGAATGTAAAAGTTGAAGTTGTACATTTTAACAATGTAACCATCTTTGCAATGAGTAGCTCACCACTTGCCTCACAAGGGGTCAAAACCATTGGTGAAAATTATCGCGTAATCGCAGTTACCACCCATGGAATCAGAGAAACTCGGTTTCCCAACCGTTAAGGTACAACCAGGAATGTGGCGGTAAGCAATAATGTGTCGCTCAAAGTGCTGCAGATCACCAGTGCATGGTACCTCTGTGCCAGTATAGTGGGCTGTGCTGTGCCAAAGGTTTAGGTCTGAGCCTCACATGGAGCAGTTTCAATTTGTCGTCTTGTTGAGGGGTACGGATAGTAGGTGATATTGAGCAAAGCCACGTTTATGGGAAAGTATCCGTTTTTGTGGATTGAACAACGGCCTTTTCTGGATAATGACTCCTTGATCAACAAACACACTGCAAATATTTAAAACGTGAAGAGACATGTGTGCAGAGAGAGCCGAAGGTGATTTTTCAGCAGATGGATGCCGTTTCCCATGTGCACAGCGTTAAGTTCCGGGAAAATAGATGGTGAACTGGTTTCATGTTATGCAGTTTGTTGCAAACCCGCAAAGATCATTGTAATAATAATAAAAAAAGATTGGTCGCATAGGACTGTCTGAATATTGCATTCAATTTTAGTCTGAGCATCTTTCAGCTGAAATGGTGTGCTGCAGAAACGTACAGAGGTTGAAACACACAAAAAAAGACAGAGTCTACTTTTTGGTGGAGATAAGAAAGCATGAAATGCACCTAACATCATGTGAGTGTGGTCAAATCTTTAAAGTAGGCGTTACGTCTCCAAGTGATGATTCAATTGCTACTCATTTGGATGTAATTTCCATCTGCAGTTATGTTAAAACATCAGCCCAATTTTCAATGCTTCACCTTGAATAATACGCTACAACTTTTAAGTTCATGAACTTTTTATACTCAATCTTATTCAGCTGTGCGTATTCGTGAAATGCCTTTGTGTCTGAAAATAAAAACAAATTCGAAATTAATCCACACCCACGTTTCCTTTCTTTCAATGGTAAATCCCCTCCTTGTATGTTAGTTCGTGCGTCTTTTAAAACGTTTTATTTCCAGAAAGTCATTCAGGATTTCAATAACTTTATTGAGTGGAAGAAACTCTCATTCAATCTTTTCTTAATCATTCACTAGTGGTTTTGAAGCTCTAACTGAATTGGTAGATTCACTCGAAAGAAGGAGCTTCCCCGATCTCGTCACTTCAAACCTCTCATTATGTGAAAATCTCTTTTGTTTCGGTTTAAGCTTGCATTTTTCTTGTCCAGCATTTCCACATCTCGTGAATAAGCTACTTCATTCTCTCTATCATAACGATGAAACAATTTATATCCTTTCTGATGCTTTTATGTCTCAGTAAACCCCGTCCCAGGGATTCCTAATGTCTTGCTATCCAGGAAGCAGCGTTTGTGCCCTTTCTAAACTCTTCACATGTCTTTGGTGGAGGACGAGGTCAAGGATTACACTGAGGGTGACCTAAAGATTTCACAGTTACACGACGAACTCTTTGCTTTTTAAATATGATTTCTCGAAATCTCCATGTCCTGAGTGAGTCTCAGCTATTTCTGAAGGTAACTGAAGTTCAAATACATCACAGTAGGGCGATATATATTCCAGTGAAGACTAGTTCTGGACAGTAAATGTCATTACCAAAGGCCACTGTAGATCTGAATTCAATACTTTCCACGCAGTAATTATCGGAGCTATTGTGTATCGTATTTCCATGTTCTTGCCCACTTTTTCCATCACTTCATGTGTACTTGTATTGAGTTTTACTGAATGATTAATTTGTAAATGGAGACTTTCCCTTCACCTCTTATTCCAAGCTCCATGGAGTATTGAATAATTGTACTCATATGCTTTCAGAGGACAGTCCTGCCATTACTGGGATGAATCAGTGAACACTCCCCACGTATCCTCGAAGGCAAGGATTTCCTTCTGCAGTTTAGGAGACCATAACAGCACTGAAACCCATGTGTGCGTTCATCAAAACTAAAACAGTTGCAACAAGACTTTCAGACTAAGATTTTTCAATCTGCTTGCATTGCTTGTGCCAAAAGTTACATTCCACACTGTGCTATGTTTGTGAATGATAGCATTTTCTGCATCTTCAGCAATGACATTTAAATTTTGTCAGAACACTAACATTCACTATTCTCTCTTTCCCTTCCGGTTCCCCATTTAATAGCCTGTATTTTCTCAGTTTATCTTACTTTTTCAACAATTCAAACAATCTCGCTCCTGATTACCAATCCGAGAGAGTACCATGAATTTGTCAATTTATATGAAATGCAGCTGTCGGGCGCGGTGACCAAGTGGAAAGGCATTGGTCACGTGAACCAAGTAGCAGGAGCGGGCTGGTGGAATCTGGCCGTTCTATCGCAGTCATATTCAAAACATTTAACATAATCTTTAGCCAAATCATGTTGGTTGAAAATAAGAAAGAAACGAAAGAACTGCCGATGTTGAAAATCAAATAGTAACAGAGGTTGCTGGAAATGTTCAGAAAGTCTGGCAGCATCTGTGGGGGGACGGACTCAGTGGATCTGAAATTTTAACTGTGATTCATCTGCACAGATGCTTCCAGCTCTGCTGAGGTTTTACAACAATTTCTGTTTTTGTCTGAGACAGGCAGATGTTGCACCAGGTTATGAGAACAGTGCTTTCTGGAGGAAAACAGACAGCACGGACCTGGCAGTGTGAAATGAAACCGGAATAATGAATGAGTCGACACTGTCATGCTGGAAAAACACAGCAGGTCAGGCAGCATCCGAGGAGCAGGAGAATCGACGTTTCAGGCATAAGCCATTCATCAGGAATGAGGCTTGTGAGTCGGCCTGAGGCACACTGCTGAAGCCTGCGCAAACTCGCTGACACATTTTCCTACTGCCCCGATGACAGCCTCATCTCCCATCGTCTCCTCGACCATCACAATCTCAACACCTCTGGGGAATTTCCCATCCACAGCCACCAACCTCACTGTCCAAGAACCCTGCACTGCCTGATTCTACCTCCTTCCTAAGACCTGTTGTCTCAGCCTGTGCCTGTCCGAATCGAGTCATCTCTTCCTACCTCAACACCTTCCTGTCTCCTCAGTACAGGAAAACCCCACCTCCGTTCGTGACCCCACCAATGCACTTCACATCTTGCAAGATTTTTGTTTCCTTGTCCCCAACGCGTCATCTTCACCTTGGACATCCAGTCCCTGTACACATTCATCTGCCCTGACGAAGGTCTCCAAGCCATCAGTTCCTTCATCTCACCCCATTCCATCCAGAACCCTTCCACCGACACTTTCATCAAAATGGCTGAACTGGTCCTCAACCTCAGCAACTTCTCCTTTCAATCCTACCCCTTCCTCCAAACCAAAGGGGTAGTCATGGGCACCTGCATATGACTTAGCGATGCCTGCCTGTTTGTCAGATGTATGGAATTGTCCACTTTCGCAGTTACACTGGCACCTCTCTCCACTTGTTCCTCTGCTACATTATTGGGAGTCACTTCGTGCTTCCACGACGAGGTTGAACAGTTTACCAACGTTACCAACACCTTTCACCCCGACCTCAAATTTACCTAGATCATCTTGGCAACGTCCCTCTCCTGCCCATCACCGCGCCAGCGAACGACTATTTACAGACATATACTGCAAGCCCACCGACTTCCACAGCTACCAATATTACACACACCTCGTGTAAAAACGCCATCCCTTTTTCCCAATTCCGCCGCCTCCACCATATATTTTCCTAGGATGACCAATTCCACCTCAAAAAGTCCCAGTTTGATCCCCTTCTTCCATAATCGCGAAGTCCCTTACCGCTTGGTTGACGATGCGCTCCAGTGCATCTGCTCCACTTCATGCACCACCGGCCTTGAACTGCATGATCCTCAAATTTCACCCCACCAACCTCCGCATAAAGCATATCATACTCCACCACTTCTGCCATCTCCAAACAGACCCTACCATCAGATATATATTTGCCGTCCCATTCCGATCAGCATTCCAAAAAAGACCATTCCCTCCTCGTCAGATCTATAATCGCAATAAGCCCACATCCCACTACTGGCATCTTTCCCTGCCACCGCAGGAAGGCTAAATCCAGCGCCCGCACCACCACACTTATCTCCATCTAAGGCCCGTAGGGATCCTTCCACATCCGTTAGAAATTCGCCCCTCTTGCTTCAAATGTCATCTACGGCATCCGTTGCACCCAGTGGGGTCTCCTCTACATCAGAGAGAAAGGGCGCCTTCTTGCAGATCATTTCAGAGAACATCTCTAGGACACCCGCACCAACCAACTTCACCAACCCGTGACTGAACAATTCAACTTGCTCTCCCACTCCGTCAAAGACGTACAGGTCCTGGGCCTCCTTTACTGCCAAACCATAACCACCCAATGCCTGGAGGAGGAAGGCTATATATTCAGTGTTGGAACTCTGTCACTTCGCAGGATTAGTGTGGATTTGAACAGTTTCCTCATTTCCCTTCCCTCAAGACCCAAGCCTCCAATTTGGCCTCTGCACCCATTTGATCACTGCTCCTTCTGACCTATCATCTTCTCCCTCACGTTCATCTAACTAGAGCTGCCTCCATTTGGAGAGTATCACACAGTAACTGTGAATATCTTTTGATGTCATACACGAAGCTGCATGCTACAAAAAGCTGAAGACTGCGGGAAACTGCTGTGGTCAGCGCTAAGACAGATGCCCAGCGGGAGACAGGTGGGCACATAAACCAGAAATTAATGGATAAAAATATTATTCTTTTTAGAAAAACCCGATTCAGACCATCATCTTAACACCGATTGATCCATATAGACTTCAGTAAGGCGTTCGACAAGGTTCCACATGGGAGACTGATTAGCAAGGTTAGATCTCATGGAAAACAGGGAGAAGTAGCCATTTGGATACAGAACTGGCTCAAAGGTAGAAGACAGATGGTGGTGGTGGAGGGTTGTTTTTCAGACTGGAGGCCAGTGACCATTGGAGTGCCACAAGGATCAGTGCTGGGCCCTCTACTTTTTGTCATTTACATAAATGATTTGGATGAGAGCATGAGAGGTACAGTTAGTAAGTTTGCAGATGACACCAAAATTGGAGGTGTAGTGGAAAGCGAAGAGGGTTACCTCAGATTACAACACGATCTTGACCAGATGGGCCAATGGGCTGAGAAGTGGCAGATGGAGTTTAATTCAGACAAATGCGAGGTGCTGCATTTTAAGAAAGCAAATCTTAGCAGGACTTATGCACTTAATGGTAAGGTCCTAGGGAGTGTTACTGAACAAAGAGACCTTCGAGTGCAGGTTCATAGCTCCTTGTAAGTGGAGTCGCTGGGAGATAGGATAGTGAAGAAGGCGTTTGGTATGCTTTCCTTTATTGGTTAGAGTATTCAGTACAGCAGTTGAGAGGGCATGTTGTGGCTGTACAGGAGATTGGTTAGGCCACTGTTGGAATATTGCGTGCAATTCTGGTCTCCTTCCTATCGGAAAGATGTTGTGAAACTTGAAAGGGTTCAGAAAAGATTTACAAGGATGTTGCCAGGGTTGGAGGATCTGAGCTACAGGGAGAGGCTGAACAGGCTGGGGCTATTTTCCCTGGAGCGTCAGAGGCTGAGGGGTGACCTTATAGAGGTTTACAAAATTATGAGGGGCATGGTTAGGATAAATAGGCAATGTCTTTTCCCTGGGGTTGGGGAGTCCAGAACTAGAGGGCATAGGTTTAGGCTGATCGGGGAAAGATACAAAAGAGACTTAAGGGGCAACGTTTACACGCAGAGGGTGCTACGTGCATGGAATAAGCTGCCAGAGGATGTGGTGCAGGCTGGTACAATTGCAACACAAGTGTTTGGAGGGATATGGGCCGGGTGCTGGCAGGTGGGACTAGATTAGGTTGGGATACCTGGTCGGCATGGACGGATTGGACCGAAGGGTCTGTTTCCATGCTGTACATGTCTATGACTCTATGACTGTGACCTCCTGGGTTGAAAATGAGTGGGTGAGCGGACAGTCTCAACTGGTTCTAGCATTTACAATCTTGGTCCGTGTGACAACAAAAGCAGAAACCTGGAACTGTTTGTCTTACTTCTGAAAAACAGCTGAGTAAATTTTGAAGAGCATAGATATTTCTACCTGGTGTTCATAAAATGATCAAGAGCAGAGTACAGTTCACTGAGTATGGTCTGACTTCTCGGTTATGGACTGTGATATTCTGCTCACATGATCTGAACACATACAAAGAAATGACTCAGTGACAAGATCTGCTGAATTGGATTCCGTGAAGAAGTGAAGCCGATGGAATGAAAAGAGCCATAAGAATGGGAATGTCGCAAATCATTTTGCAAACTCGAGGAGAGTGCATAGTGTTGTTCCCAGGTGTCAGTAGCTGTACAAGTAGACTGAATCAGCGTCGGGTGTGAATGTGCTGCATCTTTTGTATAATCGTGCAAAAGTTCGAAACCTTTGTACAGAGGGGTCAACTTCAAAATCCACGATGAGGCAAAACACACAAATGAGGTAAACAACAGAGTAACCACACAAACTGGTGTTACGTCATGGGGTAAGCTTTCCTGCCCAGATTTCGCTCAAAATCGCTCTCTGTCTAATTTCTGAGTCTGAGATTCGAACAGTGAATGGTGTATGTCAATAAAAACTGCTCTGATCTCACAACCTCAGCATTTCATACCCACCCCCTTATGTATGTCTGGCAATAGCAATTGATCCCTCACTGTGTTACTTCTGCACACGTAGAGAAGAAATAACTATAAGAACAACAGCCATGTATGTGACTGGGATTTGGCTCGATGCTGTTTCAGCCGATCGATTCAGCTGTAACTAAAATTGCTTACATGTTTCCTGAGTCGGTTATAAGATTGCATAGCTTAATGGTGAGTTTTCATGCATTGAATTGGACCCAGCATCGTTTCTCGGGTTGAAATTTACTGGACATTCGGAATGACACGGCCAGAGTTCACTTGATACCATGTCGACAGAAACGATGGAAATGAGGTTTACTGGGAGATAAAGCCACTCGCAAAGAAAAGAGAGGGTATAATGGAATGGTGGGATAGATAAAGAATAAGGCGGGAGAAATCAGGAAAGACTTCGTTGTGTCCGAAGAGAGGTTTACTGACAACATTCAAACTCCACAAAGAATTTAATCGAATACCTTCGATTGGTTTAATGAGCTGGGCAGCTTGCAGGAAATGGAATGATATGAAACGAGTTAAACAGACTTTCCCAGGATGTAATCCAGCGCTGGGTCAATGATTTGAGGAATGTCATCAAGCTCAAACTTCATCTCTGTTTCTCTGTCCACAAACAGTTATTCACCTGGGGAATATTTGCAGACTTTTGGTTAATAATTGGCGTGTTTCCTGAAGACAAAACATTTCTCCACGTCAGAAACTGGAGTTTTCAAATAAATGCTACTTTATTCAACATTGTTTTCAATTGCGTTTCAGTCTGATGCTTCAATAATCCCTGGTCAATGTCAGTAGCATCATCTTTATATGTGCATTGAACTTACAACCTTTTATGCACCTTTAAGTGCTGGGTGCTGAACAATTGCGCGACTAGAGAAGCTGACAGTGAACCGGTCACATGACTTACGCTTACCTTGGGAACTTTAACTCAACTATTCTACTTTTGCCGTGATGATTAGATTCTCGACAGTATGGAAACAGACCCTTCGGCCCGACAAGTCCGCACCAACCCTCCGAAGAGTAACCCAATCTGAACCACTTCCCCTCTGAAAAATGCACTATGGGCAATTTAGAATGGCCAACTCACCTGACTTGCACAATCTTTGGACTGTGGGAGGAAACTGGAACACCCGGAGGAAACCCAGGCAGACACGTGGAGAATGTGCAAACTCGACACAGACAGTCCACCGAGGCTGGAATCGAACTTTGGACCCTGTTCAGGCAGCAGTACTAACCACTGAACCACAACATTGTGTGATCTTTGGTGGTGATGTGCTGCCTCTCTGACACCTCAGTCACTCACCCTGCCTCATTTCCCCGAACCGTCTGGTTCTGAAATTAAAGCTAATGCAGTCAATTGAAACTGACATGAACCTGTGATAATTGAAGCATCAGGTTCACGAAAAGGATACAAAAGGGACCCAAAAACGTGAAAAATAGACTGCATTGAAAAATGGGTTTCTGTTGATTCCTACGTTGTTGACAGACAATGCTACCTTGCCACTGTCGCAGGGCTTTTCCTTCGATCAGCTTCAATCGGCACAGAATTCGAATCAATGAAACTTCACCAACTTCCTTCTGAAAGTTCATACAGGTAACATGAAACATATTGCCTTCATCAATAACATTCACCATTCCTACATCCAAGAACACATTGCATGGTTTCCATGAATATTGAAGATGCAAGAATGTTATGCAAGAATAAATTCAATTACAGCTTAAAGTGTAAAGTAGGAAGAATGCACAGAAAGTCTCAGCATGTCAGACATTCATGTGACCAGAACTGCAGACCAGCAGAGGGGAAAACTGTCCCTGAATCCCAATATCCACACGTTTACTTCCTCCATGTACCCAGTTGGAAACCTGTGTGATGGAGCATGCAGTCTGACAGAGCGCATGAGTGAATCCTTCATTGTCTGATCTAAAGCTGCAATAAGAGCTCTCTATTCTGGATGTGAGAGCTGTGGTGATATTCCGTAGTGTAGATTCACAATACCCTCATCAGGTTACTGTTGAAAACCCTCTGTAAGAAACTGCACAGAAAGTGAGAAACTGGAGGAGGCAATTCTAAACAGCTGTCCTACCCACCGTTTGATATCTTCATGGTTGACCAAAGACGTCAATGCCTTTCCCCAGCTCATCTTCAACAACCTGTCGCACAACGGGACCAAGCTGTTTTATCAATCGAAAATTTCTGTGTAACTTGAGGAGGGAAATGTGTTTAGAGACAATGGGTTTTTGCACGAAATTTTCAGGTTTTGCTCGTGAGTATCTGATTCAGGTCTGTTCATGTTTCAAGCGATATGATTCCGTCAAAAGTCACCAGCAAGAAGCTAAGGAACTTCCTCTGGTCAGTAGCTGGGATGAGAACTCCAGACGACAGGAATTGTCGATGAATCAGCACAACAATCAATGATTCAGCTGAAAATCGAAGTAAATTCCAATTCTTGTGTGGTTCAAACCCACAAACATTGCATAGCAAAGTTTCCAAAGTTATAGAAATCTAACACGCTTTTCATTGCGCCACAGAGCTGCGCTCGCCACAATTTTACTGCACCCAAATTGTGGTTGTCGTGGAGAAAATGTCGACAATCAACAGGAGATGCGGAGAGTTTTTCAATGAGCAGATCTATTATTTGTAAACAAAACCGGGACATTCAGAAAGCAAATTCTTGAATGCTGCCGAACCTCAGGATCCATGGCATAGAGTCATTGAGTCATTGAGATGTACAGCATAGGAACAGACCCTTCTGTCAATGCAATCTAGTCCGACCTGCCAGCAAGCGGCCCATATCCCTCCATATCCTTCCTATTCATATACCCATCCAAATGCCTCTTAAATGATGCAATTGTAACAGCCTCCACCACATGGTCTGGCAGCTCATTCCATACACGTACCATCCTCTGCGTGAAGAGGTTGTCCCTCAGGTTTCTTTTACATCTATCCCCTCTCACCCTAAACCTACGCCTTCTAGTTCTGGACTCCCCGACCCCATGGAAAAAACTTTGTCTATTTATCATCACCATGCTCCTCATAATCTTGTAAACCTCTATAATGTCATCCCTCAGCCTTCGACGCTCCAGGGAAAACAGCCAAGCCTGTTCAGTCTCTCCCTATAGCTCAAATCCTCCAACCCTGGCAACATCCCTGTAAATCTTTTCTGAACCCTTTCAAGTTTCACAACACCTTTCCGATAGGAAGGAGACCAGAATTACACGCAGTATCCAACAGTGGCCTAACCAATGTCCTGTACAGCCGCAATATGACCTCCCAACTCCTGTACTCAATACTCTAACCAATAAAGGAAAGCATACCAAACGCCTTCTTCACTCTCCTATCTACCTGTGACTCCACTTTCAAGGAGCTATGAACCTGCACTCGAAGGTCTCTTTGTTCAGCAACACTCCCCAGGACGTTACCATTAATTGTAAAGGTCCTGCTAAGATATTCTTTCTCAAAATGCAGCACCTGGCATTGATCTGAATTAAACTCCATCACTTCATCCTTTTCTTTATTCATTTTTGTTAGCTTATCAGAATGCCCAACTGTGTAAGTCAGAATTCCCTAACTCTAGTCCCCATTGTCGTTCTACTTCTGTCACTATATTTTTTTCCTAATTCTATTTAATATTATTCTACTGTCAGTATTTGGTATTCTACTGCCACCTGTGCTACAATGAACCTCCATACCAGACGAACCTGTCATGATTAGATATTTAGCTACCCCATTTATCACAATGTTTCCTGTCCCAAGCTGACTCTACTAACCACTGATTAGATATTTAATGTCGTATCTTGCTACAAGCGTCTCAAGCAGGCTGACACGACTATCAATTTATTATTTAAAGTCATGTCCTAAGTACTTATTGCCACGACTTGTCCCAATCTGCCATGATGATATTTTGTAGCCGAGTCTGACTTTTCTAATTGTTATTATCTCCGCCTGCCATAGTAACCTTTCAGCCCAGTCTGACTGCTAACGTGTGTCGGACCATTCCACTATTCTTATCCCAACCTGTCACGCTGGCCCCATCCTGCCCAGGAACCTCTCGACAAGTGTAGCATTCCACAGACCCTTTGTAACAGATCGCCAGTAGTTTTCATTCCTTTAGCATTCACATGCTATCATGCTCTGTATTTTCTGTACAGTGTTTGGATCTCTCATCAGTCATCTGTTTATCTTCACCCCACTTTCCAGTACCTGGTCTTTATTCATGTGTGCTCTAGCTTCTCAAGATTTTGGCTAAATAGTCCTGAAATATTTTGATGACTCATAGGTTTACCACACGTTCAAAACTTGAATTCCAAACAAACAACACTCTCAGAGTGAAAATGTTCTTCCTATATCTCGTCTGAATCTCCTCTCCCTGTGTTTAACGGAGATCCCTGGTTGTTAACTCTTTCCATAACAAGTTTATTCCTATCACACATATCTATCCCCTTAATGTGCAACTTAATGACTTCCTCACTCTGCCTTCTCCGCTCCAGGATAAAGAGGGTGAGCTGAGCTCGTCTATCTTCGCCATGGCGATACTGTCGTGCTGGAAAAGTACAGCAGGTTAGGCAGCATCCGAGGAGCGGGAGAATCGATGTTTCTGTCATAAGTCTTTCACCAGGAATGAGTCTTATGGGTAGGGACTGAGAGATAAATGGGGGGGGGGGGGGGGGGGGTTGGGGTTGGGTGCAAGGAAGCTGGGAAAGCGAATGGTGGATGGAGGCGGAGAGAAGGTGATAAGTCAGAGGGAGAGAGAGGAATGGGTCCGGAGGGTGGTGCTGAGTTGGATGCTTAAGACTGTGATAATGTTGGGGGAGGGGAAATGAGGAAGCCGTTGAAATCCACATTTATCCCGTATGGTTGCAGAGTCCCAAGGCAAAATATGAGGCGTTCATCTTCCAGGCGTCAGGTGGTAACGGTTTGGTGGTAGCTTATGCCAGAAACGTCGATTGTCCTGCTCTGCAATTCACATGACAGGAGAGATGTGAAAACCAAAGACTTAAAAAAAGGACAAAAACGTATAGATTTAGAGTTAATGGAATTAGATACAGTGCAGACAGAAACCATTTGGCCAAATGAGTATGTACTGTGCCGTGGAAGAGATTCACACACACACCCACTCTATCTTTCTAAACCCGCATTTATGATCCACCTACAAAAATAGAAATTACTCCAAAAGCTCAGCGAGTCAGGCAGCATCAGTGGAGAGAAATCAGAGTTAACATTGCAAATTAAAAACAGTTCCGAGGAAGGGTCTGTTGACCCGAAATGGTCATTCAGTTTTCCCCGAGCTGCAATTCTGACTTTTGTCTCTGATTTACAGCACTTGCATTCCATTCAGATTTTGTTTGCCATGTACCACAATTGCACAACTTTGCATTGTGGGAAGGAATCGGAGTATCCAGAGGAAACTCACACGGGAGAGAGAGAACAGGAGTGTGCAAATTCCACAGTCAGTCACACAAGTCTGGTATCGAAGGCGGGTTTCTGGCGCTGAAAGGCGCAGTTCTATCCACTCAGCCCTCCCAATATGCAAGCGCCCACCCTGGAAGTAAATTGAACCAGATCTCACGCAGTGACAGGCGGTGGTACAACTCAAGAATTGTATGCAAAAAGAAGCCTATTTGTTAATACTGGAAATTAACATTCGCTTAACTACCCAACCTCTTTTTTAAATTACTTGGCCTATAGCCTTGTATGTCTTGGCATCACAAATTCACATCTGAATGCCTCTGAAAGTTATGAGGATTTCTGACTCTCCAACCTTTGCAAGCACTTATTCCAAATTTAAACAACCGTTGTTTCAAAACATTTGTCTGCACATTCACTCAAATCTTTCCTCTTCTATTCTTAAATCTATGCCACCCTCCCCCTCCCCCCCCGTGATCGATCTCACCATCAAAGAGAAACGTTTATTTCAGTCTATGCCATCCATATTCCTTATTATTTTGTACATCTCAATCATGTTTCCTCTCAAGTTCTTCTGCTCTAAGAACAACGTCTCCAGTTTATACAATTTCTCTTCATAACTGAAACTCTTCTACCCAGACAATATCCTGGTAAATCTCTCCTGCATCATTTCCAGTGCTATCATATCCATGCTATCATGCGAATTGCTGAACTGCACACAATAGGCAAGATAGAGCTAAATGAGCAAGTGAAATCAATGATGTAGAAGTCCACAGAAAGAGGTATTTTCCAGTAAATTTTATTTTCCTCAGTGCTGCCCTGTGTCCTTTTCCTGAGCCTGATATCCCAATAATCTCTGGTCCATGTTGTGAAAGCTGCTGCAGGAGAATTGATCTCACAACCACGGTATCGAAATGGAATGACTGGTTTGAAGGTGAGCACGTGGTTCTTCTATGATGTCACAGAGGCGCATGAACTGTCAAAGCTGGGAGCGTTCCTGGTCAAAGGTGGGGAGGAAGAGCTTATTTGTCGCCGTTTATTAGACGATTAAGAAACAACAGCAGCATTAACCCGCACTGCAGATTTGCTCAGCGGAAGCGTGCTAGAGCCTTAAGCAGGAGGTCGACTAATTGAAACCAATCTCTGAAATTTTCCTTACAAATGCGCTGTTTTGTTACTTTGACAGTAAGCGCTGTTTTTGATCACATCGTCTCCACATCAGCCTCTTGCTCCCAGTAAACACTCCAATCCAGCGTACATCACATTCATTCCGACACAGCCACATGTCATATTCTCATTCCCTCTGTGATAATTGGAATTGACAATGTCATTCTCTGAAATGCAGCAATATAGCATGAATTTGGTAGTGTAGTGAACAAAGAAGAGCAAAGAACACAGAGATTTTACAGCCCAGGAACAGGCCCTTTGAAAGTGGAAGCTTGAGCTGATCCAAATCCACTGCCTAAGCCTATCATCCAATTCCTAAGCATCTGTATTCCTCTGCACCCCACCTACTCATGCATCTGTGCAGGATAACCTGAAATGAATCGACCGTGCTTACCTCTACTACCTCTGCTGGCAACATGTTCCAGGCACCTGCCACCCTCTGTGAAAAATACATCCAACGTCTATCTCTCTTAAACTTTACACCTCTCACCTTGAACACGTGACCTCTCATTATTTAAACCCTCACCTTGGGAAGAAACCGTATTTCTATCCACCCTGATGATTCAAGATTTTATAGATATCAATCAGGCCCCCCTCAATCTCTCCGCAGAGCAAGCATCTTCCAGAACAGGCAACATCCTCATAAATCTTCTCTGCATACTCTCCTAAACGTCCACATCGTATTGGTAATTTAGGAGCCAGAACTGTACACAGCATTCTATATGAGTTTGAATCAAAATCTTGTACACTTTTAGCATGACCTGCCAGCTCTTAAACTCAATGCCCCGTTCGGTGAAGGCAAGCTTGCCATATGCCCTCTTGTCAACTCGATCCACCTGTGCAGCACCTTCAGGGTGCAAAGGACCTGCATTCCCAGATCTCTCCGCTCATCAACTTTACCCAAGGCTCTTCCGTTTACTTGGCTCTCGAATTAGACTTCCCAAAATGCATCACCTCACATTTACCTGGATCCAACTCCACCTGCCACTTCTCCGCTCAACTCTCCTGTCTATCTGCATTCTCCTTCATTCATTGACAGTCCCCGATGCTTTCTGCTACTCCACCAATCTTCGTGTCATCTGCAAATGTAATGGCGATATTTGGGCCATCAACCCTTGGACAATGGAGCATGGCAGCTACTGGTAGTTAGATTTGATGAATAAAATCTGGACTATAAACCTGCTCAGAGGAAGATTGACAAAAATTTTTCATTTGCTCGAAACCCATTCATTCATGTCCCTTCAAAAGGGAAATCGGCGGTCCTTAACGAGACCTGGCAACATATAACTCCAGATCCACAATAGTACGGTTCACCCCTAAATCCCCTCTGACTCAGTTCAAGGAGAGTTAAGGATGAACAACAAATGCTGTTCAGACTATGATAGCCACACGCTGTGGGAGAATAAGGAAGAATAAAAAAAGATACATGGATGATGGGGAATATCGGGAGTCGTCTCAGCGTGGACTCAAATTCAACTGATTATCCAAACTAAATAGACAGAAGGATACCCACGCCGCAATGAAGTCAGATCCATGGGGGCGGGGTCTGTAGGAAGGGATTAAAATACCCGCTGAAATGTAAACTCACTTGCTCAGTCACAATATGGACAGGTCATTCACCACTCCCATATTTGAGAAGGAATCAGTCAGGAGACCAACCTGCAGACTTGCCATTAGGTTTAAAAATGATAGCAAGGGTCCGATTCTGCTGTTATTGCAGGTGTTCATCCCATCCAAAAATGAACAATGCTTGGATGCCTTTTTACAGTGGAGTACCACTGTCTCCTGATGTAAATCAATAATTCAATCTTAGTTGTAGTAGTCATGTTTAGAAGTTTTCAGACGATGCAACAATTGGTCGTGTAGTTGACTGTGATGAACAATATCAGGGACCTCAGGGATGTATCAATCGGGTGGAAGGGAAAAAAACGGCGAATGGAATTCAATCCAGACAATAAGTGGTAACGAAATTGTGGAGTTGAAACAATGACAGTGAGGATTCTGAGTGGTGTACAGTAACAAAGAGATCTTGGAGTAGATATTCATAGATCTTTGAAGATTGTTGGACATGGAGATCAGGTGTTCGAGAGGCTTTTTATATATTTTCTATTGTTGACCACAGATTCAGGATGATATTCGATCTTTAGCAACCGCCAGTTTAGGAAACAACTAAAGGAATGAGCACAAATCTGGTCAATGCAATAATCAACATTTTAAAATATTGTAAAATAAAAGGTGGAGGGCTGAAGTATAACTCTTTGCCCATCAAGACCGCTTCACCACTCAATGAATTTACCACTGATACCTCTCCAAGTCATGCTGGTATGTGCCTTGGAGGGTAATTTCTAAATGGTGACGTTTCAGTGCATCTTCAACCTTATCGTTATAGTCGGTGCAGTTTTTGAGCTTTGAAGGTTCTGTCAACAAAGCCTGGATGACTTACTTCAGTGAATCTTCTAGGTGGTGTACTCTGCTGCAATTGTGCCTGAGCAGTTGAGGAAATAAATATTTAGGTGCTGAACAATGTACAGTTAAGTGACTGTATTGTCGTGGAAGGTGTCCAGTTCCTTCAATGGTGTTGAAGCTGCACCCACCGCGGCAAATGGAGAGAGTTCAGTTAAACCTCTAATTTGTGCGTTGCGGACGATGTAGGCTTCACGGAGACAAGAGTTGAGTTAGTAATCAAACAAAGTCCACCGGCGGACATGTTTCTGTCGTCAACTTCTTTATATGGGCGGTGAGGTTCAATTTTCTCCTAAATACTAGCTCTCAGAACGATTACACGGAGGAATTCAGTTACAATGAATCCATTGAATGTCAATCGAATATGATTAGATTCTCATTTGTCAGAGTAATCGATGCTGTATTTGGTCCTTCTGTGGATCAATCCGATTCCAATCGCTTTCTGATTTCAAGTTCCAATTCCCGTCTGCGCCTGAAATTTCAACCCGTTTCCTCGCCGAAATTTCTCCAGCTTTCTTAATAGCATGTAAGGATGCTGGAGGGGACAACAGAGACTTACGAGGATGTTGCCAACTCTGTATAAAATGGAGCTTCCTGGAATGATTGGTTAGGCTGGGATTATTCTCCTCGAAACAAAGGAGGTGGAGGGGAGAATTATAAACGTTCAATATTCGTGGGGTCTTGACAGGGTAGATACGGGCCAATGGTTTGCCCTTGTGCTATGAGGAAAGCACCAGAGGACATAATCTCAGAATTAGATATTGTCCATTTAATTCAGAAATGAGGAGCAAATTCTTGCTCAGGGACCAAAACATCTGTGGCATTTTTCAACTGGAAAAGCGCAGCAGGTCAGGCAGCATCCAAGAAGCAGGAGAATCAACGTTTGGGGCATGAGCCCTTCTTCAGGAAATCACAATTTTCAAACTGTGCCAGATAGTTAGCCAGAAAGATGATGAAAATTTGTCGAGGTAACTGAGCAGAAAGGAGTTAAAGATTATCATATTAACCATGAGTTCGTTGAATGGTGGGGCAGACTCCATGGGCTGAATGGCAAACTTCCAGTGGTTTAACATTTGGTCTAACGCCTTATTTTATTCATAAGTTCAGACTTGTAAGGGGATGGGATGACATGATAGTAAAGGTTTATTAAACTGATCAGACAGATCAGGAACAAGGCTCATAAACTCAGGAAGAAGAAATGTGCTGTGACCTGGGTTCAACAAATGACACTGGGCACAGCACAGGTGGCTGTGTACAGAAGCTGGGATTGCTGACGAACGCTGGTGGACCTTATACAGTTGGCAAGTCAGTGATCACGCTGGATGATGGATCGTTGTACGATTCACACACAGCAGAAATTTGTGCAAGAATGAAGGGTTCGTTTCATTGGAGAAATTTTCTACAGTTCCAATTCCGAGTGACTGTTTGAATTACTGATCAGATCATTGTGTGGAGTGTTAGGTTAAGATACTCATGAACAACCCCACTGGATAAACTTGTGGTCCCGATCTCTTGTTATTTGTTTCTCTTTCTTTTGATGCAAGTTCATAGAAAGACAAGATGAAATGTAGGGCGGAAAGAAAAATGCGTTCCTTCTCATTACACCAATTTCATCTACAATTGAACAGAATGACTGCTCTCACTCTTCATTTCGACTTTAATGTGGTGAATTATTTGTGAATCTCCCGTGCAGTGAAGGGCAAGAACAAGATTCTCTATCCAGTGTATTCCAGAGTGTGAGGTGCCAATAAAAACTGCTGGAGCGGTTTGTGAAGTTAGCAAACAATGTGTATTTCGAACTCGTGAATGTGGAGCACAGCGATATAATAACCCAACACCATAATCGCTCAGTCTTCGCAGCACATTTTGTAGAGGAGTGACATGTCACCTCATCAGGTTGCATGTGGTGAAAGTAAAGGGTGGTTAGCACTGCTGCCTCGCAGCGCCAGAGACCCGGGTTCAGTTCCCACCTCAGGCGACTGACTGTGTGGCGTTTGCACGTTCTCCCCATGTCTGCGTGGGTTTCCTCCGGGTGCTCCGGTTTCCTCCCAAAGTCCAAAAATGTGCAGATGAATTGGCCATGCTAATTTGCCCGTAGTGTTAGGTAACGGGCAAATGTATTGGTGGGTTGCACTTCGGCGGGTCGGTGTGGACTTGTTGGGCCGGAGGCCCTGTTTCCATGCCATTGTGTTTCTGCTTGCACCAGAATTATCAGAACAGCAAATTCCAATAAATAGCCATGCTTGACAGAATGAATAGCTGTCAGTGATACATTCTGAGTCAGAACTATGTCAGAATGAAACAGGGAACAAGAATTTTCCGTCATATTCACACCTACATTTTTTTCTCATACTTTCTTCAGTCACTTTCTCTCTCACGTGAAGAAGCAGCCATGGAGAGGGAAATAAAGGCAATGTTGTGGCTCAATGGCCTTTCTGATATGGCTGAACCTGAATTGGATTAAATTGCAAGAAACGCTGTTTTGTTCGTTTCATTTTAATTTTGCTGCAAACTCACAATGTTCATTGTAATAATCAGAAGTGAATTAGATAAATCTCATTGTACCGATTAATGTTGTATTCAGATTTGCTCCGACTTTATTTCAGCTCAAGGAAAATATTGCTTAGAAAATCAGAGTGTTAAAATTCAAAAGAAAACCCACCAATTTTGTTGCTCGTTGCTTTGGCCGATTCACCGCATGTGGTACTGTGCAATGCCCACGACCATGACACTTATTACCCCTGAACTCAACGTTATTTCAAGGGGTGCAACTTTCATGATTTACACCTTGTTTTTATCAAACAGTTGATAGGACGACCGGGCAAAGTGAAATCAAACAACCAAGGCTCGATGGCGACCTGAACTAAGACAT
Source organism: Chiloscyllium plagiosum (assembly GCF_037043375.1). Lineage (NCBI taxonomy): Eukaryota > Metazoa > Chordata > Chondrichthyes > Orectolobiformes > Hemiscylliidae > Chiloscyllium > Chiloscyllium plagiosum. The sequence goes on along the minus strand of NW_028270159.1, from coordinate 93,021,643 downwards.
TCTCACATGCCAGAATTAACTCAAGCAACTAAGCAATGATCAGGCGACATTCTTACGTTTCCAACACCAAACCAGCTCAAAGTCGCTCAGATCTAACTACATTACACTTTTCTCTCGGATTTCTAAGCTCCAAAGAGTTTCAAGAATATCACCTTCTTATTCCGTCTCCTTGTTCACGGGACAGTGCTGTTTATCCCTTTCGCTTGGACCCCATCGGTAGAGTATTCAGCTATTTCCCTCCAATGGCAGGCAGTGTGAGGGGAGGCAAGTGTGGATGTGCTCTCAAGCTCGCTCTGATCGGCACATCCAGTTCCATCAAGTGCTGGAAATCAGCAAGTTTGTTTGGGAACTTCCTGAAAATATCATTTATCTGAGAGTTGTCTGTTGGGAAAGACAGAATGTACTCCGGATTCTCTACACTAGGTAAATTCATGTGAGGGCATTTTTGTGCAGCCTGTTTGCTGTTCAGAATCCATCTTCACAGCAATCCTGCAGAAAGGCTTTTGTAACAGTGACATCGGTTTCTATGCTGCAATTGGGCAGCAGTTAACACCTGCCCTAGATGAAGAGAATGCGAATGAAACCCTCAGTCACTGAGAGTCATCCCCACGGCCCTGAGCTGCGGGGTTGCAGACATTCTAACGCGGAAGGGAGGGTTAAAATGAAACATTGTTACACCATCAGCCACTCTATCTCAGAGACAGGAGGAGGGACAGCATCAACGTGTGGCGTCACTCACGCGCCGACAGAAGCTGTTCAGCCCATCGAGTTCATGGCGACTCTCTGTAGCTTGTATATCTCTGTGGTTATTCATAATTGGCCATCTATGTCCTAATAATGCGGAACTGTGTCAGTGTCATAATGCTGTCTCCAACAAGTTGATCCAATTGTCACTCACGGCTTTTCATTTCACGGGGAGGACACTGCTGTCCGAACCAGCATAGGGAATAACTGCAGGGCGTCATGCGCATAGAGCACTCGACAACTGGTGTCGCTCACCTTCACCAGTTTATTCCCAGCTCTGGCAAATGATTTTGTGAATCAGATCAGAGCAGACCGACAGAGAACAGGGAAAGAGCTTCCAGATCTTCACAAGTGTGTTTCCTCACCTGTGTAAATTTGGCGGGTGTATCAGTTCGAAATATTCATTTCAGATACATTGAGTGAAAGGAAGCGGAAAGTGAAACAACATGCAATATGTAGAATGGAGCTATGTTATATAGGAACTCTAGCGGGGACAGTACACACACTGAAACCTGGAATTGTCAACGAGCAGAGGATGTTTTCAATCCATTAATTTCGGGGTTATGAGCCCAATACGCTCCCGCTGGGCCGCTCTGTTAGCGCTGACCACAGCAGGTTCCCGCAGTCTTCAGCTTTTCATCTGGCGTGTGGCATGGCAATCAGTGTCATGGGAGAGAAACGTGAACGCGCTCTTCAGCTCCATATCAAACACGGGTTTGGGGATCGGGGAGGAGGCTAGAGGGATTGGGAGTTATGCAAATTCTGGAAAGCTGTACAAAAGGGAGAATGCACATGCACAGGAACCCATCTTTCTTTTGGGAACCTTGTGCAAATAACGCCATCTGAAACTGATGAAACATTCTGAAGCAGAAATGCAGGGAAAGAGAGAGTCTCTCCCCGTCATCGGGAACGGTGTCTGTGTCCTCCTCGAAGTTACAGCGAGGGCTCTGCTGTCTGATTCAGCATGGGATGTTACTGCAGCATATCCTGTCGCTCAGGCACACTGCACCTGATATGCATAAGCTTTATCACGTTACCCCAAGCTCAGAGAATAAATTTCACAGCTTACACCATCCCAGAGTGACAGTGAACAGAAGAAATCGTTTCAGACCATCATCTTTACACCCCTGGGAAAAAGACGGATGTCGGAGTGTAGACAATCTAGACTAGTGCTGTTGTTGTTGTCTGTGTGACAACAAGAGCAGGTACCAGGAAATGTTTATCTTGCTTCTTAAAACAGGCGTGAAAATTTGCAGAGCATAGACACATCTACCTGCTGTTAGTGAAATGATGAACAGCAGAGTACAGTCCACAGAGTATGGTCTAATCTCTGGGTTATGGGCTCAGCACTCTCCAACTGTGACCCTCTGCTCACAGGATTTGAACACAAACAAATGACTCAGTGACAAATTCTGTTGAAACGGATTCTGTGCGGAATTGAAGGCGATGGAATGAAAAGCCGCTTGAGAGCGGGATGTAACATTATCTGTGAAGGGACTGTTTTCCAGACTCGAGGAGAGTGCGCAGTGCTGTTTCCATGGGTCGATATCAGGATAGATAGATTGAAACAGCGTCGGATGTCATTGTAGGGAGCCCTGTCGCTTAGACACACTGCACCTTTTGTACAATGGTGCAAAACCACGGACGTTTTGTGTAGAGGGGACAACTTCAAAATCGTTAGTGCTGCAAAATTCACAAATATGTGAAACAGCAAAGCAACCACAGAAATTGGTGTTACGTGACGGGATAAACCCCTCTGCAAATGTAAAACGACAAAACAGAAAGGATTCACCCCGTACTGTGTTCTGTAAAAATTCAAGAGGCAAAAAACTATTCCAAAAATCACTATTTAAAGTTAAAAATAACAATTCTATTGTTTTTTAACATTTGACGGAGAATAATCATCTTATAACTACTTCCAACTCATTTCTCGAAACCTTGTGCTCTACAATACCTTCCCCAACCCCGACCCCATTAACATTTACAAAAAAAAATCAACTTACAAACCAGCTTGTTGTCGAATCTTCTCTTCGTATCTTTCTCTGTAGATTTTTTTTTCCAGGTCGGTATTGATGTTTCTTTTCTATGCAATCTATTTCTCCAGATAGGCACATCTTGGAGATGTTACTAACATCCTCCATCTGTTGGTCTTTTAGATGCTCTCTTTGCTGTTCTTTGCCGCTCTGGGTAACTGTTCAAAATGGCCGATATATGTCCCACAAAACGTCGGGTCGTTTCATTGGTTTTAACATTGTAAAAATACCACATCCAAACTTTATTTGGGCATAATTGAAACTGATTGGCCGAATTCGAATATGTTTTTGTATCCATGTAACACAGCTGTTAGTTGTTTCGACCTAATGTTATGTTGTTACCTTGTTCTGGACTCCTTGTGCTGGCCAGACTTTTCAGCGCCATTAAAAGTACATTACACCACAACTTCATAACAATGGCATTTGCCAAGACAGTCTATTACGCTCAACATCGCTCTCTGTCAATCTCATGTGCCTGAGATTTGAACAATCTCTGGTCTATGTTAATTAAAACTGCCCTATTCACATAACCTTAGATTTAAGACACCCGGTTATGTATGTCTTACTATATTAATTGATTCCTCACTGTGTTACTTCAACACCCGTTGAGATGAAATTAACATGAGAACAACAGTAACCTGTGTGACTGCGATTTGACACAATGTTGCTGCAGCCAACCGATTCAGTGCAAGCAAAATAGCCCACTCCTTTCCTGTGCCAGTAATGAGACTGCATAGCATAGTGGTCAGTTTTAATGAGTTGAATTAGACTCAGCTTCATTTCTCAGGACGAAATTTACTGGGATATAAAGAGATGATGATATAGACGGGGGTTGGGGTGTGTAATATAGTTAAAAAGGATATGGCCAGAGTTCCCTTGATACAAAATCGTTAGAGATGACGGAAACGAGGTTTATTGGGAGATAAAGCCACGAGAAAAGAAAAGAAGGGATTTAATTGGATGGTGAAATAGACGAAGAATCACGCGACACAAATCAGGAATGACTGATTTGTGTCCTATTGGAACTTTTCCAGCTGATGTGAGGTTGGAAAGGATAAATAGGAGGGAAGTTCCCTCGTTCAGATGAATGTATAACTAAAGGTTAAAGCTTCAATATCAGTGAGGAACGACAAAGAAGTTTACAGCAGGTACTTTTATTCTGTGAGTTATTGAAATCGGAGATGATTTTTCAGCAGAAGAAAACATGTTATGAGATGATTCCAGCATATTTGAAAGGCCACGTGCAGACACACAAGGAGCGACTATAACAGGGACAGGGATTCTGAGCTGCCTGAATGGGGAGGCAAAATGGACGCACTCACAAATTGTTCAGCGTTCATCGGAAAGAAATTGCTAAATACCTGCAACTGAGCATGTTAAGTGTAAGAAGATCTAATGGTGTTGAAAGGTGTAGCAGCTGGTTCTCCGTGAACTACGAAAGATTGTTAATGTGCTGAGCTGTTTGTTTTAGCTTTGCATTAAGTGGAAGCCGGTTCGCTCAGTCTGCTGGATAACTGGTTTATGGTATAGAGTGAGACTAACAACGTGGGATTAAATGTCGCACTGTCTCAGTTTGTTATAAGGATCATCATCTCCTCCGCTCACGTGATCTGTAATACAATGTTGACTATAGTGAGTAGGAACGGACCTGTCAATGTCAAGCACAATTATCTTTGCCATCTGTTGCCTTGAACATTTGGTCACAATGACCAGGAACGGGACTGATTCCTTTTAATACTCACTCATCTCCGTCCGAAAAATCCAGCGACAAGACTCATCCTTATTCCTGTTTGAACCCTTTGTTCCACACAGCATCAAAACTATTTGTCATGACTTTACCAGATTCGGTGACAACATTCAATCTACGCAAAGAAATAAATCTAATTCCTTTCGAACGGTTAATTGAGCTGTGTGAGTTTGCAGCAAACAGGATTATATGAAACGAGTTTAAGAGCCTTTTCAAGAATGTAATCCAGTGCAGTGTTAAAGATTTGAAAAAGGTCATCAAGCTAAAATATCATCTCTGTTTCTCGATCCACAGATGGATAATTACTTGGGGAATATGTGCAGTTTTACAGTTAACAATTGATACCTTTCCCAAATCAGAAATCAGACAGTGTTATATTATCGCTGTCACAGGACTTCTCATTCAGTCGGCTTCAATTTGGCACAGAATGCTGCTTTATTCGACATTATTCTTCAACTATGCTTCAGTCTGATGCTCCAATAATTCCTGATGAACGTCAGTAAAAGCAGCCTTAGATAACGATTGGAATTACAACAGCGTTTTTACATGCTGTTAAGTACCAGGCGCTGATCAGTTGCTCCACTGGAGCCGCCGGCAGCAAGCCTATAAAGTGCCCTAATCGTACCACTGGGACCTTCGACCCGCCTGTTCTACTTTTGCTGTGGTTCTGAAATTAAAGCTAAGGCAGAGGAGGAGGAACTGACATGGACCTGTGACTTTTCGAGTATCAGGTTCAGGAAATGGGACATAGAAAAACGTTGTGCAAAATAGACTTGATTGAAAACTGGGTTTCTATCGGTCGCTGCGTTGTTTACAGACAGTGTTATATTATCGCTGTCACAGGACTTCTCATTCAGTCGGCTTCAATTTGGCACAGAATTCGATTCAACGACACTTCACTATCTTCCTTCTGCATGTTCCTACAGACAACAAGAAATATACTGCACTCATCATCAATATTCAACATGGTTACATCCAAGGACATGTTGCAAAGGTTTCATGAATACTGAAGATATCAGAATGTTATGCAAGAGTAAATTGAATTTCAGTTTAAATTGGAAAGAGATAAAAATCCAGAGTAAGATCCAGAATGCCCAAAATTCATGATTATTACTGTGGCCAGAACTCTAGCCAGGCAAAGGGGAAATCTGCCCCTGAATCCCCAATATCCACACGGCCGTTCGCTCCATGTGTCCAGTTGGAAACCAGTGTGAAGGAGCATGCAGTCTGATGAGCGCCTGGGAGAATCCTCCACTGTCTGATCTAAAGCTACAACAGGAGCTGTGTATTCCAGCTGTGAGAGCGGTGGGATAAAGGGGAGATCCTTGGTATTCCGTGGTGTAGGTTCACAGTGTCCTCATCATGTTATTGTTTAAAACCCTCTGTCAGAAGCAGCACAGTCAGAGAGGAATAGGAGGGGGGCATTTCACCCGCAAGGGCTCCCCCGCCATTTGATATCATTATGGCTGAGCGAACACCTCAATGTCTTTTCCCAGTCCATCCACATCAACCTGTCGGCCAAAGGCGAAAAGACACTGAATAAACCGAAAAACTCTGTGCAACCGTGGGAGGGAAATGTGTTTAGAGATAGTGGGCTTCAGCAGTTGGTTTTGTCAATGAGCAGCGTATTCTGGACTGATCATATTTCAAATGATGCGATTCCCTCAAAACTCACCACCAAGAAGGTGAGGAATATTATCTGGTCGGTAGCGGGGACGAGAACTCCAGACGATGGGAACTGATGATGAATCAGCAGAACAATCATTGATTCAACTGAAATCTGAACTAAACTCCGATTCAGCTGGGACTCAAACCCACAAACTTTGAATCACAATCTTAACAATGCAGTAGAAGTCCAACACGGCTTTCATTCACACAGCTCCAGACAAACAACACTCTCAGGATGCAAACGTTCTTCCTAAATCTTCTCTGAACATCCTCTCTCTAGCGTTTCATCTATATCCCTGGTTATTAACACTTCCCATTAGAGTTTTATTCCTATCACACGTATCTATTCCCTTTCTGTGCACGTTAATCAATTCCTCTCTCAGATTTCTCCGGTCTCAGATTAAGAGCCCCAATCGAGCTCATCTATCTTTGCAGTGAGGAGAGTGTAGTGCTTTAAAAAACACAGCCGGTCAGGCAGCATCCGAGGAGCAGGAGAATCGATGTTTCGGGCATAAGCCATTCGTCAGGAATGAGACTTTTGTGTGGGGTTTGTGGGAGAGGAATGGGGTTGATGGTCAGGTAGCTGGGAAAGCGATAAGTGAATGAAGGTGAGGGAGAAGGTGGTAGTTCAGAGGGGGATTGGTGGCCGGATCCAGAGAGCAGTGCTGAGTTGGAGGCTTTGGACTGGGATAATGTGGGGGGGGGAGGGGGGGCGGGGGGGGGACGTGAAACGAGGAAGCTGTTGAAATACACATTTATCACGTGTGGTTGTAGGGTCCTAAGGTGGAATATGAGTCGTTCTTCCTCCAGGCATCGGCTGGTAATGGAATGGCGGTGGCTTGTGCCCGAAGCATTGATTCTCCTGCTCCTCAGATGCTGTCTAACGTGCTGTGCTCTTCCAGTACTGCACTGTCGACTCTGAGCTCCAGCACCTGCAGCCCTCACTTTCGCTTAACTTTTCAGGGGAAATGGTCGAGCTCAGGTACCACCTTGGTAAATCTCCTCTGACCACCCTCCCTGCAAACACACGTTTCCTGAAGGCTGGCGATCAGAACAGAACAAAATTATCCAACGAAAAGCAGAAATATCTGAACAAAATCAGAAGGTCTAGTGGATCTGAGAAGAGATTTTCGAGCCAAACGATCGGCCTTTGGAACTAATGGTATGTGTGGGTGGAGCAGGGCCTAAAATGATTGAACTCAATGTTGGGTACTGAAGATTGTATGGTCTCTCAGTAGGAAGTGACGTGGTGCTCTTCCAACTCGCGCTGTGCTATGCTGGAGCTCTGCAGCAGACCAAACTGACATGGAGGCATGGGAACATAGTGGGATGTTGCAGTGACAGGAACCTGGAAGCTCAGGGTCTTAGTTTGCTTGCCGATAGAATGTAGGTGTACTTATGTTTGCCACCCGCTTTGTTTTTCTCTCCACAGTCTCGATGAGACCACATTCTGAGCAGGAAATGCAGTTTGCTAAATTGAGTGATGGGCAGATAAACCAGTGGAACCTTACACAGTGAGGGGAGACATTGTAAACGAGCAGCATTACACCTTCTGGGATTTCATGTAATGGTGCCAAATGGGGAAGTGCTGGGGGTCAAGGAGGATTGGACGATGGTGAACAGAGAGCAACTGTCCTGCATAGTGCCGGTATTCAGTGGTGTGGGCCAGTGGGGAAAGGGCAGTAGAATGTATATCTTCCTGAGCTACCTGCTATAAGTAAACACCTCACTACGGGGCAAAAGCATCAAATGATTTTCATTTCAACAACAGCTCCAGGTGCAGCTTGAGAAGTTACGTGTTTGCACTGTCACTGTCACCCTGTCTCCCCGGGAGCAGTAGTACTCCCCCACGCTGATTCAGACAGCACAGTTCTTCCTGTGACATGTTCCTTCGAGAATGGAAGGACAGGTATCAATAATCCGTACTTGGAACGGAGTATCTGTATTGCTCAATAAAAATTGCTTAACTATCCTAACTCATTTTCAAATCACTTGACCCACATCCTTGTATGTCTTGGCATCATAAATTCACATTTGAATACTTCGGAAAGTTATGTGGATTTCTGCTCTCCGACCCTTGCATACAATGTGTTCCCCATTTCAACCACCCACTGTTTGAAAACGTTTTTCCATGCATTCACTCTAATCTTTCACCTCCGACCTTAAATCGATGGCCTCCCGTGATTGAAATCTCCATCAAAGCGAAACATGTATTTCAGTCTACGCTATTCATATCCCTCAGTACTTTGTACATCTTAATCATGCCCCACTCAATCTCCTCTTCTCTCAGAAAAACAACTCCAGTTTTTCCAATCTCTCTTCTTCAGCCAGACAATATCCGGGCAAATCTCCCCTGCATAACTACACACAATAGTCTCGCTAGAGCCGAATGAACAAGTGAAATAAATGATGCAAAAGTCGACAGAAACTGGTGTTTTTTGAATAAAGTTTATTTTCCTCAATGCTTCCCTGTGCCCTTTTCCTGAGCCTGATGTTTCAATAATCGCTGGTCCATGTCAGTAAAAGCTGCGCCATGTGGATTGAGCTCACAACTGCCGTATCGAAATGAATCAACTGGTTTGAACGTCCCGATAGTAAGATTTGGGTATGGTCACCCTGTAACCGTGAGCACAGCAACACAGTCTAAAGGAGGTGAATGTGAAAGTGATTGTAAGAGAAATGGGACGGGGAACTTAAAAGAGGTATGTGATTCGGGAGGTAGGGAATTCTCCGAGAATGGTGAGTCTGGATCCTGATATATGACTCGCAGAGATGTGTGTGAGAGAGAGGGGTTTGATGGAAAAAAGACATAATCTCAGAGAATGCCTTCATGTAAAATCAACTGGTTTCTTTCTGTGTTTCTTCAGCATTAATCACAAGGAGTAAAATGCAGTGACTCGGATCTTACTGCGGCCACAATGCAGTGTCATGCAAAGACCCGCGTTTAAAAACAGCAACAATTATAGTGACAGAGGATGTGTTAGGAAGAGAAGCAGATACACAGCAGGAATATTACGTGAGCGACTGCGGACATGTGGGAATTCAGAATTAGCTGAATCTTTAAATTCGATATCACCAGACGCTGTGGTGGTTTCATCGAATACTGCATGTTGAAGACTGAGTTTGATAGATTTCTAGAAAAAAAAAGTTTCAGGGGATGGTGTGGGATATTGGTGCAATGTGTATTTCAATAACAATGTGTTATTAACTATGTGTTAATAATAGTTTCTTCACCAACTTCCCCTCACAACGAAGTACACATTGCTGCAGGCAGTCACATCACTCCAGTTCCTGGAACCAGAATCAGACAAACTTTGGCACAGCCGCGAACACCAAACTGGAAGTGGCGGTGGAAAAAGTGAGGACTGCAGATGCTGGAGATCAGAGCTTAAAAATGTGTTGCTGGAATAGTGCAGCAGGTCAGGCAGCATCAAAGGAGCAGGAGAAACGACGTTTCGGGCATAAGCCCTTCTTCAGGAATGAGGAGGGTGTGCCAAGCAGGCTAAAATAAAAGGTAGGGAGGATGGACTTGGGGGAGAGGCGTTTGGGAATGCGATAGGTGGATGAAGGTCAAGGTGAGGCCGATAGGCCGGAGAGGGGGTGGGGAAGAAGATTGCTGAGTCTGAGGGTAGGGACTGAGAAAAGGTGGGGAAGGGGAAATGAGGAAGCTGGAGGAATCTGCAGTCATCTCTTGTGGTTGGAGGGTTCCTAGGCGGAAGGTGAGGCACTCTTCCTCAAGGCATCCTGTTGCCATGGTCTGGCGATGGAGGAGGCCAAGGATCTGCAAGTCCTTGGTGGAGTGGGAGGGGGGGTTAAAGTGTTCAGCGACGGGGCGTTTGGGTTGGTTGGTGCGGGTGTCCCAGAGGTGTTCTCTCAACTGTTCTACAAGTAGGCAGCCTGTCTCCCGAATGTATAGGAGGCCACATCGGGTGCACCGGATGCACTAAATGATGTGTGTGGACGTGCAGGTGAATTTGTGATGGATGTAGAAGGATCCCTTGGGGCCTGAGGGAAATGAGGGGGAGGTGTGGGCGCAAGTTTTGCATTTCTTGCAGTTGCAGAGGAAGCTGCCCGGAGTGGAGGTTGGGTTGGTGGGGAGTGTGGAGCTGACGAGGGAGTCGCGGAAGGAGTGGACTTTTCGGAACGCTGATAGTGGTGGGGGGAATATATCCTTGGTGGTGGGGTCTGTTTGGAGGTGGCACAAATGACGAAAGATTATACGATGTATCTGGAGGTTGGTGGGGTGGTCGGTGAGGACCAGTAGGGTTCTGTCCTGGTGGTGATTGGAGGGGTGGGGTTCAAGGGTGGAGGAGCAGGAAATTGAGGAGATGCGGTGGAGAACATCATCAGCCACGTCTGAGGGGAAATTGCAGTCTTTGAAGAAGGAGGCCATCTGGGTTGTTTGGTATTGGAATTGGGCCTCCTGGGAGCAGATGCCGCGGAGACGAAGGAATTGGGAATATGGGATGGCGTTTTTATATGGGGCAGGGTGGGAGGAGGTGTAATCTAGGTAGCTATGGGAGTCAGTCGGTTTATAGTAAACGTCCGTGTTGAGTCGGTCGTCCGAGATAGAAATGGAGAGGTCTAGGAAGGGGAGGGAGGAGTCTGAGACGGTCCTGGTAAATTTGAGGTCGGGGTGGAAGGTGTTAGTAAAGTGAATGAACTGTTCAACCTCCTCGTGGGAGCACGAGGCAGCGCCAATACAGTCATCGATGTAGCGGAGGAAAAGGTGGGTGGTGGTGCCAGTGTAGCTGCGGAAGATGGACTGTTCCACATATCCAACGAAGAGGCAGGCATAGCTGGGGCCCATGCGGGTGCCCATGGATACTCCTTTGGTTTGGAGGAAGTGGGAGGATTGGAAAGAGAAGATTTTTCAGAGTGAGGACCAATTCAGTCAGTCGAAGGAGGGTGTCAGTGGAAGGGTATTGGTTGGTTCGGTGGGAAAGGAAGAAGCGGAGGGCTTTGAGGCCTTTGTGATGGGGGATGGATGTGTATAGCGACTGGAAGTGGACATGAGCACGTGAAGCTATTCTGTGGCACCATTGACATGATTGTAAAGGCCCGGTCATAGAGTCATAGAGTTATAGAGATGTACATCATGGAAACAGATTCTTCAGTCCAACCCGTTCATGCTGACCAGTTTTCCCAACCCAATCTAGTCCCACCTGCCAGCACCCGGCCCATATCCCTCCAAACCCTTCCTATTCATATACCCATCCAAATGCCTTTGAAATGTTACAATTGTACTAGCCTCCACCACTTCCTCTGGCAGCTCATTCCATACATGCACCACCTTCTGTATGAAAACGTAGCCCCTTCGGTCTCTTTTATATCTTTCCATTTTCAACCTAAACTAATGCCCTCTAGTTCTGGAATCTCCGACCCCAGGGAAAAGATTTTGTCTGTATATCCAAGTGCGTGAAATGCTGAGGCTGTGAGTGCTTCTGTGCAAAGGCGGGGTGGAATGAATATTGGTCTCAATTTATTACATTATTAAGATTGAGCAGCAGCATTAACCCGCACTGAGAATTGTCTCAGAGGAAGCGTGCTGGAGCCTTAAGTGAGAGTTCGACGTATTGAAGGCATTCTAAGAGATTTTCCTTAACAAAGCGATATTTTGTTGCTTTGACAATAAGAACTGCTTTTGCTCACTTCGTCTCCACATCAGTCTCTTGCTCCAGTAAACACTCCAATCCAGCGTACATTGCTTTCATTCCAACACAGAAACGCGTCCTATTCTCTCTCCATCTGGGATAATCTGAATTGACAATGTCAATCTTTGAATGGAGAAATGCAGCAGGGAGTTATTCCTGCAGCGGCGGTCTATTGGGCAAGTAATCTTTGGAGACTGGAACGTGGCAGCTGCTGTTAGTTAAATTCGATGAATAAAATCTGGAAAACAAACCCAATCACAGGAACAGAAACAATAACTTTAATATACTGAAAACTCATTCGTTCATGTCCCTTCAAACGGGGAATCTGCCGACCGTGACAAGTCCTGTCAACATGTGACTCCAGACCCGCGACAATGTGGTTCACCCATGAATGCCCTCTGACTCAGTTCAAGGTGAATTAAGAATGAATAACAAATGGTCTTCAGACCAATGATAGCCATATTCCATGGGAGACTAAGGAATAATAAAAATACATGAACAACGGGGAAAATGGGGATCGTGTCTGTATGTACTCGAATTCAACTGACATCCAAACTGAATAGACACAAGGATACCCACAGCGGTGTAAACTCACTTGCTCAGTCAGAATGCGCACAGGTCACTCACCACTCCCATATGTGAGAAGTGATCCCTCAGGAGACCAACTGACAGAGTCACCAGGAAGTTTACAAATTACAGCAGGATTTCGATTCTGCTGTTATTGAAGCTTTTAATCCCAAACAGCAATGAACCCTGTTTGGATGCCTGTTTCCAGTGGAGTGCCACTGTTTCTGATGTAGACCAATGATTTAGACTTAGTTGTAGAAGCCTTGATTTGCAAGTTTGCTGATGATACAACAATTCGTCGTGTAGTTGACTTTGGTGAAGAATGAGGTAAAAACAATGACTGCAGATGCTGGAAACCAGATTCTGGATCAATGGTGCTGGAAGAGCACAGCAAGGTGAAGAATGCCAAGGACTGCAGGGATGCATCAGTCAGGTGGAAAGGTAAAATGCTGAATGGAATTGAATCCAGATCGATGAGTGTTAATGAATTTGGAGAGAAGAAACAAGAACAGTGAGTATTTTGTGTAGTGTTGACGGACAAACAGATAATGGAGTGGACACTCACGATCGCTGAAGATGAATGGACAGGGGAATCAGTTGGACAGAAGTGCGTACTGCAGATGCTGGAGATCAGAATCAAGATCAGAGTGGTTCTGAAGAAACACAGCAGGTTCGGCAGCATCCGAGTTGCAAAAAAAAATGATGTTTCGGGCAAAAGCCCTTCATCAGGAATAAAGCTAGCAGCCTCGAGGGTGGAGACCTAAAAGGGAGGGCTGGGTCTGGGAAGAATTTAGCTGAGAATGCTGTAAGTGGAAGGAGGTGGCGTTAAAGGTGATAGGTTGGAGAAGAGGGTGGAGCGGATAGGTGGGAAGGAAGATAGACAGGTGGTACACGTCAGTAGGATGGTGCCAAGCTAGAAGGCTGGAACTCTGATAAGGTGGGCGTGGGGAGAGGTGTAATCTGGTGAATGCCACATTGATGCCCTGGGTTTGAAGGGTCCCGAGGTGGAAGATGAGGCGTCAGGTGATGAGGTAATAGCGGTGGAGGAGGCCCAGGACCTGCATGCCCTCGGGAGAGTGGGTGGGCAGGGGTAGTTTATGTGTTTGGTCACGGAGCGTTGGGTTGAATGTTGCGGGTGTCCTGGAAATGCTCTGCGAGACGATGTCCGGTGGTCCCAATGTAGAAGAGACCGCATCGTGAGAAACTGATGCAATAAATGAGGTGTGGAAGTATAGATGCACATTTGAAAGATGTGGAAGGCTCCATTGGAGCTTTGGAAGGATGTGAGGGGGAAAATATGGGTGCATGTTTTGCAACTCCTGCGGTGGCAGGGGAAGGTGCCTGGAGGAGAGGGTGGGTCAGTGGAGGGCGTGGACTTGACTAGGTAGTCGTAGAGGAAACAGTCTTTGTGAAAAGTGGATAGTGGTGGGGAGGGAAATATATCCCTCGAGGTCAGTATTACTGACACTTTTTACAAACCCACTGACTCCCACAGCTGTCTGGATTATACCTCCTCCCAGCCCACCTCTTGTGCAATTGTTATCCTGTATTCCCAATTCCTCCACATCCATCGCATCTGCTCCCAAAGGCCCAGTTCCACCACAGAACACACCAGATGTCCTCCTTCTTTAAAGACCGGAACTTCCCCTCCTTTCTTGTTGAAGATGCCCTCAAACGCATCTCATCAATGTCCCGTACCTCTGCCCACGAAGTCCACACCTCCAACCGCAACAAGGTTCTCATCTTCTATCACACCAACCTCCACATAAATCACATCATCCGCTGACAGTTTCGCCACCTCTAAACGGATCCCACCTCTATCCACTTTCTGCCAAGACCGTTCGTTCCGTGACTACCTAATCAAGTCCACGCCCTCCAATGATCCACCCTTTCCTCCTAGCACCTTCCCCTGTCACTGCAGGAACTGCAAAACCTGCACCCACATCTACCCCATCACCTCCGTCCAAGGCTCAAATGGAGGATTCCACACCCATAAAAGGTTCACCTGCACTTCCACACTTGTCATTTATTGTATCTGTTGCTCCCGATGTTGTCTCCTCTAAACTGGGGAGATTGGATGTCTTCTCGCAGAGCACTTCAGTAAATATCTCGAGGACACCCACAAGAATCAACCCCAGTGTGCCTTGGCCAAGCATTTCAACTCCTCCACCCACTCTCCCAAGGACATGCAGGTCCTGGGCCTCCTCCATCGCCACTGCCTCACCACCCGATGTTTGGAAGAAGAAAGCCTCATCTTTCGCCTTGCGACCCTTCAACGCCATGGCATCAATTTGGACTTCACCAGTTTCCTCATTTCCCCTCCCCTACCTTTCCCTAGTTCCCAACGTCCAGCTCAACACCTTCCTCCTGACGTGTCCCACTTATGCATTCTCATTCCCACCTATCCACTGCACCTTCTTCTCTGACATATCACGTTCACCCCCCACCTCCATCCACTTACTGCGCTCTCAGCTACCTTCTCCCCTGCCACACCCCCTCCCATTTATCTCTCCATCCCATATGATTCCAGTCCCATTTCAGATAAAGGGCTTTTGCCCGAAACGTTCATTTTCCAGCTCTTCAGATGCTGCCTGACCTGCTGTGCTTCTCCAACACCACTCTAATCTTGAGGAGAGTCAGTTGTTTGAGAGGGTTTTCGAAGATTTTCTGTTGTTGACCACAGGCTGTGGATGATAGTAGAACTTTAGCAACCACCAGTTTAGGGAACAGCTAAAGGACTGAGCGCATGTCAGGTCACCGCATAAATAAACATTTTTTTTTAATTTGTAAGGTAAATGATGAAAGGCTGAAATATGCAATGTTGCCCATCAAGACTGTTTCACCACTCAATGAGTTTATCACTGATTCCTTTCCAAGTCAGGGTGCTATGCGCCTTGGAGGGTAACTTGCAAATGGTGACGTTTCGTTGCATCTTCCAACCTTGTTCTTATCGTCAGTACAGCTGTTGAGCTTTGAACGTTCTGTCAAAATGCCCAGAATACTTACGCCAGTGCATCTTGTAGTTGGTGCACTCTGTTGAATTGTGCCTTAGTGGTGAAGAGAATGAATATTGCAGGCATTGAAGGAGATACAATCAAGTGACTGCATTGTCGTAAATGGTATCCAGTTCCTTAAAATGTTATTGAAGTTATACCCATCTAAGCAAATGGAGAGAGTCGTGTTCCACGTCTCATTTGTGCGTTGCAAACGATTTAGGACTCACGGTGACACGAGTTGAGTTTATAATCAAAAAATGTCTACCAAAGGACAGGTTTTTGTTGTCAAAGTGTTTATATAGCCAGTTCATATCCTTTCTACCCTAAATACTAGCTCTGTGGACGATTACATGGGGTAGTTTGTTTACAGTAAAGCCATTGAATGTCAGTGGGATGTGCTTAGATTCTCATTTGTCAGAGTTATCATTACTGTATTCCGTCCTTATGTGGAATGATCTGATTCCAGTCGCTATCTGATTTCAAGCTCCATTTCCCATCTGTGCTTGAAATTTCAATCGTTTCCTCGCATAAATTTCTCTACTTGCCTAAATAATATGTAAGGACGCTGCAGGGAACAGCAGAGGTTTGCGAGGATGTTGTCAACATTGGATAAACTGGACCTTCGTGGAATGATTGGTTAGGTTGGGATTATTCTCCTTAAAACAAAGGAGGCGGAGGGGAGCTCTATTATCACATAATAACATTTATAAACGTTCAATATTCATGGGATCTTAACGGGGTATTTACGGGCAGGTAGTGTGACCTCTGGTATGAGAAGAGCACCAGAGGACATGAAGTCACAATTAGTTATTGCCAATTTAATTCAGAAATAAGGAGTAATTTCTTTGCTCAGGGTCCAGTGATTCTGTGGAACCCTTTCCAGAAACTTTTGTTTAGGCTGAGTTATTGCGTATTTTCAAAATGTGCCAGACAGATATATAACCAGAAAGACGATGAAGCTCTGTCGATGAAAGGCTGGAGAATGGATTTGAGGATTATCAGATCAGCCATGAGTTCGTTGAATGGTGGAGCCGACTCGATGGGCTGAATGGCCGACTTCCAATCCTACATCATTTGGTCGAACGTATTATTCTATTGATAAGTTTGGAATTCTGAGGGGATGGGATGAAGTGATAGAAAAGGTTTCTCAAACTTATCAGAAAGATCAGGGACAAGGCTGATAAACCCACGAACAAGAAATGTGTTGTGGCCTGGAAACAACAAATGTCACTGGGCACACCGCAGATGGGTATATGCAGAAGTTGTGATTGCTAAAGAAAATTGGTGGATCTAATGCTGTTGAAACTTGGTGATCGTGCTGTATGATCGATCGCAGTGTGATTCACACGGCAATAGTTTGTGAAAGAATGAAATGTTTGTTTCATTGGAGAAGTTTTCTGTAGTTCCAATTCCAGTTGACTGTTTGAAATACTGATCAGACCTTTGTGTGGAGTGTTACATCAAAATACTCATTCACAATCCCACTGGATAAACTATTGCTCTCGATCTCTCCTTATTTGTTTCTCTTTCATTCGATGTATATTCATATAAAGTCAAGATGGAATGAAGGGACGAAACAAAAGTCGCACTCCTTTTCATTATCCCAATTCAACTTACAACAGAATCAAATTGGTTTGTTTCGACTTTGGTGAGGTATCAATTTATCTCAAATCCCCGGTGCAATGAAGTGCAAGTGCAAGATTCTCCATCTAATGTAGACTAAACATGCGAGTCACAAAGGAAAACCACAGCTGCGTTTAATAAAAGTAACAACCAGAGTAGGATTTGAACACGCATGTGAACAATGAATTGCCAACCCGTCGCCATAACCTCGGGGCCCTTTCCTCGCATAACAAAGGAGCTCACATGTGACCCTGTCAAGATTACATATGGTGCTAATAGGGGATGAGAAATTCCTTGAGCGGAATCTAATCCACGCCACTATGTTTCTGCTTTTAGAGGAATGATAATATCAGCAAAAAACAGGGAATTGACACCACCTTTGGAAGGAATAGCTGTCCTTGATTCATTCCGAGTCGGAACTGTCTCAGAATAAACCAGCGAACATGATATTCCCGTCACATTCACACGCATATTTACTCTTGACTCATAATTTCTTCAGACAGTTTCTCCTTCACGCGAGGAAGTATATATGGAGAGAAAAGTATAGGTGATGGTTTAGCTCGATGGCTTTTCTCATATGGCTGAACCTGAACTGGGTAAAGTTCCCGGAAATGCAGTTTTGTTCGCTTCATTTTATTAATTTTGCTGCAACCTCATTCTGCTCATTCCAATGATTGGATTTATATCATTGGAATGTTTAATATTGTATTCAATTTTGATCCGAATTTATTTCAGCTTCAAGAAAATACTGATGAGAAAAACTGAAAGTTTAACTACAAAAAAAAAGCCAGTTTTGATGCTCAGTTACTTTGGCAGATTTCAGTGGGTATCTAATGAACCCAACATCATGGTGATTGTCCTCCCATCTTTAAGGCATGAAATTAAAGCAGAAAATCGACCTCCAAGCGACGTGTCACTTCCGATTCATTGTGGAATATCTTTCCTTGACAATCTATAAAATCTGCTCAGTTCCATTTATAATGTTTAATGTGGAATATTAATGCAAATCTTTCAAAACTCTGCATTTTTTGCTGACTCTTATTCGGCTGCATATGTTTCTGATATTTCTTTACATTTCAATTCATCCAAATTAGACAATGTTTCCTCGCACCTTCCATCCTCCACACCCCACGTTTACACCTTTACCCAGCCACAGGCTGTCTCTCTCTCCTGGTGAAACTCACTGCTTGTGTGTCTCTAAATGTGCCTTTCCAAATATTTTGGAAACGGATTCTCTGAGTGACAGAAATTCTGCTCCCATCATTTCTTTGTCCTACATCAATGGTTTTGAATACCTGACGTTCAGAAATGTAGTAACTTGAAAGAGTGAATTTGCCACCTATTTCCTCCCTCCAAACCTCACATACTCTGGAAAATTTCCATTCGGTTTTCCTTGGTTCAGTTCCAAATTTTCCAACACACAAATAAATAAAATCCCATCCCCATTAAACGCCGTCAGCATCGTCTCTAATATCTTAGTAGCCCAGTAAACGCTGGCAGTGTCCTCTCTGATAGAATCACGGATTCCCTACAAGGCACCCAATTGAGTCTATCGGGTCACTCTGAAGAGCAAAACAACCAGACCTATCCCCCCACTGTATCCCATATATTTCACCTGAAGAAAGAACAGCCTTCTGGCTTGTGATTTCAAATAAACCTACTGGAATAAAACATTGCATCGTGTGACTGCTGACATTATCCCCGCATTACCCATGGCTAATTCACTTAACTTAGTGATTTCACTCCCTGGACATGACAGGGCAATTTAACGTGGTCAATCCACCTCAACTGCAGATATAAAATTAGTGCGAGCCACTCAGCAATTATATCATAACAGTGAGCACCATCTGCATCATGTTTAATAGCTTTATACACTGGTAACTCAGCCTAGTGAAAGCAAGCTGCGCCCATCAACCAAAATTCAATGCATCCAAACGCGATTCTGCGCTGTACAACCTCATTCGTGCTGCAGGAAATGTTTCTGCACTCAGATCTGAATGGGTTTACCCTTTAGTCTTCCTCAGGTTCCTGATTTAAGCAAACATATCAGTCAGAAACAAATCGATAAAATGGTTTTCATTCCAACACAGATACAATGTACAGTTTGCAGAAGTCACGTGTTTGCACTTTCACTGACAAACTCTCTCCAGGAGCTGCTGTCCTTCCCCAGCTGAATCAGACAGCACTGCCCTTCCTGTGACATGTCCCATCGAGATTGGAAGGCCAGACATTTATAACCTTCACTGGGGAACAGAGCGACAGGTTTAAAACCTTTTCGATGCCCCCAGCGGAGAATTGAGCCCTGTGACAGGCGGGGACACTCACCATGATACTGTGGAGGACAACAACGTCGAAGGAGGCCCTTCAGCCTGTTGTGGACACACTTGTCCAACACAACTGCTTAACGACCTGAATCAAGTTTTCCATCATTCAGCCCATAGCCTTATATGTCTTGGCATCACAAAGTCTCATCTGATTTTTTTTTTCAGTTGAAAAGGGTTTCCGCCTCTCTGACACTTTGCACACATCTACTCATACCTTTCTGCCTTTTCCCGACATCTCTTGGCCCGGTATTCGATCCCTCCATCAACAGGAAACGCTTCTTTCAATCTATCCGATCCGTATCCCTGATTGTTTTGAACATCTCAGTCATCTATTCCCCAATCTCCGCTGCTCGGCGACAAACAGCCCCAGTCTGTCCTCATAACTGAAACTATTCAGCCAAACAATACCCCAGTGAATCTCTCCTGCACTGTTCCCAGTGCGATCACATCCATGCTATAATGTGAATTGTAGAACTGCACACAGTACTCGAGCTGGAGCCAAATAAACATCTTTTATTCTGTTACTGTATGAGGGCATCGCTGGCTCGGCAGCATATTTTGCTATATCTAAGTACACAGCGGGGACTGAGTCTCAACTATATTGCAGTGAGTCTGGAGTCATATGGAGGCCCTACCAGATAAGAATGGCAGTTTCCTTCTTTAAAGGACGCCAGTGAAACTGATGGGTTTTTTTTTCAACAATTGACCATGGATTTATGGGAGTTATTAGATTCGTAATTCCAGATATTTACTGAACCCCAATTCTACCACCTAGCATGGTCGGCGTCAAACCCGAGTCCCTGGTGTCTGAATTAACAGTCAAGCGGTAAGAGCGCTCGGCCGTGCAGAAAACCGGTCAAACTGATCTTTTCCAATGGAGTTGCTTTTCCCCGATACTGTCCTGTGTCATTTTCCTGAGCTTGACCCTCCAATAATCACTTGGCCGTCTCAGTAAAAGTTGTTACATGAGTATTGATCTCACAACAGTGGTAACCAAATGGATCAACTGGTCTGCAGGTCCCGATCGTGGGGTTGGGGCACGTTCACCCAGCAACAGTGACCTCAGCAGCACAGACTGAATGATATCAATGTGAGAGTCAGTGTTAGATTCGGCAGTGCCTTCATGAAATAGGATATGACTCCACAGCCACATGAAGAAAGAGCAGCGCTCCGAAAGCTAGTGCTTCAATTAAACATGTAAGACTATAACCTGGTGTTGTGTGATTATTAACTTTGTACACCATAGTCCAACACCGGCATCCTAAAATTAATGAAATGGGGGTGTTGGACAGAAAGTCGGGTTAATGATTGTAGGAGGGAAGAAATCTCTGAGAACGGGTGGATTTGAATGCTGACATATGAAACACCGAGTTGTGAGCGAGCACAATTTGAAGGAAAAAGGTCATTGCCTTGGACAAAATTACCATGTTAAAATAACTTATACCTTTGTGTGCTTCACAAAAACTGGGGCAAATAGAAAAACTACTGCCGTGACTCGGATGCGAGCCGAGGCTTCTGTGGCTACAACGCAGAGTACTAACCACTATACGATCGTGGCATCCATATAACAGCACGCTACCACGGCGGTATAAGTACGGAAGCACAGACAATGTTAGGCAGAGTACCTAACACAGAATATTAGTGCTTAGCGAACAGTGGCAGATATGTGGGAACTCAGAATGGGCTGACCGTTTAACATTGGTGCTCACAGAGGCTGGGGTGATTCCATCAATAATATGCTGAAGGCTGAGATAAATAGATTGCCCCAAAACATCAAAGATTCCGGGGACAGTGCAGGTTTTTTTGAAATGTATGCTGCAATAGCAATGCAGTTTAACATCGGCTCCTTCACCAGCTCCCCACACAAGGCAGTAACCACTGCTGCCAGAGAGTCCCAGTTCCCAGCCCCAGAATCAGAGGAACTGAGTGGTGCAGTCACAAAGATCCAACTGGAAATCGGGATGGGAATGAGGTCGCAGAAATACTCGATGGCTCCAGTGACACAACCGGAGAATGCACGGTACTTCTATGACGGTTTAGAGACGTAAGCAGTTCCGTGGTTGCGAGTGCTCCTGGTCAAAGGCAGGGCAGAAGGGAAATTTGTTCCCGTTTATAATGACAGCGATCTACAGTGTATCTTGCTGAGACAACTGAATGCGACAACTGTAGCGAGGGCGGCTGGTTTGAAGTTTGATTTTCCTTCACCATCACCCACTTCCCTGGAATGAGTTGTTTTCACCATTTTTGTTTCCAATTGTTTAATATCTCCCTGCACTCTGCGGCTTTCTTCCTCATGGTTAATTGCATGACTAACTGTTGTATGATCTGCACACTGCTAAATCACGGCCATTACAAGTACATATGAATCATTGATCTATATGAGAAAGCAGTGGAACATACAGCAGGCATGCTGCGTAGGTTTGCAGGCGACATCAGAATTGTAGACAATGAGGAAGATTATATGAAATTCAAAAGGATATTAATCCAATGAGTCGTTGGACTGAAAAATGTAACATGAAGTTCAATCTGGATAAATGGAAGGCATTGCATTTTGGTACAACAAAAAGAGTAGGGCTTTGGGTAGTGTTGGAGAACACGGAAGCTAGGGATGCAGTTACATAATTCTTTGTAGTTTGCATCATCTACAGACAAGGTGTTCAAAGGTATTTAACATACTTCCCTTCATTGCTCAGTCCTTTGTCTATAGTAGTCGGGACGTTATGTTCAAGGTTTGCAGGACATTGATGAGGCCTCTTCTGGAATATTATGTCCAGTTCTATTAGCCCAGTTGTAGGAATGATATTATTCAGCTGGAGCAGGTTCCGAAAAGGTATACACGCATGTTGCCGTGTGTGGAAGGTTTGCGTTAGAATGAAAGGCTGGATAGGCTGAGACTATTTTCAGATTCCCGATAGGAGTGCTGGAAAACCACAACAGGTGAGGCAGAATGTGAGGAGCAGGGGAATCATTTTTTCGCGCAAGTGTCGTTCATCAGGCTCTTCCCTGAAACGTCGATTCTCCTGCTCCTCAGATGTTGCCTGACCTGCTGTGCTTTCCCAGCACAACACGATTGACTCTGATCCCTCATCTACAGTTCTCACTTTCTCCTAGTTGAGACTGGTTTCACTCGAGGTTCGGGGTTTGAGCGGCGATGTGTCAGAAATTTATGAATTCTTGAGAGGCAAGTTAGAATGAACGATAGCTGGCTTTTCCCAGGAGGGGGATTTCAAAACGAGAGGGCATATGTTTAAGATGAAGAGAGAGAGTTAATAAAAAAAGACATGTGAGGCTTTTTTTTTTAGAGAATGTGTTTTACGTGTGCAATTAACTTGCTGACGAAGTGATGGATGAGGGTACATTTGCAACATTTAAAGAACAATTCGATCCAAACATGAATGGGAAAGTGGGATTTTTAAAATAAATTTATTCATGCCTAGTACATCAGTTATTTCCCAGAGGACAGTTAAGAGTCAACCACAATATTATCGATTTGGAGTCTCCTGTGGGACAGAGCAGATGAATATGACAGTTTGCTTCCCGAACTGGCATGAGTGAATCAGATGGAAGTTTCCACACAACTTATTCGGGTCATCACGAGACTCTTCAAATTCCAGGTGCTATTTGAATTCAAACTCCACTATCTGTCATGGCAGGACCTGAACTCTTTGTCCCCAAAATATTACTTGGGTTTTTGGATCAACAACACAGAAGTAAAACTACAAGGGCATTTTTACCACTCAGCCGGTCCAGCAGGAGGCAGATGGGAGTAGATTAGTTTGGCAGTATGCTCAGCATGGATTGGTTGGACTGACAGGCCTGTTTTCATGCTGTATGACTCTATGATTGACGCTATGGAACAAATAGCTGGTGGGATTAACAGCAACATTGACAGCATAACCGAACACCTGTTGGGATATGTAATCCTACTGGAGTCTCGGAGGTTATTTTGCTCAGTGATCCCTTCCCACACACGGGACTGGTGAACGGTTTCTCTCCAGTGTTACTGATTAAATGAGTTTCCATTTCTGTGGTTAAATGAATCTCTTTCAGCAGTTCCCACATTGCCCTGCTTTCTCTGTGGTATCGGCGTCCATTTTTCAACCCAGGGTGAACGATCCTTTCAAATTGTGTCCACACATATACAAATCCTGTTTTCCCTTTGTTAATATGTTCTCATTCTTTCTCATTCACCCACAGTGTTTGAGTATCACTGGACAGGACAACATTTATTCTTCGCCCCTTGTTCGTTGCTGCCTGGCTACGCCACACACCCGGGTGCGATCCCAGCCTCGGGTCTTTGTCTACACAGAATGGGCAGTCTGCACATTCTCTGTGTGTTTGCGTTTTTATTTCTCCCTCTGACCAAAGATGTCAGAGTTCTAGGGATCAACAATGGGACATGCAGGTTTATGGGATAGGGAATGCCGTGGGGTCTGGTGGGATGCGCTTCGGATGGACCGTCTGGACTGGAAGGGCCGACTACCCTGCTCACGTTTTTCTGGCCCTGGAGTCTCTCGTAGGCAGGACTGGGGAAGGTTCTGCATAAGGGACATGAATGAATGGGATTGTAGGAAATTAAAGTTATTATCTCTGTTTCTGAGATCAGGCTTGCATTCCAGGTTTTATTCGTCGAACTTAAATATCACCGTTTCCGTGTCCCAGCCTCCAAAGGCAACCAGTTCAAAATATCACCGCCAACACCACCTTCTCCAGGTTGAAGTCTTGACTGTGTGGAAGAAACTGATTCTGAGCTGGTGCATGCAAAAGCAGCTTCCACCACCAGTGCCGGAAACATAGATCCAAATGGCAAAATCATCTGTTAAACCCACCACTGCAAAGTGAACGGCTCAACACGCTCCAATTGTGCCACTCAGCTGTCTTAGCAAGATGCACTGTAAATCGCTCTGATAGTATAAACGGGGACAACTATTTCCTTGATCAGGAGCATACTCAACCTAGGAATTTCTTGCGCCTCTATACCATCCATAGAAGAACCGCACTGTCACCTCTTGCATCACTGGAACCAGAGAGTAACATCGTGTACTCATCCCATCCCCATTTCCTGTTGGATCTGGGAGGCTGTGCCGCAGTTTCTCTGATTCCGAGTCTGTGAACTGGGATTATCTGCAACACTGGTTACTGCCTTGAGGAAGCTGGTGAAGTCACCGATGTTAAGCTATAATGCTACTGAAGCATACATTTCAACAATATTCTGTACTGTCCACCGAGTCTTTGATATTTTGGCGAAATCTATCAATCTCAGTTTTTAACATTCTCATTCAAGGATCTCCACAGCTTCTGAAGACACCGAACTTAAAGATTCAACTCATTCTCAGTTCCCACTGTTCGCTGAGTACTGATATTGTACATTTGCTGTTCTTCCGAATATTTCCGCTGGTCGTATTCTTATTGCTGCTTGCAAACATCCTGTTCTGTGGTTGCTGTGATCGTGATTGTCGGTATTTTGCACTGTGACCACAGCAACCTCGGTTCGAAATCATAAACGGCACTAAGCGTTCTCTCCGTTGTCTTTTTTGTGACACATGCTAAGAAATTAATTGTTTTACCTTCAAATTCCGCTCTCTCACATCTCTGCGTTTCATATATCAGGATTCAAACACACCCGTTGTTGGAGATTCCTCTTCTTCCCACGATCATTAAAACTCCTTTCCGTCCCTCCTCCTATTTCTCTGAGGCAATGCACAATCTATCACTCTCTTTCACATTCATACTGTTCTGTCTGTGCTGCGGTCACTTTTGCTGGGTAAACGTGCCCCAATCCCACTTTCGGGACCTCCAAACAGGTCGATCCATTTGAATACCGCGGTTGTGAAATCAATCCCCATGTAGCTGCTTTTACTGACATAGGACAGAAACAATTGGAGCGTCAGGCTCATGGAAAAGACCCAGGCCAGTTTTGGGGAAAAGAGATTTTACTGGAAATGATCAGCTTTTGTGGCTTTCTCTGTTGCTCTTGTGGTAATTTCATAGGACTGATAATCCAGAGACCGAGATAATAATCTGGGTACTCGGGCTTGAGCCCCACCATGCTATATTGTAAAATTTGGATTCAGCAAATATCTGCAATGAAGAATCTAATGATGACTGTGTATCCATTGACAATTGTTGAACAAAAAACATCTCGTTCACTGATGTCATTTCAGGAAGGAATCTGCTGTCCTTACTTGGTCTGGCCTCCATGTGACTTCAGACTCATAACAATATTGTTGAGTCTCAATTGACCTCTGGGCAATTCAGAATGTGAAATAAATTCTGCTTAGCCAGAATCGCCCTCATACTAATATAGAAATTTTAAACAAATGTTCATCAGGCTCAAGCAAGAGTGTTGTGTGCAGTTTTGCAAGTCACATTATCGCAGGGATTTGATCACACTGAGGAAATTGCAGGAGATATTTACCGAGATATTGTGTGGGATGAAGAGTTTCAGTTGTGAAGAAAGACAAGACAGAGTGTAGTGTTTGTCCAAGTGTAAAGGAGATGTAAAGGAGACATGATTGAGATAGGTATGGACAGAGTTGACTGAACGAGTTACCCATTGATGGAGGGATCGATTAGCAGGGGCCAGAGATTTAACGAGAAAGGCAGAATGGTTTCAGAAGATGTGCGAAATTGCTTTATCAGCCAGTAGGTGGTTGCAATTTGGAATACACTGTCTTCATTGTTCAGAGTGGCAGAAACACTAAGAACCTGAACAAACATTCAGATTTGAACTTGTGATGCCAATACATATAAGGCTGTGGGATAAACATTGTGAAATGGGATTCAGTTCATTAGGCAGTTGTTTTTGACAAGTGTCGCCACAATTAGTTGAAGGGCCTCCTTTGACACTCTTGTTCTGGGAAGTATAGTGGTCAGTGTCCCCGCCTGTCATAGGTCTCAATTCTCCACTGGGGGAAGTGTAAATATTATTTAAAACTGTCGCTCCATTCCCAAGTGCGGGTATTGATACTTATCCTTCCATTCTCGATGGGGTATGTCACAGGAAGGACAGTGCTGCCTGAATCAAGTGGGGAATAACAGCAGCTCTCAGGGAGGCAGAGTGTCAGTGAAAGCGTAAACACGTGACCTTTGCAAACTGCACCTTGTTGCAGTGTTGGAATGAAAAACATTCGGCAGACTTGTTCCGAATTGAAGTGTTTATTGGAAACAGGAAGTTGAGGAATAAACAGCGTAAAATCATTCAAATATGAGTGCAGAAATATTTCCCACAGCACGAATCAGATTGTAAAGCACAGAGTAGCGTTTCGATACATTGAATTTGGGTTGATTTGCTTTGATGTAGCTGAGTTACCAGGGTATAAAGCCATTAAATATGATTCAGATTTTGCTCACTATGATGAAACATTGGCTCTGTAATTCGCATTGCTGTTCGGTCTGAGGGTTATGTTGATTGGCCAAGTGAAATTGCCCTCTTGTGTGCAGGGAGTGAATTAAGTAAGTTTAATGAATTAGCCATGGGTAACGCGGGGACAATGTCAGAAGTCACAGGACGCCAGGTTATAGCTCAACAGCTTTGTTTGACATCAAAATGGGGAGGGTTGCCCCTTCTTCTGGTGAAGTATAAGGGAATGGGGAGGAGAGATAGGTCTTGGTGAGATGCTCGTCAGAGTGTCGACACCGCCTCGATTGACTGAAAGGCTCTTTCTGCACTATAGGATTCTGTGAATCTATCGGAGAGGATAATGACGGTGTTTACTGGGGTGTAAAACCATTAGAAGCGATGCTGACAAGGTATACTGAGGATGAGATTTTATTCACTTGTTGTCTTCGAAAATTTAGAACAGTTATCCCTGAACCAAGAAAGACTTAATTGGAGTTTTTTCAGGTTATGAAATGTTTGGACAGAGTAAATAGGTGGAAAATTCCCTCTTTCAAGTAAGTAAACATCTAGATGTCAGGCATACAATACCTTTGATAAAACCTTTGAAGGACAAAAAATGATGAGAGCAGAATCGCTGTCACTCCGAGAATCTATTTTTCAAAATATTTGGAAAGGCACATTTGGTGACATACAAGGAATAAATTTCACAAGGCGAGAGACAGCGTGTGGCTAGGTAAAGGTCTAGGGGTGGGGTGTAGTCGGTCGGAAGTTTTGGGGAAACAATGTCTAAGTGGGTTGACTTTAAATGTAAAGACATTTCGTGAACGCATGCAGCTGAATAAGATTCGGTTTCAAAAACTCTTGATTTTGAAAGATTTGGCATAATATTCTACCTGAAGCATTGTAAATGGAACTGAGTGGATTTTTCTCATTGTGAAGGGATGATATTACATAATGAATAAGAAGTGACCAGTTGCTTGGTGATCGACTTCCGGCTTTAATCATATGCGTTAAAGATGTGAGGACAAACACCATGATGTTTGGTCCATTTTAGAGTCGGTGAAATCGGCCAAAGCAACGAGCAACAAAATTGGTGGGTTTTCTTTTGAATTTTAACACTCTGATTTTCTAAGCAATATTTTCCTTGAGCTGAAATAAAGTCGGAGCAAATCTGAATACAACATTAATCGTTACAATGAGATTTATCTAATTCACTTCTGATTATTACAATGAACATTGTGAGTTTGCAGCAAAATTAAAATGAAACGAACAAAACAGCGTTTCTTGCAATTTAATCCAATTCAGGTTCAGCCATATCAGAAAGGCCATTGAGCCACAACATTGCCTTTATTTCCCTCTCCATGGCTTCTTCTTCACGTGAGAGAGAAAGTGACTGAAGAAAGTATGAGAAAAAAATGTAGGTGTGAATATGACGGAAAATTCTTGTTCCCTGTTTCATTCTGACATAGTTCTGACTCAGAATGTATCACTGACAGCTATTCATTCTGTCAAGCATGGCTATTTATTGGAATTTGCTGTTCTGATAATTCTGGTGCAAGCAGAAACACAATGGCATGGAAACAGGGCCTCCGGCCCAACAAGTCCACACCGACCCGCCGAAGTGCAACCCACCAATACATTTGCCCGTTACCTAACACTACGGGCAAATTAGCATGGCCAATTCACCTGCACATTTTTGGACTTTGGGAGGAAACCGGAGCACCCGAAGGAAACCCACGCAGACATGGGGAGAACGTGCAAACGCCACACAGTCAGTCGCCTGAGGTGGGAACTGAACCCGGGTCTCTGGCGCTGCGAGGCAGCAGTGATAACCACCCTTTACTTTCACCACATGCAACCTGATGAGGTGACATGTCACTCCTCTACAAAATGTGCTGCGAAGACTGAGCGATTATGGTGTTGGGTTATTATATTGCTGTGCTCCACATTCACGAGTTCGAAATACACATTGTTTGCTAACTTCACAAACCGCTCCAGCAGTTTTTATTGGCACCTCACACTCTGGAATACACTGGATAGAGAATCTTGTTCTTGCCCTTCACTGCACGGGAGATTCACAAATAATTCACCACATTAAAGTCGAAATGAAGAGTGAGAGCAGTCATTCTGTTCAATTGTAGATGAAATTGGTGTAATGAGAAGGAACGCATTTTTCTTTCCGCCCTACATTTCATCTTGTCTTTCTATGAACTTGCATCAAAAGAAAGAGAAACAAATAACAAGAGATCGGGACCACAAGTTTATCCAGTGGGGTTGTTCATGAGTATCTTAACCTAACACTCCACACAATGATCTGATCAGTAATTCAAACAGTCACTCGGAATTGGAACTGTAGAAAATTTCTCCAATGAAACGAACCCTTCATTCTTGCACAAATTTCTGCTGTGTGTGAATCGTACAACGATCCATCATCCAGCGTGATCACTGACTTGCCAACTGTATAAGGTCCACCAGCGTTCGTCAGCAATCCCAGCTTCTGTACACAGCCACCTGTGCTGTGCCCAGTGTCATTTGTTGAACCCAGGTCACAGCACATTTCTTCTTCCTGAGTTTATGAGCCTTGTTCCTGATCTGTCTGATCAGTTTAATAAACCTTTACTGTCATGTAGCCTCAGCCGCAGGATTCAGGTTCCAATTTGGCAGGTGGTGGAGGTTGGAATTCCACTGCTATAATTTCCGTCGCATCAGCTGCAGTGTCTTAAAGTGCCGTTGTCAAAGGACAACTGAGGATCTGTCTCTTGGAGAGTAAACTGCAGTGTGGGAGAGTGCAGATTTTCTGCAAGGGGTCCGTGTCCGTGCTGTCATGACGTGTTCGTCTTCCACACGGTAAATCGCCGGCTCAAGCAGCTCTCTTGCTGCTGTTTCGTTCCAGGCAAGTTGAGTTTTCACTGGAACGGAAGAGAGACTGTTGTTGCATTGCTGTTGTGAAACAAAGTCCTGCGGTGACTCTACTCGTCGTTATTTGGTTTTCTGGCGCAAAGGAAAATTATTCCAATGAATTGCGATGTCATATGTTCTTAAATTTCTCCTATTTCCTTCTTTTCTGTCCTGGAGACGGCGGAAGGGAAAGCTAATCTAATCGAGAATGCGATTGATGAAATTGACTTTCTATGGCCCATTCTTATTATGTTCTTTCTTTCTCTCTTTTCAGCACTTTCTGGGAAGTGATGGTGCACTAAGGCTCCAGTATGCTTGAAAGAATAATTTGGAATTGCCCTGCTGTTAGTTGTGAGATTAGTTTATGGCTCATGCCCACGGGCTGTCTCAAATTCTGCATTCATGCTTCGCTGTGTCTGAAAATGCATTTGGTTTGCCAGTTTTGTTTGTGTTCCGTGTTAAATCGTGACTGTTTTGCGATTCGCTCAATACATTTCGAGATAACACAATTTGTGAGATAATTTCCTGCAG
Organism: Chiloscyllium plagiosum; assembly: GCF_037043375.1. Taxonomy (NCBI): domain Eukaryota; kingdom Metazoa; phylum Chordata; class Chondrichthyes; order Orectolobiformes; family Hemiscylliidae; genus Chiloscyllium; species Chiloscyllium plagiosum. The sequence continues at coordinate 92,991,516 of NW_028270159.1, read as the reverse complement.
CAAAAATCCTCAGTTGAGGATCCGGGAATATTTCACGAAGTATGGTCAGTCGGGACAAAAGTAAGAAAGTCTACCAATTCTGCAGTTTTTCACAATGCTACCGTTCCGTTGGACAGTCGAATAGACTAAACTATTGCGCCACAGCGAGCGATGGCTATCCCCGCTAATAGTAATCCTTTAAAGGGGGTGTAAGCAACACAATGTTATTGATGTGCACAGCATGGGAACAGAGACTTCGGTGCGTCTCGTCCATGCTGACCACATCGCCAAAATTCAACAAGTGCCATTTCCCAGCATTTTGCTTCCAGTGCAGCTTGTTTCTATAGTGTAGTGGTTGTCCCATGCGCCTCACTCACGAAAAGGTCACCAGTTTGAAACTGGGCAGAAACAGGCCTGGCGAAACGTTGTTAAGTGTTTCTCCAACCTGCTTCTGAACAGACACCATTCCGTTTAAGAGTGTAGTTCCCGCGTTCTAATCCTTCCACAAAAAAAACAGTAACACATTTGCATTCCTTGCGCAGATGGCCCATTTCAAAGCCAAGGAGAAAGCTGATGTGCTGGTGTCACGGTGCACCATCGATTCCTAATGTAGCTCCTCCGTCAAATGTACCCCCAAGTACTCTCTGAAAGGCCTCATTTGGAAGCTGTCTGCCGTTATTCAACGTGCGAGAATTAGCACCAGAAATCCTGAATCATATTTTTGCCCGTTAGCAGCTCATTCCATCAGCAACAGCAATGAATGAATTTACACTCTCAGAGTAACCTCTGGATTTGTGCTTTCATCGCGTCGCTAGTATTAAGGTGCGCCCCGAGATCTAAGCCATGTTGGAAGTGGGAATTCGGAAATAACAGCCAGGCTACCGAATGCCATTGCATCCATTTGGTTTTCTTTAAATCATAGATGAGCAGGAAAATGTAAACGGGGAGGGGGAAGCGGGATAACAAAGTGAGGCAGTTGCAGCTCTGGTGAAACTCCTTATTTATGATTCACTTGTAGGCTCAAGCATCTCTACTGCTGCTGTTTTGTTCCAGACAAGTTGAGTTTTCACTGGAACCGAAGAGAGACTGTTATTTCATCGCTCTAGTGAAACAAAGTTCTACGGTGACTCGACTCACCATTATTTTCTGTTTTGGCGAATGAGAAAATAATTCCAATGAATTTCGATGTCATATGTTCTTAAATTTCTCCCATTTCGTTCATTTCTGTCCTGGAGGCGGCGGAAGGGAAAGCTAATCGAATCGAGAATGTGATTGGTGAAGTTCACTTTTTATGGCCCATTCTTTTTGTGTTCTTTCTTTCTCTCTTTTCAGCACTTTCTGGGAAGTGGCGGTGCACTAAGGCTCCAGGATGTTTGCAAGAGCAGACTGGAATTCCCCTGCTTTTAGTTGTGAGATTAGTACATGGCTCACGCGCGTGGTTGTGCCAGTCAGAACCTACCCTCGCCTTTCTTGACCCTCGCTCCTTGATAGCAACTACCCCTTCATCCTCCACCCATTCTCTGGTGGGTGCTGTTGCCAGGCCGTTTTGTCTGTCAATTTCACTGTCCATCTTCCACCCCTCGGAACCAGCATCAACATTTCCTCCACTCATGGACTCACATCTAGAGCTCAATTCCCCACTAACCATGACTGGCAGATACGTAGTTAGACCACAGGGTGTTGCAACAGACGTGCAACTCAGCGCAGAGGAGGCCGCACTGGCCTGCAAAGACCCTTTATAATTAAGAATACGTGGCACCTCAAAGATCTCACAACCATGATAGGGCGTGTCGCATGTCGCACAACCAACAATACATTTCACACACTTTGGGCAAGACACAACCCCCTTAGTAGAGCTTACACTAATTGGACAAGGCGAGTTTTGTGTGCGCTGTTCCCCCGCATTACTACAAGCTACTTTTACAAAACAAGGCACAGACGCTGCCTCTCCTCCGAGAGCCAACTGTTATTAGCTGATCTCCCATAATCACTGTGGGCACAGCAATAGAACCACACAGGCCAGCTATTGTCCTCCCAAACACTTTCAGTTACTCTCAGACAGGGAGAAATCCTGCCATCAACACAACACCCGTATCACCCGCAGCAGTATTGGGAATCAAACCAGTTATTGAATCACCTTTTCAGCAAAGAATCCTCGTGCACACAACCAGCCCATGTAACACTTCCTTCTTACCTATCCCGAAGCTTGGAAAACCACAAAAATGGTGTTTTGTGCAAGATCTTAGGGCTGTCAATGCCATTGTTGTTCCCAGTAGTCCCGGACACAAATGCTATCCTGACCAGTATCCCCGCCTCCTCCAGTTGATATTCTTGTAATCGACCTTTGCTCAGCCTCATTCTCCATTAAGTTGGCCCCTGAAACTTTATGTTTTTACAGATCGCGGCTGCCAAAATACATAGACCGGTTTTCCCTAAGGGTATTCGGAGACCGCCACAGCTTATGCTGCTGCAGTATTCCTCACCCTGCCCACCCTTCACCTACCAGGCCACAGCACCTTCCTCCAATTTGCGAATGGCCTGCTATTGGCTTCCACCTCCGCTACTGCATGCAAGCAGTTTCCGGTGGCCTTGCTCTGCAGTCTGGCACATGATGGGCATAGGGTGTCTATCAAGAAAATGTAGTTGTGTCAGCAAAATGTCTAATATCTGGGGTGCAATCTTTCCTATGGCCTTAGAGCACTGTCCACGGAACAACTGGCTGTCATTGCCCAGATTCCCCTACCTGCCACAAACAGGCAGCTGCAAGTGTTTCTGGGGCTAGACACTACTGCAGGCCCTGGAATCCTGTCCATTTTGCTATTGATGGACCTCTGTGGGAGGCAGTTTCCCCTAAACAGCCAGTCAAAGTGAAGTGGACAACTGAAATGCAACGGGCATACATTGACCTGAAGCAACAACTAATCTTCACTCCTGCTCTGGGAGCCCCAGATTACTCACAGGCCTTCTATCTTTTTGTAATCAAGTCAGAAGGGTTCGCGTGTGGCATTTTAACACAGCTTTATGGGGATCTCCGTCGCCCTGTTGCGTTTTATAATGCTTAGTTACGAGAATGCTGCATGTCTGTACGCGGTGGAAGCAGCCACAGTAACAGTGGATAAGGCCACCTCCATTGTGCTCGATCACCCGTGTCCTGTTTTGGTTTCACTGTCAATCTCCCTGCTGCTTAATTCAGCAGCAATCCAACTCAGAGAACTGGTCATGAGACCACTTTATGATCTCAGCATACCTTTCCCTACACCGCGCCCTAGCTTTGAACCCCGCCACACTAATTCCGCACACCTCACATGATTCTGCAGGCAATCACAACATCTTGGACCTGGTTTAGCATTCCTGCCAGAAATGTTGATTTTCCTGCTTCTCGGATGCTGTCTAACCTGCTATGTTTTTCCAGCACCACTCTCATCTTGACTCTAATCTCCAGCATCTGCAGTCCTCACTTTTGCCTGGTTGAGCAGGTGTCCTGACCGGCCTGAGAAAACCCTGACCAGATTCTTTTCACCAGTAGCTCTTCCTTCTGGCCATCAGACCAATACACATTGGAAGGACATGCCATCTGCGCCCCCTTCACCACTCTCCAATCAGCTGCATTACCAGATGGGGTGTCCACACAGGCGGCAGAGCTCTTTGCTCTCACCAGAGCCTGCCTCCTGGCACAGGGTAGCACAGCCAATATCTACACAGACTCCAGATGTGTCTTTGGAGTCGTTCAGGGCTTTGGCACAATATGGAAACAGAGGGTGTTCATCAGCTTAGCAGGGAGACCACTCCAACATGCTGCACTCATTGCCAACATCCAACAAGCAGTCCTGCTACCTGCCACTGTCGCAATTATAACATGTGACGCCAATAACTCTGCCACCGATCCCGTCACCCAAGCAAATGCATCAGCTGATGCAGCCACCCGGGAATCTGCGCTACCCCTGGCCACTTTTGCCCTGCAAGCCCCCAGGGTGGTGAAACTGCCAGAGTCCCCCGACTCTCTCGATGCAGTACCAACAGATCAGCAAGCCACCACCCCAGAAGAGAGGGCCGCATGGGCCCGCATTGGTGCCATACAATCACTGTTCTTACAGGTTCTTACCCACCCCTGCATCTTTTAACTGAAAGCCCACCTGCACTTACTGGCCCTGTTGGTACACGGAATCGGACACACAGGCAAGATGCTGCCAGCCATTCTTGGTATGCAGTGGGAGTCGCTGCAGCTGCCCAAGCTCTGCTGTCACAGTGCCTCATCTGTCTACCGAAAAATGCAGGGAAGCCGATGGCCAAAGGTGACGACATGCCAGTTCCTGAGGGTCCATTCAACCACCTTCTAATTGACCTTGGCCTCATGCCTCAGAAGGAAGAATAAAAAATTGTCCTAGTTATTGTCGACATGTTTTCAAAATGGGTAGAGTCATTCCCCATCAAAAAAAAAAGACGCCAGAGCAGTGGTAAAGTGTATCCTGCAGGACGTTATTACATGAGTTTAATATCCCAGGGCACAAAGAAACATACGGGGGATGGTGCCCAATTCTCCGCGAAGCTCATTACTGCTGAGTGTGACACCCTTGGGATACCCTGGACATACCACATTCTGTACCCCCCCCCCCGCCCAAGTCATCAGGAATGGTGGACAGAATGAACAGCACCCTCAAAACCACCCCCCAAAATCACTCTGGACACAGGAGTGGTTTGGCCTGACGGCTGGCCACTGATGCTTCACACAGTAAGTGGACAGGGAAACCGAACGACGGAAATTACACAATTTGAAGTGCTAATGGAACGACCCATGCCCACAGCCATCGGACCCCCAAAACTAGCCAATGACACAGCGCTACTCTTAACACAGGAAACTCTCTTGGATTACGTTCAAGCCATTAGTAGAAGGATCACTGTAAACCAAGATTTGCTAAAAGCTGCGATGAACTTGAGTGCTACTTATCGTCCTGCTGGTGGAAACTGAATAAAGATTCGTGCACCTTGTGTCTTTCACTGTGTCTCAAACCTGCATACACACAACATGGGTGCTGAGGAAACAATAAGCACTACAGCTGTTAGATAATAGTGTGGGGGTACAAAAAAAAGCAAACAAAAATAAAGCTGTCATGTCCACACCACGGCACGAACCACTTCACCCCTTTAAACTGGGCATTATGTAATGAGACAGTCCCTGCCGAAAGATTCTTTCTCCCCAAGATAGAAAGGACCACTCTTGGTCTGTCTCACGATCACGACAGCTGTAACGCTCCAAGGGAGACCAGAATGTGACCCAGTGAAAGAGGGCTCCACCTCCACAGAAGGACAACCAAGCAGAACAGGATGCAGCTCCAGACACCACAGAGGGATCCAGCTGCTTGCTGCAATCATCGGGATCATCACTCTTGGTCTGACCTGCACACCACCACTGATCGGTAACAGGGCACACACAGGGCACTTAATCCACCGTGAGCCATGGGTGAGCATTTTCCTTGACATGACCCACATTTGTGCCCAAAGGAAAACCAGACCAGCTGTTGGGTCTGTGCCCGTATTCTTGAACATTCTCACGGGGGCATTCCCCACGGCGCAGTCCCTTTTAACATCGCAGGGATGGCAGAGTTGTGGCTGAAACTGGACATGTCCCAGGGGACACAACGCTCAGTCTGCTAACCTGACCGGCCATTCATGTGCCCTGCTGGAAATCCACAGGATACCACCTCGACAAATTCACAGGATGGTAACGCGCAGCCCAGAACCTCACACATGAACACCCAACCTTGACCATCACTGACACCACCGCACGGGTGTCATGCAGAGAAACCATGTGCCGAACGAGATGCCAGCCATCTGCATGGGTGGCTGGATGGAGCTGGTGCATTAACTCACTGCTCTTGAGCCCTGCAGCACTCTGGTCTGTAGCAGAGTGCAGCATCCTGGATTTACTTGGCCACAACATTTCTGCCCACAATTCAATTTTCAACAATATTTGGACAGAAACCCAAACCTAAGAACATACAATGGCACTTATTTTATCTGCTGCCACAAGGCATACCCCGGCTGGCGTTGTCATGGGCTGGCACGTGGTATGTGGTACCACTCCATTACCACTCCAAGCCGTCTCCCTTCCAGAAGCTTATTTCCACAGAAAACGCACCCTCACTGCCCTAGACGAGATACCGCCCCCTCCCCCCAGGGTTTTTGTGTCCACTTATGAAACTCTGCGCCTCGACATAGAGGCACATCAGCTGGCCACCACGCCAGAGGAGATAACATGCCACGGCTGAAGTGCTTGCCCAGCTGAATGCAGAGGTTGTCGCCATTTGTACTGTCGCCCTACAAGACAGAATGGCCCTGGAATACTAGCTGGTCACAAAAGGGGCACTAGCGTCTTCATTGGCAGAGACTGCTGTACCTACATCCCTGACCCCAGCGAAAATATAACGGACATGACACACCGCTTTCCACGGGCTGCTGCTGTCCCAAATGAACCGGAGTGCCACTGAGACTTGTGGACCTGGGCAACCTCCTGGCTTGGCTCACGGGGCACTGAACTGCTGGAGGAACTGATATCCCGTATTGCGGTTGTGGGTACCATTATCCTGGTCATGGGCCTCCGTATGAGCTCCTGCCGGTTTTGTACAGCACTGTTATACCTGCCCTCCTCACAACCCAGCTTGTACAAATTCACTGGAGTGAGATCGCCTCCCCTGACAAAAATTACCCTCGGTCAGATTCAGACACTGACTACTACCTCTCTGACATCAAATCCCGACCAACTGATAGCCTCCCCGATCCGGGCTACTTTGCACTTTTTCAAAATGCTCTTAACAAAAGAAGGGCGAACTTTGGGAGAAAATCTGCTACACTGTCCACCCATAGCATAACCACATAAAAAACACAGAAGCATGTCGGCAAAACATAGAAATCATGCCTGCCAACACACATTGAACACACCAACAATGCCTCAGTCTTGACCAAAGAGGCGAATATAGAATCCAGACATTATAATCTACTCCCAGACCGGATAATACACTTCTCAAACAGTCTTCACAGTAAGCTCCTAGCCTCGATCATCACTTCAGTCCGAATACCCGAAGCGCAAGCTCGTTTCCCATATAAACTGATGGCACATAAACAAAGAGGCAGACTGAGAGACCCCGGAAGACTTTGCTCCCAGGAGGAACATAATGGATAGAACTGAAAACCAGGAAAACGAACATGTACACATACTCGTGCAGACAGGCAATACTCAAGAAGACATTCTCACCTATTCAAGCAGATGGCTGAAATATCCAATGTCAATTACAAATGAATTATTACTGCCAGACGTTTGTTTAAATTCCATTCAGTTTATTCTTGTTTTAATCGCTATACAATTTTCACCACTGTACTGTTACTGCTTTACAATTATCACCTTTGTGATGTACCCCTATGAAATCTGTCTGCACCCATTACTTATGGGAGAACATTCTGGCAATCTGTGCGGAGAATCAATTCTGTGTCAGCCTGGTCAATTTCTTTTCCACTTTGTCAATTTGCCAGCTTCGTATCTGGTCTCTGATCCATTGGAATGAATTTCTCTGACACCACGTGATCGTGAATGGCTTATGTATTTACCCTGTTATCAGTCTCCCGTGTGGAATGTCGCTGAAACCCATATACAGTACATTATTTTCACTCCCCTCATGAACAAATCTGATCACTTCCTCAAAACATTTAATCAGATCTGTTAGGCATCACCTCCTCGGACAAAACCATGCTGATTCCTTCATCAAACCTTGCCTGGACAAGTAGCAATTAATTCTCTCCTTCAGAGGTTTCTACAAAAGTTTCCCGACCACTCCTGTGAGACTCACTTGGCTGTGATTCCCTGCTTTGCTTCTATCAGTCTTGATAAAAAGTGGAACCCCATTAGTAGTCCCGCAGTCCTCGACGGAACTCCCCTTTGGCCAAAGAGGAATGTGAAACTTTGGTCCGAACCCCTTAAATTGCTCCTTTTTCTCACAGAGCAACGTGAGGTACAACTTCACTCTGAGCTGGGGATTTGTCCACGTTTAAGATTCTCAAAACCTCCAGTATTGTCTCAGTCCCTAGATGAAACTGATCAAGAACCTCTCAGTGTATCGTCCTGCATTCTATACAGATGTCTTCCCACAACAGGACTGTTCGCGAGCTGAATGTGTAAAGTGATTCATCCAGTTATCCTGTTTACAACTATACTCAACTGCACTGTCACACTGGAGGGAACACATGCACTTATTTTAACTGGAAGACTCTGTTTTCAGCCTTGGCGCCTATAAACCCTTTATCTCTGATACCCAATGGCACATTGTTACAGTGAGAAAGCGTTCAAGCGTTCTCGATCTGTAAAAAAAAAAACAGTCACTTGATTTTATCTCCTGCGTGGACTCCAATCCGTTCACATCTGAAATGAGGAATGTTTTTCTCTCTGCTGTTCATCACATCAAGGAGAGAACTGCGGCAGAAATGATTTCTGTCTTCATTGACCTAAGAAGTTGATGCCGATGGGTCACCTTGTAATGGGAACTACCCACAAGAGAACTTTTCAACAGGAACACAGTTCTGTCTTCTGTGCAGGGGATCATTGCACAAGCACAGTATCACTCTTCTACAGGCCATGCACAGTCATTCTTCCTCGAACATTCACAGTATCCGACTCTAACCAGACCAAAACCAGATGGTGCTGGAAAAACTCAGCAGGTTTAGCAGCATCTAAAAAAAGAAATCAGAGTTAACATTTCGATTCCAGTGACCATTCCGCAGAACTGACGATAGCTTGAAAAATGTTAGTCTATCTGCAGAAGATATAGTGGGATTGGGGGGAGGGAAAGGAGTAAACGATAGGTAGGGATAGAGTTCAAATTAAGAGAAGAACAGTTGGACAAATGAATGGATGATGATGTGGCTGGCAGGGTGAATTGCTGTTGATGGAGACTGTTAGTGGCGATCCATATGTAATGTGTTATGGCAGACTACGTGACAACAAGGCCTGGCGTGTGGGATAGGGGGATAGGACATGGGAGAGTTCAGGCTCCCCCCAAAAAATTAAATTGATATGGGGCCTGGAAGGCCAGAATCCCCAAATAGAAACTGAGGTGGTGTGCTCCCAGCATGCGCTGAGGTTCGCTGTAACTCTTGAAGACAGAACTTGGATGTTCTGCAGTGTGGTCACACAGTCCAAACTTCGTCTCACAAAATAGTGAAAACCACATTGCGAGCAGTGATTGTCATAGAGTGTATTGCGTGAAGTGCAGTTCATGTATCGCTTCACCTGGAAGATGTGTTGGGCCATTGGAAATAGAGGAGAGAAGACGTCAATGGATAGGTGACGAGAGACAAGAAGCAAAAGGAGATATTATTAGAGAAATCATGAGGACAAGAAACCTAACAAAAAGCACTTCACCTGAATGCTCATCACATTTGTAACATGATTGAAGAGCTAATGGCATAAATCAACACGAATGAAAATGATTTAGTAGACATTAGAGAGACACGGCAAAAGGATGGCCACGACTGCGAGTTAAATATCCAGGAGTTTGAGATTACTTGGAAGATCAGACTGCAGTGTAAAAATAGGTGGCGTCTCTCTGTTATACAAGGCCGACATCAGGGCAGTGTGAAGAGACACGATAAGTTCGATGGAGAATGAGTTTGAATTAATTTGCGTGGTATCTAGAAATTCTGTGAAGAAAACGTCACTGATAGGTATAGTCTACAGGCCAGCAAATAATAACATCACATTGTGGAATGCAATAAACAAAGAAATGAGCAATGCCTGTAAAAATGGGTCGGCTGTTATCATTAGGGATTTTAATCTACATGTAGCTTGGTCGAAGCAGCTCAGTCACAGTATATTTGAGGAGGAGTTCTTTGAGTGTACCCGTGATAGTTTTCTTAAACAGTATGCAATGGAACCGACGAGAGAGAAAGCAATCCTCGATCTGGTCCTGTGTAAAGGAACAGAAATAATTAATTACCTCATAGTTCGGGATCACAGTATGGCAGAACTTAGAATTCAGACGGGGAGTGTGAAGATAAAATCCAATACCAGGATCCTGTGCATGTTCAGGGGGGCACAACAATGGAACGAGAGAGCACCTGGCTAAAGTCGACTGGAAACAAAGGTTATATGGTGGGAAAGATATCGAACAGTGGAGGACTTCCAAAAAAGAATTTTTTGTACAAGTGCTCAGTAAAGGTATATTCCGGTGAAAAGGAGGGACTGTCAGAAAAGGGGTAATCTGCCCTGCGTGTCTTAGGAAATAAGGGAGGCGATCAAAGCGAAAAAGAAGGCATACAAAGTGGCCAAGAACAGCATGAAACTGAAAGGTTGGGAAAACATTAAAGATAAACATGAGGAAAAATAACTAGCAAAGATTACAAAGACGGATAGCAAAAGTTTCTATAAAAATATAAAACGAAAAAAGAGTGGCTAAAGTAAAGGTTGGCTCTTTCGAGGATGAGAAAGTACATTTAGTTATGCGATGTGATGAAATGGTCGAGGCATTGAACAAGTATTTTGTGTCAGTCTTCACAGTGGAGGATGCGAATAACATGCCAGTAAGTGGCAAAAGACAAATGTAGGTGAGGTCCTGGAAACAAACATGATGACGGAAGAGGTAGTGTTAGGCAAGCTAATGGAGGTGAGGATGGACAAGTCTCCTGGCCGTGTGGGAATGCATCTCAGGGAATTGAAGGAGATGGCGGGAGAAACAGCAAGTGCACTAGTGGCAATTTTCAAATTCACTAGACTGCCTGGCAGTCCCAGCAGATTGGAAAACAGCTAGTGTGACACCACTGTTTAAAAAGGGAGGTGGATAAAAGATTGAGAGTTATTGATCAGTTAGCTTAATTACTGCAGTGAGGATGATGCTTGTGTGCATTATCAAGGAAGAAATAGCAGGACATCTCGATAGAAATTAGACAGATGTAACGTAGGTTCATGAAGGTTCAAGCAGAGATGTTATGTTGCAGCTGTACAAGGTGCTGGTGAGGCTATCCTTGGTTTACTTTTGGTCCCCTTACTTGAGAACGGATGTACTGGCACTGGTGGGGGGAGGGGTGCAGAGGAGGTTCACTGGGTTGATTGCGGAGTTGAGGGGGTTGGCTTATAAATAGAGACTACGTGGATTAGGATTATTTTCTTTGGAATTTAGAAAAATGAGGGGGGAATCTCACTGAAACATGAAACATTGATCGGAATAGATTAGAGAGAATTATAAAAGATGCTTCCACTTGTGGGTGAAACTCGGACAAGAGGGAATAGCCACAGGATTAGAGACAGCAGATTCAGGACTGAGTTCAGAAGGACCTTCTTCACCCAGACGGATGTTCATATATGGAATACCGTGCCCAGCGAAGAAGTTGACGCTAGATCACCATTTTTTTAAGATAAGAGTGATACTTCTTTTGAACAATAAAGAAAAAAGGGATACAGTGGAAGAGTGTGTAAGCGGATTTGAGTCTTTAGAAAGATCAGCAATGATGTCATTCAATGGCAGAGCAGGCTTGAAAGGCCGGACAGCCTACTCCTGCTCGGGCTTTTAGGTTCTATGCATTTATGTGTCACAAAAGCAGCTATGCAGGGGGAAGACTCCATGGGGCGTGTTGGGGGAGGTGTTGGGAGTGATGGCACAGTGCAACAGAGTTTCCTGTAGGGAAACAGAAGGCTAATAACATGCTGGCCTTCATAAAAAGAGGAATTGAGTATAGAAGCAAAGAGGTGCTTCTGCAGCTGTACAGGGCCCTGGTGAGACCACACCTGGAGTACTGTGTGCAGTTCTGATCTCCAAATTTGAGGAAAGACATTCTGGCTATTGAGGGAGTGCAGCATAGGTTCACAAGGTCAATTCCTGGAATGGCAGGATTACCTTACACTGAAAGACTGAAGCGACTGGGCTTGTATACGCTTGAGATTAGAAGACTGAGAGGGGATCTGATTGAGACGTATACGATTATGAAAGGATTGGACACTCTGGCAGCAGGAAACATATTTCCGCTGATGGGGGAATGCCGAAACAGAGGACACAGCTTTATAATACGAGGTAGACCATTTAGGACAGAGATGAGGAGAAACTTCTTCAATCAGAGAGTGGTGGCTGTGTGGAATGCTCTGCCCCAGAGGGCAGTGGTGGCCCAGTCTCTGGATTCATTTAAGAAATCGTTGGATAGAGCTCTCAAAGATAGTGGAATCAAGGGTGATGGAGATAATGCAGGCACAGGATAGTGATTAGGAATGATCAGCCATGATTATATTGAATGGCAATGCAGGCTCGAAGGGCTGAATGGCCTACTCCTGCACCTATAGTCAATTGTCTATTGTCTATTGAATGGTCGCTGTGGATGGTGGACAGGGACGGGAGAGGGATATAAGTCTCATGATGGCATCTCGCTAGAGGTGGTCGAAATTTTTTAAAAATCGATGATCACTTAGTCACCACTGTGAATTCATTAGCCAACTTTTATAGGTGCGTAATTAAGAGCTTTATGTCTGGATGTATCACTACCTGGTATGGCATCTGTACCATTCAAGATCGGAGACCGTTACAGCGAGTGATGAACTCGGCCCAGATAATCACAAAGGCCAACCTATTATATGTTTACATATTATTGATACATCTTTGCTACTTAACACTGCGATCTGCTTGTATTGATCGCAAGATAAAGCTTTTCACTGTGCCTCAGTACACGTGACAATAAATTCAATTCAATTCAATTGTGGAGTGTTGACGAAATGGTTATGAGAGTGGTAATTGAAAAGCACAGGTCGCGTTGATATAAACCAACTCCACAGTCACTGACACCAATCTCTTCCTGTCTGATATAAACCAGCCCCGCAGTCACTGACACCAATCTCCCCTTGTCTGATATCAACCAGCTCCACAGTCACTGACGCCAATCTCCCCCTGTCTGATATAAACCAGCCCCGCAGTCACTGACAACAATCTCCCCTTGTCTGATATAAACCAGATCCACAGTCACTGACGCCAATCTCCCCCTGTCTGAATTAAACCAGCCCCACAATCACTGACACCAATATCCCCCTGTCTGATATAAACCAGCACCACAGTCACTGACACCAATCTCCCCTTGTCTGACATAAACCAACCCACAGTCACTGACGCCAATCTCCCCCTGTCTGATATAAACCAGACCCAAAGTCACTGGCGCCAATCTCCCCCTGTCTGATATAAACCAGGCCCACAGTTACTGACACCAATCTCCCCCTGTCTGACATAAACCAGCACCACAGTCACTGACGCCATTCTCCCCCTGTCTTTATAATCCAGCACCAGTCACTGACACCAATCTCCCCCTGTCTGATATACACGAGCCCCTCATTCACTGACACCAATCTCTCCGGATTTCAACCAGTCCCCCAGAGAGTGATACCAAACTCCCCAAGTCCAATTTAAACCATTCCCACAAAATCTTTCACCAATCTACTTTTGTCTGATACAATCCAGCCCCAGTAACTGACACCAATCTCAGCCTGTCTGATATAAACCAGCCCCACAGTCACTGACACCAATCTCCCCCTATCTGATTTTAACCAACCCACAGGGACTGACACCAATCTCCCCCGTTTGATATAAACCAGCCCCACAGTCATGATACCAATCTCCCCTTGTCTGATATAAACCAGCCCACAGTCACTGACGCCAGTCTCCCCCTGTCTGATGTAAACCAGCCCCACAGATACTGACACCAATCTCCCCTTATCTGATATAAACCAGACGCTCAGACACTGACACCAATCTCCCCCTGTCTGATATAATCCAGACCCACAGACACTGACACCAATTTCCTCCTATCTGATATAAACCAAACCACAGTCACTGACACCAATCTCGCCTTGTCTGATATTAACCAGCCTCACAGTCACTGACACCAATCTCCCCCTGTCTGATATAAACCAGCCCCACAGTCACTGACGCCAATCTTCCCATGTCTGATATAAACCAGCCCCACAGTCACTGACACCAATCTCTCCCTGTCTGATATAATCCGGCCCCACAGATACTGACGCCAATCTCCCCCTATCTGATATATACCAACCCACAGTCACTGACGCCAATCTCCCCCGTCTGATATAAACCAACCCACAGTCACCGACACCAATCTGCCCCTGTCTGATATAAAAAATCGCCTCATTCACTGACACCAATCTCTCCTGATAGAAACCAGTCCCCCAGAGATTGATATCAAACTCCCCAAGTCCAATTTTAACCATTCCCACAAAATCTTTCGCCCGTCTCCTCTTGTCTGGCATAAACCAATCTCACAGACATTGACACCAATTTCCCCCTGTCTGATATAATCCAGCCCAACAGTCACTGACACCAATCTCCCCCTGTCTGATATAAACCAGCCCCACAGTCACTGATATCAATCTCCCCCTGTCTGATATGAACCAGCCCTACAGTCACTGACACCAATCTCCCCTTGTCTGATATAAACTAGCCCCACAGTCACTGACACCAATCTCCCCCTGTCGGATATAATGCAGCCCCACAGTCACTGACACCAATCTCCCCCTGTCTGATATAAACCAACCCACAGTCACTGATACCAATCTCCCCTTGTCTGATATAAACCAACCCACAGTCACTGACACCAATCTCCCCTTGTCTGATATAAACCAGCCCCACAGTCACTGACACCAATCTCCCCCAGTCTGATTTTAACCAACCCACAGGCACTGACACCAATCTCCCCGTCTCATATAAACCAGCCCCACAGTCACTAACGCCAGTCTCCCCCTGTCTGATATAAACCAGCCCCACAGATACTGACACCAATCTCCCCTTGTCTGATATAAACCAGACCCTCAGACACTGACACGAATCTCACCCTGTCTGATATAAACCAACCCCCAGTCACTGACACCCATCTCCCCCTGTCTGATATAATCCAGCCTCACAGTCACTGACACCAATCTCCCCCTGTCTGATATAATCCAGACCCACAGATACTGACACCAATCTCCCCTTGTCTGATATAAACCAGCCCCACAGTCACTGACGCCAATCTCCCCCTGTATGATATAAACCAGCCCCACAGTCACTGACACCAATCTCCTCGGGTCTGACATAAACTTTGATTCCCATTCTTCCTGGTAGGAAATTAGGGCCATGTCTGCAATGTTCAAGTCAGTTAGAATTGTCAGCAAGGATTCATCAACACTTTCTTATCGGAGATTTTAATGTTGGGGAATTTTTCAGACATCAAATTTCAGTTCTTTGCCCAGGGAGCAAGTTCCATTTGAAGCAGAAATTCAATATTAGTTGCACACTAATTGCCTGTGAATTTTTTCTGAATTTGACAGAATGATCACAGAGAGCTGGTTTTAAAGGGTCGCGATACCCTGAAGAAAGCTGTCAGCTACAATGACAAGAATCTTCAACTCTACTCTCGTGATAAGGAAGTAACTTCAGCAGAAACAAATCCTAACTGTAAGAATGTACTTGATTCAATGCTGGATGTCACGAGCAACAGGAGTAATGGAATATTCCAACCTCTGCAGTTACATGTAGACTTGTTCAAAGTTTGTGCGAAGATTTGTAGCTCGGGTGCTCGTTGTTGTGGTTCTGTTTGCCGAGCGGGGAATTTGTCTTGCAAACGTTTCGTCCCCTGTCTAGGTGACATCCTCCGTGCTTGGGAGCCTCTTGTGAAGCGCTTCTGTGCTGTTTCCTCCGGTATTTATAGTGGTTTGTATCTGCCGCTTCCCGTTGTTTGTTCCAGCTGTCCGTTGCAGTGGCCGGTATATTGGGTCCAGGTCGATATGTTTGTTGATAGAGTCTATGGATGAGTGCCATCCCTTTAGGAATTCCCTGGCTGTTCTCTGTTTGGCTTGCCTATAATGGTAGTGTTGTCCAAGTCGAATTCATGTTGCTTGTCATCTGTGTGTGTGGCTACTAAGGATAGCTGGTCGTGTCATTTCGTGGCGAGTTGGTGTTCCACGAAACGACACGACCAGCTATCCTTAGAAACTACCTCTGACGACCCATTTAACCTTTCTCCTAATAACTTAAAACTATGTCTCCTCGTGCCAGTCAATCCTGCCCTATGGAAAAGTCTCTGGCTATTGACTCTATGTATTACTCTCATTACCTTGTATACCTCGATCAGGTCTCCTCTCTTCCTCCTTCTCTCCAGAGAGAAAAGTCTGAGCTTCGTCAATCTCTCTTCATAAGGCGAGCCCTCCATTCCAGGCTGCCCTGGTAAACATTCTTTGCACCCTCTCCAAAGCCTCTGTATCTTTCCTATAGTCGGCCAACCAGAACCAGACACAATATTCTAAGTGTGGTCTCACGAGGGGCTTGTAGAGCTGTAGCAAAACCTCTCGTCTCTTAAACTTGATTCCCCTGTTAATGAAAGCCAAAACACCAACTGCTTTCCTCATAATCCTATCCACTTGGGTGGCATACTTGCGGGAACTATGTACTTGAACTCTGTTCCTCCACACTGCCAAGAATCCGGTCTTTAATCCTGTATTCAGCATTCTAGTTCAAGCTTTCAAATTGCATCATTTCGCATTTATCCAGGTTTAATTCCATCTGCCATTTTTCAGCGCAGCTCTGCATCCTGTTAATGTTGTGCTTCAGCCTGCAATAGCCCTCGATACTATCAACAGCACCTCCAACCTATGTGCCATCTGCAAATTTACTAATCCACCCCTCAATCTCCTCATCCAAGTCATTTATAAAAACTACAAAGAGCAGAGACCCCACTCAAGACTGACCTCCAGGCAGAACATGCCATCTACAACCACACTCTGCCTTCTGTCAGCTAGCCAATTGTGAATCCAAATAGCCAAATCTACCAAAACTCATACCTCCTGACTTTATGGATGAGCCTACCATGGGGAACCTTATCGAATGCCTTGCTGAAGTCCTTATACATCACATCCACTAGCTCGATCTTCATCAATCTGTCCTGTCACTTCCTCAAAGAACTCAATAAGATTTATTAGGGATGACCTGCCCCTCACAAAGCCATGCTGACTGCCTTTAATCATACTATGCTTTTCCAAATAGTCATAACTTCTATCACTCAGTATTCTTTCCAAAGCCTTGCTGACCACAGACGGAAGACTGGCTGGTCTGTAATTGCCAGGGATTTCCCTATTACCCTTCGTGAAAAGAGGAACAACATTCGCCTCCTAACAATCCTCCTGTCCGACTCCCGTGGAGAGTGAGGATGCAAAGACCTTCACCAGCGGCTTAGCAACCTCCTTTCTTGCTTCCTGGAATAGCCTGGGATAAATCAGGTCTGATCATGGGGACTTATCAATCTTAATGTTTGCCAAAATTTCCAGCTCATCAACTTCATCAATCCTGATCAGTTCAAGCCTGTATCGCAGCTCCTCAAAGTTCTCAGTCACAACAAGGTTCCCCCCCCACCCTCCTTAGTGAAAACCAAAGCAAAAAACCTCATTTAGGGCTTCCCCTATCTGCACAGACTCCACGCACAAGTTCCCTATGCTATCCCTGATTGGCCTAACCTTCTCCCTCCTGATCATTCTCTATTCCTCACGTATGTGTAAAATGCCTTTGGATTCCCCCTAATCCTTCTTGCCAAGCCTTTTTCATGCCCTCTCCTGGCTCTCCTCAATCCATTACTGAGCTCCTTTCTAGCAAACCTGTAATCCTCGAATGCTGTGCTAGATCCTTGCCTCCTCCACCTTACGTAAGCTGCCTTCTTCCTTTTGAGGAGAAGCTCCTCTGTTCTCGTTACCCCTTCTTACCCGTCTCAGAGGAACATATTTGTGCATCACTCGCAACAACTGCCCCACATGGCTGCTGTGCCCTTTCTATGGCACAATTGCTCCCAGTCTGTACGTCCCAACTCCTGTCTGATCGCGTCATAATTTCATTTTCCCCAGTTAAAATATTCACTTTTTAAAATGTTTAATGTTCACTTTTAGGATTAAAGAATAAAATTGATATATTTTTTAAAAATAGTGGTATTTGGGAGTCCTCTGTCCCTTTACCAGATTACGAGGCAAGGTGAGTTTTTCTGCGTTTGGTTTAAATTGCAGAAGGGCTCACGGATCTTTTTTCTGTGCTGTCGATCTCTGTAACTCCATGCTGTCCAGGTCCTGTCTGCTGTGGATGGTGCAAAGCTTTTCCGAGGCTGTGCATCTGGTTGTAACATTCTGCTTCCAAGTTCAAAGACCGATAGCATTCAGTTCCTGATTCATTGTGTTGGATCACATTTTGACTGTTTTTGGTTTGGTTTGAGTTTCCATTCTCTGGCCCTCTCCTGATCCCCTGTAAAAGAAGTTTATAAAAGTGATCACTGTCAGGACAGGAGAGAAGTTCAGACCATTTCCAGTATTGGTGAATTATTTGTCCCTGTCATGTTCCCCCCAACCCCACCCCGAGCTGTGAATGACTGTCCCCACCCCCCGAGCTGTGAATGCCTGTCTCCCCCCACCCCCAGAGCTGTGATTACCTGTCCCCCCACCCCGAGCTGTGAATGCCTGTCCCCCCCACCCCCCAGAGCTGTGAATACCTATACCCCCCAACCCCAGAGCTGTGAATGCCAGTCCCCACCCTCGAGCTGTGAATGCCTCCCCCCCACCCGCCCAGAGCTGTGAAATCTGTCCCCCACCTCCCCCAGAGCTGTGAATGCCTGTCCCCCCACCGCCGGAGCTGTGAATGCCTGTCCCCTCCCACCCCTAGAGCTGTGAATGAATATCCCACCTCACCACGAGAGCTGTTAATGCCTGCCCCCCCAGAGCTGTGAATGCCTGTGCCCCCCACCCCCAGAGCTGTGCATACCTGTCCCCCCACCCCCAGAGTTGTGAATGCCTGTCCCCCCTCCCCCAGAGCTGTGAATGCCTGTTCCCCCACCAGAGCTGTGAATGCCTGTCCCCCCTCCCCCAGAGCTGTGAATGCCTGTTCCTCCACCAGAGCTCTGAATGCCTGTCCCCCTCCCCCAGAGCTGTGAATGCCTGTCCCTCCCCAGACTGTCAATGCCTGTGTCCCTCCCCCAGAGCTGTGAATTCCTGTACCCCCCAGAGCTGTGAATGCCTGTGCTCCTCCCCCCAGAGCTGTGAATGCCTGTGCCCAACGCCCAGAGCTGTGAATGCCTGTCCCTCCCCAGAGCTGTGAATGCCTGTGCCCCTCCCCCCAGAGCTGTGAATGCCTGTTCCCCCCTCCCCCACTGTTGTGAATGCCTGTCACCCCACCCCCAGAGCTGTGAATGCCTGCCCCCCCAGAGCTGTGAATGCCTGTCCCCCCACCCCCAGAGTTGCGAATGCCTGTCCCCCCAGACCTGTGAATGCCTGTCACCCCCTTCCCCAGAGCTGTGAATGTCTGTCCCCCCCCCGCAGAGTTGTGAATGTCTGTCCCGTCCTCCCCCAGAGCTGTGAATGCCTGTCCCCCCACCCCCAGAGCTGTGAATGCCTGTCCGCCCCACCCCCAGAGCTGTGAATGCCTGCCCCACCCAGAGCTGTGAATGCCTGTCCCCCCACCCCCAGAGTTGCGAATGCCTGTCCCCCCAGACCTGTGAATGCCTGTCACCCCCTCCCCCAGAGCTGTGAATGTCTGTCCCCCCCCCAGAGCTGTGAATGTCTGTCCCGTCCTCCCCCAGAGCTGTGAATGCCTGTCCCCCCACCCCCAGAGCTGTGAATGCCACCCCCCCAGAGCTGTGAATGCCTGTCTCCCCCCACCACCGAGCTGTGAATGCCGGCCCCCCTACCCCAGAGCTGTGAATGCCTGTCCGCCCCACCCCCAGAGCTGTGAATGCCTGCCCCCCCAGAGCTGTGAATGCCTGTCCCCCCACCACCAGAGTTGCGAATGCCTGTCCCCCCAGACCTGTGAATGCCTGTCTCCCCCACCCCCAGAGCTGTGAATGCCTGTCTCCCCCACCCCCAGAACTGTGAATGCCTGTCTCCCCCACCCCCAGAGCTGTGAATGCCTGTCTCCCTCCCCCAGAGCTGTGAATGCCTGTCTCCCCCACCCCCAGAGCTGTGAATGCCTGTCTCCCCCACCCCCAGAGCTGTGAATGCCTGTCTCCCTCCCCCAGAGCTGTGAATGCCTGTCTCCCCCACCCCCCGGGTCAGTCCCACAGGCCCCGCCCCATCTCCATAGTCTCCATTGTCTCCGTCACTGGGGCCGTAGGGCCCCCCACTCGTTGTGCGTCACCAGTATGACCGCGCATGCGCCTCGTCCCTAACAAAATGGCGGCCACGGCCCAGGTCCCGGGAATTAAACTCAGGGCTGAAACCGTGGGACCCGCTAATACTTATTCGGTTCGCGGGGCCTTTACTGGATATTACCAAGACGGATTGCACCACCTCTCCCACCGCTGGCTCTGTTATTTCTCCGGAACCACCCCCTCCCCGCCATGATCTGGAGACTGAAAAAGGGGCCTTCAGTCAATGTGCGCATGCTCCAATCTGCTCAATCGGCGCCTGCGCACTTGTGTCCTTTGGAGTAGACATCACGCGCCCTCTTCAGGAATGTCCTAGACCTTCATCCTGCAGCCAGGTCTCAGGGAGGACCATTCAGTCAGACTGTGGGCTTCTCTCACTCACTCTCCTTCTCTTTAATTAGCTTCACAGAATATGTGAAGGGGACAGTCTGTGGTCACGAAACAGAACCAGGTATCATATTAGAATTCGAAAGATTGACTTTTATTTTATGATTGGAATATTGTTCAACTCTGAACTTGTAAGGAGAAAAGATCAAGTGAGGAGAAACTATGCACCTGTCCTGTGTGTGGATGAAATCATCTGAACTGTCAAGATATAATCACAGTCACGCTGGGAGAAAGGATGGGAATATGAGGAAAGTGAAGGAGGATTCAAATCCCCACCTCAACTGGAAAATCATCAATGCACTCACACTGAAGAAAGGCCATTCATCTGCTCCAAGTGTGGGAAGGGATTCACTCAGTCTTCTCAACTGCAGGCAGACCATAGAGTTCACCCAGATCAAAGAACCTTTAAAATCACAAGACTGTGGAAAATGCCATAGAAATTCTGGGCAAATGATGTGCCATTGATGTATTCGAACAGAGGAGAGACCATTCAGGAGTTCTCACTGTGGCATTAAGATCAGGCAATCATTTCAACTCACTACACACCAGCGAGATCACAATGGGTAGAGGCTGAGAACCTGCTCTGACTGCGGCAAGGCATTCATTCAGTCATCCAGCTGCAGATATATCGCCAAACCCAGACTGTTCCCCTGAGCCGAATCAGAAGGCATTCTGTAGTATATCCTATGTGCAAGAACCGGTGAATTCACACAAGGGTGAAACCATTTCGTTGCGCTGTGTTTAGGGAGGGATTTACTCACTCTTCTGCCCTATTGGGAGGCCAGTGAGTTCACACTGAGACCAGGCCTTTTAAATGTCCAGACTGTGGGAAGTGCTTTAAAGGTTCCAGGAAACTGATGTTCACCAACATGTTCACAATGATGAGAAACCTTTCGGGGGCTCTCACTGCAGGACCAGGTTCAGTCAATCATCTGACATCAAACATCAGTGAGGTCACACCAGGGAGAGACTATTCACCTGCTCCGTGTGTAAGAAGGATTTGCTCACTCATTCCACCTGCTGAGACATCGACGTGTTCATAACGAACTCCAGCAATGAGATTGTGCTTTTAACCACATCCAGGCCCAAGCCATGTTCACTGAGTCTGTTTCTGCTCAGGTTAATTAACCTGTGTGAGACAGGTTTAATATTTTGGATAAAAGTCAAATAAATTAGTTTTGCATTAGATATATTGAGCCATTTTAGCATCTCTGATGCAAGTTAGTTCCTTTTTGAAGGGATCACCCCCACTGTGGCATTTCACCATTGGCCCTACTGAAGGTTGAAGGTTCATGGATTCAGAACTCCAGAAATGGACTGGAGGACAGTCAAGTTTCAGTATCTAAAGGAATAGCTGGTGAGAAACAAGAGAAAATCTGACTGAAGTCTGGGCTTTCCTTGACAGTGTACATCTAGGGTGAATGATACCTGACTCCGTGATCTGTCTGACATTCAACCAGGTTGGTACAAGATGCGCTCAGTTTCTTCGAGAATACGGACAAATATTCCTCACAACTGAAGGCATTAAATGTAGCCATTAGAGAAGTGGAAAGGTCTTATAAAAAAAATAGTGAATTATTGTTATAGAACTGAACAAAACCGAAATGTTGCTAAAAGAAAAAACAAAATTAAACATTTCTGCCCTACACTGGTCAGGATTAGAAGACAAGTAAGCAAACTGAAACAGGGAGAACCAATTGATGAGTGATAGGGATTGCCATGGAGATGGAGCAAAAGCTATCAGGATTTGGGTAATCCACGATGGAGGATGGGAAACGCTTTGGCTGTAAGAACTGCTCGCTTTTAGGGTATATGAGATGTTGGAAGTGAATTTATCGAATTCCACAAGCAACGATTACTGATTTTAAGCTGCTGCATTGTTTTGGAAGTTTGGGAGAAAAGATCAAAACAATGACACTTTAAAAAGGAGGAAGTGAACAAAGGTAGTGACCACATGGTCAGGGAGAGAGACAGAGAGGGAGAGAGACAGAGACAGAGACAGAGAGAAAGAAACCTACACTGCTGACTGACACAGCAGTGAATCTGCACATTTACTGCCTTTGCTGTTTGAGTTCAAGTGTTTCCGGACATTGGGGTGCGTTGAAGAAAAATTGACAAACAGCAAAATTCACAGCTGACATCCGAAGAAACTATGTTGGAGAGCACACAGCACAGGAGCAGATAAGTGCATGGTTTTTAAGTGTAATATTGCTGTCATTTTTAATAGTGAATGGAGTTGTTTATTTTTTGTTTTTTTATAGATCTGTACTTTGATTAAAATTAAAAAATATGAAACATAGATATTAAGTGAGACTGGATTAGTGTTTTTTTTTTAGTGCATAAGACTATGCTATTTTCTGGAGGTTGGTAAGGTACAAAGATGGCCTTGAGTGGAGTGTTGTGCTCTTCCTGTCAGCTGTTGGGGATTCGGGAGAGCTTCCTTTATACTGATGATTATGTCAGCAGTAAGTGTGTTTGGTTCTGAATCGTATCAGATCACATCGATCAGTTGGAGCGGCAGTTTGAGGCAATGAGGAATTTACAGGAGCTAGGGGCATCTGACGGATGGTAGTTTTAAGGAAGGGAGAAAAACCAGGAAAAGTAGGAGAGGGAGGCAGGTAGTGCAGGTGTCTCCTGTGACTAACCCCATCTCAAACAAGTATGTTGTTTTGGAAAATGTAGGGGGTGATTGCCTTTCAGGAGAAAGCAGCATGAACGGCCAGGTTTCTGGGACCGAGACAGGCTGTAATGTAACGAGGGGTATGTCAGGTACCAAGCGATCGATTGTGAGAGGGGACTCTCTAGTCAGAGGCACAGACAGATGTTTCTGCGGCCGACAGCGAGAAATCAGAATGGTGTGTTGTCTCCCTGTTTCCAGGATCAAGGCAGAATATTCTCAAAGGGCAGTGGGACCAGCAACAGGTCACTGTGCACACTGGAACGAATGACACAGGAAGGAAAAAGTATGAGATGCTGAAGAGAGGAGATAGAAAGTTAGGCAGGAATTTTAAAAGGAGGTCCTCGAGGGTAGTAATATCTGGATTACTCCCGATGCTGTGAGCTAGTGAGGCTAGGAATAGGAGGATCGAGCAGATGAACGTCTAGGAAAAAGTGAAGACTGCAGATGTTGGAGATCAGAGTCGAGAACGTGGTGCTGGAAAAACACAACAGGTCAGGCAGCATTTGAGCAGCAGGAGAATCGACATTTTAGGAAAACGTCCTTCATCAGGAATGAGGCTGTGAGCCAAGGAGGTGGAGAGATAAATGGAAGGGGGGGTGGGCCTGGGGTAAGATAGCTGAATGTTCATTAGCTGGATGGAGTTGAGGGGAAAGGTGAAAGGTTGGAGGGGAGGGTGGAGTGGATAGGTGGGAAGGAAAATTGACAGGTAGGACAGGTCATGAGGGTGGTGCCAATTGGAAGGTTGGGGCTGGGATTGGAGGGGGGATGTTGAGGGGGAGGAGAAATGAGGAACCTGGTCCAATCCACATTGATAGTGTGTGGTTGCAATGTCCCAAGGCAGAATGTGAGGCATTCTTTCTCCAGGTGTCGGGTGGTTAGGGTTTAGTGATAGAGGCCCAGGACCTGCATGTCCTCGGCAGAGTGGGAGGGGGAGTTGAGAGGTTTTCAGCCACAGGGTGGGTGGGGTTGATTGGTGCGTGTGTCCCAGAGATTTTCCCTGAAGAGCTCAGCAAGTAGGCGACCTGTATCCCCGATGTAAAGGAGACTGCATCTGGATCAACGGATACAGTAAATGACGTGTGGAAGTGCAGCAAAAGCTCTGATGGATGTGGAAGGCTCCTTTGGGGCATTTGGGAAGTGAGAGGGAATTCGGGGCACAGGTTTTGCAATTCCTGTGGTAACAGAGGAAGTTGCCAGGAGGGGAGGGTGGGTTGGTGGGGTATGGAGTGTGGACCTGACAAGGGAGTTGCGGAGGGAATGGTTTTTACAGAAAGCAAATAAGGGTGTGGAGGGAAATATATCTCTGGTGTTGGGGTCCATTTGTAGGTGGCAGAAATGGCAGAGGGTGATGAAATGTATCCGGAGGTTGGTGAGATGGAAGGTGAAGATCAGAGGGATTCTGTCCTTGTTTAGCTGTGGGAGCCGGTGGGTTTGTAGAAGATGTCTGTGTTGAGTCGGTCACTGTTGATGGAGATGGAGAGTCCCAGGTAGGGGAGGGACGGCAGTGTCCAAATGAATGTATAGCTGTGGAGCTGGTGTATGGGAGAAGGGATCACATTTTAAATCACTAGAAGCCCTTCTCGGGTAGGAGTGACCTATACAAGAAGGATGGATTGCACCTGAATTGGAAGGGAATTAGAGGGAGATTGCTGCAGTTGCTTGGGAGGATTTAAAGTAATAAAGTGGGGGTGTGGGACCTAGGGAGATAGTGAGGAAAGAGATCAATCTGAGACTGGTACAGTTGGGAAGAAAAGCAAGTCAAACAGTCAGGGCAGGCAGGGACAAAGCAGAGAACAAGGTAGGACCAATAAATCAAACTGCATTTACATTAATGCAAGGGGCCTAACAGGGAAGGCAGATGAACTCAGGACATGGTTAGGAACATGGGACTGGAATATGAGAGCATTTACAGAAACATGGCTCAGGGATGGATAGAACTGGCAGCTTAATGTTCGAGGATACAAATGCTACAGGAAGGATAGATAAAGAGGCAAGACAGGAGGGGGGAGTGGCGTTTTTCAGAAGGGATAGCATTACAGCTGTACTGAGGAAGATATTTCTGGGAATACATCCAGGAATTAATTTGGGTGGAAGTAAGAAATAAGAAAGAGATTATTACCTTTTCGAGACTGTACTATAGAGCTCCACAAAGTCAGCGGGAAATTGAGAAACAAATTTGTCAGGAGATCTCGGTTATCTGTAAGAATAATAGGGTGGTTATGGTCGGGGATTTTAACTTTCTAACTGTAGACTGGGACTGCCGTAGTGTTAAGGGTTTAGATAGAGAGGAATTTGATAAGTGTATATAAGAAGTTTTTCTGATTCAGTATGTGGATGAACCTACAAGAGAAGGTGCAAAACTTGACCGACTCTTGGGAAATAAGGCAGGGCAGGTGAGTGAGGTGTCAGTGGGAGAGCACTTTGTGGCCAGCAACCAGAATTCTATTAGTTTGAAAATAGTGATGGAAAAGGATAGACAGGATCTAACTGTTAAAATTCTAAATTGGATAAAGGATAATTTTGGCAGTATTAGGTAAGAACTTTGAAAAGGTGATTGGGTGCGGAGTTTTGCAGGTAAAGGAATGGCTGGAAAATGATTAAGTTTTCAAAAATGTGATAATGAGACAGAGTGTTCCTGTTGGGGTGAAAGGCAAGGCTGGTAGGTGTGGGGAATGCTGGATGACTATAAAAATTGAGGGTTTGTTCAATAAAAAGAAAGAAGCATATGTTAGGTATAGACAGAATAGATCGAGTGAATCCTTAGAGTAGAAAGGCAGTAGGAGTATACTTAAAAGGGAAATCATGAGGGCAAAAAGGGGGCATGAGATACCTTTGGCAAATGGGGTTAAGGAGAATCCAAAATGATTCTACAAATACATTAATGATAAAGGGGTAACTAGGGAGACAATAGGGCCCTTCAAGGATCAGCAAGGCAGCCTGTGTGTAGAACCGCAAGAGATGGGGGAGATACAAACGAAGTATTTGCATCAATGTTTACTGTGGAGAAGGACATGGAAGAGATAGAATGTGGGGAAATAGATAGTGACATCTTGAAAAATGTCCAGATTACAGAGCAGGAGGTGCTGGATGTCTTAAAATACATAAAGGTGGGTAAATCCTCTTGCTGAGATATTTGTATCATCGATAGTCACAGGTGTGGTGCTGGACGACTGGAGGTTGCCAAACGTGGTGCCACTGTTTAAGAAGGGTGTTAAGGACAAGCCAGGGAACTACAGCCCAGTGAGCCTGACCTCAGCGGTGGGCAAGTTGTTGGAAGGAATCCTGAAGGACAGGATGTACATGTATTTGGAAAGGCAAGGATAGTCAGCATGGCTTTGTGCTTGTGAAATCATGTCTCACAAACTTGATTGAGTTTCTTGAATAAGTAACAAAGAGAATTAGTGAGGCAGAGCGATGGACGTGATTTATTTGAACCAAAGTAAGGCATTCGACAAAGTTCCTCATGGGAGACTGGTTAGCAAGGTTAGATCTCATGGAATAAAGGAAGAACAAGCCACTTGGATACAGAACTGGCTTGAAGTTAGAAGACAGAGGGTGGTGGTGGATGTTTGATTATCGGATGGAGGCCTGTGACCAGTGAAGTGCCACAAGGATCAGTGCTGGATCCACTGCTATAAGATTTGGATGTGAGCATAGAAGGTATATGTAGTAAGTTTGCAGATGACACCAAAATTGTACGTGTAATGGACAGCGAAGAAGGTGACCTCAGAGTATAATGGGATCTTGATCAGATGGGCCAATGGGCCAAAGGTTGGTAGATGGAGTTTAATTTAGATAAATGCAAGGTGCTGCATTTTGGAAAGGCAAATCAGGGCTGGGCTTACACACTTCATGGTCATGTCCTGGGGAGTGTTGTTGATCAAAGAAACCTTGGAGTTCATAGTTCCGTGGAAGTGTAGTCCCAGGAAGACAGCATAGTGAAGAAGGCATTGAGTATGCTTCGCTTTGTTGGTCAGAGCATTGAGTATAGGAGTTGGGAGGTCATGTTGCAGCTATACAGGGCAATGGTTAGGCCACTGTTCGAATATTGCGTGCAATTCTGGTTTCCCTCCTAAAGGAAGGGCGCTGTGAAACTTGAAAGGGTTCGGAAAAGATATACAAAGATGTTGCCAGGGTTGGAGGGTTTGAGCGGCAAGGAAAGGCTGAAGAAGCTGCAGCTGTTTTTCCTGGAGCGTCGGTGTCTGAGGGGTGACCTTATAGAGGTTTGGAAAATCATGAGGGGCATAGTTAGGGCAAATAAGGTTTTCTTTGTTTAAAGGAAATGTAACATTGATGTTCCAGGTGTGATTGTTGGATAAACCACTCTGCATTAAGCCAAATTTATTTAAACACTACGGTTGAAACACAAACAAAAGAATGTGGCATTAAGAATAATTAAACGATTGGAAAACATAACCAAGTACTTGCTATAGTAACTTACTCATTTCCTGATCCAATGTTGTAACATCTAATGAACACACCCCTTGGCAAAAAGGTAAATTCAAACTCGTATTCTTACAGGCGGAGGGAACAACATCCAGAGAAATGCCCGAGTGCTCAGTTAGGAATCATTTACTGAAGCTTGCAACCTTCTGACACTCAAAACATCTTGGAATTGCTGCAGCGAGACCAAAACTAGAAGAACCTGAACTGGCCACTCCTTTTCCATTGTTAAGCTGTTTTTAAGAAAAACCTACAGGCACTCTAGACTCTTTGGCACCTCTGCCTTTACAATCCCTCTTCAAAAAAATACAGGCCAAAATAACCTTTTTAAAGTGACAGCATCCTCACACCACCACACACCCCAGTCCCCCTGCCCCCCTGACACACACTCACAAACACACACACACACACACACACACAGAGTCTCTGTCTCACACACACACAGTCTCTCTCTCTCTCTCACACACACACACACACACATGGTCTTTCCCTCTGTCATGCACAGACATGGTCTTTGTCTGTCTCTCTCTCACACAGGCATGCTTTTTCTCTCTCACACACACACATACACACACACACGCACTTGCGCACACACAGGCATGTGTTTCTCTCTCTTTCTCACTCACTCACTCACTCACTCTCAGGCATAGTGTTTCTCTCTTATACACACACACATACGGTCTTTGTCTGTCTGTCTCTCTCTCACACACACAGAGGCATGGTCTTTTTCTCTCTCTCTTTCTCACTAACTCACATACACACTCTCAGGCATAGTGTTTCTCTCTCTCTTACACACACACAGTCTCTTTCTTTCTCTTTCTCTCTCTCTCTCTCTCTCTCTCTCCCTCACACACGCACTCACACACACACGCATGGTCTTTCCCTCTGTCATGCACAGACATGGTCTTTGTTTGTCTGTCTCTCTTTCTCTCACACACACGCCAGCATGATTTCTCTCCCTTTCATGTACACGCAAACACACACATACACACGGTCTTTCTCTCTCTTGCACACACACACACACAGGCATGGTGATTCTCTATCACTCACTCAGTCACACACACACTCTCAGGCATAGTGTTTCTCTCTTATACACACACACATATGGTCTTTCTCTGTCTGTCACCCTCTCTCACACATACACAGAGGCATGGTCTTTTTCTCTCTCTCTTTCTCACTCACTCACACACACACAAACTCTCAGGCATAGTATTTTTCTCTCTCTAACACACACCCACACACGCACGCACAGAGAGAGAGAGAGAGAGATGGTCTTTCTCTCTCTCTGTCTCTCTCTCTCTCTCGATCTCTCTCTCTCTCTCTCTCTCGTTCTCTCGATCTCTCTATCTCTGTCTCTCTCACACAGAATGAACTATTATCTTTTATTCATTTTATGGGTTGTGGGTGTTGCTGGCTGGCCAGCATTTTATGTGTCTCCCTAGTTGCCCTTGAGAAAGTGGGGGTGAGCTGCCGCCCTGAACTACTGTGGTCCACCTGCTGTGGGTTAACCCAAATGCCATTAGGGAGGGCATTCCAGGACTTTGAACGTGACAGTGATGGAACGGCATTATATTTTCAAGTCAGGATGGTGCATGACTTGGGGGGGGGGGGGGAACTTGAAGGTAGTGCAGTTCCCACACATCTGCTGCCCTTGTTCTTCTAGATGGAAGTGGTTGTGGGTTTGGAAGGTGCTGTCTGAGGATCCTCGATGAATTTATGCAGTGCATCATGTAGATAGTAGCAGCAGTGTGTACTGAGCATGTGTGGTGGAGGGAGTATACACTTGTGGAATTGGGCTGCTTTTCCTGGATGGTGTCAAACTTCTTGAGTGTTGCTGGGGTTGCACCCATCCAGGCAAGTTGGGAGTATTCCATCACACTTCCAACTTGTACATTGTAGATGGTAGACAGGCTGCAGTATTCCTTGCTTCTGACCTGCTACTGTAGCTACTGTGTTTGTGGTAAGTGCAGTTGAGTTTCTGGTCAATGATAACCCGCAGGATGTTGACATTATGGGATTCAGTGATGGTAACACCATTGAAAGCCACGGGGCAGTGGTTGGATTGTCTTTTATTTTTGATGGAAATGTTACTTGCCACTTGTCAGCCCACGCCTTGATATTGTCCAGATCTTGTAGCATTTGAACATGGATACCCGAATCTGAGGAGTCGTGAATGGTGAACATAGTGCAATCATTGGCGAACATTCCCACTTCTGACCTTGTGATGGAGGTGAAGGTCATTGATGAAGCAGCTGAAGATGGTCAGGCCGAGGACACTCCCCTGAGGGTCCCCTGCAGAGACGTCCTGGCCCTGAGGTGAATGACCTCCAACAACCACCACCATCTTCCTATGTGTCAGATATGTCTCCAACCATCAGAGAGTTTGCACCCATTGATTCCCGATTTCCGATGGCTCCTTGAAGCCACATTCAATCGAGAGCAGCCTTGATGTCAAGGACTGTCACTCTCACCTTCCCTGAAGCACCCAGCTTGTCGATATTTGAGTCAAGGCTGTAATGAGGTCAGGAGCTGACTGGCCTTGCCAGAACCCAAACTGGGCATCATTGAGCAGCTTATTGCTGAGCAAGTGCTGCTTTATAGCACTGTTCATGATACTTACCATCACTTTACTTATGATCGAGAATAGACTGATGGGGCGTTAATTGGCTGGGTGGAATTTGTCCTGTTTTCTTTGTGTGTACAGGACATCCCTGGACAAGTTTCAGCATTGTTGGTTACGTACCCGTGTTGTAAGTTTACTGCAACATTAATAAGAGACAAAGATTATTTCATTTTCTCACTCCCACAATGACCCACAGGTGACTGATGTGCTACCTGCCACACCTCCTTTGTATAAGTCCCTGGTAATGAATTTCTCCCACGTTCCCATCTGCCTGAATGTCTCATCAAGACATCATGTTTAAGTTAGTCACATTTGGGAATGCACTCAGATTCTTCTTCTGTGTTTGCTTTTCAATGCAATTGCTTCAGTTTTTCATCTTTCTGTTGTAACTGATGTAATTTCTCTGAAAAAAAAATCAATTTGTTCTCCATCTGTTCTTGTTTTGTCTGAGCCATTCAATCAAATGTGGGCTCTGATAATTCTGTTTCAACTTGCTTTTCTGTATTCTTTGATTTCTTCTCCTGTTTCAACTGGTGACTTTATGACCTTGTTATCTCTCCGTTAATGTTTTCCAATTCTTTCATGATTCACATAGCAATGATGTTCATTGTATTTTATTTAGAACATGAGATAATCCATCCACAAGAATATTGAATTATTATGCTCTATTAGAATGATGACTGAGTTATTGATTTTCACTGCCCAATTCCAACAGCCGACCTTGTCCCAACAATAGTCTTCACTCCTGACCGAGAAGTCGGTGTTTTGGGCACAAAACTCCATGAAAGGCTTATGCCCGAAACGTTGACTGTCCTACTCCTTGGATATACTGCCTGACCTGCTGTGCTTTTCCAGCACCACACTTTTTGACTCTGATCTGCAGTCCTCACCTTCTCCTTTTCCCTCGGATGTCTGGTCTGGTCTGAAGTAAGCTGAGAGGTACAGATGCACTTGCAAGGAGTTTTGTGGTCCTGGAACATGCAGAGGGAGGAGTGAAAAGGCTGTTGTATGGAGACTTGCAGGGATTGTTGGGTTTAATTGAGATGTGGGCGAGGGTATCCCAGTTGAAATGCTGAGATTTGGAAGTGACATGACAAATTCTTGAATTCTGTATCCTCTCAAATGGAGAGTTCCTAACTCATCCAACAAGTGTGTCTTGGACATGTCAACAGAATGGAAGCATGTGACGTGTGAATTTACTTCCTGCATGGTGAGATTCCTACAGCCAGGCAGCTAGTGATGGACCAAAGGGTCCGCTTCAGGAATGCTGAAGAATGGTATGACAGCCCTGAACATCGACTAGACATGGAGAGAGACCCTATTGGCTGAGAGAAATGAATGGGAAGATTTCCATTGGTTTGACATGAGCTATCAGAGTGACCGGACATCACCTTAGACGCTAACACTAAAGGCATAAATAGACACTATATGAGTGTTAGTGAGAAATTGGTGATAAAAGCTGTCTGTAATGAATTGGTATCTTCGTCAAGCAGCAAAGTTACATTGCAGAGAGGCACGCAATCTGAAATACATCAGAGCACCTTCCAGCAACTGGAGCATGCTGGTGGCCTCTTACAAAGAAAGCAGTTTCAAGGAAATATGATGTGCTTCAAAATGCCACGGACACAGAAATGTACATCCGCGCGAGCGTGACACACACTCATACTCACATTCACACTCACACACACACACACCTACACAGAGACAGACACATAGCCATGGATATGCACAGACATACACACACACACACAAATACAGACACACACAAGCACTCACAGAACAAAATGACATCTTGTGTTAAGAATGAACAAAGCTGCTCCTCAACCATCACACCTTGACTCTTGGGAGGAGCTGTGTCATTGAAATTTGAGAGGTTACGTCTCCTCATTATTTTTCGGGTGGGGTGATGAGTGATATTTTGAGGTAAATGGGAAAGCACTAATAATGTCCACGGTTTTCTCAGGGCAATATCCTCTTAAACATTGAAGATAGGAGCAGGAGAAGGCCACTCAGCCCTTTGAGCCTGCTCTGCCATTCATCATGATCATGGCTCATCATCCAGCTCCTGTTTACTCCCCATGACCTTTGGTCCTATTTGCTCTAAGTACTACATGTAGCTGCGTCTTCAATATATTCAATGCTTTGGCATTAACAAGTTCCTGTGGTAATGAATTCCACAGGCTCATCACTCTTTAGGTGAAGAAATGTTTCCTCATCTCCATCCTACATGATCCACCCCGAATCCTCAGTCTGTGTCCCCTGATTCTGGACACACCCACTATCAGGAGCATCCTCCAGTCAGGTAAACCTTCGCTGTACTCCCTCCAGAGCAAGAGCATCCTTCCTCAGAAAAGGAGACCAAAACTGCACACAGTGTTTGAGGTGTGGCCTCACCAAGGCCCTGTTTAACTGTAACAACGCATCCCTGCTCCTGTACTCGAAACATCTCTCAATGAAGTCAATATAGCATTTGCCTTCTTTACTGCCTGCTGCACCTGCATGCGTACCTTCAGCGACTGGTGCACAAGGACATGTGGCCCCTGCAGCACACTCCCCTCTCCCAATTTGCAGCCAGTCAGGTAGTAATCCACCACCTTCCTTTTGTTTCCAAAGTGAATAACCTGACATTTATCGAAAATAAACTGCATCTGCCATTGATTGGCCCGCTCACCCAATCTGTCCAGATCATGCCGTAGGGTCTCTGCATCCTCGTCACAGTTCACACTCCCACCCAACTTGGTATCATCTGCAAACCTTGAGATGTTACATTTTATTCCTTCATCCAAATCATTAATATATATTGTTAATAGCTGGAGTCCCTGTGGCACCCCACTAGTTACTGTCTGCCTATTTGACACGTGCCCCTTCAGCCCTCCTCTGTTCCTTCCCTGCCAATCAGTTTTCTATTTATCTCAGTACACTTACCCCAACCCCATATGCTTTAATCCTGTACAATGACCTCTTAAATGGGGCATTGTCAAACGCTTTCTGCAAGTACAAATATACCATATTGACCAGTTCCCCTTTGTCAACTCTGATAGTTACATCTTCACAGAATTCCAATAGATTTGTCAAGCATGATTTCCCCTCCATAACTCCATGCTGACTCTGTTTGATTTTGCCACGGCTTTCTCAATGCTCTGTCATAAAGGGTAAAGGATTTGAGAATTTTCCCCACTACTGATCTGAAGCTTACTGGTCTCGAATTCCCTTTCTCGGTATCTCTCTTTCTGAGTGTTGGAGTGGCAGTAGCTGCCCTCCAATCTACAGGGACTGTACCAAAATCTGAAGAATCCTGGCAACCAAAGCATCCACTATTTCTAGAACCACTTCCTTAAGTGATCTGGGATGCAGATTTATCAGGCCCTGAGGATTTATCAGATTAAATCCCCTCAATTTCCCAGCACCATTTCTCTACTAATATTGACCTCCCTCAGTTCTTCCCTCTCACTAAATCTTGCATTCTCCAGGATTTCTGGTACTTGATTTGTATCATCGAGTCAGAGAGTCCTAAAGCACAGAGACATGTCGTTTGGCCCAAAGTGGTCCATACTGACCAAATTGTCCACCCATGCTAACCCCATTTCCCTGCATTTGGTCCACATCCATCTAACTCTTTCCTATCCATGTATTTGTCAAAATGCCGTTAAATGTTGTTAACGTACCCACGTCAACCACTTCCGCTGGCAGCTCATTGCATACACGTGCCAGCCTCTGTGTAAACAAATTGCCCCTCAGGTTCCCTTTTGTACTTTTCCCTGCTAATTTATTGCACTCATCATATATGATGGAGTGTCCGTTCCGAGTTTTAACGTCACTCGTCGTTAAACTAATGCCATCTAGTCCTCGATTCCCCAACCCTGGCAAAAAAGACTGAGTGTATGCCTCTCATAATTTTGTACAGTTCTGTAAGGTCCCCTCTCAGTCTCCTAGACTGCCAAGAAAAGAAGTTCTAGCTTGTTCAGTCTCTCCTTACAACTCAGACCACTGAGTGCGAGCAACATCCTTATAAATTTCTTCTGCACTCTTTCCAGTTTAATAACATCCTTCCTCGAGCAAGGTGCCCAATACTGAACACATGCACCAACTGCAGCCTGACCAACCTCCTGTACAACTGTCCTTTTTTGTGAAGACAGAACTAAAGTATGGATTCAGTTGCTCAGCTGTTCCTTTGTCCTTTGTTATATATTTCCCCATTTCTATCTGTAGGGACCTACATTTGTCTTCACCAATCTATTTCTCTTCACGTTCTGTAGAACCTTGTAGTGTCAGTCTTCATGTTCCCTGCAAGCTTACTTCCTTTTTACTGTGTTTTCCCCATCTTAATCAATCCCTTGGTCCTTCTTTGCTGAATTCGAAACTGCTTTCAAACATCAGACCTATTATTCTTCTTGGCCAATCTCTATGCTTCTTCTTTCAATTGGATACTATCTAATTTCCTTTATAAGCCATGGATTGGCCCTGTTACCCATTTTGCTTTTGTACCAGACAGGAATAAATAGTTGTTGCAGTTCCCTCATGATTTCGTTGAATATTTGCCAATGCCTATCTACTGTCGCACCTTTAAGCAACTTCCACTAATCTATCAACGCCAACTCATGCCTTATATACCTTCATAGTTTCCTTTATTAAAATTCAGCACCCTAGTCTCCAAATCAGCTGGCTCACTCTCCATCCTGATAAAAAAGCTGTATCATGTCATGGTCGCTCTTCCCCAAGGAGTCACACGCCGCTAGATTGGCAATGATTCCCTTCTCATTACACAGTACCCAGTCTAAGATGGCCTGCTCTCTAGTTGGTTCATCCACATGTTGGTTAAGAAAACCATCCCATAGGTAGGCCAGGAATTCCCCCAAGTAGACATTGTGGCTAATCTGATTTGTCCAATCTGGATGCAGATTAAATCACCCATGATCACACATGTCTCCATATCATTAGCTTGGCTAATTTCCTGTTTAAGGAGAAAGTGAGGACAGCAGATGCTGGAGATCAGAGTTGAAAATCTGTTGCTGGAAAAGCGCAGCAGGTCAGGCAGCATCCAAGGAGCAGGAGAATCGATGTTTCGGGCGTGAGCCCTTCTTCAGGAATGCGGAAAGTGTGTCCAGCAGGCTAAGATAAAAGGTAGGGAGGAGGGACTTGGGGAGGGTCGTTGGAAATGCGATAGGTGGAAGGAGGTCAAGGTGAGGGTGATAGGCCGGAGTGGGGGTGGGAGCGGAGAGGTGAGGAAGAAGATTGCAGGTTAGGAAGGCGGTGCTGATTTTGAGGGTTGGGACTGAGAAAAGGTGGGGGGAGGGGAAATGCGGAAACTGGAGAAATCTGAGTTCATCGCTTGTGGTTTGAGGGTTCCTAGGCGGAAGATGAGGCGTTCTTCCTCCAGCCGTCGTGTTGCTATAGTCTGGTGATGGAGGTGTCCAAGGACCTGCATGTCCTTGGTGGAGTGGGAGGGGGAGTTGAAGTGTTGAGCCACAGGGTGGTTGGGTTGGTTGGTCCGGGTGTCCCAAAGGTATTTTCTGAAACGTTCCGCAAGTAGGCGGCCTGTCGCCCCAATATAGAGGAGGCCACATCGGGTGCAGCGGATGCAGTAAATGATGTGTGTGGAGGTGCAGGTGAATTTGTGGAAGGATCCCTTGGGGCCTTGGAGGGAAGTGAGGGGGGAGGTGTGGGCTCAAGTTTTGCATTTCTTGCGGTTGCAGGGGAAGGTGCCAGGAGTGGAGGTTGGGTTGGTGGGGGGTGTGGACCTGACGAGGGAGTCTCGGAGGGAGTGGTCTTTTTGGAACGCTGGTAGGGGAGGGGAGGGAAATATATCCCTGGTGGTGGGGTGGGGTCCGTTTGGAGGTGGCAGAAATGACGACGGATGATACGATGTATATGGAGGTTGGTGGGGTGGTAGGTGAGGGCCAGTGGGGCTCTGTCCTGGTGGCGATTGGAGGGGCGGGGCTCAAGGGCGGAGGAGCGGGAAGTGGAGGAGATGCGGTAGAGGGCATCGTCGAATTTCCTGTTTAATACTATTCCAACATGACCACTGCAGTCTGGGCGTCTCTGTATGACACCCACTAATGTTTTTGTCCCTTGGTATTTCACAGCTCCACCCACACAGACTCCACATTGTCGAAGCTAATGTCCTAAAAAGAGATGAGCAAAAATACGTGACCAGGAATTGAGATATTTCTGCTCAAATATTGATCTTGGTTTGATGCTAATTAGCCTTGTCAACTTTCAGTGAATTGCTTCGTAAAATCTGGGACCGCCAGCAAAAAGTGGTGAGCTAGAACATTTGTGGAATTGTTTTCTCCGTAAATGAACATAGATACATTTTGTTGAGTTTTTCACAGTAGATGACAGTGCTTCTCCAGCAGTTGGAAGTGAGGGCTGATAGTAGATCCTTCACCCAACACCTTCACTCATAAAACGTTAAGGCACACAAAAGATTGACTGAGGCTACTTAGTTTAACACCATTTATTGAAAAAAATGGTTGAGTGTTTAAAAAAGGATGTTACAGCAGAAAACTGAGAATGGCTTTATAAAATGGAAATCTTGCCTGATAAAAGTATCGGAATTCTTGGAGAAAATGGAGGAAACCGTGATTGTAATGTGTTTTGATTTTCTGAAGGTGTTTGATAGCACCCATGCATAAGATTACTGAATAAGATAGGAGCCTTGGCTTTGGAGGTACTGGATTAACATGGAGAGAGGATCTTTGAAATCCCAATCAGAAAAGTTTGATTAAGAGTTTTATTGTACAGAATGCCAATCTGTGGAGTACCACATAAATCTGTTCTGGGGACAAACAAAATTTACAAAGTATTTTGATGACTTAGATGAGGAAAGTGAGTATATTGTAGGCAAGTTTGCGAATGACTCAAAAATTGGAGCAGAGACAAGTGGTGAGTATGACACAAAAAGAAGTTTGCGGAGGGATACAGATAGGACAAGAGAGTGAACACGGAGCTTTGCATAATAATGTAATGTGGATGAAATAAATGAGAACAGACAGAAACAGTGAAGTTATGCATTTTAATGGGCAAGATAGAGATTGAATTCAGAAATCTACAGGGAATCAGCATCTCCGAACCACAAAAAGTTAGCTTTTAATTTCAACTGTCAATAAAGATGGCAAATGTCATGTTGGGGTTTGTTTAAAAACTAATGGAATATTGAGATTAGGAACAGTCAGATAGAGGAGCTAATGTGTGGCTGAGGAGCTGCTGCAGGGGTTAGGATTCCCATTTTTCAATAACTGGGATCTCTTCAGCGATAGAAATGACCTGTATAAGAGGGAGCTGAATTGGAAGGGGACCGATATTCTTGTGGGGAAATTTGCTAGCAGTGTGCTGAAGGTTTTAAACTAGTAAGGGGGATGGTGGGAACCGGAAATGTGTTGCTGGAAAAGCGCAGCAGGTCAGGCAGCATCCAGGGAACAGGAGAATCGACGTTTCAGACATAAGCCCTTCTTCAGGAATGTGGAACGTTTGTCCAGCAGGCTAAGATAAAAGGTAGGGAGGAGGGACTTGGGGGAGGGGCATCGGA
The DNA here is from genome assembly GCF_037043375.1 of Chiloscyllium plagiosum. Classification (NCBI taxonomy): domain Eukaryota; kingdom Metazoa; phylum Chordata; class Chondrichthyes; order Orectolobiformes; family Hemiscylliidae; genus Chiloscyllium; species Chiloscyllium plagiosum. The sequence continues at coordinate 92,953,707 of NW_028270159.1, read as the reverse complement.
AATGTGATAGGTGGAAAGAGGTCAAGGTGAGGGTGATAGGTCAGACTGGGGTGGGGGCAGAGAGGTCGGGAAGAAGATTCGATGGATTTGACTGAGACAGGGTGGGGGGAGGGGAAATGAGGAAACTGGTGAAATCCGAGTTCATCCCTTGTGGTTGGAGGGTTCCTAGGCGGAAGATGAGGCGTTCTTCCTCCAACCGTCGTTTTGTTGTGGTCTGACGATGGAGGAGTCCAAAGACCTGCATATCCTTGGTGGAGTGGGAGGGGGAATTGAAATGTTGAGCTACAGGGTGGTTGGGTTGGTTGGTTCGGGTGTCCCAGAGGTGTTCTCTGAAACGCTCCGTAAGTAGCTGGCCTGTCTCCCCAATATAGAGGAGGCCACATCGGGTGCAGAGGATGCAATAGATGATGTGTGTGGAGGTGCAGGTGAATCTGTGGCGGATATGGAAGTTTCCTTTGGGGCCTTGGAGGGAGGTGAGGGGGTAGGTGTGGGCACAAGTCTTGCACCTCCTGTGGTTGCAGTGGAAGGTGCCGGGAGTGGAGGTTGGGTTGGTGGGGGGTGTCGATCTGACGAGGGAGTCACGGAGGGAGTGGTCTTTACGGAATGCTGATAGGGGAGGGGAGGGAAATATATCCTTGGTGGTGGGGTCCGTTTGGAGGTTGCGGAAATGACAGCGGATGATGCGCTGTACATGGAGATTGGTGGGGTGGTAAGTGAGGACCAGTGGGGTTCTGTCCTGGTGGCGGTTGGAGGGGCGGGTCTCAAGGGCGGAGGAGCGGGAAGTGGAAGAGATGCGGTGGAGGGCATCGTCGACCACGTCGGGGGGGGGGGGGGGGGGGAAATTGCGGTCCTTGAAGAAGGAGGCCATCTGGGTTGTGCGTTTTTGGAACTGGTCCTCCTGGGAGCAGATGCGGTGGAGTCGAAGGAATTGGGAGAATGGGATGGCGTTTTTACAGGGGGCAGGATGGGAGGAGGTGTAGTCCAGGTAGCTGTGGGAGTCGGTCGGTTTGTAGTAGAAACCAACAAGCTAGTGAGAAAAGAGAAATGTTTGAAGTGAGATGCGGTGAGCAATTCTAGGGGTCAAGGCAGACAACAGTTTGGCAAGAGCGAGGTAAGACTGCGAAACTGCATTTACTTCGATGCAAGAGGCATGACATGTGAGACAGATGAACATGGGGCATAGATGGGAATGTGGGACAAGGATATCATTACCATTACAGAAATGTGGCTCAGGGGTGAGCAGGACTGGCAGCTTAATGTTCCAGGAGATCGATGCTATAAAATATATAGACAGAGGAGCAAGACAGGAGACGAAGTGGTGTTTTTGGTTAGAAAGAACATTACAGCTGGATGTAGAGAGGATATTTCTTGGAGATTGCCCAGTGAAGTTATATGGATGAAACTTAAAAATAAGAAAGAGGTGATGACCTTGCTGGGATTGTAAAATGGGCCTCCGAATAGTCAGTGGGAAATTTCGAAGCGATTATGCTATTTGTAAGAACAAAGAATAATGGTAGGGAATTTTAACTTTCCAAACAGAGTTTGAGGTAGTGTTAAGATCTTGGAATGTGGAGAAAATGGTTAAGTGTGTACAAGAAAACGTTGTTATTCAATATGTGGATGCACCTACGAGACAGTTCGCAATACTTGACCTTCTGTTGGGAACCAAGGCAGGGCAAGTGACTGAGGTGTCCATAGGGGCAGGCTTCAGGGAAAGTGATCATAATTCTATTGGTTTAATAATAATGATGAGAAAGGATAACATTGATTTAAAAATGAAAGTTTCAAATTATAGTGTGGCCAGTTTTGATGGTATTAGACTTTGAGAAGTTGGTTGGGGGAGGTTATTCACAGGTAAAGGGATGGCTGACAAGTGGGAGGCCTTTAAGAATGAGACAATGAGAGTTCAGTGATGGTATGTTTCTGTTTGTGTGAAGGGCAAGGCGTGGGAAAAGCTCAATGATGAGGGAAATTGCAACTCCTGTCCAGAAAAAGAAGGGAGCAGTCATCAGATATAGACAGCTGGGATTGAGTGAGAAGGGGATAAGGGCAGTAGGAGTATACTTAAACAGGAAATCATGAGGGAAAAAAAGGGACATAAAATTGCTTTGGCAAATAGAATTAAGGAGAATCCGAAAAGATTCTAAAATTATTTTAAGGTTAAAAGAATAACTAAGGAGAGAATACAGGCCTTAAAGATCAACATGGCTTTCCTGCATGTCACCACAGGAGATGGCAGAGACACTAAGGAAATATTTTGCATCAACATTTACAGTAGACAGGAGCATGGAAGCTAAGAAACTTGGGAAATAAATAATATGATCTTAAAATGAGTTTATTTTACAGAAAAGGAGGTGTCGGAGGTCTTAAAGTAGAAAAATGGAAATAAATCCTGGAGACCTGATTAGGTATTTCCCAGAACTTTGTGGGAAGCTAGGGAAGAGATTCATGGTCCCCTTGCTGAGATATTTATATCGTTGATAATCATAGATGAGATGCCAGAAGACTGGAGAGTGACTAATGTGGCAGCATTATTGAAGAAAGTTGTATGGAAAAGCAAGGGAGCCTTTCACACCAGAGATGCTGCCAGACCTTCTGAGCATTTCCAGCAGTTTCTGCTTTTGTTTCTGATACACAGCATCCACAGTTCTTTCCGTTTTTATTTAGTAGTTAGAGAACATTACTTTTTGAATTGGAGGCCTGTTAAAACATAACAACATCCTAACATAAGAAATATAATCAGGAGTAGGCCATCTGACGCCATGAGTCAGCTCTGCCTTTCAATAACATCATGGATCATCTTTCAATGGACTGAGACTCCACTTACCCACTGCTCACGATAACCCTTCATTCCTTTACTCTTCACAAATCTATCTTCACCTTTGAATCATTCAACAGGTTAGCCTCAGCTGCTTCACTAGGCAGGGGATTCCAGAGATTCACAACCCTTTGAGTGAAGACGTTGGCTTGACCAGCTATCCTTAGTAGCCACACACGCAGATGACAAGCAACATGAGTTCGACCGCGACAACACTACTATTGGGACAAGCCAAACAGAGAACAGCCAGGGAATTCCTAGAGGCATGGCATTCATCCACAGATTCAATCAATAAGCACATAGACCTGGACCCAATAGACCGGCCACTGCAGCGGACAGCTGGAACTGACAACCGGAAGCGGCAGATACAAACCACTATAAATGCCAGAGGAAACATCACAGAAGCGCTTCACAGGAGGCTCCCAAGCCCTGAGGATGTCACCTAGACAGGGGACGAAACGTCTGCAACACAAATTCCCAGCTCGGCGAACAGAACCACAACAACGAGCACCCGAGGTACAAATCTTCTCACAAACTTTGAGCCTCCCTGCTTCTGCCTTATCTATCGCATTTATAATTTTACAATCCCCTCCCCCATTCTTCTGAATTCCAATGAGTATAATCCCAGTCTGTTCATAAGCCAACCCCCTCATTTCCAGAATCAACGTAGTCAAACTCCTCTGCAAATCCCACCCCAGTGCCATCTCATGTAAAGCGATGAAAAGTGTACAGAGTACTCCAGGCGTGGCCACACCAGCGCCCAATACAGCTCCAGCAGAAAGTCCTAATTTTAAACTATATCCACTGCCAATGAAGGACATTATTCCATTTGCCTTCCTAATTAGCTACTGGACTTGCAAACCAGACTTTTGTGTTTCATGCACAGGAACACCCAGGTCCCCCTGCACAGCAGCATTCTGTAATTTTTCACCATTTTAAAGTAGACCACTTTGTTATTATTCCTACCAAAATGGATGACCTCATGTTTACTAACATTGTACTCCATCTGCCAGACCCTTGCCCACTCCCTTTACCTGTCTATAACCTTCTGCACACTTTGCTCCATCACTCATTTAAGTGGCTTCTGCGAACTACAACACACTACACTTGGTCTCTAACTCGAAGCAATCTCTCTGAATTGTAAACAATTGCAGTCCCAACAATTGTAAACAGTTGCATTCTCAACACTGATCCCTGAGACACATCACTAGCCACTGATTGTCAACCAGAAAAACACCCATTTATCCCCAGTTTTTGGGTTCTGTTAGTTAACCATTCTTCTTTCCATGCTAATGCATTGCCCGTAATACTGTGCATCTTTATCTTATGCAGCAGCCTTTTGTGCAGCACCTTGCTGAATGCCTTTTGGAAATCTACATACACCACGTTCACCAGTTGCCCATTGTCTACCACGCTCATTATAACCTCAAAGAATTCCAATAATTCAGTTAAAGATGACCTGCCTTTGATGAACCCATGATTCATTAAATAAATGTAGGTGTTGCATTTTTGTAAGGCAAACCAGGACAGGACTATTACAATTAATGGCTGGGCCTTGGGGGGGGGGGAGGGGGTTGTTGCTGAGCAAAGAAACCAAAGGGTGCAGATGCATCATTCCTTGAAAGTGGAGTTGCAGGGAGACAGGGTGGGGAAAAATGTGTTTGGCACGCTTTCATTCATTGGTCATAATGTTCAGTGTAGGAGTCGAGATGTCATGTCTCAGCTGTACAGAACATTTGTGAGGCCACATTTAGAATTATTATAGACAAATCTGGCTGACCGTTTCTATGAAGGATTTTGTGAAACTTAAGAGGGTGTAGAAAAGATTTCCAAGAATGATGCTGGAACTGGAGTGTTTAAGGTATAAGCTGAGGCTGAATAGGCTGGGGCTTCTCTTTTCCCTGCAGTGAGAGAAATGGAGGCTAAGGAGTGGTCTGAACAAGACTTATAAAATCATGCGGGGCATTGATATGGTGAACTGCCAAGGCCTTTTTCCTCGAGCGGGAGAGTCCAAAACGAGAGGACAGCGGTTTAACGTGAGAGGAGATACGTTTGAAAAGAACCTGAGGGGTAACCTTTTCACGTGTATGTGTGGGAAAAGCTGCCAGCGGTAGTGGTGGAGGTGGGTTCAATTACTGCATTTAAAAGGTACCTGGATGGGTGTATGAACAGGTCACATTTAGAGGAAGATTGGCCAAATGTTTGGCAAATGGTACTCAGTCAGATTGGGATATCTGGTCAGTGCAGTTGGACCGAAGGGTCTGTTTCTGTGCTGGATATCTGTATGACTATAATGTTTGTTAAAACTGAAAAGAAGCTGTATTCTTACCACAGCAGGAATACTGTGACCTGTTCTTGGGACTCATATCGTAAAGAAAAGGTACATTGGACAGAGAGACAATCCACACGAGGTTCAGTCGACTGATCCTAAAGATGGAGGGACTGTCTTGAGAGTAGAGATTGAGTCGTTTGGGCCTATACTCATTAGAACATAGAAGATTCAGTACTGACATTCTGAAACATCTATTATTTTCAGGAAACTTGATGGTGTAAATGCAGAAATGTTGTTTCCCCTTGTGGGAGAGTTTCGGACCAGGGAGTAGAATCTCTGAATTAGAGGTCACAAATTTCGGGCAGAAGAGAATTTTGTCTCCCAGAATGTAGAGAATTTGTGGAATTCTTTACCACAGAAAACTGTCGAGGTTTGGTCATTCAGTATTTTGAAGGTGGAAATGGACAGATTTTGATTGGTAATTGAATCAATGTTGACAGTTAAAACACTGGAAAGTGGAGGTGAGGATGATCAGCTCAGCCATGATGTCATTGTTTGGAAGACCAAACCCCATTGGCTGAACAGGCTGCTTGTGGTTCCCTATCATTCATCTTTGCTCTAAGTTAGTCTTTTCAGAATTATCTCAGCCTCATTTAAATTAACCTCCATTTCATGTTTGAAGCCCGGCTGCTTCAATGCCTCCTCATCATGAAAAAAGACAGGGATCGCCTTTCTCCCTGTTTGATGGCATTGCATTCTGCCTCTAATGCAGTGACTGCATTTATAGTCCTCCAGTTCTGTTGAATATTTGTCAAACACAACCACAGCTATCACAGAAAAGGTTAAAGACAGATCAAAACTACATTTAAACTACCATATCAAACGCATTGTCGGTATGCATTGCATGGAATAGACACATTGCATATTAAAGGTCTCTCTGCACTTATCCATTAAACACTGCAAGGGTTGTTCATAGATGATTTGCTTATGTGTGTATGTATGTCTGTGCCTGTAGATGATAATCTACTTGTATAACAAAGTTTCGATGCATCGTGTTGTTCCCTTTTTATCCTGGTATCAAGCATTTCAAAATCAGAATGACAGTGGGTAGAAGTTCAAGCCCCTTTACACGGCTACATCAAATGTTTTCTGTGATGGTACAGCTCATGTAATGTGCTGGGTAAATCTCCCTCTATATTGTGCTGTACAATGCAAACATGTCAAATACATTTTGGTTTAGACACAGTATAGATCCGCATCCAGGATTCCCTAAAAAAACCCTCCCAGAGCAGGTACAACACAGAGTCGACACAGAATAAATCACCCTCTACAATATTAAACATTCCATGAGATGTGCAGTAAAAGTTAATTATAGACTAAATATGCATTGCACTGAACCATTAAACATTCCTCAGCCAAGAATAATACTGCTGAGTTACAATGAAAACACTATCACAGTAAAGTCTTTCCGATCAAGCATTTCCAGATCACTCAATACTCAGACAGATTTTTGAGAAAATCTGGTTGTACTGACTCAAATCTCTCGAAAGAAATGGATGAATTTGGCTGAGAGCATATGTTGGTGAGGTGTTGGCTTCATGTTATTAAGGAAAACGTTGCCCGATTGTGGAGAGGCAAAACAAGGCATCAGATATAAAGGAAAATGGGGGGAGGCAGGAGGGGAAGAGAGAAAAAGAGAGACAGAAATATTAGCTGTGCCAATGTATCACTTAATTATAGTTTTTTGTTTACTAAACATGACAATTGATACCTCTGTCATTCAACAATTATACAAATTATGTATTAAAAAGTCCTAACATCAATTAGTATTGGAATCCATTGAGTTATTTGCATTTTTTCCACAATTCGTGTGCTGTGCTTGTGGGGAAATATAAATTGCGGTTTTGTTGTTCTGTAATTTATTCTGAGAATTCTATTTCTGTGTTTATTTACATAAATGCTTAATTGGTTTCAATGAAGTGATGGGGACAGCAAAGCCAGATGAAAGAAGAGATTTGTTGGTAAGATTCAAATCGAAACAAGTTTATTTTAAGAATGGTGACCATTTTTAGAAGTGAATACCAATTTATGAAGACGAATTGCAACAGATTTTATTTATTTCTGAATGATAAACACAATTTAAAACTTTTATTTAGGTTAAATATTCAGTGCTGAAAATTCTGCAATTAAACTTCAATGTTGAACGGGATCTACTCTGAATGTCGCTGCTGAAAATGTGTTGCATATGCCTGAAATGTCGATTCTCCTGCTCCTTGGATGCTGCCTGACCTGCTGCGCTTTTCCAGCAACACATTTTCAGCTCTGATCTCCAGCATCTGCAGTCCTCACTTTCTCCTACTCTGAATGTCCCACTAATTTATATTGTAGTCCGTTTAGACGGTGCAACATCACTCAAAGTGCATTTTAGAATATTCACATGAAATACTTGAAATGACATCAGGAAGTGCGCAACAATTACATTTAATTGATATAGTTGTTGTGAGGTTTTGTTACACGTATTACTTTCTAGTAAGGGTCAGCAATGAGTCCCTATCCCCAACTGCCCATTCAATAGCTTGCTAAAGCCACTTCAGAACACAGTGGGTCTGGAATCTCATGTCGGCCAGATCATGGAAAGGTGACAGATGCCTTGTCATTCGTGAACCAGCTGTTTTTGTATTTTCCCATTGACTCGGGTTACATGGTCACCATTGGCTTTCTTTCCGATTCCAGGCTTCCTTTGAATTCAAATTTCACCCTGGGCAAACGATGGTATTCCAAACGCCGTCCATTCAGCATCAAACTGGAGTTTGGGAATATTGGTGTCATGGTGTCACCGCTGTGATCCTAATATTGGGAATGCACAGAAAGCGGTCACAAACAGAAATGCAATAAATCTGACACTTTACCTCATGAACAAATATTGGAGTGCAATACTGGCAAGAACTCTCCTGCTGTTCACAGCAACGTCACAGGAGACTTTGCATCCAATCATCAATCTAAACTGTGTACAGGACTCTGTCTGAAAAGCCTGACTCACCATAATTTGCATTTTTTGAATTCTTCACTGACTTATGAAAAAGTTAGTCACATATCCCAAGAAGGTGGTCATCAGCTACCTTTTTGAAGGCCTGCCATCTTGCTCGGCTAATTATGGTTGATCTTTCTTAAGAAGCTTTATTCCAACCAAATGGCTTCTCAGTCGAGACTGTAGTGCTGGAAAAGTACAGCAGGTTAGGCAGCGTCCGAGGAGCAGGAGAATCGACGTTTCGGGCATGAGGCCTTCATTCGGATACCTGATGAAGGAGTTATGCCTGGAACGTTGATTTTCCTGCTCCTCGGATGCTGCCTCATCTGCTGTGCTTTTCCAGCACCATACTCTCAACTTGATCTCCAGCACCTGCAGTCATCACTTTCTCCTGATGGGTTTCTTAGTCAGGTTCGGCACAGGAAAGGACCATCACCTTATTGTTGAAAGGGTAGTGCAGGCCAGGTAGGAAGGTCAGACGACCTCCTCTGAAGGACAATATTGAACCATGTAACATGCTTCAAACCTTTGGTAGGTCTGTGATTATCGTTCATTATTCCAGCATTTTCATTTCATACTCTTTTATTAATTAAAGCTACCATGGTAGGGACTGATTCTGGAACTTTACTCCAAACCTTTTAATTGCTTATTACATACTCATAATGCCTCCTCAACCACTTTATCAAACTGTCATGTTAGCTTCAATGAGTTTTTTATTGACTCTTGGAACATGGTGGTTGCTTTTACTTGTCCATAGTTGTCCTTCAGCTGATGGCAGTAAGCTGCCTTTCTGAAATAACATGTTCCAAAATGGCCTGAGGAAGGGAACTCCAGATTTTGACCCAATTACAGTAAAGGATCGGTGACATATTTCCATGTCAGGATGCCGAGTGTTTTAGAGAGGAGCTTACAGTGGTGCTGTTCCCTTGTATCTGCTGCTCCTGTCCTTCGAGATGCAAGTGGTAGTGGGAAGGTACTGTCTCAGGAAGTGGCTAAGTTTCTGCAGTGTAGTATTTTAGATAGTGCATATGGCAGGTACTAAGAATCAGATTTGGAGGCAATGGACGCTTGTGGATGTGCTACTGATCAAGTGGGATGCTTTGTCCTGGACAATGCCAAGCTTCTTGAGTGCAGTTGAAGCTGTTCCTATCCAGTCAAGGGGTGAGCTGTGCTATTAGCCTCCTGACCTCTGTCTCTTAGACAGTCAATTGGCTTTGCGAGTCAGGAGGGTGAGTTACTCGCTGCAGTATTCCTAGCCTCCGGCCTGCTCGTACAACCATTGTATTTATATGGAGTGTCCAGCTCAATTTCTAATGAACAATAAAACCCAGGGTATCGATGGTGAGGGATTCAGTGATGGTAACACTATTGAATGTCAAGGGGTTTTGGTTATGTTGTCTCTTATTGTCAATGGTCATTGTCTCGCAGCTTTGTGGTGTGAATGCTATGTGCCACTTGTCAGCTCAAGTCTGGAAATTGTCCAAATTTTGTTGTGTTTGAATGTGGACTGAGGAGTCACAAAAAAGTGCGAGATTAATGCAGATTTCACTTCTGACCTTCTGATGGAGGAAAGGTCATTGCTGAAGCAGCTGAACAGGATCGTGCCAAGGACACTTTTTTCAGGAACTCCAACAGGGATTTGCTTTGGCTGAGACGACTGCCCTCTAACAAGCAGAGCTATCTTTCAATGTGTGACGTATGACTGCAGGCAGCAGGGAGGTTGTCACCTGATACCCATTGAACCCAGTTTTGCTAGGCTCCATAATATCACCCTCTGTCGAATGTGACCTTAATGTGAAGGGCTGTCACTCTCCCCTCATTTCTGGAATTCAGTTCTTTGTCCATGTTTAAATCAAGTCTGTAATTCAGACATGAGCTGAGGAGGCCTTGCGTAACCCACATTTACACAGGTTATTGCTGAGCTAGTGCTGCTTGATAGCACCTCCCTACATCTAACTCATGATTGAGCATGGACTGATGGGGCAGTAATTCGCCAGGGTGGTTTGACCTATTTTCTGTGCACAGGACGTGCCTGGCCTATTTTCCACATTGTCCATGCTCGTGTTTTAGCTGTACCGGGATTGCTTGGCTAGCACAAGTCATCAGTATTATTGCCAGAATTTTGTCAGGCTCCATAGCATTTGCAGTAACCCCTGCCCCCCTCCCCCTCCCCCCAACGGCCAACAGTGCCTTGATTTCACATGGAGAGAGGCGAATTCCTGCTGACAGGTATCTGTGATATTGGTGATCTATGGAAGATGCCGAGATGGATCACACAATTGGCACTTCTGGCTGAAGATTGCTGTGAATGCTTCAGCCTTAACTTTTGTGCTGATGTGTTGTGCTCTCCAAAGCAGAGCAAGGAAATATCTGTGGAGCTTATTCCTTCAATGAGTTGTTTAATTATCAACTTTAATTCACGACTTGATGTGGCAGCACTGTGGGCTCAGACCCCTGTTTCCTGAAAGAATGGTCTAGCCACAATATCTCCAGACTATAATTCCAACCCCCACTCCATAATGTGGATATTCACAACAGAAGATTGCATATCCTTTGTATTGTGTAGATTCCAACAATGCATCGTATATTCGCTTAAATTGTTAGTCTCGAAAATACTTTACTTCACAGACTTTAGGATATAATGTTCTGTTTTCAATTCGTCTCTCCGACAGACAAGGCCATCGATGTCACACTGGCTTTCCTCCTCACTAATTGCAAAACCAAACGTTTTTCACCTCATCTTTGAACGTACTGATGAAAATTGCTACATTCTTGACTAGACCGTTCATATACGCTGCAAACATCAAAGGATCCAGCAACCAGTCATGCAGTAGGCCACTGGACACAAGATGTCTTCTCAATGACTACCTTCGACCATTACCTTCTGCCAACAAATAAACCTTCGAATCATTTGCCAAACTGCACCAGATCCCATGAACCCTTACCATATTAAAGATGCAAGATCTGGTCAAAAACCTGATTGAAGTCAAGAAGCATTGCATCCACTTTTTACACCCGATGTTACATCTCATTGCCTCTCCGGAATACAGAATCAACCACTTCCGATATGATATCACTTCCACCAAAGCCATGCTGAATTTTATTGCTTAAACCTTACAATTCCAACTTTTAATGAATGCTGTCTCTTAGATTTACTTATTTACTTCCCCCAAGCTTTCTACTTTTAAACATAGGTTTATGAGTGAAACTACACATTGTCACTTAGCTCCTTTCACCCGATGACAACTATAGAACATAGAAGAATACAGCGCAGTACAGGCCCTTTGGCCCTCGATGTTGCGCCGATCCAAGCCCACCTAACCTATACTAACCCACTATCCTCCATATACCTATCCAATGCCCGCTTAAATGCCCATAAAGAGGGAGAGTCCACCACTGCTACTGGCAGGGCATTCCATGAACTTACGACTCGCTGAGTGAAGAACCTACCCCTAACTTCAGTCCTATATCTACCCCCCCTTAATTTAAAGCTATGCCCCCTTGTAATACCCGACTCCATGCGCGGGAAAAGGTTCACACTGTCAACCCTATCTAACCCCCTAATCATCTTGTACACCTCAATCAAGTCACCCCTAAACCTTCTTTTCTCTAATGAAAACAGCCCCAAGTGTCTCAGTCTTTCCTCATACGATCTTCCTTCCATACCAGGCAACATCCTGGTAAACCTCCTCTGCACCCGTTCCAGTGCCTCCACATCCTTCCTATAGTATGGCGACCAAAACTGCACACAATATTCCAGATGCGGCCGCACCAGAGTCTGATACAACTGCATCATGACCTCAGGACTCCGGAACTCAATTCCTCTACCAATAAAAGCCAGTACGCCATATGCCTTCCTCACCGCACTATTTACCTGGGTGGCAACTTTCAGAGATCTGTGTACATGGACACCAAGATCCCTCTGCTCATCCACACTACCAAGTATCCGACCATTAGCCCAGTACCCCATCTTTTTGTTATTCTTCCCAAAGTGAATCACCTCACACTTAGCTACATTGAATTCCATTTGCCACCTTTCTGCCCAGCTCTGCAGCTTCTCTATATCCTGCTGTAACCTGCCACATCCTTCCTCACTGTCAACAACTCCTCCGACTTTCGTATCATCCGCAAACTTGCTCACCCAACCTTCTAACCCCTCTTCCAGGTCATTTATAAAAATGACAAACAGCAATGGTCCCAAAACAGATCCTTGCAGAACACCGCTAGTGACGGCACTCCATGAAGAAACTTTGCCATCAACTACTACCCTCTGTCTTCTTCCATCCAACCAATTCCTAATCCAAACCTCCAACTCACCCTCAATGCCATATCTCCGTATTTTCTGCAGTAGCCAGTAGCCTACCATGGGGGGCTACTGGCTACTGTATACAACTCTTCTTATCTTTCTGACAGATAATTTACTCCAGCTGAAATAATCTTGTATCTCTTCTGTTTCATTCTGGGAAATGGGAATGGAATTGAATACAGTGTTGAAACCAACAGCAATCTGTCCGTTTGTTCTTGACACTGTCAGTGTGTGTTCCCCCTCAGAGGCAGGAAGACTTTGTGCTGATAATACGGAAAGTAACGCCTGATGTATCATTCTCAGCTGGCACACAACTTCCTGTTTCTATGTGCCAGCAGCAAGCCACACATCTCACTTCTGATCAGAAAATAAACCCAGGGGATGCAGTCTGGCGGAAACATCTGCCAATGGGGCCTATATCAGGACACAGAGTATGAAGCGATCACATTGAAGTGACATTTGCAAATTGACCTTTTGATCTCTGTTTCGCGGTCTGATTCCAGGACAATATTGGACGAGTCTCTCGACCATCTAACAAGCTCATTCGATTCACTAACGTCTGGGACATATCGACATGCACCTTGTCATGTCTTTGATCTTGTACTACTTGTTACTCTCTTTTCAGATTTAATGTTCCCAGTTTTTGATTCTGTCTTCTGTATCCATCACCTTCCCAGCCGAATACATTCTGTTTGATCTGTTTCCTAAATTTTGATCATCTAAACAAATAATACAGTTTTGTACAGACAGGTATGTCGGTGTGTCAGATTAACAGAACCAGTATATGGAGAGATCACCTTGGCTGTATCGAACTCTGACCGGCATTGAATTCAAATAAAGCACAGCACTGTATGGTTTCAATCTTTGCAAATCCTCTCTCTTTGAAAGAGCTTGTTCTAACGGTTAATTCTTTTCTTGATTATTCCAGAAACTATGACTAAAAATCCCTATTTTTAACAAAGTTTCAAATATTATTAGAAGTTGCAGCCCTGGCATTTCCTACAGTGAACTTTGTGGTGTTTAAATGTTCTGGTCAAAATGTGCTTCAAGCAGAAGACTGAAACATTGGTTTCTCCGAGTTCCCAGCCATTGCACTTGCAGTTCCATAATAACTACAAACTATTGCTCAGCCCCAGAGAGAAAAGAATGTCCAGGCCCCGTACACATCCAAGCGACATGATGTAGGCCTCGAAGCCTTCCGTTTCTTCCTGTCACGCCAAACCAAGCAGAACATGCTCAACCTCAACTACATTTCCTTTAAATCCTCCCACTTCCTCCAAACCAAAGGGGTAGCCATGGACACCTGTATGGACCCCAGCTATGCCTGCCTCTTCGTCAGATATGTGGAACAGTCAATCCTCCACAGCTACACCGGTATCATTGCCCATCTTTACCACTGCTACATTGATGACTGTATCAACGCCACCTATTGCTAGCACAAGGAGATTGAACAGTTCATCAACTTTACTAAAGCCTTCCACCCTGACCTAAACTTCACAGGGACCATCTCGGACACCTCCCTCCCTTTCCTAGACCTCTCCACCTCTATCTCCAGTGACCGACTAAACATTTACTGCAAGCCCACTGACTCCCACAGCTACCTGGGCTACACTCCTCCCACCCAACCTCCTGTAAAAATGCCATCCCTTATTGTCATTACCTCTGCCTCCACCGCACCTGCTCCCAGGAGGACCAGTTCCACCATAAAACATCCCGGATAACCTCCTTTTTCAAAGACTGCAATTTCCCCTCCCATGTGGTTGACGATGCCCTTGAACCCCAACCCTCCAATCGCAACAGGGAGCCCTCCTGGCCCTCATCATCCAACGCACCAACCTTGCATACGTCATATCATCCTCCGCTGCTTCCACCACCTGTAAACAGACCCCATCACTCGGGGTATATTTCCCTCCCTACCCCTATCTGCATTCCGGAGACACCATTCCCTCCGCGACTCCCTCGTCAGGTCCATGCCCCTTCACCAGCCCACACCTCCCCCCTCACCTCCGACAAGGCCCCGAATGATCCTACCACATCCCGGAGCAATTTATCTATACTTCCACAAATGTCATCCACTGTGTCTGTTCCACCTGCTGTGGTCTCCTCTACATCAGTGAGACAGGACACTAACTTGCGGATCATTTCAGAGAACATCTCTGGGACACCCGTGCCAACCAACCCCACGGCCCCGTGGCTGACCACTTTAACTCCCTCTCCCACTCCACTAAGAACAGGCCGGTCATATTCTGTTCATTTCCAATGAATAAATACAAAATAATCGAGCCTGAATTTGGGATGATATTAACAGGATTTATTTTGATCTAAGCATGAACAGATTATTTTGACAAAACAGGTGGAGATAATCACTTCCTGAAAAAGCAGCTCAAGTCGTATAAGCTGGCACCAAACCGAGTTTGGTCAATACTGAGGCAAAAATACAGCATACAGTCTTGAGTGAAATAAATAAAGAAACTGTGTTCGCTCCGGAACAAGATAGAGTGTATTAAATATGAACAAAGACACAAGTATTTTAGGTCTTAATAGAAAAGTAATTTATAGTATATTGAAATGCAAACAGAGATGTGAATTTGTGTCTCGACATTCTTCCTAGCTAAATTAATCATTTCAGAAATGCCTTTGTTAAATTTCATGAATCATTTGTTGGTCCATTCCACGAACCTTTCGAGGTCCTTGTTAAATTCTGAACCATCGCCTTCCAGGTTCACAGTGGTTGCGAGTTTCATGTTACAGCAAATTGTGAAGTTGTGCACTGTATGCCAATGTCTTAGTTCAAAATTTAAAGCAATCACAGGTTCAAACATTTACAAAATATCACTATGGATCTTCCTGGAATCCAAAAAAAATTGTCCCTTTGATTAATGATTTCTAAAATTTACTCACATATCTGTTGTGAAGGAAGTTTTCAAATAACTTGAAGTGCAAATGGTTCACATCAGTCGGAATACAGTAACATTTCATGTGTTACCCCACACAAAAAGAAATTAAGCAATATTCACGAGTTGCTCTCAGCAAGTCTATGATGGACTGTTTTATCAAACAAAATCATTTCCAATGTTGTGAGGGCCCGTCTATCTTCTGTGCAATGGTCTGAATTTTGTGTCTGACTGCAGATGAAACTGGCTGATCTGGGTAAAAGTACAGTTTGTGCCTTTCACATTGTTAATTTATATTGCTGACTTTAGTTGAATAAAGTGATGTTGTCCCAGGCATCATCTGGCACCATTAATTAGACCATTAATTTCCACATCACTAGCCAGACTATCAGGTGGGGTTTATTGATCTCATTGAAACGAATGCTTGGAATATTTCCGGTATGAATCATGTGAAGTGGAGCCTCTGAACGAGACATAGAACATAGAACAATACAGCACAGAACAGGCCCTTTGGCCCACGATGTTGTGCCGAACATTTGTCCTAGCTTAAGCACCTATCCATGTACCTATCCAATTGCCACTTAAAGGTCACCAATGATTCTGACTCTGCCACTCCCACAGGCAGCACATTCCATGCCCCCACCACTCTCTGGGTAAAGAACATACCCCTGACATCCCCCCTATACCTTCCACCCTTCACCTTAAATTTATGTCCCCTTGTAACACTCTGTTGTACTCGGGGAAAAACTCTCTGACTGTCTACTCTATCTATTCCCCTGATCATCTTATAAACCTCTATCAAGTCACCCCTCTTCCTTCGCCTTTCCAATGAGAAAAGGCCAAGCACTCTCAACCTATCCTCGTATGACCTATTCTCCATTCCAGGCAACATCCTGGAGACAAAGTAGGAAAGATGAATTTCGTGTAGTCGGAAGTTTTCACGACAGAGAGAGATCACTTCGCCCATCGCACCTGTATCGCGTGAAGACAAAGCCTTCCAGCCAACACCCACTTTATAGCATGTTGTCCATAACCGTGCAGGTGATAGCACTGCAAACATTCGGGAACATTGTGTAGGGTCTAATCCATTATCAACATAGATATGATCTCCAATACTGTAAATCCTGGCTTATGGGGAAAAAGTAGGGGCAGAACTGTATCAATATTCAAATAGTTGGTGCAGCCCTGAGGAGCTAATAGGCCCATTTCTAAACGTTGTTCCTCAGGATATTTTGACTATTCTTGACTTAATATCATTGTAAACTGACATGAAAAAAATGCAGACATGTTCCCCAGAAATGCTGACAGCAACATACCTTTATTCAGCCAAGATCAGCAACATGAATTAAGAAAGTTTTTAAAAAAACTTTCTTTTAACTGATTATTGACAACACGGATTTCACAAAGTGCAAAGTGTTTGAAGGCAACTAAAATTGAACAATATGGTGGGAGAAGTTCCTTTCATTTCTTTGAACTAGTAACAAGGGATACTGTCTGTGGATCTGGGGTGGCAGGAGGATCTTTCACAGCAGAATGTTAGGGAACAGAGTCACCGTTGGAAATCCAGATAGACTGTAACTTTTGTCACTGGAGGGCGAGAGTTCGGGGTGGGGGGTGACCTCATATAAGTTTATAAAACCATGAGTGGAAAGGTGAATGGCTCTAATTGACATGATTCATACTGGAAATGTACGAAGCTTTCGTTTCAAAAATATCACATATCAATAAACTACACCTGACCCTACGGTTAGTGATGTGGAAATTAATGGTCTAATTAATGGTGCCAGACGATGCTGGAACAACATCTCTTCATTCAACTAAAGTCAGCAATATACATTCACAATGTGAAAGGCACAAACTGTACTTTTACCCAGATCAGCCAGTTTCATCTGCAGTCAGACTCAACTTAAAATTCAGACCATTGCACAGAAGATAGACGAGCTCTCACAACATTGGAAATGATTTTGTTTGATAAAAGAATCCATCGTAGACTTCCTCAGAGCAATTCGTGTCAACAAACTTGTTTTTTTGTGTGTGGGGGTAGCGCACGAAATGTTACTTTAATCCGATTGATGTGAACCATATGCACTTAAGAAGTTGTTTGAAAACGTCTATCACAGTAGATACGCGAGTAAATTTTATAAATCATTGATCAAAGGGCAGAATCTTTTTTGGATTCGAGGAAGATCCACAGTGATATTTTGTAAATGTTTGGAACTGGGATTGTTTTCAATTTTTGACCAAGACATTGGTGTATTTTCCCTATGGTGGGGGATTTCAACAATAGGGAACATGCTTTTCCAATGAGAGGAGAAAATTTTTTAAAAGAGATCAGAGACAACCTTTTACACAGAGAATGGTTTGTGTGTGGGATGATTTGGTGGTGGATACTTACAACCTTTAGAAGACATTTGGATAAGTAAATGAATATCAAATGTTTGGATGGATATGGGCCAAGTACACACAGGTGGGATAAATTTAGTTTGGGATTAGGACTGGCATGGACTGGGTGGACCGAAGGGTCTGTTTCCATGCTGTATCACTACATGACTCTATGACTATTTATCAATTTTTCTCAATATTAAACAGTGCTGTAGTGATCCTTGAATGAACTGTTGATGTTAAGGTTGTGTCTGAGACTCTGCGAATATTTCCTTCAATGAGAGGAGGGACTAGTTCTCCAAGTTACACAACTGAAAATAAACTTTTCTCCAGCATTGTTGCTGAGTCGTTTTGTTTCTGCGGAGGCGGTGGTTATAGTTTGCAGTTGGCCTTCCACCAACTGGTCAACCGTGAGACAAAATATCTTTGATCCACTGCAGAAACTCCACCTGCTTCCAGTAAATGAAACTGGGAACTCAAGGACCTTTTCTGCAGTCAGCTTAATTGCTGCCAAATATTGGATCCGGCCGATTAAAGGGAAAATGAATCAACTAAAGTAAAATCCTACCAAACAAACTATATTTTCCCATTTACTCACAATGGGCACATTTCACTTGGTATTTCTCCCTTTAAAAGGAAAGTCACTGAATACAGCATTCACTGTATGACTATCAGAAAACAGGACATTGAATGCAGTGACGTTCTGGTTAGTTCAGCCTGTTTATTGAGTATCTTTAAAGCTCCTGAAAATGAAGTTAATGGATCCAAAATCCCACATTGCAGTAACATTTGTTATCATCTCAAAGTAAATTAACAAAATTCAATTGGTTCAAACTCACATCACTTGTTACACCATTCTCTGATTCATGTATCTCATTAAAACTGAGTGGGCCCTTTATACATGGTTAATACTGGTGTAGTGTAACCGTGAATTTTTGCTGATTTTTATGAGTTAACTGCCCTGTCAGAGCTATCAGTGAGCAGAGAAATGTACTGTTTATAACCTACATTCGTGGTAATTATTACTGTAATACTCTCTAATTTAACCAAACATTCCTGATGTACCCAGACTGTTACATGCAATGGTTTAGACGTTGAGGGTTTTAAAAAAAAAGTTATGGACTGTCTTGTTCTAGTTCATTAGATGCTCTTTTAAAAGTGTACCTCGGTGTTATGTATCACTGCGGACTCACATTTTGTTTCTCAGGCACACAGCTTTCCTTTACTGTGCATTTTAGTGTCGGAGCAATTTGAAAAAGAAAAATGCAGGGAGAGACATTCTGCAATGTAAGGAGGTGCTTCTAATCTCCGGGTCCAAACTGTTTAGTGACATACACTCACATTCTGAACATAATCACTTTAGACATGCTCTGTATTAGGTTGGCGAAACTGAATTTAGAAACGCAGATTAGAAATGGTATGTTATTTTGTAATGTGAGAGAGACTTTGAGTGACAGCAAAAATAAAGTCATTCATTTTTTTGGCTAATAATATTATTGAAGTTCTTTTTAGCTTTATCTGCTTGTGGTGGAATGTAGGATTAAAGGGAGTTAACTTCTAATTGAATATTCTAAATATAATCACTTTGGACACGCTCTGTATTCAGTTGCCTAAATTGAATTTTGAAATGTTTAGTATGAATTACATGTTATTTTTTAGTGCGACAGAGACTTGCAGTATCCAGGGAAGAAAAGCTCAACTGTTTTATTAGCTAGTTATATGTTTGAACTTTAATTTTAGTTTTATCTGCTTGTGAATGAATGTAGAAATAAAGGGAACTAACTTCCAGTTGAATTTGTTTTTTTTAAACAAAATACATGCAACTATCATGTGAAACAGACCTGAAGCTACTCAAATTTACTTCCAAAGAAGCTATTCAGCAAAACAAATATCCCAAGATGTGTATGTGAACATGTTTAAGCAGAACCTCATGTAAAGACATGACCCCATGTGTTCGGGCTGTACAAGCTGATACCAGGATCCGGTCTGAGCCTCCAGCAGGAAACCAACACGCGGAAGCTGTAAGCCTGCCCCTTACGATGGCCATATAAATCCTGGGCACTGGACCGTAATTCAACACTCCTGGGTCGGATCTGTAGAAAGATCTTAGCAGAACCGCTTCCCACAAGTTATCAGAATGATTGTGTCGACACTTTTTCTCAGTTTGTTACTGACTTTCTTATCATGTGAGTGTTTTTTGTTCAAGTCTCTCTTTGTGACTGTCTCAATGTTAGTCTACGGCAGGAATGTAAAAGACTCAGCCATCATTTCACCAACATTAATGCTCATGGTTTATTTGTTTTCTTTTTTAAAGGTGTCCAGTCGGAGGTTGTTTTGACCCAGCCAGAGGCAGAGACTGGCCGTCCCGTAGGCAGCCTGAAACTGACCTGTAAAACCAGCGGCTTCAATCTTGGCAGCTACTACATGTACTGGGTCCGACAGGTTCCCGGACAGGGTCTGGAGTGGCTGGTTAGCTACTATGATTCATCCAGCAATGACTATGCACCAGCGATTAAGGGTTGATTTACTGCGTCCAAAGACACTTCAAACAACATTTTCGCGTTGGACATGGGGAACCTGAGGATCGAAGACACCGCCATCTATTACTGTGCAAGATACCACAGCGAGAGGAGCCAGGGCTGGACCCGTTCAAAAACAGCTCGAGGGAACATTTTGTCAATTCCATCATAAACTGACGGTCAGTACGAGTTTTAAATGCAATTATACCAACTGCAATCTGAAGCAGACCTCAGGCTGCCTCTTACAAAACTATCAAAGAGGAAATGTACCATTTAAACTAGCAAACTGCTGAAACAATGGGACAATGTTTTGGGCATGTCATATGTACTGCTAACACTTCCATCAATTAAATGCTCGGACAAAATGTTCGTTTTAATATATCGGACAGCTCAGGAAATCACTGCTAATTGTTATGTCAACTATGGCATTCATTCTAAACATGATCAGTACTAAATGGCTCTTTCAAATGAAAATTGAGATCTCGAGTAAAGAACAGAGAACGAGTGTACTGGTCTACATCATTGTGATACTACAGTGGGTCACAGTGTTGTGCACAGCGACATCCTCATACTAAAACCACTGACAAGTGCTTATCTCAAATTGGTGATTTCTACCATGGCAGGAACGAGAAATAATGTGAGATGCAATTTAAACGCAATCCAGTAGTGCTAGTTTGTACAAATGTATATATTTTTTCTACCTTCTTCGTGTTGATTGTTAAGTTACATGCAGACCAAACATGGAAAAGTATTCCAAGCTTTCAAAATACAATGGATTGTAAAAGCTGGAATAACACACTGAATCATTTTTAGAGGAGTCTGAATCACTGCTTTCTCGGAAGTGAAGAAATTCTCTGCATTTTACAGTTTACAGTCTGTCATAGTGTTTGACACAACGTGTCTCACAGTGGGGTGACACTGCAATTATGACCAATACAAAAACCTATTCAGTCTCCATTGTTTGAAACTAGTCAGTGATTACTTCTACAAACCGTCTTAACTTGCAGAGCAGTATTAGTTCTGTGCGGTTTAATGCCAGTATCACTATTTAATTTGTAAAAGTGTTTGGGTAATTATTGATACACCAGTTGGGGATTTTGAGAATCAGCTCATGTGTTACTCTGTGAAGTATAAAACAGTATTAAAATTTATCAAGAATGATCAGAATTCACTAGTGCAATTATGTGATGAAGATTTATCGTGACTTTATTTTGCCTGTGGTTCTGAAAATTTAAAATGATGGTATATTTTTGATTTGTTTTATGCAGAGCTAGTTATTGTGTGACCCAGTCCAGAGAATGTAACACTGTGACGATCTTGGCTACTGGGGCCAAGGGACCATGGTGACAGTGACTTCAGGTAAGACCCTTGAACTTTCTTAGTGACTTTTTAAAAACTTTCTATTCATGTGACTAATTTCTGAATTAAATGAAACTCAGATTCTGTGCTGAGTTTGGTTTGGTTCGGATTGACTTTTGTTCAGACTGATTACAGACTTCAGTTAAGGCTCAGCAAATAGTTACAGTGGGGATGATGGAGTCAGTTACGCTGTGTATCTCTTTTTTTGATCAGATGGGCATTCTGTGTGGCTGGGTTACTTGAAACACCTAATGTCTCTTAAACAGTCAGCTATAAATAATGGTTAATGTCAGTGACACCCTGACTGTGAGTTTTATTATCAACAACAAACGCTAAGAATTCAAAGATGTTCGAGATATTACTAAACATGATTAAAATATGCTAAAATATCATTATTCACTTCGTGAATATATGTTCTTACCCTAATTATATTTTCTCATTTATTTTGTTAATTTTGTTGATGACAAGCAGGTTAGAAACTGTCATAAAATTTTCTTGCGGTGCTATATTGCATTCTGTTGATGAGATTCTGAGTTTGTTTTACTTGATTCTGTTGAATTGAGTTGATTGGATTTTGGTTTTGTTTTAGTTGGTTCGGTTTGAACTGTGTTGATTGGATTCTGACTTTGGTTTTACTTGGTTTTGTTGAATTGTGTTGATTGGCTTTTGAAATTGTTTATTTGATTCTGTTGAATTGAATTGTTTGGATTCTGATTATGTTTCATTCAAATCTGTTGTTTTGAGTTGATTGGATTCTTTTTTTATTTTCCTTGATTCTGTTGAATTGAGTTGATTGGATCTTATTCAGTTTGTGAAATTGATCAGCGTTTTCATGCTTTCTGTAATCGGTGTTTTCTTTTTGGTGAGGAGATTGACTCTCTGGATTACTTTTCATTACCAATATTTGTGAAGTTCTTTGGTTTTTCATGAATCATTTCTGCATTTGTTAAAATTATATGACACATTTTTCTCTGCTTGATTGAAAACATTACATCCATTTGTAACGGTCTGAAAAACAACTTAAGGCAGAAACCCGGAAGTGTGAGAAATGAAAAAAAAACGAGTTTTTAATGCATTGACTTTAAAAAAAAACTCAGTTCTAATTGTAAACTAACTGAATTTTGTTTTGAGTAGCCTCATTCAAAATAAAATTTGGGTCTAAAATCTGAAACTGCAGAATTGATCAGATTATATAATTGAAACTAACTTAAAATTATAATGTGGTAATATTTGTCCATTCAGTAATTTTGTTTTGACCATGAAGTGATTAATCAATATATGGCTTCAACCGCTCTACTGTGCGCTGCACAGGATTGTCACGATTAGGAAGGGTGTACAGGTTGGAAATAAATTGAACTGTTGCCAGAAACGTTACAGCTTTAAGTGTTAAGTCCCCTCACAAACAAGGCTGCTGTTATGACTTGTTATTTCTATTCAATTTAATCATTAGTTTGCTGGATTCTGAGCAGCTTTGTTAGACTTCAATTTGTTTTTTTTTTGTGAGGTTACATCATGTTCTTGGTTCTGTTGAAAATGTTTGCGGAGCTAGTTCTGCTGCAAACACACCGTGTTGTGATCTGGTGATCATTGATCTGTTGAGGAGGGACTGTGCTTGGGTAACATTAAATATGTTATATTTGGGAAACCGTTTCTGGTTTCTACATTGTTTTTGCAATGTTAACATGGTTGGTGACAGTGAACCGCTCCAGGTTCCTCATTCAATGCAATCAGCATGCGAGGTGAAATTTCATAAAGCCAATTATTAAGTGAAAGGCAAATCGCAAAGGTTTTAGAAATGAAGGGAAAACAGATACCTTCGGGCGCCATTTTTACTTAAAAGTAATAATTAAGGATTAATCTAATCCATGCTTTACAATCCAAATTCAGAACCCCACTATCTAGTTCAATCACAAGGTGTGTTTTTTAACAGTTTACAAGTCATAGAGAAATATAAATAGAATTCCAAAAGTCTAATGTTCTAATAGTTCTTGCTCTTGAGCAAAAATGCCATGACTGTGTTATAATTGATCAACACACACCTTTCAATTCCACTGTACACGACATACATATTTTTCTGGCTGGAAAAGATCATTGGCAAAGACCATTTGGAAATTCTGCTCAATTCTATGAAGAACAGGTCAGTTTCACTGCTTTGATCAGTTTCACACGTAACTTGAGTTAATTAATTGTTATGTCCCTGATTAAACTGGATTTACTGGATAAAATAAAACATTAACTGAATGATGTAATCTGCACAGTGCTTTAGGTGTTCCCAATCTGTGCATTTTAAATAAATAGTTACATTTTACAACAAAATATCAACTGAAGAGTCATTCTTTCGGAGCAACTGCTATAGTGAATTATGTGACCAAGGCCAAATTTCGAATTAATTAAAATAATCCATTCATGACCTCGCAGGGCAGCAAGGTGGCTCAGTGGTTGGCACTGCTGCCTCACAGTGCCAGGGTCCCAAATTCGATCCCACCCTCGGGTGACTGCCTGTGTGGAGTTTGCACATTCTCCCTGTGTCTGCGTGGGTTTCCTTCGGGCACTCTGGTTTCCTACCACAGTCCAAAAGATGTGCAGGTCAGGTGATTGGCTGTGCGAAATTGCACATAGTGTTCAGGGATGTGTCGGTTAGGGTGCATTAGTCAGGGGTAAATATAAATTAGGGGGAATGAGCCTGGCTGGACTACTTATTGTTCAGAGGGTCAGTGTGGAATTGTTGGGCCAAATGGCCTGTTTCTATACTGTAGGAACCCTACTCTTAAAACCATGGGAGTGCTTGCTGCAAACGCAGAGAATTCATTTTACATCGATGTGTTCAGACGGATGCAGTGTTCACAAATTTGCAGAAGACATGAACGAGAGGAGAACAGAGCACATGGTTTATTCAGACACTGAAAATAGAGTAATATTTATTTTAATTAATATACTTGACCGATTTATTGCAATGTCGCGATCGGAAGGAATCTGCTCACATTAGTTAAGTGTGACAATCATTTAGATTAGATTTCCTGCAGTATGTATCGGGCCATTTGGCCCAACAAGTCCACACCGACCCTCTGAAGAGTAACCCACCCAGACCCATTCCCCTTCCCTATATTTACCCCTGACTAATGCACCTAACACGATGGACGATACAGCATGACCAGTTCACCTGACATGCACATCTTTGGATTGTGGGAGGAAACACACACAGACACAGGGGAGATTGTGTAAACTCCACATAGGCAGTCACCCGAGGCTGGAACCGAGCCTGGGTACCTGGATCTGTGAGGCAGCAGTGCCCACATTTACTTAGACATCCGCTAAAGCGGGCAACTCCAGACAGAAGCATATTTTCAATTCATACCTTTTTAAACATTTTCGTTCATTAAAAGCAGTTAACAAAAAAATGACCTTGCCCTAATTCCTTCCAGAGAAATGCTTTCCACACTGGAATGCAGTCCTGACTTTATGCAGTGCATGCAAAATCTCCACAGTTCAAGGAACGTTTTAAGAATATGTAAAAACAATTTAGAGAATCATCCATTTCCTCCGGATCTGTGCTTTAATTGGCGATATTTCCCACCTCAATAATTTTGTTAAATACAATGACTTATTAAGTTTATTAACTCAGTGGTTATTTATGTTCATTGTGAACACATTCTCATTCACATTAATCCACTGGTTAGTTCCTCTGATGAATGTTCAATTACAGTGAATATATTTGACATGAGGAGTTGAGCAATGTATCCTCTAGGATTAAGTCTGTTGTGCAGTTTGTTTAAGTGCTATCTCTGACTAACTTGTCAATGGTCCTGACGATTTATAAATTGTCCAGTTCGGATACCTGAATCTCAGACAGTTCAATTTCATCTCGCGCTTCAAAACCACTTTTATCTGCCAGAAATACAATATTCGATTAGGTGCCTCAGAATGGAGAGCCCTGACTAAGTTGTTCCAATCAGGACGAACGTTTCAGGAACAAAAGGCAGATAGCAAGTGTTTTGAAATTGGTTGTTGGCAACAAGAGATATTTGATTGAGCGAGGCAGAGGGAAATATGCTGTATATTTTCTTTGTGCCTCAGTTATGCAGGACATGTTTCGTGGCACAATGTAGAATCAGAATTTTTTTGCATCTTATTATTTGAAAACCTATTATCAGCTTTTAATGTCACTGGAAACGGTCATATTACACTTCAAAACATTTTAATCTTTTCCAAACTAAGTAGACCGTCTGGTGCAGCAACATTCACAGGAGAAAGAGGAAGGGAGTTCTAGGTTGGAATCCATCCAGTGACATGCAATTCCTAGATTTATTCCTCTGTAGTTCCCATAGAGTTTGAACAATTTGGAGCTGCTGTCAAAGCATTCTTCGATAAATGTTGAAATGTTACTTTCATTGTACAAACATTCTGGAACAATCCCTGGTTGTTGGAAGGTGATAATAACTAACATGGTTTATGTACTGTCAAAACAGGTGGGCTGTGTTCTCCGTGATAGTGTCAAGCTCATTGTGTTCAGGTCTGTTGTGATGTTGTAGTAGAGTCCCTGATTCTGTGCCAGGTGGCCTGTGTTCACTTACAACCTGTTAGAGAGGTATGTAACACAATCTCTTATCAGGTTACTTCAGTGCAAGAAAGCAGATTGACATGTCTGGGTGTTTGTTGGAATTCCACTCACAGAGATCAATGAAATCTATTCAATCGCTGTCCTGACTTGTGTCTCTTAGATATTAAACAGAAGTTTGGTGGTTAGCAGCTTTTTCCAGATCAATATTTGTTCACAAGCTTTTGGGCATCGCCAGATGGGGTTAATGGAGTAAGTGCTCAAAGAAATCCCAGCTTTTGACTTGCTGTTATGACAATATCATTTATAACTAATCCAGAATGAATCATTTTCGAAGCATATTTGATGAGATTATGCTTAGGCTGTTTTACTTTATATTAAACCAGTGCTGGAGCTGAATTTGATTGTTCAGTACGGTGGGAGTTCCGCTGAATCCAACACTTGCAGCAGATGGTGAAAGCTTTTCAGTTGGTCTTCAATTGCTATCTCAGGCCATCTAGTATCTCTGCTAAGAATTCTTTTTCCAACAGGAGTCAAGCCAACGTAATCACTGTTTATCTCAACAGGTGTGAGCTCTTGTGCCAAAAACATGAAAACAATTTGGTGAAGGGGGGGAGGGGGTCTCTGGATGCGAAAGGTTAACCTTGCCTTCTCTCCCCAGGAGCTGCTAGACCTGCTGAGTTTCTTCAGAAATTTCTGTCTTTATTTTGGTTTTCTAGCATTTAAAGTTTGTTGTTTCATTGAAAAAAGTTGTGTTCGATGAAGCACGTTCTTCAGAGAAAAGATGCATTTGAACAAATTGCGAATGTTCAGAGATATTAAATATTAGAGAATCATTGAATTTGACCGCCCTGATCTCGAGCTGTAGTTTCACAAGAAACTATGATGAAGTAACAACACACTCCAGAGCGCAGTGGCTGCTGTAATTGGGTGGAAGTTATTTTGATCACTCAGATAGAGAATGTCAATGATCCCGTTCCAAATAATCAACAGAAGGTTTTTTTTTAAAGCATGTGTGAAACAATTAATTTGTTGAAATATTTTAATAAAAAGTGTTCGCCGCCAGTGCTAGCTTAATGAATGACACAATGATAGGAAGGTCGGAGCAAGAGGAGGGCACTCAGCCCCTCGAGCTGTTCCACCACTTACTTAGATCATGGAGCATCTGTGAGCTAAATCCACAGGTCTCCCTTTGGCTAAAACTCTTCAACACATTTTATTAACAAGCAAAAACTATCCCCGATTTACTGATTCGACTGCCCGTAACAAAGGGAGACACCATTTCTGAAAGACATTCCTGTGAGTACTGTGACACAATGAGGCTGGAATTAATTGCTCATTAAAGTAAACTTTCAATCTCTGACAATTTCCAATTGAAACATCCCAATCATCATATTTCATTAATTTAACACTATGCTTCCCTGGAATAAAGAAATATAATGTGTGATTGCCTTGCTAAAAATGAGGGAAGCTTCATTCCTATTACATGATTAAGAAATAGCTCTGTTCATTCAGTGAAAACACAGTCAAATCACACAAAAGGAAACCATGTCATCTTGTGTAGACACACAAGTGCCTCAAATAATTTTCAATTCTTCCAGTGGTTGTTTGAATCTCTAGACAGGTGTGGAAGTATCAGACTTTTTATATCGCCTTGAGAAACCAGTTATCATCAGCCTATTTGAATTGCTGAAGTTTATGTGGTATTAGCACACTCACAGCGCTGTTCGGAAGTGAGTCCCATGGCTGTGATTGAGGAAGAGGAAACGGCAGAGAAATAGTTGAGAGTCAAGTGAAGTCTAATTTGGAGGAGGGCTTTCAGGTGAAGCATTTACACGCATGTGCGCCCTTATCCTCAAGGATCACAGTTTTGGAACATGCTGCTGAAGGGACATGTCAGCATGCAAACTGGAAGCTGAAGAAGGCCCCTCGGCCCCTCTAGAATGCTATTCCATTCATGGGATCATCATTATTCTTGCTGCTCACCAGTCTTCCCAACACACCGATAATATTGAACCTGATTGTTTACTGTCCAGCAAAAGAATGGTGAAACTTTGGAATTCTCCACCAGATAAATTGATTCAGGACAAAACATTAAATGATTTCAAGAAGGAGATAGATTCCTTCAATCCTTAAAAAAAATGCTCCGGATATGTGGGAGAAAGGCAAACAGGGTACAATATTGGTTGAAAGCCATGAAAACATTGAATGGGGCATGGTTTGTAAGTTTGCACGTAACACCAACATCGGTGGTATAATTGGCAGTGAAAGTTATCCAAACGTACAATGAGATCTTGATTAGCTGGGCCAATGGGCTGAGGAGTGGCAGATGGAGTGTAATTTAAATGAATACGACGTGTTGCTTTTTGAGAAGACAAATCAGGTCACAACATACAGAGTTAATGGTAGGGCACTGGATAGTGATGTTGAACACAGGGCCCTGAGGGTCCAGACTCATTGAGTCTTACAGAGTTCATGGTAAGGCACTGGGTAATGATATTGAACACTGAGGACCCTGAGGGTTCAGACTCATAGATTCTTGAAAGCGTTGTCTCAAGTAGCTAGTGTGTTGAAGGCGTTTGGCACATGTACCTTCATTGGTCAGAGCACTGAGTGCAGGAGTTGGGGCTTCATGTTGTAACTGTCCAAAACATTGGAATGAACTGCCAGAGGAAGTGGTAAATGCAGAGATAGGTCCAACATTTAGAAGACATTTGAACAGCTCCAGGAACTGGATAGGTCGGGATGGATATGGGCCAAAGGCAGGCAAGTGGAATTAGTTTCATTTGGGAACTCTGGTCAGCATGGATGTGCTGGACCAAAGGAACTGTTTCTGTACTGTACGAGTTTTTGACTCACTGACTTTATGGTGGAGTAGGCTCAAAGTTGGAAGGTGGTGAGCAAGTGAGGGGCTAGATTGGGCATGTGGGAGAGTTTGGGCTGGTAGGCTGTGAGGTGTTGGCTGGCTGCTGAGTAAGCTTGCATGCACTCTGTCTGGCAAGGTGGCATCAAGGTAAATGGTAATGGTCACAGGATAATTTGGTCGAATTGTGCTTGGTAGGTGAAGGGTAGTTTGAGCAGAAATGCAGGAGGTCTGTCTTTGCCAGGCTGGTTAGTGTAGAGCTGGGCAGAGTGCCAGGGTGTTTCGGGGGTGGAAGGTCACTGTAATGAAGTGACAGGGGGACGTGTTGTCTAAATGCAAAGCTCGGAGTCTGGCAAAATGGTGGGTTGTAAAGGACAGATGCGAAAGGAGCTAGGATGCAATGTGCACAGGTTGACTTGGGTAAGATGAGAGGTCAGTGATCAAGGACTGAGGTCACGTCTTAGGTAGTAGGCTTTTGTCCGAGGTTGTGAAAATGATGGTGCCAGGTCCAGTCAGGGCCAGATTCACCATGGGCCAGGTGCAGGGCGGCAGGAGTGTAAATGAGTGAGAGGGATTGAGATCATATGTCCATCTGGAATATAGAATATAGAACATTACGGTGCAGTACAGGCCCTTCATCCCTCAATGTTGCGCTGACCTGTGGAACCAATCTGAAGCCTATCTATCCTACGCGATTCCATTTACATTCATATGTTTATCCAATGACCTTTTAAATGCCCTTAAAGTTGGCGAGTGTACTATTGTTGCAGGCAGTGTGTTCCATGGCCCTACTACTCTCTGAGTAAAGAAACAACCTCTGACATCTGTCATCTATGTCCTCTCCTGCTAGCCATCACTATTCAAGGAAAAAGACTTTCACTGTCCACCCTCTGTTTATCTTTTATGTCTCAATTAAGTAACCTCTCAACCTTCTTCTCTCAAATAAAACAGCCTCAAGACCCTCATCCTTTCGTCATTAAACCTTCCCGCCATACCAATGAACATCCTGGTAAACCTCCTCTGAACTATTCCAAAGCTTCCACATTCTTTCTATAATGTGCTGACCAGAACAGTACACAATACTCCCAAGTGCGGCCCCACCAGAGTTTTGTACAGCCGCAGCCTAACCTCGTGGTTCTGAAACTCATTTCCTCTATCGATGAAAGCCAACACAAAGTATGCCTTCTTAACAACTCTGTCAAACTGGCTGGCAACTTTTAGGGATCTATGTACATGGACACCGAGATCTCTCTGCTCAGCTACACTGTCAATATGGATTGTCTTGGATGTGTTTCGTGTGATAGGGGTTGTGTGTTCCGGGCATGAATGGGTGTATAGCAGGGTAGGGTTTGTCAATGTGAGTGGGAATTTAGGTCTGGACAGAGTAAGTGCAGTGGTTCGTCTGACAGATGAGGTTTGCTGGTGAACTGCGTGTCAGTTTGATACTTATTAAAGTTAAAGATTACTTGTTCATTTCTCAAATCATATTTACGTAAATACTCAGCTGTAACACTCCAAAGTCTCTGAACCTTCATGGTCCTCCATTTTTCAGAGGCCTCCAGAATTCAGATAATTGTAAATGAGATGTTTCAACTTCCAGCCAATTGGCATGAGTTCAGCCGTGACAGCCATCCTCCCAGTCCCAGTGCTCAGCTCCTGCCTGTGCTGCTGCTGCAGTGACCTTCCTCCCAGAGAGAACATTTTACCTTGCATTGATAAGTAAGGAAGGCTCACTGGACCTGATTTCCAAGTATGGGGACAGCAAACACGGGGGGACACAACTTTAAAGTGAGGGGAGATAGGTATAAGACAGATGTCAGAGGTAGTTTCTTTACTCATTGAGTAGTAAGGGTATGGAATGCTTTGCCTGCCACGGTAGTAGATTCGCCAAGTTTAAATACATTTAAGTCGTCATTGGACAAACATATGGACGTACATGGGATAGTGTAGGTGGGATGGGCTTCAGATTAATATGACAGGGCAGCGCAACATCGAGGGCCGAAGGGCCTGTACTGCGCTGTAATGGTCTATGTTCTATGATTCACTCTGATTTCTCTCCGGGGGTACTGCCAGCTGTTGGGTATTTCCAGCAGCACGACACCGAGTGGGCCAGCACGCTGGTTCCGTGGTTAGTGCTGCTGCCTCACAGTGCGAGGGACTCAGGTTCCATTCCAGCCTCGGGTGACTGTCTGTGTGGAGTTGGCACTTTCTCCCCATGTCTGTGAGCGTTTCCTCCCACAGTCCAAAGATGTGCAAGCTGGGGGAATTGCAAATGTTGTGTTCAGTGATTGGGAGTTTAGGTGCATTAGTCAGGGTTAACTGTAGCATAATAGGGTAGGGGAATGGGTCTGGATGCGTTATTTTTCAGAGGGTGGGTGTGGACTTGTTGGGCCAAATGGCCTGTTTGCACACACTGTAGAATTTCGATGAATCTGCATTTCCTTGGTTTGTATTTTGTGAAACGTCTCTGCTCTTCACAGCAATCCAGTGAAAGTGTCAGTTGGTGAGATCTTCAAACAGTTACTGGGGTGGGATCAGGATGTTCTTCTTCCTAAATTATATGGCAATGGACAAGGCCGAGGGCATGTTTCTAAAGAGGGAACCAATGATCATGATCAGCAACTGGTAGGAAACAAAAATAAACCCCAGTTATGCTGTCGACTTCAGCGGGAGCATACTGGCAAACGTTTACAGCTGAGGATACATTTGAGTAACTGATAAGGTCAATTTAACAGAAACTAACATGCTCAATTGGTCATTCTGTTGTAGAGACACCGTCTCCCCCCACGCTTTATGGCCTGGTCTCCTCCTGTCAGGAGCACAACACCGGTTCTGTGATCTTTGGTTGTTTGGCGATGGACTATTCCCCTGATGTCACCAAGGTAACCTGGAAGAAAGGTGGGGAACTAATCACGACTGGATTGAAGACTTACCCAGCAGTGAGAAATAAGAAGGAAACCTACACCCTGAGCAGCCAGTTAACCCTGCCCGGGTCAGCGGTAGATTGCCCCAGCAAAATCTCCTATGAGGTTCAACACAGCGGGACACACAAGAGCAAAGAAATGCCATGTCCAGGTACGTGTTGTAGGAACTGAGATAAACAGATCATCTGTGATTAACATGAATAAGGCATTATTTACAACCGTTTTCACAGACTCACCTTATACAGCACAGGAAAAAGGCCCTTTGATTCACCCAATTCACGCCTGTCAAGAACAGCCACCTAACTATTCCAGTCTCATGTGCCAACCTTGTGTGACTTGCAAGGATACTTCATACTTATAATGAGGGGCTCAGTCTCTACATGACTTATAGGTGCTGAGCTCCAGGATAACACCACCCTCTGTTTGATTTTGTTTTCCCCTGAGATCCACTTGGAACCTCCTGGCCTTACCTTCACCCTGTGCCCCTGAGGCATTGATCTCTCCATCAAGGGGAAAGGTTTCATCCAGTTTACCCTGTCTATGCCTAAAATAATTCTAGACATCATGATAATCTTCTCCCTGATTCTCCTCTGCTCCAAGGAAAACCCCTGTCTATCTAAACTAGTTTCATAACTAAAACCCTCCAACCCAGGCAAGACCCTGGCAAATCTCATCAATACTGCCTTCAGTGTAATCACATTCCTTCCATAACATGCACACAACGCTTCAGTATGGCCTAACCAGTGTTTTATTAAGTTCCAGTATCATCACACCACTCTTCATTGTCAATGTCTAGGCTAATAAAAGCAAATATCCTCCCACCTTCTTAGCCTCTTTATCCAGACGACACAGTACTATAGGGGATCGGTGGGTACATGCACCAAAGATCCTCAGGCCTTTCCAGGGTTCCACCATTCAAAACGTCATACCTCACAGATTCTTCTGCCGAATTACATCACCTTACATTTATTCAGAATAATTTCCATTTGCAACTTTTCTCTTCACATACAATCAACCCTTTTATATCCTCCTGCAATCTAAAGCCATCATGCTCATGACTTACCAACATGACGGTTTTCATTTCATCTGTGAATTCACTGGTTAATCCTCCTAAACTTGAGTCTCAATCATTGGTATGTAAGAGAAATAGCACGGAAATCAACACCAATCCCTACAGAACACCAGGAGACATAGATTTCCAGTCACGCAGACACCCGATGACTATTATCCCCTGCTCCCATCACTCAGCCAGTTCTAGATCCAATCTGTCAAATTAACTCGGATCCCATTGGCTCTGATTATTGCTATCATCTGGACATCGAGTTATCTGTATGAAAACTACTATCAAATTGTTACACGTGACTTCCTCTCAATAAAACCGTGCTGAAAATTGTTGAATTATCTTGCAAATGAAGACTAATTTCACTTCTCAATAGTTTCCTTACCACTGAGACTAGCTTGACAGATCTGTGTTTTCATTATTTATCCCTTCCTTCGTCCTGCATAACAGTGCAA
The DNA here is from genome assembly GCF_037043375.1 of Chiloscyllium plagiosum. NCBI lineage: Eukaryota > Metazoa > Chordata > Chondrichthyes > Orectolobiformes > Hemiscylliidae > Chiloscyllium > Chiloscyllium plagiosum. Next base: position 92,920,272 of record NW_028270159.1, on the reverse strand, counting down.
CGTTGGCTGATCTACACTCACTTGGCACAACTGCTGTGGCCAGACAGGAATTCTAAATTATTGTCAGCAACCCAACTAATTCATCTTTTGCATCGCTCAACCGCTTGGTATACTTTTCATCTGCCCTGGAAATATAACCACTTTTCATTCAGCAAGACAACACAGAACATCACGTCATGTGTCCTAATTTCAGAAAGTACATCACAACACCCCTCCATGATTTCTGTCCCCACACTGTCCCTCTTACTAGTGAACACTGTCACAACACATTAGTTTTGACCACAACCAAATCCTCCGGCTCCACTCCAATAATAACACTTAATGGGCATTATTGTTTCCCGAATAATTCTTTTATTATGAATGAGCCTGTAACTTTTAAAAATATTTTCCTTTATTTTGACTGCTATTATTTTCTCATGGTCCCTTTTGCTCTTCTAATTCCTTTGTCTTTCAAACTCCCCCTTGCACGTTCTGTACTCCATATTAGTTTCTATTGTTTTGAGATTTCAGTATAGACCGGAAGCCTCCCTTGTTTCTCTTTATCTCCCCCTCCATGCCCTTTGGTGTCCAGAGCCCGCTGCATTCTTGGTACCACGCAGTGGCTTCCTGGGAAATGTCCTCCCTGTGATTTTCCTATCTCTTTCTTAAATGTGTCACACTGCTCTGACCCAGATTTACCAATAAGTGTCAGCTTCCAGTCCACTCTGGTCAAGTCATTACCTGATCTTACTAAAATTGTCCTTCCCTTTTCAGAACTTTGGGCCAATTTCTATTCCTTTGCAGTACAATCTGAAATCCAACTGATTTACCATCACTGTCTGCAAAGTGCTCCACCATTGGTGTTTTACCCACTGGGTCCACTTCATTCCCTAAAGTTAAGTTCAGGTTCACCCCTCTCTTGCAAGGTCTGGATTAAAATTCTCTGTATTAAACACATACTTTGTTCAAATATTCTCCTGGGGGCATTTTCAGAATTGTGCTCCCTCTAAACTTTTGACAAAATGAATATCCAAGCCTATGCTGAGGAAGTTAAAAACCTCTTTTCTCATTCCCCTATTTAATTTACATGTCTCTGAAATTTGCCCATGTATTTGCACTTGGTCTTTTGGACCAATAGTAAGGTCTATCGTGCTCTCCCAGTAGTTATGTTTGCTGTGTTTTGGTTTTGAAGTACTGTCCATTTGCCCTTGTTCATGGAGGTATCCATGATTTCATTTCTCTTTACAGCCTAAAATACTCTTGTCAGAATTGCGACAGAAGCAACATTCTGTACCGCACACCCCTGCCCCCATCATTTTCTATCTTTCCCTGTCTCGCCTGAAGGCACTAAATCCTGGAATATTGAATAGCCACTCCTGCCCGGCTCTCAATATGTCTCCGTGATAGCAACGGCATCATATCTTCATTTATGCCAGTAATTCGTCTGCCTTGTTCATCAGACTCTGTCATTAAAACGAATACCATCCAACGTTGCTATCTCCCTTCTGATGTTACCAGCCTATAGTTTCTGTGCCTCCTTGACTCCCTTGCTGTGTCCTCTAAGTTTAGCCTTTCACATTGTCCTGCTGATCTTTCTGTGTGGATCCCAGCTTCTCCAGCACTCTGCACAATTATGATTCTTGTATACATTCACCACAAGAAACCTTGATATATGAGAACTGATTGTATTTGTTATGAAATTCGTCGGATAATGTATGCGATGTGTTTCCTAAAGGTCCAGACATTCTCCCACCAACTCTTCTCCTAACTGTGAACTCCAGTGAAGAAATTGCAAGCAGCAAGTTTGCAACCGTCGTCTGTTCAATCATCGAGTTCCATCCGAAGTCAATCTCCGTGAGTTGGTTGAAAAATGGCCGACGCTTGGATTCTGGCTTCTTCACGTCTCCCGTGTGTGAGGCGAACGGGAACTTCTCGGTGACGAGTCGGCTGATGGTCCCTTATGGTGAATGGTACAACAGTGCGGTCTATACCTGCCAGGTCACTCATGGAGAGAACACTCAAAGTAAAAACATCACCGCACTCCAGGGTAAGAGACACAGACTGAGAGAGCTACAAATCATTCTGAACTCTGATGTGACTCAAACACACGAATTCATCAGGCGTAGTAAACAGCACGGTACAGCTTCTCGTTTCCCAACATGCCACGTTTCTCATTTCAGTTTGAGTGTTACATTAGCATTGCTCATAATTCAACCTTTTGGCAAGTCAGAAAAGCATGTTTCCTCTCTGTTGAAGATAGATATATAGACAGTGAGCTTTGTTAACTAGTTTGTTGCCTGACCATGCTGGGAGAGGCATTCAGAGTGCTGAATCGTTGCCTGGTAGCCGCTTCAAGGATAGGTTTGGGGTGGAGGGGGGATATTGGAGAGATATCTGATTGAAACATAGAAAATACTGAGAGACTGAGGTCGAGTGATTGTGGAATAGATGCTTTGACTGTTAGGCGAGACTAGGACCAAGGGCACAGTCTCAGGGTCAAAGGGGCACCGTTTAGAACTGAGATGGGGAGGAATTTCTTCAGCCAGAGGGTAATGAGTCTGTGGAACATGTTGCTGCAGAGGGCTGTGGAGGCCAGGCCATTGTGTGTATTCAAGCCAGAGACAGATCGGCTCTTGTTTGGTACGGGGAGAAGGCAGGAGAATGGCTTTAGCCCGAAACGTCGATTTTCCTGCTCGTCGGATGCTGCCTGACCTGCTGTGCTTTTCCAGCATCATTCTAATCTAAACTCTGGATTGGCGGAACAGCCTTATTCTGAACCTCTATCAAATTGACGTGGTTAAAATATGCAGAGACCCTTACTTGAGAATAAATCAAAATGCGTTCAATGCTTCATTCCATGCTCAGGAATGACCTGTTGGTTGGACATTGTACGACATCGATTTTTATCTGGTACTGAGCTCTTTAACTTCATTTATGGGATCAGACCACAGACCAAGTGGGTATCACATTTGATGAACTGGGATAAATGTGATCTCACTGAGCTGCTTTTAGATGCTCTCTGTAATTAGTGGATGAGGCAGGAGAATAAATTCTGGTGGGAATGCTATAATAGGGATATAGGGATGAATGAACTAGGAACTCGAGACAGGCTGATTTAGCCTGATTTGGGGTGATGATGTTTCACGTGTTACAAAGCCAGTGTTCTTTAGGAATAATTACACAGGGTATGTTATAGGTAATCACAAATGTTTCACAGATCAAAATACATCAACAATAGTAAGCAACGTTTCAGCAATATTTGGAGTTGCCATTTTGAAGTTGGTGTCTTCACCCTCTGAAGGAGTAATCTGAAGATTGGCTGTTTGTATCAGAAAGGGGCATTTTTCATTGACTTTGATTTTTGTTTCATAGAAGATACCGAGTGCCACCCTAACACCGTTAAAATCCTCCCAGCGCCAGTAGAACAAGTCTTACTGGAGGCGACGGTGACGTTAACCTGCGTTGTGTCCAATCTTCCTTCTGGAGTCAATGTGACCTGGAAACAAGAAAAGAAGCCTCTGAAATCAGAGATTGCTGACCAGCCTGGACAGAATCCCGACAGCGTGATCAGCAAATTAGACATTTCTACTGAAGCCTGGCTGACTGGTGTTACTTTTGAATGTGTGGTGTACCATCAGAATCTACCGACTCCGCTGAGAGACTCCATCCACAAGGAGAAAGGTGAGCGGTGAGATTAAAGCACAAAGGATCCCATGTGTAATCCAGATGCAGTTCCATCAATGACAGGCTTTGATTGGAAATGAACCAACACCGTTAGGAGCATTAATGATGCATCTGAAGGCAGGATAGCTAAGTAGCTGATTCAGAAAAAGATGGACCAAAGGATATTATATTCTGATTAAGTCAGATAAGGTGGGAAGAAGCCTGGGTTGTGACGTCACCATCAGCAATGACAAATGGCCAGAATGTCCTCGTTGTGGGCTGGAAACATGGAGACAACTTTCACATTAAACTTTCCTTGTTTTACTGAACAATATGTGTACCATACTGCTCCTTTAAAAAAACGAAAGTGAATAAATCCCAAATTTAAAATGGCGTATTTTAATATTTAGCGAAATTGTGATATCGGTTCAGGATTTTTTTGGTTGATTTATATTTGTCTCAAATATTCTGCAGTGATTAATCCGCTGGAGCCATCAGTGTCGGTCCTCCTGCCACCAACAGAAGAAATCTCCGCTCAGAGGTTTCTCTCCCTCACCTGTTTCGTGAGAGGTTTCTCCCCCCGAGAGATCTTCGTCAAGTGGACAAACAATGACAAGCCGGTGAATCCCAGTAACTACAAGAACACCGGGGTGATGGCGGAGAGTGACAACACCTCCTTCTTCATCTACAGCCTGTTATCCATTACAGCGGAGGAGTGGGCCAGCGGTGCTTCTTACTCCTGTGTGGTGGGACATGAAGCGATTCCATTGAAGATCATCAACAGAACAGTCGATAAATCCAGCGGTAAACCGAGTTTTGTAAACATTTCACTTGCACTGATGGACACTGTTAATTCATGTCAATAAAAATCTCAAAGTTGCATTTAATAATTCAACAGAAGTAATGAAGTTTTTTTTTCCTCCAGTTGTGAGTTAAATACTGAATTAGTTGTTTCTCACTCTGACTTACATTCCATCTGTGTCGTTAAAGTGGATTATTAACAGGTCTAGGACGAGTGTCTTGTGCAGTTAATGTTCTGTGCTCAGATACACCCTGGGTCAGAGACAGAGTAAAGCTCACTCATTGCAGGATTCCACCAAGTACCTCATTCATCCTAAATCCCTCTGTGACAAAATCTGACAATGTCCATTTTATGTCAAGGGTAGGGCACGAGTTTTGAACTTGGTGTTTTTGATTCCCCCGATTGGACATTCTTACAAAATTCATGTCAGTTTTAAACTGCCAAATTGCACCAATTGGAAATGTAAATTTAAGACACTTTAAAATTAAATTTGATTGGAACATACCAATCATAAATAGTGCCGAACAGTTTGAATGTAACCTTTGTTTCTGGGGAACTGCCAGGGATCTTGCGCCAGTGCATGAGTTGACAGAATGTATCTTCACTTTCACACCAAAGAGAATCAACAGATAAGTTGTTGTGGAGCAGAGGGGAGGGGAACGATGAATGGTCTGTCCTCTTGTTCCCTGTGCAGAGTTTTCATGGTGGATGTCCTCTGTAATGTAACCCAGTTACTAACAGGAACAGTCAGCTTCTTGCTTACTGTCCAAAGATTTAACATTTCCATGCAAAACAATACCTTTGAAGCATGTTAGACACGCTTGGCTCTGTTAACAAATGATAACATTGATTCCCATAATCCAAAACTGGTGTTTGCATCGTCCCAGTTCGAATTCCATAGTTTTGTCTCAGTTTTCTGGAGCACATAGGATCAATTCTGGTATTCGAATACCTGATATCATTTTGTTTCACATACAGAACACAAGTAGACATTTTCTAATAAACATATTCAGAAATGTTATCTCTGGAGCAGTGGGGATTTGAACTGACGCCTTTTCTCCTAGAGACAGAAGTTCTATCACTGCAACAGAAGAGTTGCTCATAAAACGCTTATCTCTCCACGACGATGGGAAATGTTTCCTGCAACACCAAGGTCAAATCTAATTATGGGCAATGCATTAAAATTAAAACAATAAATTAGAATAATAAAAATTGCAGTCTGGTATAAGAACAGATGCAGAGAGATGATCGCAAATACACACGTAATGACAAATATATGGGCTCTCACCTAAAGACACATATTTATGTGCACACTCAAATGTGCATATAGATAAGATGTCACACACGCATACTCGCACAGAGCCACACATGCAAGTGGTACTTGAACACTCACCTAAGCTCATACAAAAACTCACATACACCGAAAGAAAATCATTTGCACAAATGAACAGGAGTACTCACACATAACCATGAGAAACATAGACACACGGTAACACACAAATGGGCATGAATACATATACAATCATACAGCACAATGCGTACAGACATACACACATGAACACGCAGATACAAATTCCGAAAAATGTCCTCCCACATGTCAACTCACACAGGCACGTAAGTGCACAGAGATAAACATTAATATCATTATTTTCCCATTTTCAGAATCACAAACATACGATGACAGAGGCAGCTGAATTAGTTATTTTTAAACCACATTGATCAGCATGTATACAATATCACACACACACACAAATTCAGAGTCTCACATGCAGACACACAAGTGCATAGATGAACAAATAGAGGGGCGTTTATTAAATAAGGATAATGGGCACAAGGATCAGCAAGCATCCACAAACAATAACACAAACAAGCTGATCAGGAGATGGTTTGGGAAAGATTGCCACACAAGTAATCATCATCAGATAAATATAAACATCCATCAAAACATAACATTGCATGCTAACATTTATTAAGCATAAACATGAAAATAACCCAGTGTAGGTAGGATCTGAAACAGACACATAATCACACATTTTAGATAGCACTAATGAAAAGTGAACACTCACAAAGACATGACAAGAGAAGCATAGGCAGCAACGAAGTGGCATATTAGCATGATGATGCTTACACAATGTGAAAAGACCAAACTTTAGGTGCACAAACACATGAGCACACCAGCAGTAAAGGAACAGGAATATGTTTATTCATGCACAGACTCCAACATGGGCAAGAGTGAAGTAAGAGACTCCCATAACCACATACACAAACATTAAAGGGAAACCAAACACACCAAGCAGTAGATCAAATAAATTAAGGGACACACGTACAAAAACTTATTCCTAAATATACAGATCCTACAAACTAAAATATGAAGCAATGTCCTGACTGTGATGTCACTTATTAAATTAGATAAGATTACATTACAGTGTGGAAACAGGCCCTTCGGCCCAACAAGTCCACACCGACCCGCCGAAGCGCAACCCACCCATATCCCTACATTTACCCTTTACCTAATACTATAGGCAATTTAGTATGGCCAATTCACCTGACCTGAACATCTTGGGACTGTGGGAGGAAACCGGAGCACCCGCAGGAAACCTGCGCAGACACGGGGAGAACGTGCAAACTCCACAGAGTGAGGCGGGAATTGAACCCGGGTCTCTGGCGCTGTAAGGTAGCAGTGCTAACCACTGCGCCACCGTGCCGCCCCAAATCATGCAAGAAGAAAATTATATTCATGATTTGCCAAGCAATTGGTCACCAATACAAAAAGATGCGAATCACATTTGAACTTTTATTCAGTGATGGCCACAATTTTCAACTAAAGTGCTGTCACAGCCTATATTTAAAATATAATTATATAATTAAAATCATCATTCGTAATAAGCATTCCTCAAATAATAATATCCTTAAATAATAGATGAAAAGAAAAATAATTTAAAACGTTCTGACATGGACAATGAAGAAAGAACATGTGCAGTTAGTATTTGTAATTTCTTGCTGAGAGTCAATAATGCACTAATAGATACAGATAAGAGTCACACTTGAGAAATCCCTGACTGCTTTATGAAGATGTAATGGTCTCCAATTACATGACTTGGATGCAGATAGATCGATCTGGATCAATAAACAATCTCCATGCGTTCTCTCGGCTTTATATTCATAGATTCAATAGATCGCACTTGGATTGAAGACTATGAGGATGATAACAGCAACATCTGGACAACTGCTTCCATGTTCATCACCTTGTTCTTCCTGAGTATTTTCTACAGCGCTGCCGTCACTCTGGTGAAGGTGAGAATAATCACATCTTTCTCACGCCAAGCAGCCCAATATGTTTTGTGAAATCTCTAAGTGTGCCATTGAATAAACATTAAATCTGAAAGTCCCTGATCATAAATATCTGCATCATTGCTTTCTCTCTCTTTTCCAGGTTAAGTGAATGAGTTGTGGACCCCTTTGATTTTCCTGATCTGCTTATCAAGGTCTCTGAATTCCCAATCTCCAATCTGTCCTGTTGCTGACTCTAACAGTTTATCAGCGTGTAACTGAGACAATTATTGATGGATTTTCCTTCTTACTTTGATATCTTTGAGATGGTTGTGGTTGGAAGAATTTGTAGCTTCCCAGTTGTTTGAAGCCCATTTGTTTTGTTTTTATTTGTTCCTAACTCAGAATGGTTGCCTACCCTTTCTGATGAGCCTTTGTATTCCCTTTCTTGTGACTGTTACTGATGTACAGAAAATTCCCAGCTCACAGCTCATGTGTTCTCGTCTCAATGTGGCATCCAGCCATTATATTCACTTCTGTTAGCTATTACTGTTAGCTTAATTCTTTCTTCAAGGCCAGTCAGTAATAATACATTTTCCCACATCCTACTCCTTTCCCAGCCAAATACTTTCACTTGTTCTGTTTGATTGTATTTTATCCAGTCATTTAGTTTAATGCTGCGCTACCATGCAGCTCACTGATGTAAATACATCTTTCTCTCGATATGCCTGATGGAACACTCCAGAGGCAGAATGATTAGAGAACATTTCCGCTTATGCACCAAGGGTCACGGCCTCGGGTCACCAAATGATAATTTTATAGGCTCCACCAGAAGCCGAAAAAAGGCAGACAACGGAGTTTGACAGTTTACTCTACACTGTCTAAACTAAAAGTACTCCCAATGTCAGGACAGCCTGGGTTAGTAATGCAGAAATCGCCACCTAAAGCGCTCAACGAAACATTCATCAGCCAAAAATGTCAACGTTCAGTCAAGTATTCAGACACAACACGTGCACAATCCAAGGGCGGATTCTCAGAACTGGAGTTTTTCTCACACATAAATCTCATGGAGCACAAATCCTGGGATCTACTTGACACACCACACCTGTCAAATCCCAGAGAATGAGACTGAGATCTGTCTGATACAGGGATATTACTGAACAGCAACTCTCAAAAATAATAAATCAGAGGGCGCTGTGATCAGGCAAGGCACAGCTCTTGAGTACCTGAAATATTCAGCCATTGAGATCCATATGACGCAAGACGGAATTGAGAACCAATCACAGCAACTGGTCACAGAGTCTGGAAACTATCAGCAGAGGAGAACAGTCCCAATTTCTCAGAGTTGGTGAGGTGTATCATCCCGGGAATACTGTTGTGAATCAGTCACGCACCCAATCTCATAACTTTGCATTTTTTTCAAAAACGTGGCACCTGAAACTAGATGCAACATTTCAGGTGAGACAAGAGACTGTTTTATTTCAGTTTAACATAATTGCTGTGTGTTTGTTCTCTACAGCGTAGGGTGATGAAGTAGGGTTTATTTGCTCTTCTGTCCATGTATCATGGCACATTCCCTGATTTGTGCACATACACACGGGGGATCCTCTGCTCCTTCACTCCTTTGGGTTTACCCCCTTACTATTGTATGTTCCCCTGAGTTCATCACAAAACAAAGAAGCAGGTCACCCCTCCCTGAGACTGAGATCTATCTGACACACCGATATTAATGAATAACAATCCTCAACAATTATAAATCACAGATTGATTTCGATCAGGGAAGGCAGAGATGAGAAGTTCTGGAAACCCTGCTGCTTTCCATGCCCTTTCCCACAAGCCGTCTGTCAAGCTTTGAAGCTCTTAGCTGTTCTTCCAATATCCTCACATTTTATTTTAAATTGCTTTTAATATTTTTCTGTAATTTTGCATTTTCGACCAAAGCACAGGTTGAACCAACAAGGACTCCAAACACTGAACTCTGAGAAAGTACACGATAAGACAATCTACATTCTGAAACGGCAAACACCCGTTAACAAATGGTTAACAAGTACAAAACAGCGGCTGAGATTAACTTGAACTCATCAAAATAAAAGGAAAGTACTCTGGAGGTACAGAGGTGTAGGCAAGGTCTGGACAGACAGAATGGAGTTCGTTTTTTAAAATTCTTGTTTCTATCCAGAATTTTCCTTCCACACAATGTAACCTTTTATTTCCCATCACCCAAGTCACCCATAGTATCTTTATTTTCAGCTACTAACCATCACTAGTAAATTGAATAATTTATGTTCAAAGCCCCTCCCATCATCAAAGGTACGGCAGAAGTAGGAAGAGCTAGAAGGAAATTGGAGTCAATTTTTCTTGTGATGAAACATTACTACTGTTCTAACACAAGGGATTTCTGAGGGATGGTCTAGTGAAGCTATGTGGATGGAACTCAGAAATAAGAAAAGCATGATTACTTTGATGCGATGGTAATAGTCCCCCCAGTAGTCAGAGTGAAATTGAGTAGCAAATATGTCGAAAGATCTTATTTATACGTGAGAATAATGGGATTGTAATGATAGCAAATTGTAACCTTCCAAACATAAAGTGGGACAGCCATGGTCTTAAGAGCTTGGATGGTGAGGAATTTGGTAAGTGCTAAAGTCAAATTTCTTCATTAATATCCAGATGCAACTATCACAGAAGGAGCAAACCTGACCTACTCTTGTGATATAAGGCAGGGGAAGTGACTGAATGGTTAGTAGGGGAGCTTTTTGGGGCCGGGTCATAATTCGACTAGTTGTAAAATATTTATGGAAAGGATTGGAATTATATATAAGTTAAAGTTCTTAATTGGACGAGGGCAAATTTTGATAGTATGAGACAAAAAGCTTTCAAGGGTTGATTGGAGTAGACTTTTTGCAGCTCAAGGGACGGGCGGCAAAAGTGAGGCTTTCAGAAGTGAGATAACGAGAGTTCGGAGGCGTGATGTTCCTGTTGGTGTGAAGATAAGGCTGGTAAGTGGAGGGAACACTGGAGGAATAAAGATATTGAGGCTCTGGTTCATATTAAGAATGAATCGTATATTAGATATAGAGAAATGAGATCAAGTGAATCCCGAAGAGTACAAAAGGTGCAGGGACATTGTAAAGAGGGAAATGAGGAGGGCAAGAAAGGAAAATGAGATAACCTTGGGAGATAATGTTAGAGATAATCCAAAGAGATTCGACTAGTAAATTAAGAGCAAAGGGGTAGATCATAGAGTCATAGAGATGTACAACTTGGAAACAGATCTTTCAGTCTCACTTGCCCATGCTGACCAGATATCCTAAACTAATCTAGTCCCATTTGCCAGTACTTGGCCCATATCCCTCTAAACCCTCCTATTCGTCTACACACTCAGATGCCTTTTAAATGTTGAAATTGCACCACTGCTTCCTGTGGCAGTTCATTCCATACACACCATCCCCTGCATGAAAAAGTTACTCCTTAGGTACTTTCAACCTTTTCCCGTCTCACTCGAAACCTATACTCACGAGTACAGGTTTAGATTAGACTCCACCCACCCCAGGGAAAAAGACCTTGTCTATTCACTGTATCAATGCCTCTGATGATTTTATAAACCTTTCTAAAGTCACCCCTCAGCCTCCAAAGCTCCAGGGAAATCAGCCCCAGCTCATTCAGCCTCTCCCTATATAACTCTACATGGCTGCGAATATGTATAAGCCTAGAGGGATGGTTTCATAAATCATGTTACATTTTATATAAACGCTGTTTTTTTATTATCATTTAGTTTAAAATGGAGGATGGGTGCCTTTTCAATTTCATACCAGTAGCACAGAAAGACCTGGGGAAATAAACTGCAACAAAAAAGAAATGGACAAAAGTGATTGCACTACGGATAATCTCACCATATCATTCGTGTAAAAAATAATTCCCTGTTTTGACCTTGAAGTTAATAGAGTCTATTAATTAGTCCTGTGTGTGTAATAATTTTCATCTATCTGTCATTCTACATTTAGTTGTTATAGTTACCGTGTGGATTACTGCACCTCTCTAAAAATTCAAAACAAAATAAAGTAAAACTGCAAATTAATATTGTATCTAATTACAACAAAAAAAAATTAGCAATTCAATGACACCAAATTGGAAAGGAATGTTGAAATGTAGCCAATTCTGAGGAGTATAAGAAGTTGCAAGAGATCATTAATTAATTTACGGCATGTTCAAATAATTAGCAAATGAAGATCCACACAGATAAACGTAAGGTGTTACATCTTGGTCGGAATAATGTGCAGGTCATTTATTCAAAGATGCACGTCTAAGTGAGGGAGACAAACAAAGGGATTTCAGACAATTACATCAGTCACTAACAATTTCACCACAGGTTCCAAAGGCCATAAAAATGCAAACAAGGCTCTAAGCTTTATCTCTAAAGGGATAGATTTGAAAGTAGGGTCACTATAGAAATTTGGTTCACTATAATTAAGAGTATTGCCTGCAGTTCGAGTTGACATATTATAGAATGTATGAGAGAGAGTGAAGAGAAGATTTATAAGAATGCTACACAAGTTTCTGGCTGTGTATATCAAGGAAGAATTGTTGTGCTGTTCACTTCTCTCTTGAAAAGAAGCATGACAGTTCTAAAATTATGAAAGGTTTTGAAAAGAGAAGGTACAGAGAAAACATTTCACTACGGGGTAGAACATAACTAGAGGCTGTCAATATAAGACGGTATCTCAAGAAATCCAAAAGGGAATTCAGAAGAAACCTCTTCACTGAAAGAATGATGAGAATGGGGAATATGTGACCAGACAGAATACTTGAAATCAATAGTTGAGATGTATTTCAAGGAAACTAGGCAAGCACTTGGAAGGGATGGGAATAGAGAATTACAATGGGCGATTTAGATGAGGAAAGATGTGAAACACCTTGAGTGGAACATAAGCGCTGGCATGAACTGATTGTGCCAAATGGTCTGTTTTTCCTCTGTAATCCTATGTAGAAAATCACCATTGTATGAAACAAAAAGTGTATTAAGAACATCGAGAAGAACTATAAAGTTTCTCACAATAAAATGTCTCAAGTATTAAGCACTGAATGTAAATGATTTTATCACATGGTCACACTTCACTATTTGCTTGATAGTACTGAAACAGCAGTAATCACAGTACTCTTACTAGGAGTAGGAGTAACCCAGTGTCCATGCACCAATTGGGGGATCTTAATGACTTATTAATGGTCTCAGTAGGACCTGCCAACTTGGTCCTGGCAATGTTGTGAACACTCCAGCCCTCACGGCTTCTTTCACTCACTTACTCTGATTTCCAGTTCCCGTAATGATCGCCACCATGGACAGGAGACTGTTCCAGTATGCAGATGGGATACCCTGTTATGAGCCATAAGGTACTTCATTAGGAGGGACATCCTGCAAGCGTGTCTCTCGGATGCAGCAGGAGGTCTCCCACACAATGGAGGACCCACCTACTGCTAACAAACTGCCAGCATTGGCGGGAACGGACTCCACATTGACCCCCTGTGTGGCCATCCTTTCCCTAATATGGGATCAATAAAATACTACGGAGGTGGAAATATGAGAGCCACTGAAACTCCTTCCTTCCCTTATTATTATCCACCTAATGACCTGCAGCCTGTCCCTAGAGGGCTGATCGAACCCAGTCCCATTCCAATATTCAAGAACATGAAGAGCTGGCAAACTGGTCAAAACTGATAAAGCTTAACACAAACAGTGTTGTCCTGAGTGTTAAATTCTAAAGTGTAACTTGAGATGAGTTCGATAAAAATGGCAGAAGTACCGAAACAACCACTTCCGTCCATTAGAAACAAATTTCTATGAATGGGAACGGGTGGTCCGCTATTTGGAATGGAACAGTGCATTTGAAAAGTTAATATGGAGCAGCAATATTATGTGATGGATGTGTGCACAGTTTGAAGCTGTTTGCTGATTCAGTTTTGCTAAAGCTTTGGCAAATACATTCCAATTAGAATCAATTAAATCTGCCAAAGTGGACATTAAATACTCACATTTATGAGATGCTTTAACATAGAACATAGAAAAGTACAGCACAGAACAGGCCCATTGGCCCACGATGGTGTGCCGATGTTTAATCCTAATGTAAAATATAATAACAACCTACACACCCCTCAACTCACTGCTAAACATGTGGCATGTCCAGCAGTCACTTATAAGTCCCTAATGACTCTGCTTCCACCATCACCACCACTGGCAATGCATTCCATGCATTCACAACTCTCCACGTAAAGAACCTACCTCTGACGTCTCCTCTATACCTTTCTACTAATATCTTAAAAATATGACCCCTTGTACCAGTCAATCCTGCCCTGGGGAAAAGTTAGCTATTGACTTTATCTATTCCTCTCATTATCTTGTATACCTCAATCAGGTCTCCTCTTTTCCTCCTTCTCTCCAGAGAGAAACGTCTGAGCTTATTCAACCTATCTTCATAAGGCAAGCCCTCCAGTCCAGACAGCATTCTGGTAAACCTTCTTTGAATGCTCTCCAAAGCCTCCACATCTTTCTTACAGTAGGGCGACCAGAACTGGACACAATATTCCAAGTGTGGTCTCACCAGGGACTTGTAGAGCAGTCGCAAAACCTCGCGGCTCTCAAACTCGATCCCCCTGTTAATGAAAGCCAAAACACCAAATGCTTTCTTAACAACCCTATTCATTTGTGTGGCAATTTTGAGGGATCTATGTACTGCACACCCAGATCCCTCTGTTCCTCCACACTGCCAAGAATCCTGTCTTTAACCCTATATTTATTCGAGTTCGACCTTCCAAACTAGAAAAGGATGCACCAAATGCCAAACAGGGGAAGTTTATTGGCATGTATCAGAAGAGTTAGGACCAAGACCAAAAACATGAAACCGGCTTTTAAGCAAACTTACAAAGAGAGAATGAATACCAGAGGGCATCTGAGGAAGTTTATCAGTAAAGTACAGCTAATTAAGGGGGCTTGGCCATACTCATGGACAAAAAGATATAAAGCAATCAGAGAACCAAAGAACAAAGTGTGTATATAAGGGGTACAAGAGACAGCGTGGATCAAGGTTTTGAAGAATTTAGAGATAGACATAAGTTTAAACTCAATACATTAGATGATAATGAGCCAGTTAAGGTCTCAGTCCTTTCGCTATAAGCACAAGTTTCAGTTTACCAGTCTTGTCCAGGCCAGCAGTAAATTGGATTTTTATTTGCACTGTGCACATCTCCTGATTTCACAAGATATCTTAGTTTTGTAAATGCAAAACTAAGCAATTCATTAAATAGAAATTGACCAAAGTAAACAACTTTCCAAAGCTGTCTTTCAACAGCCAGACTGATACAATATTCAAAGAGGATCTTCATGAACAAAGTGGGCTTGTCAGGGGGTTAAATCATTTCAAATTCGAAAACTAGATTCCATTTTAATCATATCAGCTGGATGTTGGATACTCCGTTAACAAAAGGTTCCCAAATTCAAACGATTGTTTGCAAATACAGAAATATTTTGACATAAAGGGAAACAACATTTTATACTGAACAAGAAAAGAGTTCTGATGCGTTGGAAAGTGCACAATGATTGATCGAGATGTTCCCAATGGAAAAATGGACTGGTCAGCTGGTGATGGACAGTTGACAACTGAACTTTGTTCTGCTTTCAATTGGCAGGTTACCTGAGTGGTCAAGGTATTGTCATGCCAAATGAGGCAGAGAATGGCCATCACCAATTTAGTCGAATCACAACAAGCATTGGCAGTTAACTGTCAACCATCACCTGGTCCACTCTCCTTGCCTTTACCAATCAGCACTCATTACCCAGACAGATTAAATGCTTTCTCCCTTTCCATTGGAATTCTTGAGAGTGTCCTGATAAGTACAATATTAAAGACTTAAATAAAAAAACGTTATTTTCATCAATACTCAAATTTCCATGTTGTACCAGCTGGCAGAGGTGAAACTTAACTATAATGTATCAGGCCTACAATGAACTGGTAAAGTTCGGCACTGGTCTCAGAGGAAAACAAGCAACAATGTCCTTGTGGATACATTACTTTGCCTTTGATCCTATACAACAACAATTTCAAAGCCATTGAGGAACAGAAATAAATAGAAACAAACCACATGCACATACACACAGCACACTATTATTTAATGTAATAGAGAGAAATTCTGCACTAACAGAAAACCTAATTGTCATTCTGAATACTGAATGTGGCACCAAAAGCACCTTTGTGATAATGACAGTTTGAAAATCTAGCCCATATTGGTTTGCAGCAGTTGAAGAATTAGTCATTCTATTATGAATCCCGGTTAGTTCCGACACCAGCATGTGACTATAGATTCAGATTGTTTTTAAAGGCAGATATCAATATGAAGTTGCACAGTGGCAGCAGCACGGCGATCCTATGGACAGCACTAAAGAGATCTCACACACATTGGCCCTTTAACAAAGAAATGGGGCAAACCTCAGAGATAGGGAAATGTAAATAAAGGAATCACTATCAAGATTTCATCCAATTTGATAGTAACTGATACCTGATCACCAAATTCAGCTGCCACTTGAAAGGATGAAAGAAGCCCCATAAGGAGAATTCCAAATTTCACTTGATTCTGTGTCACATTATCGCAAGAAAGGTTTGTAGTTGTCTTCTAGCAGACATCACTTTTTTCCACAAACCACAGAGATCAGAACCGAATAGTGCAGAACCACATCAAAACTCATCTCCAGAAGCTGTGTCAATGGGTGTTTGGGTTTGCAGTGCCTCTGTATTCTGAGCTTCGGCCTCAACCTCTTGCTGATCCCTAGTTTTCTTGATAACTTGCAGTTCCAGTCAGTTTCTATTTCATCATTGTCCCAGATTATAGAGGTTTCAGTATCAGTGAGTTCACCAGTATAGCGCATTGGTTAAATCAGCAGTGGCTCCACTGAAAAGGCTTTTAAATCTTGAGGTTCATAGAACAGCACATAGTTATCCATGTTAAAAGATGTAATAACATTTAACAACATTATATTTGATCTGCTATATTTCCCATTACTGACTGCAATGAATCTACCTCATGGGATACAGAAACTCACCAATGTGAGTAAAAACCTCTTAAACTTTGGGCAAAGCCCAGACTATTGACTTAAGAGAATAAACGCCATACAATAATGCAACAAAGAAAAGCAGATTGAAGTCAAATGATGCACACGTTTGATAGAGAGCAAAATCCTCTCTACCCTAGCAGAGTAGAAAAGTTGCCCATTTATATAACATCTTAATGCCACCTCAGAGTATCCTAAACATCTCTTTCCAGATCTCTGAAAAAAGTGCAGAACCCCTGGGGCCACTGTCAACTACATACTATCAAACCCAGGGAATCATAGACGGAAATATCAGCATGTGCCCATGTAACAGTTTAAAATGTGTTTAATACCTCCGCTCGAGTAAATAGCAAAATGTTTTCGAGGTATGAACAGTAAATGAGAATATGTCACTTGGCGCTTCGAGCCTGTTCCACCATTCAATAAGATCCTGACTGACCCGATATTAACAAGCTTATAAAACATTCCGCTGACAATATCCCACTTTAGCTTCTCTCATTCTATCATTTTAGTATATTCTACTACATATCTATTCTAATCTGAAGAATAATTTTCCTGCTGTTAGTCACTGTTCCACACTGTACTCCTTTCCTCATTCTCGAATTTTCAGAGCCTGCAATGATTTTCCTCAGCCTATTCTTTAGACAAGATAAAATAGATTGCAACAGACTCCACTGTTTGCTTGTACTTGACACAATGAGAACAATTGAAATATTTCAATACACTCCTTTGGTGAAAAATATAATTTGTTTTAATCCTTTAAAACTGGTTCAGTTCGTTTTATATTTGCATTGAATGGTATTTCAGTGTGATCCATATGTTAGTATAAAGTGAAATGTTACAGCACTGAGCTTTGTCTCATTCTTCTTAGGTGGAAGATGGAAAGGAGTGCTTTCTTACAACAGAGAGTCAAGAGAGTGAAAAATGAACGGCCAAGATGAGTAATAATGCATGCAGGTTCTGACAAAGCCAATTTTCAGTCAGAGATGCTCTATACAACAACCGAAGTACTTTTGATCATGTAGTCACATGTCAGAAATGTGATATCTAATTTGTGTACCGTGAGGAAAGCAGGAAGGAGATGATGACCAGATCATCTGCTCATCGGGATTGAGCGCTAAATATTGGCCGGGACTCCAGATATAATCTCACTTTAATTCAAAGTGATAAGGGTCCCTTTAGAGGGCAGTGTGGCTTTGGTTTAATGCCTCATACACGTCTGATGTGCAGGATTATCTCAGGATTGCACTGCCGTGGCAGTATCAATTAGTGTATTCTAACCCGGAGGGTAGATCTTGAACTCTCCGACTCAACGATCAGCATTATACTCAGTGGCACCTGAGCAACACACAATACTCTGACAAGTGGCTTATTATTTACATCCCCAGGGATTAATGAAGCAATTAAGGGCAATTGCATCAATTCTGTATGAGATACAACACAGACCTCTGATGATAGAATGATAGTCTCCCTACCCTTGGTCAGTAGGCTTAAATTCCTAAATTAGATTTAGTAGACTTGGATTCCTGTCCCACCTACTCCAGAGGTGTGTCATACATCGCTGAACATTTTAATTTTAAAAAAAGGAAAACCTCTCAACCAATGGGCTGTTGTCATTTGGAAAGTGCAACATGTGTAATTAGGAATCAGCACTTTGGGTCACCTTTGCTGATTCCCTGTGTGTTCTACGGGAGTCAGTAATTTCTATCAGTGTCCACCGTTAAAACGACAAAAAGTTCTCTAATATCTCTCCTCAGTAGGTCATTCTTCCCTTTTGAATATGGGCAGTGAGCACTCAGTCCTATCTCTTTTTTAGCAACAAATGGCTACCTTGCTTCCAGCCTGCTATCAGCAAGAGGTTAACTTGCATTGTCAAAGTGTGGCAATACAGAGAACCACCCTCCCCATACATGACCCAGGCGAAGATCACAAGATGCAGCACAGGCCAGTGTTTATGCCCAGATTTAGATAACCAGGAAGGATGATCTCCACGGCTGGGGAGTCCCGAACCAGGGCTCACGGACTAAGGAGTCTGTCTCGGGCATTTTGGACTAAAATGAGGAAACTTTTCTTCACCCTGACAGTGGTGACACTTTAGAATTCAGTGTCATAGAAATTGATTAAATCCAAAATATTATAGTTTTTTTTCGGACTAAAGGGATCAAAGAATGATAGAACAGAATACTGAGTTGGATAATCAGCCATCATCATTTTGAACAGCAGCGCATGCTTAAGGGGCTGAATGGCTTACTGCTCCACCTATTTCTGTGACCATTCTGTGGCTTGAAGAGATGGATTTTGTTCAAAAGCTCATCAAGATGATTGTGAATTAGACATTCCTCAAATTAAATTGAACAATGAGAAAAATCTGGAAAACTGGGATAAACTGTTGAGTTACCTTCCAGATGAAAATCGAAATGACCTGAAAGAGTTGGTATAATCCCATGGGGAGATATGTGGGAATAACCTGGGAATTACTAATCTCACTACACATAATATTGATTGAGGAAATGTTGTTCCAATCAAGCAACATCCTATAGACCTAATCTTTGAAGATTGGCACAGGTTCAGAAAGAGACTGAACACATGCTGAAGCATAACATGGTCGTACATTGGATCAAACTTACTTTTTGACTGTCACTTTCTTTTCTCGTGAACTCGAATTGTCAACTTCCTCAGAATTTGGACAGAGTTTGGACTCCTTGTTTGTTTCACAGCTTCAATTGAACGCAAGGACAAATTAAGACATTTCAAGCAAACACTTACAACTACAATTAAAGAGGCAGTTTCCTCCTGCTCCTATTTTCTATGTTTCTAAACCGGCTTAAATATCCAATAAAACTGAACATTCAGAATTATATGCCTTCATCAGAAGATTTAGGTAAACAGGTTACACATTAGATTTTCTAGTCAGCGTATAAAGTTAGTCCATATGATCTCCCAGTATTGTTGCTTGAGGCTGAGATTACAGTTCATTAGAAGCTTTCCCACCACTAAGATGAATCTATTTGCTGGATTGAATAAAAATATTTTAAATGTTGTGATTCGCCAGTCTCTGATTCCATGTCTGTATTTGAACAGGATTAGGGTGTTGTGGATATTACCACTGCAGCTTCAATGTTACTTTTCTCTGTATCCTCAGGTGTCTCCAATTCAGTTGTTATCAGTTACCAACACTCAATGACAATCTGCCTTTCTAATTGAAACAGAAATTGCTGGAGAATCTCAATAGGTTACAGGACTCAAAAACATTAACTCTGCTTTCCCGCCACAGATGTTGCCAGACATCTGCTGAGATTCTCCAGCAGTTTCATTTTTGTTTCAGATTTCCAGCATCTGCAATTTTGTTTTGTTTTAGCCTTTCTAAAATTCTGTCAAACTTCATCTCATCCAAGTCCCAATTACATTTTGTTTCACCATGAACTGGACATCAAATTCCTCTTCATAATACCAAAGCCAGTCCCCTGCCCCGCTGAAGTTTAAACAGGGGATTTATGATCATTGGCCCCACTCATTCTTTTGCTACCCTTTCACTGTTTGTGACTAATGATGACTTTTGGATTCCCTTTTAATGTTAGCTGCCAGTCTCCCTTACTCTTTATTTCCCCTCTGAACAGTCTATATTTAGCATGGTTCTCACTGGGGTGAACAATAATCCATATCCTTTGCAACATCATGCAGGGAATTGTTTTTGCCACCATTTCCTGCTTGTGGAAATGTTAAGCTGTACTGTACAGCTGAAGCTGAACATTGCCCAGATTTGTGCTCAAGAATCTTTGCTCAAATGCCCTCTTGGCCCATTGAATTCAGCCCTCCTCCACCTCAGAATTATTCTGGATTGTTCCTTGTTCATTTTATACACAAGCTAAACTATTTTGATACAATGACCGATGCTTTCTTAAATGATCCCAGGCTAATATTTAATGCATTTTATACATATTGTGTGTATGCACGCAAATTATGAAGTTGGCAGTGCAGATTGAAGATATCATTAGGATTCTGAACATTATAAATAGGACCATCACATGCAAAATAAGGAAATTATGACAAATGGTTATAAACAGTCCTGCTTTTCCCTCATGTCTAGTATTTATGCTGCACGCTTCAGGAAGGGATTTGAGAAGGTGCACAAAAGGTACACAAGAATGGTACCAGAGATGAGCAACTGGACAACTATGTGGATAGTTTGAAGAAGCTCGGGCTGCTCATTATGGAGGACAGAAGATGAAGAAGATATTTTACACGTGTTCAAAATCATGAGGGATTTGGATAGAGTAGAGTAAAAGGGTAGGAGAATGCATCTGGATTGGTTACTCTGTGGAGGGTTGGTGTGGACTTATTGGGCCAAGAGGCCTGTTTCCATACTGTACCGATTCTATTTTTAAAAAGGCTTGAGAAGAAAAGGACACTGACTTAAGATGATCAGCAAAAGAAAACAATGGTTACAAGGAATTTTTTTTAAAATAGCATAGTTCGGAAACTGGAATGTTCTGCCTAATAGTGTAGTGGTGGAGGCAGCTTCAACTGAGGTCTTCAAAAGGAATCTACAGTTTTCACCAGGAGAGGTTTTGCAGTATCACATAGTAAAAGGACTTGGGAGTGAACATAGGCAGGTTTCTCTTTGAGAGCTGATCAAATCATTGCCTCCGAGTTGTTACCATTGATCATTGTATAACATTGCACAAACTACAGCTCACCAGTATTTCCTAATGGTTTGTTATATTCTGGTATAATGACAAACTTATTCATGCCTGCAACTAAACTTACTTTGCAATTACTTCACTTGATCCAGGAGAACCTGCATTCCCATTTCCCTCACTGTTTGCACTGACAATGTTTCCAGAACTGCAATTCATTAAAGAACACATATTAAGTCATTTAACATCAGTAAACTTATCCAGAATTAAGTCCAAAGCAATTTAACAAAAAAGAAAAAATCGCAGACTTGAGATTCAATATTCCAAACCTGGTCGACTAGTTTTCTTAAGTTAGTCAATAACTACAATTTTAATAAATCGCATTATTAGCCATAGTGATAAAAAAGAACAGAGATATCCATGCAAAGTGAGAATCAGGTGTAACAGACCTTTCGCTGATCGTTGTTCTCATCAGAAATAGAGATTATAGACAGGAAAGGTCCTTTCAGTGTAAGTGTAATGAGATTCTGTAGTCCATTCCGTGGAGTGTAAGTGCTAGGTGGCCCAACATCGTAGCTCAGTGATGGTGAAGGAAGTGGCAATTAGGTCCGTTAGTTCTTTTGCCAGTCAATCAAACTGCTCTCTCTTTGATCATATTGAGCTTCTTGACTATTTTTGCAATTAAACCAATCACTAGGTGAGCAGTGAAGATTCCAATGCTCCCGATTTTACCCTTGTAATGATGAAGTTAATGAGGGGGTAATGACCAAGCAGTTTATTTTGAATCCCAGTCTTGTAATCTTGCTAATGTTATTCGTTATTGATGCCTTCACCACCTATCCCCCTGGAGTGTATTGACAATGCTCTCCTATGATCTGGCAAATGTTGCTGGGACTTTGTTTTCAAGATGCATCATTAACCATCTTGGTCGTGATGGTATGGGGTTCTTTTGACTTCCACAGGATGTCTACAGTACACCACAATGAGGGAATGCTGGGGTTGGGGTGTGGAAGAGACAGTACAGGGTGAAAAGAAGAGAACACCATTTCTTTAGTATGTCACCATTGTTTATAGCCATTCCTGAATACTGAAAGACAAGCAAAATTCAACCGACCATCGAAAAACTTTGGATGTTTTATGCTGATTCAAGATTGGGCTCTCAAAATAAGCCAAGCATTTCTGAACCAGTCAAGTAGTTGTTATCTGTGATTGTTCTCATCTCTGTTGGTGTTCACCACACTGCCATGGGATCTCTTCGTGAGGCAACCCTGATATAATCTTACAACAGCAGCCAGCACTCCCCTTTCACATTATTGGATCTCTAGCATAGCAGATTTAAATCTGACATTAGATCAAACTTACTTGCCAATTTGTTCCCTTTAGTTTCTGACAAACTTAGGTTTCTGCCTAATTCACAGTTTGAGGTGTCAACATTTTCGCAGCTGCAACTGGTCATAAAGTACCAGTTAAATCATTTTAATAATGTGCATGATCACCAAGTTAATATTTGGCACTTCTTACCAACATCGAGAGTTTTGGCTGTGAGGGCAGGAGCTGGTGGGTGGGGAGTAAAGAGGTCAAATAAAGACTTGTCTGCACTGGGTCAGAGGGAAAACATCCAAAATGCAAGGATTCAAGTTTAACTGCCTTATCTCTGAAAAAAAACTTAAGGTCTTCATACACTATTGCTAATGTAACCCTTGCAAGCACAATTTGCAACTCAATGTTTGATTCAGAATCCGAATATAGTAATTTCTCATTATTCAAATTCACTGAAGGTTCATGTAATATTAGTTAGTATTGGCTGTTTTGTTGAAAAAGTAATTTTATTCCTTTTCCTTTCCTGCTCCTTCATCCGTTCGGAGTTTACTGAAAGATCTGACCAGAATAACCCTAGGAGTAATTACAGGCCTCTGACCAAGAGCAGTGTAATGACCTCAGTATTTAGGATTTTATTAATTGATGACATCAGTGAAACGGTGTGGATGTGATGCTGCCTGTATTGAATTCACCATGAAAGCACTTTATAAGCTTGATTCAAACAAATAACTATTACTCGGGAAAGCGCCTGACTCTGTGGATACACATGGCCTCTGTCCAACATAAATTATAAAAAGTGCGAAGCATTCAATGGCGACATTGTATGGGAGATAGACCAAGGTGAGAAGGCCAGGAGCCGGTCCCAATCCATAGCCATGTTTCTTCAAATATGTAGCCATATTTCATCAAATGTCACCAAACTTTGGAGACCATGCAATGATTTTGGAGGGAATGTGGAATGGTGGGTGGGGAGTGAGGATGAGCAGGAAAGAGAAACAAAGAGAAGCGATGAGGTGGGGTGAAGAAGAGGAACCCAATTCCTCACTATTTTCACAATAGCTCCAATGTCCAGAAACAGAACCTCATTATCGATCAGCAAGCAATTTCCCGTCTCAGCATTTAGGGTGGTGGCACTACTGTTTAAGACAATTCTGTCATTAATATTAAATTCCATGGGAGGCAGTCTAGCAGCCTCTTTAATGTAGCTGTTGTTATCTGAACTGGCATTCGTCGCATTGCACAAAACATTTCAAAGGAATCAATGGTTCTTCAACATTCCCTTTTCACATTGTTGCATTCCAAATGAAGCATAATTAAACCACATCAAAATCAGATCATATTCAAACTTGCTTCCTCATGTCTGGCAAACTTTGATTCCCATCCTCCTGACAATCTGGTCTGTCAAAATGTCCCCAGCCACAAGTCATTGTGAAACACAAATTAAACAAAAGGCTTACACCTATAAATGACTTGCAAACATTTGAAAATAAACCCTGAAGATCAAAAGGCTCTATTGAGCTGATAGAGCACTTTTTAAAAAAAAAGAGTAATCACTCTAATCACCAGGAGTAATGCAAATATTGGGATGGGCTGTGGTCTGGAATGGTGGTGTTTGCTATAACACCGAGAGATGTTGTCAAGAGGAAGTTCCTCCAGAAATCTTACAGAAACTCCTGCTCTGTAGAATTTCCTTTTCACATTACATTCTCTTAAAAAAGGCCACTTTCAAAAGCTATGACTGCAATATATGTTGATTTTTTTTCAACTTTCACAGAGGTTTGCAGGACACCATGGTCTGTTCTTTTTGAATCGATAGGGATGAGGGGAGGTGGCCGATGTCATAGTATTGGGAAGCAGAGTGTTTGGTAGTCAATGTGTTTTCAATATGTTTAGCCTCATTGCACAGTCCAGTGCTTTGAAGTGAATAACTGAAGGCCTGAACATTGAAGGGCTGGAAATGATTATTGAAAGACTTTGTGTTAATGCATGCTCAATTATTCACTGGCTTTTAACTGGGAGGTGGTAGGATTTGGAAAATGGCTTGGAGGGAGTCTGGCACCTTCTCATTGCTAAGCCATGCTGACATAGACCAGTTCTCTTTGACATCCTGACTCTCCATGATCTCTCAGGCCTGCCTCCATCATTTCCCTGATTGTGCCCACCTTTGCAGCCTCAGCAATGATCAGTATGAACAGTAGGGCTCAGAAATGTGTTGATCTGTCCTCCCTCTTACTGGAGTAGCATCTCTTGAAACTAAGCTGCACCGTCAACTGATGAGTAACCCTGGCAAGAATCTCTTCATTTTAGATTAGAATGGAGCTGGAAAAGTACAGCAGGTCAGGCAGCATCTGAGGAGCAGGAAAATCGCTGTTTCGGGCAAAAGCCCTTCATCGATGAAGAATCTCTTCATTGGTCACTGCTGGCAATATACCATCCTTAGCATACGCCAAAACCTCCAGGTTTCAGTCCCAGCATCAGGTCTGCAGCATTCACTGCAAGCTTCACCTAAAATGTTTTTTTACAAGACTAACGATAGAGCAAAGATTATATGCCAGTCAATAATTTCTTTAATGTAAAATAACAAACTGTGGAAGTTGGCAATCTGAAAGAAATACAGAAGTTGCTGGAGAAACTCAACATATTTTGCAGCATCTGTGGAGAGAAAGCAGAGTTCACCTTGAGACAAGTGACCCTTCTTCAGAGAGATCTGAAGTTGTGAACATGAGTCATTCAACGAAAAACATTAACTCTGCTTTCACTCCACAAATGCAGCCAGATCTGCTAGCTGTTAGTAGACAGTCACACATTGTGTTCAGCTTACTTTTCAATGACCTTCTTAGTTTCTGGAGAAGCAGAAAGACCAGCTCCCTTGCACTTTCAGCAGTTGATGTTTTCAGAGCTGCAAATGGTCTTCAAGTGCCATTAAGTCAATTGAAGCAAACGTTTACGTTCAGAATAAAAACATTTTTAGAAACTTGAATAGGAGTGTCAGGATTTCAAGCCACTGACAGTGAGGCTGGAACATGGAAATGAAGGATGTGACAAACCCATTTCTTCAATACTTTACACGTGTTGCACAGTCTAGAAAAGTCTCAAATAAGGAGACAAGGGCAATTAGAGAAGGGCAACTAACTGTCCAATTTCTCCATTTAAGAGCTTTGGATTCTGGTTCTACATACAGGATTGACTTTTCCTCATCAATGGGTATTGGCTCAGCAATTGCAAACATTAATAGTGACACAGAAAGGTTTGCCACTCTGCTATTGCTCCAATTGATCCATCAGCTCTTTAGATTTGGCCGGTTCCTTCTTGGGATAGTGACCCCGCAACAGCTTCTTGATCAGACCACATCAGCAGCATGCCAACATTAGTGGTACCATCATTCACAGCAGCGCTGGGTCCAGCTCTCAGTCCAAGCAGCAGGGCTCCACCACAATTCACAACATTATTACTGCAAATGGCTTGCTTTTTTAGAAAGACCACCACAATCTAACTTCTAGAAAAAATACACACTTGGGAGGCAGAGCCCAGCAGTTTCCGTCATGTGCTAACTATGGCCTGGAATAGCGTATTTGACATTGTTCTCGCATGTATGCAGAAGGAAATATCTACATAACTTCACGGGAATTGCTGGTTCTCCAGCAATAACCTTTATTCCAAATACAATATTAATCAGGAATTAAATTGCTCTTTGGATCAAACTGACTCTTTAATTTCTTCAGTTGTTCCTGACGGACTATTCGTTTCATTTCCAGCGCAGTTTGGATTGTCGCACTTACCATGTCTGCAATTGGTCATAAAAGATAAATGAAGTTATTTAAATAAGCATTTGCCTCCATCCCACAATTGTGTGCCAGCTGTTTGAAAGACTGAAGATTCTGGATTCAGGACTGCAGCCTGCATTCAGCCGTTTGAGTGAAACTGGTCACACTCCAGATGGGTGACTGCAATAGATGGTGAATTTGTTCTTCAAAACCTTTGTTGCTGGTGGTAACGATTAGCGACAGAAAGGGGATAGCAAGTTCTTGAATGTATTCATATTCAGAGTTTAGAAACTTCAATTACAAAATGCAAGCAAACTTACAATGAAGTGTCTTTGATGTCCTCTCCGAATACAATATTCTTGAACCAATATTCTGAAGCCCTAATTCTAATGCAGATAACAGAGAGACAGTAATGCAAATGCTCTTGCCTGGAGTGGTGTTCCCTGCGCTGCTGTGTGATGTTTCCTGAAAAGTACCTAGAAAGTAATTTCCTTTCTATTTTGTGTACTTTGAATGAAACAAAACATTAATCACATATTGTTTTCAAACTTACTTTTTTCATGATAGATTTTGGAGTGTACAGTTTTCCATCGACCTTGTACTATGGACTGTCAGGTGGTCTGCTAATAGTCAGAAAAGTGCTATTCAGTCATTTTAAGCGTACATCTACATCCACAATAAAATCATCATTATTAACCTGAAACATTGAGTAAGTATTTCAAGCCATGGACAGCTAGTTTTGTAAAACTAGTTCAAGGCACAATTACAGTAGATGGTGATTTATTACCCCAAAACACTCATTGGCTGTTTGCAAGACAAGGTAATGAGGCTGGAGTGTGGGAGCAAAGAAAGGGAGATACGATGCAACCAATTCATTTCTTCAATACTTTATACTTGTTGAAACGTCTCAAAATATCTCAACTAAAGAGCTCCAGGCCCAAATGGAGACGAGGCAACCAATTTTCCAATGTCTCCAATGAGGACCTTTGGTACTGTCTCGACATATAGGGCTGAATTTTCCACGTCAACTTGCTCTTGACAAGATTCGGATGAGTCAGGCCAAGTAGAGGGGAGTTCAGGAGCAAAGCCCAATCCCTTCTGCACCATTATATTATCTTGTCAGTGGTGGGCAAATGGAGGCACCATTTGAGAGCCACTCATGTCTGTCTGTGTTTTGAACAATAGAGCTCCTCAACTCCCACAGTGAGCTTTTGCCTACAAATCTCTTTAGTACAGGCTCAGCAATACCCATCACTAATGGCAGCAAAGGAAACGTCGTTGCCCTGCCTTCACTCTGTTATTGCTGTTACCTCCTGGGATCATGCCATTTCAATAATGGTTTGTGACCTGGCAGCAACTTCTGTTTTCGCTACTGTCAGTACCATGCCACCCTTGGCACTGCCAACCATCGCGTTATAATCCAGCTCTCAGTCCAACCAGCAGCTTCACCAGAAATCATAAAATTATGACTGCAAAGGTCTTGTGTAAGAAAGAACACAATCTTCCAACTTCTGGATGTAATACATATTTTGCGGGTTAAGCTGAGTGTGGTAACGAGGGCCTGCTACATGGTTCCTGGATGCAGAAGGAAATATCTACATAACTTCACAGGAACTGCTTGTTCTCCAGTAATTGCCTTGGAGAATGTAATATCACATGAAGCACGAATTACATAAAAGATCAAACATATTTTGTAGTTATTGCAAACAATCCTGGAGAACTACATTTTCCATATCCCAAGCAGTTTGGATTGTCATCTTGCCATGCCTGTAACTGGTCAGGCAAGTTACATTAAGTCCTTATGTTAGCATTTGCCTCCAGCTACTATTGAGTGTCAGCTATTGAGTATTATTGATGTGCGGAACGTGGCACAGTGGTGAGCACTGCTGCCTCACAGCGCTAGAGACCCAGGTTCAATTCTCGCCTCAGGAGACTGTGTGGAGTTTGCACGTTCTCCCCGTGTCTGCGTGGGTTTCCTCCGGGTGCTCCGGTTTCCTCCCACAGTCCAAAGATGTGCAGGTCAAGTGAATTGGCCATCCTAAATTGCCCGTTGTGTTAGGTTCGGGGTGTGGCGCTTCGGTGGGGCGGTGTGGACTTGTTGGGCCGAAGGGCCTGTTTCCACACTGTAAGTAATCTAATCTAGTTGCTTGAATGGCTGAAGACTCTGGATTCAATCGTGCAACTTGAGTTCAGTTGCTTTTGTTAAACTTCTTACAATCCAGACGGATACTGAAATCAATACTGATTTTATTCTTCAACCCCTTTCATAGCACACTATAGCTGGTGATAAGGGTGAGTGTGTGATGGGATACATATTTCTTGAATATATTCATTTTAAGAGACTAAAATGATCAGGAATAAGTATCCCAAATTTGCAAGCAATTTTGAATTCAAGCTTCCTTGATGTCCTCTCCTGAAACTGTTTGTTTTGAAAAGTACTCTCCGACCCAAAGAACAATGTGCATAATGGAGAGGCAGTATGTGATTGCTATGGTCGGGAATTGTAATCTCTGCACTGCAGTGTGGTGTTTTCATGAGGGGTCTGTACGTTATCTTACCATAACTGCCTGCCCACCAGCAACTTACTTTCACTTTCTTGTACTCTGAATGAAGCAAAATCATGGTCACATATCGTATCAAACATACTTTTTCGAGACCGCCTTAGATTTGGAAGGCATGGTTTCCCAGCTCCATCGCAGTTTAGGCTGTCACGTTTACCAGGCTTGCAATTGAACAGGCACGTTTAGTCACTGAAATCAGCATTTGTCTGCATATACAATTGTGTGCCAGCTGCTGGAATGGCTGAAGGATCTGGATTCAGTATTACAGCACTTATTCAGCAGTTTTTTGAAAAAAACTGCTCACACTGCAGAAGGATGACTGCATGAGTTGGTGATTTTTTTGTCAAACTTACATAACTGGTTGGCAAGAAGTCAGAGCACAGGTAGGGGGAGAGGCAGAGAATGTCGGGGAGATGGAATTTTTCCTTGCAGTATAGACCAGAGAGGTCAATGGGAGGTAAAACGTTCAGGAACGGGCTGATGAAGGGGAAACGTTTCACTGAAGAGATTGGGATGTTTTAGAGCAACTCTGTTTTTCTTTCTGATTTACAGCATTTACAGTATTTGGATGCTTTCTGTTGTTCTAGTTAAATAAGAGCTTCAATCAGTAGGAACAAAGCCAGCATTAGGGATGCAAATTTAGTGCGATTGCTGTGGTCTGGTCTGCTTAGGTGTTTGTTGCACTGCTGTCACATGCTTGCAAGAGGAAGCCCCTGAACAATCTAAACAACAGCTCTCAAGCAATTTCCTTTCACGTCTTTGAATTCTGAATCAGGGATCATTTATACACAAACTGGAGCAAACTTACTTCCTGATCATTGCAACTGTCCCTGGCGAAATTAGATTTCCCGGTTCTTCACAGTATACGCAGCTGAAATTAGTCATGAAAGATAACATTTTAAGCTAGGTCTTGTATGCACAATTGGCTGATGGTTGGTATAAAATTGCTGGCTGCTCAGGGATTCAGTATTATATTCTTTGATCAACTGTATTTATTAAGTAGATCAACTTCCAGAGGTAGTGGGATAATGGAAAACAGTAGGTTTTTTTCTTTAAAACTTTCATAGGGACTTTGAAAGACATCACAGGCAGAATGAGGGGAGCAGAGGATATAGGAAGCCTAATTGTTCAATATATTTATTCTTTCTTCAGAGTTCAGCTATCTAAATGTTCGAATACAAATTGAGATCTGAATATTGAATGGGCAAGCAATTTTCCACTGAACACTTTTGAAGGTTTTGTATTGATGCAACTATTTTTAAGCAAACAAAATCTCTAATCTCTCAGAAAAATGCAAACATTATAGACATATTAAAGCAACTTTGTTAATGTGACTGCCGTAGGTCGGTGTTTGTTGCATTGCTGTGGCATTCCTCAGACAGAAGCCCCTCCATAGAACTTACAGGAAGTGGCACTCATTTTCTTTCACATTGCTGTGTTCTAGATGAATCTTAATTAAGTCACACATTGGACTAAAACTTTCTTTGTGATCACTGCATTCATTACTGGAATCTCTTCTGCCTTGGAAGTGTCACAGTTTCCATATCGGCAATTAGTGTTACAGCACGAATTAAGTGATTTTAAACAAACACTTGAAAAATTCAACCATTGAAAAAGCTCTGAAGATGAAGGATTTCAGCATTATAAACTTGTTTGTTGGATCTTTACATTGAAACTCCAATTTCGAGAGAAAACAAATCATCTGGATGTGTTTTAAAAGGGCAACCACTGACATTTAGGCAGCAATCCTTCATTCCCGTCTCTTCTGTCAGAGGAAACATCTTGTTTCAATTAATTTGCCTCTTCCCCTCCTAACCACAAACTGACAAGAAGCCTAGACTATCCGAATTCCCTTTGTATGACAAGTCATTCTGTAAGTATTATTCTGGTAAGCATTCACCGAATTGCCTCCAACGTATTTACTTCCTTCCATAAACAGGGTGACCGATAAGAATTAGAGCATTCAAGATACAAGCTCAACAGTGCTCTCTACTTTTGTGTTTAAATTCCCCCATGATAAAAGGAAAACATTTATTCACTGTCCTAATTACGTACTGCTAGCACTTTGTGTTTCAGGTATTGTTACACTCTGATCCCACTGCATGTCAGAGAAATGGAATCACCCTCTATCAAAACAAAATGCTTTTCTTCCAGTCAAAATGGACAACTTCACTTTTATCCACGTAAAGCTCTATTTGTCAGGCCTTTGACTAATCACTTAACCTATATTTCTCTATAGCGCCCCAATGTCCTCTGAAGTTATTTTTTAGCCTTTCTTTGTCATGTCAGCTTTATATTAATTCCTTCCTGAGTCATAGACTGTGAGTCAATACTTGGAAGATTTGAGCAGATACAGATTTGTTTTAAATAGCTGCTCAAGTTACATTATCCTAACCATTCTGAACTCCGGTTAATTCTCAGTTCCAAACAAACACCGAAGTAATGAACATTCATGTAAGAAAGGCTGAACCCCTGAATATAATTAGAGTATACCAAAATAACAATAGGATTCTTGTCAACACCCCTCTCTCTCTGTCACTCTCTCTCACACACGCAAACACACACACCATGGATAAGGGAAAATCATGAAATGTAAGATGTCTGTAAGGCAAATGGATACTATAAACTTCCACTGTATTATGTCATCCTTTTAGCAAAACAACAATGGTTGACTCAGACCCGTGGCCTGTGCCTCTTGCTTGATGTGGGAGCTTAGGAACGTGGCTGACGCTCCAGACTCTTACACTTGCAAGAAGTGTGTCTAGCTGCAGCTCTTGTTTGACCGCATGATGACTCTGGAGCTGCGGATGGACTCAATGTGGAGCATCTGTAATGCTGAGGATGCCGCGGATAGCACGTTTAGTGAGCTGGTCACAACACAGTTTAGAATTGCTGAGGGAGACAGTGAATGGGTGACCAAAAGACAGAAAAAGAGTAAGAAGACAGTGCAGGTGTCCCCTGCCGTCATCTCCCTCCAAAACAGGTATACCGTTTTGCATGCTGTTGGGTGAGATTACTTACCAGGGGAGGGCAGCAGTTGCATGGTTCATGGCATCGTGGCAGGCACTGCTGTTCAGAAGGGCGGTAAAACGACTCGTAGGACCATTGTCACAGGGAATTCTCTTGTGAAGGGAGCAGATAGGCGGTTCTGTGCTGGAATGGGACTTCTGGATGGTATGTTGCCTCACAGGTGCTCAGGTCAGGTATGCCACCGATCAGCTGCAGAACGTTCTAAAAGGGGAGGGTGAACAGCCAGTTGTCTTGGTGCTTATGGACACCAACGATATAAGTAGAAAATGAGATGAGGAACTCAAAGAAGAATTCAGTGAGCGAGGAGAGAAGTTAAAGAGGAGGACCTGAAAGGTAGTGATCTCGGGATTACTACCAGTGCCACGTGCTAGCCAGCGTAGAAATAAAAAAAAAGACAGGTTGAACACATGGCTTGAGAGATGATGTAGAAGGGAGGGGTCAATTTCTTGGACATTGGGACCAGTTCTGGTGCAGGTGGGACTATTACAAAATCGACGGTCTACATCTGAACCAGACTGGAACCAATGTCCTTAGTGGTTTTTTTACTACTGCTTTTGGGAATATTTAAACTAATGTGGCAGGAGACTGGGAACCAGAAGAGAAAACAAGTAGGCAGTGATGTGGAGACCGGAGACTGTAAGAATTATGAAGATTGCATTCATAAATGGAAGAGTAGACAGAGAGTAGATGAGCACAAATGCGTCTACATTACTTCAAGGAGTATAGCGTGAAAGGCAGATGAACATAGGGCTTGGATTGGCGCCTGGGAATATCATGTCATTGCAATCACAGAGGTTTGGTTGAAGTAAGGGCATGAAGATTGGCAATTAAACATCCCTGGATACAGACGCTTCAGACAGGACAGGGAGGAAAGTAAAAGGGAGGGGTGGAGTTGCATTGCTGGTCAAGGACGATATCACGGCTGTGCTAAAGGAGCACACTGTGGAGGTCTTGGTTAGTGAGGCATTATGGGTGGAGCAGAGAAATTAGAAGAGTGCAGTTACACTGTCGGGGCTGTATTACAGGCCTCCCAACAGTGAGCATGTGGTAGAAGAACAAATAGGTAAACAGATTTTGGAAATATGTAGAGGCAACAGGATAGTGGTGATGAGAGATTTTAATTTTCCCAACATTGACTGGGATATACTTAGTGTCAGAGGTCTGGATGGGGTGGAATTTGTAAGAAATGTCCAGGAGAGTTTTCTACTGCAGTATGTCAATAGTCCGACGAGGGAAGGGTCATATTGGACCTGTTACTGAGGAACAAGACAGGACAGGTGGTAGAGGTTGCGGTGGGGGATTTCTTTGGGAACAGTGACCACAATTCTGTAAGTTTTAGAATACTCATGGATAAAGAAGAGAGTGGTCCTAAGGGAAGAGTACTAAACTGAGCTAAGACCAATTATATCAACATTCGACAGAAACTTGGAAATGTGGAATGGACACAGCTATTTGAAGGGAAGTCCACATTTGAGACGTGGGATGCTTTGAAAGGTAGGTTAAGGATAGTGCAGGATAGGCATGTCCCGTTGAAAGCAAAGAATAGGAAGTGCAACATTCGTGAACCGTGGATGGCAGGAGAAATTCTCCTACTAGCCAAGAGGAAAAGGGAAGCATACATAAGGTCTAGGCAGCTAAGAACAGAACGGGCCCTGGAAGAATATTGGAAATGTAGGACAAGTCTTAAACGAGGAATCAAGCGGGCTTAAACGGGTTATGAAATAACTTTAGCGAGCATAATTAAGGAGAATCACTAAGCATTTTATTTTTTATACAAGAAGTAAGAGGGTAACTAGAGAAAGGATCGGTCCACTAAAGGATAACGAAGGAAGGCTGTGTGTCGAACCTGAGAGAGTGGGTGAGATTCTGAATGATTACTTTGCATCAGTGTTCACTGAGGAGAGGAACATGATGAATGTTGAGATTGGAGATAGAAGTTTGATTCGTCTTCATCATGCTGACATAAGTAGCGAAGATGTGTTGGGTAGGCTAGTGGTTATTAAGGTGGACAAATCCCCAGGACCGGATGGGATCTATCCCAAGTTGCTGAGGGAGGCGAGAGGGGAAATACCTGTGGCCCTGACAGATATCTTTGTGGAATCCTTAAATACAGGTGAGGTGCCGGAGGATTGGAGGGTAGCTTATGTTGTCCCCCTGTACAAGAAGGGTAGTAGGAATATTCTGGGTAACCAAAGACAAGTGTGCATGACGTCAGTGGTGGGAAAGTTGCTGGAGGAGGTACTGAGGGATAGGATCTACTTATATTTAGAAAAGAATGGGTTTACAGTGATAGGCAAAATGTTTTTGTGCAGGGGAGATCGTGCCTTACCAACTTAATTGAGCTCTTTGAGGAAGTGAGCAATTTGCTAGATGAAAGAAGGGCTGTACATGTCATATACATGGACTTTAGTAAGGCGTTTGAGAAGATTCCCCATGGTAGACGAATGGAGAAATTGAAGTCATATCGTGTGCAGGGTGTTCCAGCTAGGTGGATAAAGAACTGGTTGAGAAACAGGAGACAGAGAGGAGTATTTGAAGGGAGTTTCTCGAAATGGTGAAAGGTGACCAGTGGTGATCCACAGGGGTCAGTGTTGGGGCAACTGTTGTTTGTAATATAAATAAATGATCTGGAAGAGGACACTGTTGGTATGATCAGCAAGATTGCAGATGACACGAAGATTGTTGGAGTAGCAGAAAGCATAAGGGATTGTCAGAGAATGCAGGAGGATATAGAGGGACTGGAGATCTGGGCGGAAGGTGGCAGATGGTTTTCAATCCAGACAAATATGAGGTAATGCATGTAGGCAAGACTAATTCTAGAGCGAATTATACAATGAACGGAAGAGCCTTGAGAAAAGGTATTGGGCAGAGAGATCTGGGAGTGCAGATCCATTGTACCCTGAAGGTTGCTGCACAGGTGGATAGAGTAGTCAAGAAGGCATATGATTTGCTTGCCTTCATTGGACGGCGTATTGAGTATACGAACTGGCAAGTCATGTTAACATTGTACAAGACATTGGTTCAGCCGCACTTAGAATTCTGTATACAGTTCTGGTCGCCACATTATCAAAAGGATATAGACGCCTTTTGGAGGGTGCAAAGAAGGTTTACGAGGATGGAAGTGCTGACTAGGAAGAAAGATTGAGTAGGTTAGGTTTATTTTCATTAATAAAAAGGAGATTGAGGGGGGACCTGATTGAGGTTTCCAAAATCATGAAGGGTATAGACAGGGTGGATAGAGACAAGCTTTTTCCCAGGGTGAAGAATTCAATAACGAGAGGTCACGCTTTCAAGGTGAGAGGTGAAAAGTTTAAGGGGGATAGACGCAGCAAGTACTTCACACAGAGGGTGATGGCCGTTTGGAAGGCGTTGCCAGCAGAGGTGGTAGAGGCAGGTACAGGAGATTCATTTAAGATGCGTGTGGACAGATGTAGTAGATGGAGAGCAGAGGGATACAGATGCTTCAGAATTGACCGACAGGTTCAGACAGTACATTTGGATCTGTCCAGACTTGGAGGCCGAAGGGCCTGTTGCTGGGCTGTAAATTTCCTTTGTTCTTTTTTGTTAACTTATACATTCCTTTTCATGTTGTATTTATTAGAAGGTGAGAGGTTGGGAAGTGCTTTTGCCAAAAAGGACCGGAATGTCCTTGGTCACACATCACAAACAGAATTCATGCAGGGCATCCATTAACCAGGACAGGAAATGAAATGTCAGCCTTCATTACAAAATGAATCATGTGTAGGAGTTGTGGAGTGTTGTTGAGGCAGTATTTCGGCTGTTGTGGACAGACTTTCTGACCTTTATAAATCAATGGTCTCCTTGTCACAGAGGCAGAGCAAAGCTGTTTTATCAGAATAATATCTGGGATGATGGTAAAATGAAGAGAGTGTGAAGGAATGGACTTCCATATGAAAAGAGTGTGTTTGTGGCTGTCCATATGATAGTGACAGGTGTTGCCCTCGCTCTAACTACCATCCTTGATAGTGCAGGGCTTGGTATCCTCACCTTGCACGCGGAAGTTGAGGGTGCAATTCTCTGCGGCAGAAAACCATAGAGTTTTGGAGCAGAAAGATGTGAAGCTCCAGTCCTCGGAGTTGTTGTTGGAATTTTCAGCGGAGCTGTGAAAAAGGTTTCCAGCCTTTTCCTCCCCTTTCTCGATGACATTCTCAGCGCTGCTGAAGCTCATGTGAAACGCTGCGGTCCTGTGAGTGTTATGAATTGAATTAGTTTCAATCAATAGTTTTCACTTCCGATTGTTGGAAGTGCAGGACAAAGTATTTGACGAGATTCCACCAAGGGACTGCAAGAAACAATATATAGGAGAAAGAGGCTGACAACGAGCGAGCTGCATTCATAAAGTTCATCTAGCCCGTAAATGCCACAGACAGCTGTTCCTCATATCGATATGCAGGACACTGAGTATCTCTGATCCCGGGAGTTGGAATCGGGATTATATGACCGTCTGCAGCACTGGTTACTTCCTTGTGTGAAGTACCTCCTGATGGAATACATGTAAAAGTCTATTGCTCATTGAGAAATACATACAAAATAGTAGCCCAGAGCAGTATTTCTGTTATGTTATGACATGCCCTACAACACTGTACTTTTTCTGTGCTTCCTGAAGATTAAATGAGTGCTTCTATGATCGTATTGTGGGCAGTAATCTGCGTTTTAACTTCAAAAACGCGCGTCTGAAGCCCAGGTCCACCAATGTCTTTTTTGTCTTTCTCTTATCATGTGCAATTACAATACAGTAAAGAATCAATTCATATTGGAAGATGACATTCAGAGGCGTGCGAAATGCCGAGATTTTAGTGATATTTATGCAATGATTAGAGATTGCCTTGATTCAGGAAATAAGGATGTAAAATGTGTTTTGTGTCGAGATAAGGAACAGTGAGAAAAGAAGTCAGCAGCAGGTGAAGTTGACAAGCCCACTCGCAGTAACCAGAGTGAGAAATAAGACGGACAAGAAAGAGTACTGTGTGTGAGTGTTAAAAGATGGCAGTAATCATGAGTGATCTTAATTTCCCCTCTCCCACTCCCGGTTCTATTGTAAAGAATGTTTGGAGAAAAATAATCAATAAAATACGTATGGCCCATAGACCAAGACAAGCCATATCTTGGTCATCGATTACTTTACAGGCGACTTAGTTTCCGTCTTTTCTTGGAAACCATCTGAACCACACTTTTATTGGGTTTCTTTCCATATTAATATTAGTCTGTCTTTTGATTATTCCTAACAAAGTGCATGACCTCACACTCACAACATGAAACTGCAAGATTTCTCCATTCACTCATACTATCATTATCTTTTTGCAGTTTTGCACGTCCTCATCAAAATAAGCCCGCTCACTGATTGCGTATCGGCAGCAGAACTGGACACATTTCACTCTGCCACTTCCTTCAAGTCATTAAGACAGATAAATCATTGAAGCCCGATGACTGACCATTCTGGATTTCACTAATTATATGTTTTCAACTTGAAAACTGTTCAATAATCCCGATTCGGTGACTTCTTGTGAGTAGACAGTGGACAGTTAATGCTGATTTGTTACCCAACACCGTGAACCCTCTCAGTGTGCAATGATATGGCTCCTAATTGAGTATTTGACAGAAATTCGAAAGGACTATACCGAACAGCTCCCTTGATCAGCTCCGCTGGTCATGTTTGCAAAGAAATCTGGCAAATTGGCAAGTGTGATTTTCCTTTCAATAAATAATGTTGACTCAGTTTGAGTGCGAAAATCTCTTCCTAATGTTGTGTTTTACTCATTTTAAATGGTGTCTAGCATTTTGCAAATGACAGCAAAGACATTAGAGCAGATAGCAGCAATTTAGTCCATCAAGTCAGTGACAGCTTTCAATGATATCTCGGCTTATTTGTATTATCCTCAACTCTACTTTTCAGCCTTATCTCCGTGGCCCTTGATTGCGGACTAACTAAATAACTATCTATCTCAGCCTTGAATGTAGCCATTCTTGACAGACCTCTGTTGGATGCATTTCCACAGACTTGCTATCCTCCAAAAGAGAGAATATTTTCCTCACGTCAGTCTTTCATGTTTGACCCCATCCGCTGTGATAAGGCCCACTGGTCCCACATCTTCCATATCTTTAAATCAGGGCAGTATAAACATCCGAAGGTCGGTCTTAACTCTGCAGAGCCAGCTGTGAGTATTTGAAACTTTTTCATATCTTGACCACAAACAGACATGAATTGCACATTAGATTTGCCAAAAGCGAATTTTGTTCAAGATCACATAGAATCATAGAGTCACAGAGATACACAGCATGGAAACAGACACTTCGGTCCAACCTGTCTATGCCGACCCAGATATCCCAACCCAATCTAGTCACACCTGCCAGCACCCGGCCCATTTCCCTCCAAACCCTTTCCATTCATTTGCCCATCAAAATGCCTCTTAAATGTTGCAATTGTACCGGCCTCCACCACATCCTCTGGCAGCTCATTCCATACACGTACCATCCTCTGCGTGAAAACATTGTTGCATAGGTCTCTTTAATATCTTTCACCTCTAACCCTAAACCTATGCCCTCGAGTTCTGGACTCTCCGACCCCAGGAAAAAGACTTTGTCTATTAATCCTATCCATGCCCCTCATAATTTTGTAAATCTCGAGAAGGTCACCCCTCAACCTCCGACGCAGCCGGGAAAATAGCCCCAGCCTGATCAGCCTCTCCCTGCAGCTCAGATCCTCCAACCCTGGGAGCATCCTTGTAAATCTATTCTGAACCCTTTCAATATTCACAACATCTTTCCGATAGGAAAGTGAACAAAATTGCACGCAATATTCCAACAGTGGCTTCAGCAATGTCCTTTACAGCCGCAACATGACCTCCCAACTCCTGTACTCAGGACTCTGACCAATAAAGGAAAGCAGACCAAACGCCTTGTTCACTATTCTACCTACCTGCGACTCCACTTTCAAGGAGCTATGAACCTGCATTCGAAGGTCTCCTTGTTCAGCAACACTCCCAAGGATCTTACCATTAATGGCATAAGTCCTGATAAGATTTGCTTTCCCAAAATGCAGCACCTCGAATTTATATCAATTAAATTCCTGCTGCCACTTCTCAGCCAATTGACCCATCTGGTACAGATCCTGTTGTAATCTGAGGTAACCCTCTGTAACTCAGCGGCGATGCCAGAACTGGACCAATACAACAATGTTTTTATTTTCTCGATCCATTGCTATGTTTATTAATGTCCCTGCACATGAAAATGGATCCTTCTCATCCACTTTAATGGATTAAATTCCCTCCAGTGTGGCCCCCTTCGGCCCTACCAGTCCACACCGACCCTCTGAAGATTAACACACCCAGACTCATTTCCCTGTGAGTAATGCACCAAACACTATGGGCAAATTACCACGGCAAATTCATGTGACGAACACATGTTTGGACTGTGGAAGGAAACCCACGCAGACAAGGGGAGAATGTGCAAACAGCACACAGACAGTGGCCCGACGTTGGAAGCAAACTTGGGACCATGGTGATGTGAGGCAGCAGTGCTAACTGCTGAGCCACAATTATCTCTCATCAACGCGTGTAATTAAACTGGATCTCCCAGCATCCTACTCCGTTCTGAACCAAGAGAGGGGGACAGCGAATGCTGGGGTCAGGCTGCGTACAGGGCAAGCCAAATACTGGTGTTTCAGGTTAGAAACATTCATTTCATAAGATGTATTAAGCACGGGAGTTAAATGTGTAGTCGTGTCCGAGTGGGAAAGGTGATGGGTTAGATATCCATTGGGAATCCCCACGCAGTTTCGAATTCTGCCGACTACTTTTTCAATGATTTCCAAAAGGACGATTTCGAGCTCAAACTTGAAAAAAGAACAATCTCAACAAACCATGCCAGTTGTTCGATTTGATTTTGTAACCTCGAGTTCTTAATCAGAACTGTGCCACTATCAAAACCTTGACCGTTTCTCTTCCCACGGATACTGTTGGACACACCGAGTTTCTGCAGTATTCTCTGAATGTACTGTGCAAAAGTGCAACTTTACATTCGATTCCGTAAATCACAGTCCTCCATGTCCTGACCCTGGACGGTGGCAAGTTTTCTTCCTGTTCGTCAAAGGGCCCATCCCCACCGCTCCCTCCCACATCATTATAAACTGCCGCAGGAAATCTCTGGTTCACCTTCTTCGCTCCAAAGTGAAACTTTCCAGCCTTTGGACTCTCTCCTCATAAAGGGAATTCTCATCCCCGGACACGGTGAAAGACAGAGGATAGTGAAGAGATTTTGGGAAAATATTGACATTTGAGAGCGGAACAATGTTAAGGAGGCAAAACATGGAAACCAGTCTCCAGCTTTGTGGATCTTCAGAAACTTTTTGGGAAGTGAAATCGGAGGGGAATGAGCAAGGGTGAACTGTCGGACTGAGCAGAAACTGTCAAGACAGCTTCCCCCTCTTTAAGGGGACGGGACATTAACTCTGATGTTGTCGGGACATGAACTGATCTGAGACATTGAAAGATTTATCGTTTTTGTATATGAGGACTCTAGGACATTGAAAAAGCTCGGGCCAGACAAACACTGAGAGGCTGGAACTCAGACTGTCAGGGTGTGGGAGAGAGGCTTCCCAGTGACATGGGTACGCCTGCAGAGAGTGCAATCAGACTGTTCCTAGGTCTCCATAATGAGCGTCCCAGGATCTATTTTGAAAAGATGCATCTGATAGAGGACAGTTGTCATTCTGGGAAGGGCAGACTGAAGTTGAGGTTCAGTAACCGCCTACTTTGGAGGATAGTGTGATGTGCTGGATTGCACGTGTCAGCGCATTAGTCTGCTGAATGAAAGATAGCTGATTCAAGAGCCCCCAGGGCGACAGCGATTGCTGCCCTTAATGCATCTGTTTGCTTTGCTGCACCGTTTCAATTTCTAATGAGGTCAATAGATATTCTCCAAATGGAAACACTACCGTGTGACTAACCACAATGACATTTCCGCATTGCTGTCAAGATTAATGTCAAGAACTGTGACTTGTGGGAATCTGAAACCAAAAAGAAACTGCTGCAGAAACAAGCCAATTTGGGAGTATCTGTGGGAGAAAACACATCGCTGATGACGTTTTGAAACATTGCCTGTTAATGTCTCTCCAGAAATGCTGCTAGACCTGCTGAGGTTTTCTTGCAAGTTATGTTTTTATTTTAACTGAATGCCCATTTCATCCGTCAGGATGATGCAGCCAGCCTCACCACGCACCGAAATTTTACACGTTTGGAAGCTGCGAAATGATTGGATTCAAACAAACCCAATAATGATTTACTCTTCCTCAGCTCCACAAGGAAAGAGATCTGGGAAGTGAATTGCACAGTGTCGTCCTGTCGTCCTGGATGAGTGGTTAAGGCAATGGAATTGAAATTCACATGGCTTTAACCATGCAGCCTCGAATCCTACTGATGGTGATGGAGAAATGCCAATAATTGCGAAGGGAAATTGCTCCCTGACTTCGACTGGAATAGTCAGCTTAAAAACAAAAACGGGCAAATCTGCAATCCACTACCTGTCAGGTTGCAGCAAGCAGAAATGTCTAGAGAAATTTGAGACGCATTGAGATGTACACTTCTACCACTAACTGCGTTTGAAGCTGTTAGCCATCTGTTGGAAAATGAGACGAGAACAGTCAGGGACTTGTGTTCGACTGGTGCAAACCTGTTCAGCTGAAGTACATTTTCTGTGCTGCAGAAATCTTTGACATGCTGCGGTGAAGTGGTCGGAGAAACTGGCGGATGTGAAGCACGTTAAACTGGTCTCATCCTGACATCTCTCCTGCTCTCGGGGGATTTGTCTGTCTGTCCACCTGTGTGGATGAAAATGAGGATGATTTCCTCAGGGCGATTCCCATACAGTGTGACCATGTCAAAGTTCAGTCCTATGATTGTGTCATTTAAAGCACAGGGAGTATCTCATTGAAATTTACCCTGGAAACATCAGAATATGTAAGGTTAAGTGCCTCATGCTTGAAACTGGGACGAGCGTAGATGAATATCCGGTCTCCCGCACTGCAGATAGACGGAAAGATCTTTTCCACGTTGAAAGGAATGGAAGAAAGAACGAAATTGATGTGCAGCTAAAATGATCACAAATGAAAAAATAAAAGGGGATTCATTATAGAAACATCCAGCACCATATTTCAATTTCCATGGAAGTCCAGTGGTAAGGATTCAGTACTCTGACTGCTGTGGCAATGGGAGATTTCCTCTGACCGGTTATCTTGTTGACAGCCTTCCCAAAGCAGGGAATGTTGTATGGTGCTGGCAATTGATGGAGTTTTGTCACAAACAGTATTCAGACTAGCGTAAAACAAATAAGTGCGAATCCTGGAAATCTGATTCAACAACAGGAATTGACAGACAAATTCAGCCGGCCTGACAGCACCCGTGGAGACAAAGAGATTTAATTTTTCATATCGACAGATTCAGGTTACTTGTGCATTTTATTGTTTTAATTCCAGGGTAATTGCCAGTTTCAATTCACGAATCAGCATACATATCAGAATCTCTCATTAGCTGAAAAACGTCATCTGTAAAATGAAAAATGTCGTATCGGCTGTAATGCTGTTGCTGTTCTCCTTTATCTTCTCCTTTCTGTCCATGAGCAACAAAGTTGAATGGAGAGCTTCTGTATTCAGTGTCTACCTTCGTATGCTTATCTATTTGTCTCCCTTTGTCTCTCTATACCAACTCACTCTCTTCTACATTCTCCCACTCTCTGTCTGTCAATATCCCTCAATTTCTATTCCTACTCTTGGAAAAGCTCGGAGTTAGAACAAACAGAGTTGTTGTCTCTGGTTTGTTACCCGTGCCACGTGATAGAGATTCGAGGAATATGGAGAGAGAACAAGTAAATGCGTGGCTTCAGGGATGGTGCAGGAGGGAGGGGTTCCAGTTTTTGGATAACTGGGGTTCTTTCTGGGGACGGTGGGACCTCTATAAACAGGATGGTCTACACCTGAACCTGAGGGGAACCAGTATCCTTGGGGGGAGGTTTGCTAGTGCTCTTGGGGGGGGGGGGGGGGGGGGGGTTTAAACTAACTCGGCAGGGGCATGGGAACCCAGATTGTAGCTTCAGGGTGCAGGGCCTGGAGTGTAGGGAGGTGAGGAACATGGCATCAATTTCCAAGGAGGGTGCCTGTAAACAGGGAAGTGGCTTGAAGTGTGTATACTTCAATGCAAGAAGTATACGAAATAAGGTAGGTGAACTTGCAGCGTTGACTGGTACCTGGGACTTCGATGTTGTGGCTATTACGGAGACATGGCTAGAACAGGGACAGGATTGGCTGTTGCAGGTTCCGGGATTTAAATGTTTTAGTAGGGTCAGAGGTGGGGGTAAAAGAGGGGGAGGTGTGGCATTGCTTGTCAAAGATAGTATTACAGCGGTGGAAAGGACAATGGATGAGGACTTGCCATCTGAGGTAGTTTGGGCTGAGGTTAGGAATAGGAAAGGTGAGGTCACCCTGTTAGGAGTCTTTTACAGGCCTCCTAATAGTCCTAGAATCATTGAAGAAAGGATTGGGAAGGTGATTCAGGAGATGAGTGACAGTAATAGGGTGGTTGTTATGGGGGACTTTAACTTTCCTGATATTGATTGGGAAAGCTATAGCTCAAGTTCGTTAGATGGGTCAGTGTTTGTTCAATGTGTGCAGGAGAGTTTCCTGACACAATATGTAGACAGGCCAACAAGAGGTGAGGCCATACTGGATTTGGTTCTGGGTAACGAACCAGGCCAGGTGTTAGAATTAGAGGTAGGTGAGCACTTTGGGGATAGTGACCATAATTCGGTGATTTTTACACTCGTGATGGAGAGGGATAAGTGTGTACTACAGGGCAAGAATTATAGCTGGGGTAAGGGAAATTATGATGCGGTGAGGCATGACTTAGGATGTGTGGCTTGGAAAAGTAGACTCCAAGGCAAGAGTGCAAATGATATGTGGAACTTGTTCAAGGAGCAACTATTGAGTGTCCTTGATAATTATGTACCTGTCAGGCAGGAAGGAAAGGGTCGTGCGAGGGAGCCGTGGTTTAATAAGGAATTGGAATCCCTTGTTAAATGGAAGAGGGCGGCCTATCTCAAGATGAGACGTGAAGGTTCAATTGGGGCGATTGAGAGTTATAGGGTAGCCAGGAAGGACCTGAAGAGAGAGCTAAAAGCAGCAAGGAGGGGACATGAAAGGTCCTTAGTCGATAGGATTAGGGAAAACCCTAAGGCTTTCTATAGGTATGTTAGGAATAAAAGAATGACTAGGGTAGGAATAGGTCCAGTCAAGGATAGTAGGGGGAAGTTGCGTGTGGAGGTGGAAGAGATTGGGGAGACACTGAATGAATACTTTTCTTCAGTATTTACTCAGGAACAGGGCATTGTTGTCGATGAGAATACTGAGTCACAAATAAGTAGAATGGATGGCTTTGAGGTATGTAGAGAAGAGGTGTTGGAAATCCTGGAAAA
The DNA here is from genome assembly GCF_037043375.1 of Chiloscyllium plagiosum. Taxonomy (NCBI): domain Eukaryota; kingdom Metazoa; phylum Chordata; class Chondrichthyes; order Orectolobiformes; family Hemiscylliidae; genus Chiloscyllium; species Chiloscyllium plagiosum. The sequence continues at coordinate 92,875,672 of NW_028270159.1, read as the reverse complement.
GGTGAAAATAGATAAGTCCCCTGGGCCTGATGGCATTTATCCTAGGATTCTCTGGGAAGCAAGGGAGGAGATTGCAGAGCCATTGGATTTGATTTTTATGTCCTCTTTGTCTACAGGAGTAGTCCCAGAAGACTGGAGGATAGCAAATGTGGTTCCCTTGTTCAAAAAGGGGAGTAGGGATAGCCCTAGTAACTATAGGCCGGTGAGTCTCACTTCTGTTGTGGGCAAAGTCTTAGAGAGAATTGTAAGGGATAGGATTTATGCACATCTGGATAGGAATAATGTGATCAAGGATAGTCAGCATGGTTTTGTGAAGGGCAAGTCGTGCCTCACAAACCTTATTGAATTCTTTGAAAAGGTGACGAAGGAGGTTGATGAGGGGAAAGCGGTAGATGTGGTATATATGGATTTTAGTAAGGCGTTTGATAAGGTTCCCCATGGTAGGCTACTGCAGAAAATACGGAGATATGGCATTGAGGGTGAGTTGGAGGTTTGGATTAGGAATTGGCTGGATGGAAGAAGACAGAGGGTAGTAGTTGATGGCAAAGTTTCTTCATGGAGTGCCGTCACTAGCGGTGTTCCGCAAGGATCTGTTTTGGGACCATTGCTGTTTGTCATTTTTATAAATGACCTGGAAGAGGGGTTAGAAGGTTGGGTGAGCAAGTTTGCGGATGATACGAAAGTCGGAGGAGTTGTTGACAGTGAGGAAGCATGTGGCAGGTTACAGAAGGATATAGAGAAGCTGCAGAGCTGGGCAGAAAGGTGGCAGATGGAATTCAATGTAGCTAAGTGCGAGGTGATTCACTTTGGGAAGAATAACAAAAAGATGGGGTACTGGGCTAATGGTCGGATACTTGGTAGTGTGGATGAGCAGAGGGATCTTGGTGTCCATGTACACAGATCTCTGAAAGTTGCCACCCAGGTAAATAGTGCGGTGAGGAAGGCATATGGCGTACTGGCTTTTATTGGTAGAGGAATTGAGTTCCGGAGTCCTGAGGTCATGATGGAGTTGTATAAGACTCTGGTACGGCCGCATCTGGAATATTGTGTGCAGTTTTGGTCGCCATACTATAGGAAGGATGTGGAGGCATTGGAACGGGTGCAGAGGAGGTTTACCAGGATGTTGCCTGGTATGGAAGGAAAATCGTATGAGGAAAGACTGAGGCACTTGGGGCTGTTTTCACTAGAGAAAAGAAGGTTTAGGGGTGACTTGATTGAGGTGTACAAGATGATTAGGGGGTTAGATAGGGTCGACAGTATGAACCTTTTCCCGCGTATTGAGTCGGGTATTACAAGGGGGCATAGCTTTAAATTAAGGGGGGGTAGATATAGGACTGATGTTAGGGGTAGGTTCTTCACTCAGCGAGTCGTTAGTTCATGGAATGCCCTGCCAGTAACAGTGGTGGACTCTCCCTCTTTATGGGCATTTAAGAGGGCATTGGATAGGTATATGGAGGATAGTGGGTTAGTGTAGTTTAGGTGGGCTTGGATCGGCGCAACATCGAGGGCCCAAGGGCCTGTACTGCGCTGTATTCTTCTATGTTCTATATTCTATGTTCTATGTAAAAGCCTGAAATTCGGTGACAGTTTGAGAGTATACCTGTTTCGTGGCTTCCCCCGCCTCCCTGCACCCCGACCCCCCCCCCCCAGCCCGGCACCCCCTACCCTACCACCCCCCCACCCCCGCCCTCGGCCAGAGTGTGTAGAACTGGACTCACAGTCTCCAGGTAATATCTCTGTCACTTAGGTCGGAGGTCAGGTGACATTTCTTCACTCAAAATATGATCATTTACAATTGTAATTAGAATTCATAACCGACCAGAAGAAAAGCAGTTTCTCTCCAATTATAGGATTTCAATGACGTCATTACAGTTTGCCTAAAATTAATGAATGGTGACAGCAGACAATGAAAGCTGTCATCTCGCAATGGATGCGTTATTACCACAACATTTCCTGGCAAGTCTGCAGTGTCTCCTGCCTCACTTCATTATTTAAAAAAAAACTTGCTGTGACAGCTCGAGACTAAAAGTAGAAGAGATGGAGAAATCATTGTTGAACAGAGTACAGAATCTCGCCGTTGGATGAGCAGGATAGAACATTGACTCATGGGTCCACAGCAGGCGGCAGGGCTTGGTATCACCAAATAACAACGGGCAGAGCTCAAACACAAGAAGCATGCTGAGCCGTCACTTTCGCGATATTGGATCAACAATACGGCTTTTACAATAAGTTTATGCAATGGACTTTCAATGTACCGAACATTTCAGAGCATTTAACACCATACTCGCCTGGTTATTACCAGATGCTTTAACTGACAAAGCCACATACGGTGATCTTCAAATCCATATGTGCATTTAATTAACTATTTGATCAGAGTAACGCGGACTTCCTTGCAGTAATAAAGCTGCTCGATGAGAATATATATCAACCTGCGCTTATGCAGGAAAGAACAGGTCACAGCTGGTCTTCCTTCACTGAAAATGCACCGAAAGGGGCAATCTCTTCTTGCTTTGCTTTCAAACTATTGCCTTCCCCTCTGTAATCTGACAGGATAAAGAGGATGCGTTCATCTTCTTGGGGCCGATAAACCGCCTGAATATGTACAGAGGGAATCTCATACCAAAAGATCAGGGTAATTGTGGTGAATTTACCAGGAGTGGTGTGTGAGTCGGTGTTAACAGTGGGTAGTCAGGGCTAACCCATTAGCACTGACGTTGAGCCTTGCGCCAACAGCATCTCACTCAATTCTTGCCTCACGTCTCCCAGTCATCATTGACTTTCAGTTTATCCTACTCCCCCTTCGAAACTTCTCACTTGTTCCCGAATACCTTCGGATTTCCACTTCGAAATTGCAGCCGTATGAAACGAATTTCTGGAGTATGCACGTCACGCTTTGGGATCAGCTTCACTGCCCATCCATAATTACTCCAGAGCTTGCGATAGTAAGCTACTTTACAGAATCCTGGAAGTACTCAGCACAGAGATGCATCCATGATGTCGCTAGGGAGGGAGTTCCGAGAATTAAAATAAATGACATTGAAGGAACAGTGAGATAGTTTCAGCTGAGAAAGGCGAGATTCTTCGAGGCGATTTGCGGTGAGAGGTGTCTCCTGTATCTGCCGCAATGATCCTTCCAGTTGGATGCGATCAATCACTGGATTGATTCTGGCAGATCCGCGTCTGTGCTCTGTGTGGAAGCAGGAAATAGTTTTCATTCAGATAAACCAAAAGAAGAGAAATAAATCTTTATTTCCTGAATGCGAATTGGATCCAGGTCTGTGCGATTCAAACTCAGACTCTGAAGCAGAGACTCCACTGATGCTGACAATAACCCTTGAACTAACCTGTCCAAACGTTTGTGCCTATTTTCTTTCTCCCCACATTTTGAAGCACCAGTCCTTGCCGTGAGTGGTGAAGGAGCTAACTACTCCGTCGCAGAAACACAATTGGGGACAGAGACCCATATATCTGTCCCACAGCGGGTATTGCTTTGCTCCGAACAGACCGGGTTTGCTGTGTGGGACTGAAACTGTGTTCGATCACACACAGACGCGGTGTATCAGCTGCCAGCAGATGTGGAGAAGGTTGGGGCTGATTCAGACCCATTCTGGGAAATAGACTGGATCCGGAATTCAGGGGAGCTTAGTGTCACAAACAGAAGGCTGGAGAATTGGGTTGGGAACAGAAGATGGGAGTGAGTTCCTGGATCAACCAGCTCTCTGTTCTGTGGGCGTTTGAATTCCACGTTCGACCAGATCACATCTCAGCCACACGAAAACCTCACTATCCTGACCCACCCCACCCCTGTTACTGACAATAAACTGTTCATTACGTAAACCCACGTGCACGCAACAGCATCATTTTCCGAGTGAATTGGGAAAAGTTTAGGGAGAGTTCCGTTCGGGTTCATTCAGAGCATTCTAAATCAGTTACTTGTTTTCCAGCACTATTCGACATGGAGCCGTCACTCTCAATCCCCCGAGCTTGTGGCCGTTCGCATTCCACGGCTCTGGATATTTTGGCTGGTGCATGGTTGGAATGGAACCTCACGTTTTGAAAGGGACATTGTTTATCGTATATTCGGCTGAACTGATAAACGTTCTGGCACTTCTGGTACAGTGGAAACAATTTTCACTCAGAAACCAACACATGATCAAAAACAGTGGTAACAATGTGTCAACAAAATCTCCAACAGCGAGCGAATGCGCTCTTGTGTGGGGTTGCAACATTGCAAACTGAATGGAGAGCTGTGAACCTATTAACAGATAAAAGTGCCCCTACATGAAACTGCATTTGCTAAGACTTCTCCACTCACTCATTCTATCGATACCTGTTTGTAAAATTCCACAATATTCTCACCCACCTCTTGTGTATCGCAGGATTTCACTCTGCCACTTCCTCCAAGTCATTCGATCAGATAAAACATTAAATCCGATGACTAACCAGTTTGGATTTCACTAAATATATCTTTCCAACTTGAAAACTGCTCATTAATCTTGATTCGGTGATTTATGTTAAATAGACAATGGACAGACAATGCTGCTTTATGACCCAACACCGAGAACTCCTTTATTGTGCAACGGACTTTTATATAGCCCCTTATTGATTGCTTGCTAAAATTCAAATGAACTTTACTGAGCATCGTCCTTCACCAAGTCTGCAGGTCATGCTAACAAAGAAATCTGTCAGATTGTCATCGTGTGTTTTTCCTTTCAAAAATGATGTTGACTCAGTTTGACTGTAATCTTCTCTTCTAAACTTTCTGCTGTTCTTAATGTGCAATGGTGGTTCACATTTTCGAAATGACAACAAAGTCATTTGAGCAGATGGAAGCAATTTAACCCATCAAGTCAGCGACAAGTTTCAATGAGATCACGGCTGATTTGGTTAATCCTCAAATCCCCTTTCGGCCTCATCTCTGAGGCCCTCGATTCCCGAAGTGACCAAATGCCTATCTTTCTCAGCCTTGCATGTATGCAGCCTTGACAACCCTCTGTTGCAACCAACTTCACAGATTTGCTACCCTCTGAAAGAGAAAATATTCTCCACACCTAAGTCTTACATAATTGGCCCCTTCCGCTGTGAGGAGGCCTTCTGGTGCCACATTATCCCAGGTGTATATCAGAGCAGAAAAAACCCTCAAGGTCGGTCTGCACTGTCCAGTGCCAGCTCTTAGTGTTTGCAGCATTGTCTTTTTTGACTTTTGAGTGAACAAATAGACCTGAACCTTCTTCAAAAACACTTCAGTGGCTGTAAGTTCGCTGGCAGTGTAGTGCGCTAGAAAGTCGAGTGCTTGATCACAAATATATCACTCTCAAAATGTTACCTCTGTTTCTCTTTCCACAGTTACCGCTGCACCCGTCGGTTTTCTACAGCATTCTGTGAATTTACTGTGCACAAGTGCTGCATTTCATTAAATTCCTTCAATCACAGTCCTCTGGACACTGACCCTGTTCAGTGACAATACTTCCTCCTGATCGTCAATGTGCCAATCCCCACCGCTCCCTCCCCCATCAAGATAAACAGCTGCATAACATCTTCAGTTAACTCTCTTGGCTCCAAAGAAAACCTCGGGAATCTCTCTAAATGCCAGGAAATCTCGACCCTGGACATGGTGCAAGGCAGAGGAGTGTTAAAGAGGTTTTGGGAAAATATCAATTGGTAGGTGGAAAAAAATGTAAAAGAGGCAAAGCATATAACCCAGTCTCCAACATTGTGAATCTTCAGAAACTCTGTGAGAAGTGAAATTCAAGGAGGATGAAGAAGGGTGAACTGCCGAAATGAGCAGAGACAGTCAAGACCACTACCCCTTCTTTAAGAGGACAGACCATTAACTTTGATGATTCTCGTTCCCCGACATGACAAATACAAACCTCATCGAGACTCCGGGACAATGAAAAAACTCGGTACTGCACAAGGGACAAGAAGGCTTGAAGGGAGGTGGCCCCAGTTGGAGGAGAGTTGGTGCTCAGTGACATGGGTGTGTCTGTCGTGGACGGGATAAGACTGTTCCCATGCCTCCATAATGAATGTTCCAGACTTTATTTTGGAAAAAAACAAAACTGATAAGAGGACACTTCTCGGTCTGGGAAGGACAGACTGAAGTCCGTCACAGCCTGCTTTAGATGTTCGGGCAAGGTTTTAGGTTGGAAGTTTCAGCGTATTAGACCGTTAAATGAAAGGCTGGTGGTTCAAGACCTCCAAAGGCGATAGCGATCGTTTATGTTAAAGCATCTGTTTTCTCTGCTGCAGGGTTTCTTGCTTCTAATGGGGGCAGGAAAATGTTCCTCAAACGGAAAATTTCCGTGTGAAGAACCACAAAGAACTTTCTGCAATGGTTTAAAAGTGGATGTAATGAACTGTGGCCTCTGAGCATCTGAAACAAAATCAGAAACTGCTGACAAAACTATCTGGTTTGGCAGTACCTGTGGGAGATTATTGAGTTCTGATGAAGTTGTTAAATATTGTGCACGATTCTCTCTGCATGTATGCTGCCAGACCTGCTGAGTTTTGTCGTGGAAAAAGTCTGGAGAATCACCAGGAGACGTAGAGTGTTCTTCAATAGGTCGGTCTGTTATTTGCAAATGAAAAACCGTGACACCGAGAAAGCAGATTCTCGAATGCTCTCGAACTTCATTGTCCATGGTTTTTTATACATTTTTCCCATGCTTTGTTTGCTTCTCAGCATGTCCAAATATATTAATCAAAGTACCTCACACTCGCTACACAAGAAACCAGTGATGTTAGTTCCCATCATTTGTTTAATTATTCATTCTACTTAACGTTATTCTCATGTGACGGTTAGATATTTAATGTCAGCTTTCGCAACAATGGTCTTTCATTCCAGACCCTACTTCATATTTTCCCGATGCCATAATTTGTTATTTATTGTCAATAATCTCAATCAGGCTGACTCTATTAACTAATAATTTGATACTTAATGTCATGTCCCAAATATTTATGTTCCCAATCGAGTCATAATGATACTTAACAGGAAGCCTAACTTTACTAACTGTAATCTAATCTCACCATCGAGAACTTTCAGCGTCAACCTTTCTTTGCTAATTGGTGTGAGAAAATTCCACTATTCTTATCTCATCCTGTATTCTACAGACCCCTTGCAACAGATCGCCAGTGGGGTTCATGCTTTAAGCCTTCCCTTGCTTTTATGCTTTAAACCTTCCCTTACTTTCATGCTCTTTATTTTCCATAGTAACATTTTGTCATTCTGACCAATGGCAGCCATTCCTGGCACTGGATATACTGACGGTGAAGTGTCAGTGATCAGAGCGGACTGTCCCTGTAGTTCTGTTCCCGAATCTGCACCTCCCGCTCTGTTAGTAACCTCTCAGTCTCCTGGGAATTGCATTGTTCCCAATTTTGCCGGATTCCAGGCCTTTAACCTTGGCTGAGCAGACAGTCGATGGTCTGAGGAATATCATTCCCAAACGTCTCATGTCCGAGGTAATAACAATTAATAACGATGTCTGTGCATCCTCCTCTAATCTGTGAAAATCATTGTTGCGCACTGTAGGAACATTTATTGACCGAAATTAAGGAGGTTTTGAACCAGATCAAACTCCTATTAATTGAGAAGATGGTCTAGATCCCTTTTTCTTTTCTCCTGAAGGCAAATGTACGGCAATGCAATTCAATTGGTGAAACTTCCAGGCTTGAACCGAAACACAATTTACTTCGCACTATCGTTGTAACACAAACAAAAAAACAAAGTGTGGACTAACCCAACTCTATTGGAAAACTGAACGAAATGAAACATTATTTAACTACGAAACAGTCAATGTTCGAATATAGTAACATTGCATAAACCATACAAAACTGGACTTCCTGCTACCGGAATGATATTGTGAAACGTGAACGGATGAGGAAAGGTTATAATGTGATGTTTGTAATTCTTAAGCTTCCAAATGGTTTTGAGGTGCGAATGTATTTTAACCTTGAAGAAATTTGACGCATTTAAACCTCCTTCCTGTCCACGATAGAGGCTGTTGAATCTGTTCCGAATTTCCAGCGGCTTCTGTAATTATTTAAGGTTTCTGACGATAGCAATCTCTCACTTTTCCAACAAAACAAAACGAACCTTATGTTGCGAACAATATTCAAATAAGCAATGGGCAGCAGAGAGGAAAGCTTTCGAGCAACGCTGCCCGGATTGTCACGGCAATTAACAGGAACCATCGCCATGAAAACCCAAAAGCAACTTGACAAATCTATTTCACCACAGAATGCAACGTTGGTGCTCAAGACTTTTCCTTGCAAAACCACAGGAAAAGCTACAACACTGCAATGGCCGGGAATCGAACCCAGAACAACTGCTTGGAAGGCAGCTATGCTCACCACTACACCCACCGCACTAGAAGATAAACTGTCCCTTTTCACAAACGGACATAACAAGGCCGTAATCGTCACCAACTGAACTGGGGATGAAAGCAAAACAAGAAATTGTTTGTAAAACGTCAACAGGTCTGAAAACACCAGAATCAGAAGCCTTCAGCCCTTAAGAACAATCACTGGATCCAAAAGGTTCACTCCCCACAAATGCTGCCGGACCTACTGAGTTTCCCAGCAATTTTTGAGCTGTCTCTCAGATCTGCAACATCTGCAGTTCTTTGTCAGAGAGAAAACAAACGTTGACCCATTGAAGGGGATATTTGATCAGGTGATTGTCCTCTTCATCCACAGATATAGATGGGACGGAGTATAGGATCATAAAATTCTTACAGTGTAGAAACAGGCTGTTCGGCTCTCCATGCATCCCACCAAGTCTCACCCTCGACGCTATTCCTGTAACCCCGCATTTCTCATGGCTAACCATATAACCAACACTCACCTGGACACAATTGACTATTGAGCGTTGCAAATCCACCCTAACCTGCGCATCTTTGGACTGTGCGAGGAAACAGGAGCACCCGGAGGAAACTCACGCAGACACGAGGAGAATGTGCAAACCCCACACACACAGTCTTCAATCAGACAGGGATCTGGGTAATTGGAGAGGTTTCAACAGGGAGTGCAGACTGGTGTGTGAATGATGGGCCGAAAGCCTGATCTCAGTGCTGTAAAGGCTCTACAGTAACATGATTCCCTTCATCCAGCATTCAACACAGTTTGCAATTTGTTTTAATCCGTCCTGTTATTGACATTATTCCGAGTGAAATGTATAGAGAGAGGTTGTTTGCGCATTCACACAGATCTGTGTTTTGATGGGTCAGGAGCAACATACAAAACAACAACTGGCGGAGGGAGAATTGAATTCCCCTTCCGAATCTGCCGAGGACATGCAGGACCAGGATCTTCTCTATCACAACTCACTCACCACCCAACGCCTTGAGGAAAAACGCCTGATCTTCCGCCTCTGGAACCTCCAGATACCGTGTGTGTGTGTGTGTGTGTGTGTGTGTGTGTGTGTGTGTGTGTGTGTGTGTGTGTGTGTGTGTGTGTGTGTGTGTGTGTGTGTGTGTGTGTGTGTTTTGTGCCTGTCGAAGTGTGTGTGTAACAGACGGAAATACGTACAGAGACTCAGACACAATCACATATGCAGAGAGATGTGCAAAGACACATACAGACAGAAGCACACATATCGACTTAAAGAGACACACGTGCACATACAGTCACACAGACATACACACACAAGCGCACGGATGTTGATGGAGACAGCAAAAATGATACTATTAGAATTTCTTTCCTAAAACTAAATGAGAAATTAATAGATTTTTGGATTGTTTGACTTTACAGGAAATTTGTCCATAATTTTGACGGGACAGCTGCGCCTTTAACATGTTTTTGAACGAAATAAGAGAAAGGTGGTTTAGTTAGTAGAGTGCGAGGTTAATGTTGAACGGATGAAAGCAATTTGAATTGATGAACCTATTTTACCATCCCTGCGTTTTCCAGCCTTTTCAAAATGGCCGCTGATGCTTCTGAATTGGTTTAAGTGCTTTCTTGTTCCAGGATGATAAAATAGGAATTGAGAACCTGAAGGATATTTCTATTAGAATCAATACCGATCATTGGAAAAGTCCTCTTCCATAGGAAAGGGGACTTTGGGATTGCTGTTAGATTTTCAGCACTTCGAAGACCACCCAACAAAAAACAAGGAAACACAAAATTAAACAAATTTTAATCCACTGGTCTTCTTTAAAAGTTTCAAATTAACAATGCAACATATTTTGATGGTGTCGTTTGTTGTAACCATTTTATTATACACATCACCAGAAAACCGAATGTGAATTCAGATATATTGTCCTAAAATACAAATGGTGAAATACGTAAAAGCTTTAAGAAATGCGAAGGTTGCATAACATTGCAAGAAGGGAGAAATAATAAATAGACTGTACTTTTTATAAAAAAATGTGCATCATGTATTTTGCAAGGAAATGCGTTTTTGAAATGGCATTTTAGTTTTCTCAGGGCGAATACATATAAAAACATATTTTAAAAAAGAATTGAGTGTAATTGTGGACTAAAATGCGAAAAGAGCGACCTTACAAACAGATCGAAAGTGGAGGATAGCTGCAAGATTTGACAGCAATTTACCTGATAGTGACCCAATAATTGAAGTGTGATTGGAGATGAACGGAGTTATACACAGATGCAGCCTTTGTTTGTGACAAGGAGCTCATTGATTATTGGCCACTAGTTCACCACTGACAAAGGCTGTCAGCTACCAGCAACGATGTGATTGGTTCTCAGGCAACTAAACAGCTTGGGACTCTGAACAAGATACAGGGAAGTCTTCAACTGCTCAGGAGCTCTCTCTGTTCGCGGCAGTGATAGGTGCTTTAATCCTGATGAAACCTGGTTTATTTTTGTTTTAGCTGTGCCTATGAGCTCTGCCTTTTAATGAGTGTGTTAGAGACTATTTGTAAGTATTAACCAGTCCTTCTGCATGGTGTAACTCAATGACAGCCTCCAAGATGCACTGTACTAATTTACCAAGGCTCTAAAGACATGACAACGAAGAAATGGAAGGGCAGGGGAAGCAGATGAATGGGAGGGTTATGACTTGGAGCCAGTGATCAAACCTGGTTAAATGAAGAGTAGATGAAGAGAAATGAAGAGTAGAGTACATAACGTCAGGAAGTATGGGATACAGTGGGATTTGGCGATCTGGATTCAGAATTGGCTGGCTGACAGAAGGCAGAATGTGCTTGTAGATGGAAAATATTCTGCCTGGAGGAAAGTGTTGATTGGAGTCCCGCAGGTCTCTGTTCTTGGACCTCTGCTCTTTGTAGTTCTTATAAATGACTTGGACGAGGAGGTTGAAGAGTGGGTTAGTAAGTTTGCAGATGGCACTAAGGTTGCAGGTATTGTCGACGGTATAAACGGCTACTTCAGGCTGCAGCGCGACATAGATAGGATGCAGATCTGGGCATGACAGATGGAGGTCAACCTGGATAAACGCGAAGTGATGCATTTTGGAAGGAGGAACACGAATGCTGAATATAAGATTAAAGACAGGATCCTTGGCAGTGTGGAGGAACAGAGGGATCTGGGTATGCAAGTACATAGATCCCTCAAAGTTGCCACACAAGTGGATAGAGTTATTAAGAAAGCATATGGAGTATTGGCTTTCAAGAAGGGGGATTGAGGTTAAGAGCTGCCAGGTTTTGCTGCAGCTCTACAAAACCCTGGTGAAACCACTCTTTGAATATTGTGTCTACTTCTGGTCGCCCTACTATAGGAAAATGCCGAGGCTTCGGAGAAAGCGCAAATAAGGTTTACCAGGATGCTGCCTGGACTGGAGGGCTTGCCTTATGAAGAAAGTTGGAATAAGCTCGGTCTTTTCTCTCTGGAGAGAAGGAGGAAGAGAGGAGACCTGATCGAGGTATAGAAAATAATGTGTGGAATAGATACAATCAATAGGAAGAGACTTTCCCCCCGGCCAGGATTGACTGGTATGAGAAGTCATAGTTTGAAGATATTAGGAGGAAGGTATAAAGGAGATGTCAGAGGTAGGTTCTTTATGCAGAGAGTTGTGAATGCATGGAATCGGTTGTCAGCTGTGATCATGGAAGTAGAATCATTGGGGACATTGGTGCGACTCCTGGACATGCACATGGATAGCAGTGAGTTGAGCGGTGCGTAGGTTAAGTTACTATATTTGACATTAGGATTAAATCTCGTAGGCCAAAAGGCCTGTTCTGTGCTGTACTTTTCTATGTTCTATGTTCTATGAGTGCGTACACTTGGTATATCTAAGCGTAAGGTGTCAACCTGGTGAAGCTATGACACAGAAATAGTTGCATGCCAGAAACCATAAGAAGCAACGGATAGACAAGGCTAATTGACTTTATCACTCACGGATCAGACATAATATCTGCAGTCCTGCCAGCTCCCATCATAAATGATGCGGGACAATATAATAAATCATTTCTTTCACATGAACGACGAGGCTGAGGGATACGAAATAGATCCTTTCGAAATTATGACAGGCATGGAAGTAATGGCTAATGGAAGTCTTTTACACAGACCACAGGCGACATAGGTTTAAAGTGTTATCGAGCAGACCAGACCGAGATGTATGGTATGCAGATTGATTTTGCTTGTTTTATGATAGTCATACATTCTGAGAAAGAGTGAAGAATATTGTGTTGCATTCTCTCCAGTACAAATCATACCTTACATAAGGACATCAGTTTAATATAGTTTCACAGCTTTTGAGCAGGTGCAGAAAAGGATCAACTCTATATATGACAGGTCAATTCATAAGTTTGATAACAGCACGGAAGAAATTGTTCCTGAATCCATTGGTGCGTATTTTCAAACATGTGCATCTTCTGTCCGATGGAAGAGGTTGGGAAAGATCATTGCGGTGGTGGGAGGGGCCTTTGATTGTGTTGGCTGCATTCCTGAAGCAGTGGGAATTCAAGACTGAGTCAATGGAAGGAAATATGATTTGCGTGATGGATTGGGTTAGGTACACGCATCTCTGCAATTTCTTGCAGTACGGCCAGAGCAGTTACCATACGAAGCGTCTGGATAGAATGTTTTCTGCAGTGCAATATTAAAATTGATCAGAGTCATTACCAAAATGCTAAATTTTCTTCCCCGTCTGAGGTGGTAGATGCATTGATGTGCTTTCTTGGCTGTAGAGTTGACATGGATAGACTGATTGTTTGTGATATTTATTACTCGGAACTTGAAGCTGTCCATCACCTCCAATTCAGCACCAATAACAGAGACCAGTGTGTGTACTTCAGTCCAATTCCTGAAGTCAATGGCCAGTTCCCTTGTTTTGCTGACATTGAGGGAAGGACTGTTGTCTTTACACCATGTCACTAAGCTCTATTTCCTGTAGGAGAAAGTGAGGACTGCAGATGCTGGAGATCAGAGCTGAAAAATGTGTTGCTGGAAAAGCGCAGCAGGCCAGACAGCATCCAAAGAGCAGGAGAATCGACGTTTTGAGCATAAGCCCTTCTTCATGAATGAGGAAGGTGTGCCAAGCAGGCTTAGATAAAAGGTAGGGAGGAGGGACTTGGGGGAGGGGCGTTGGGAATGCGTAGGTGGAAGGAGGTTAAGGTGAGGATGATAGGCCGGAGTGGGAGTGGGTGCGGAAAGGTCAGGAAGAAGATTGCATGTCAAGAAGGCGGTGGGGGGAGGGGAAATGAGGAAGCTGGAGATATCTGCATTCATCTCTTTTGGTTGGAGGGTTCCTAGGCGGAAGATGAGGAGCTCTTCCTCCAGGCGTCTCTTGCCATGGTCTGGCGATGGAGAAGGCCAAGGACCTGCATGTCCTTGGCGGAGTGGGAGGGGGAGTTAAAGTGTTCAGCCAAAGGGCGGCTGGATTGCTTGGTGCGGGTGTCCCAGAGGGGTTCTCTGAAATGTTCCGCCAGTAAGTGGCCTGTCTCCCCAATGTAGAGGAGGCCACATCGGGTGCAGTGGATGCAGTAAATGTCGTGTGTTGAGGTGCAGGTGAATTTGTGACGGATATGGGAGGATCCCTTGGGGCCTTGGAGGGAAGTGAGGGGGAGTTTTGGGAGCAAGTTTTGCATTTCTTGAGGTTGCAGGGGAAGGTGCTGGGAGTGGAGGTTGAGTTCGTGGGGGTTGTGAAACTGACAAGGGAGTCGCGGAGGGAGTCTTTCCAGAACGCTGGTAGGGGAGGGGAGGGAAACATATCCTTGGTGGTGGGATCTGTTTGGAGGTGGCAGAAATGACGAAGGATGATACGATATCTGGAGGTTGGTGGGGTGGTAGGTGAGGACCAGTGGGGTTCTGTCCTCGTGGCGATTGGAGGGGCAGGGTTCAAGGGCGGAAGAGCGGGAATTGGAGGAGATGCAGTGGAGAGCATCGTCAACCACGTCTGAGGGAAAATTGTGGTCTTTGAAGAAGGAGACCATCTGGGTTGTTTGGTATTGGAATTGGTCCACCTGGGAGCAGATGCGGAGGAAGTGAAGGAATTGAGAATATGGGATGGCATTTTTACAGTGGAGGAGGTGTAATCTAGGTCAGTTTTGAGACCTACCCACTATCGTGGTTTCATTAGTAAATCTGTAAATGGAGTTAGAGCTGAATTTGGCGGAACAGTCACGAGAGGGTAAGAAATATTGAAGGGGGCTGAGTACACAGCCTTGAAGGGCAGCAGTATTGCGTATTATTGAAGAGGAGGAGTTTCCAACTCTCCTCATTCATTGTGATCTGCAGGTCAGAAAGTTAAAGATCCAGTTCTCGATGTGAGGAAAGTCCTAGGACTCAGAAATGTCGATGAGTCTTGTTGGCATTCGGGTCTTCAAGGCAGAGCTAAAGCCAATATACAGAAGTTTGATGCAGGTGTCCATGTTATCCAGATGTTCCAGAGATGAGTGAAGTGCCAGAGAGATGGGGTCTGCATGGATCGATTATGATCGTGGCGAATTATCGAGAACCTCAGCAATCTGGGAGTTAATGTTTACCATTCCTAACCTCTTAAAGCACTTCACAGATGAGATCGGCCATGATTGTATTAAAAATCGGAGCAGGTTCGAGGAGCCGAATTCCAGACTCATGCTCCTATTTCTTGTGTTCATTTGTTCTTTATAGCTCAGAGGGAAACATATTAACGAATGGTCCTGGCAGACAATGAAGATCCACATACACAAATCCCATTTCTCGGCTATAAGTCCATCGTCCTGAAGGTTTCAGCAATGCATGGCATTATTGAAATACCCCACAGGTAATATGAATGCTTATGATTCAAACATTCATCCTCGTAATGAGAGTGTGTGAGACTTTACGTTCTTCTGGGTGTATGGTAGCCGAATGCAAAATGAACCTCAGCAGGAACCTCAAAGAGGAGGGTATCAGAGTAAGGAGCACAAGCAGTCCAAGAGCTGTAAATGTGGTTAGGAAGAGGGCAACCTGCACAAAACTACCCAAGACAGTGGAGGGGGGGCCTGGGAGTGAGGGTATCGATTCAATATTACCAGAAGTGTTAACGTGAGTTGATCAAACAACGAATTAATTAAAATTTGATGAAGAAATGTATCTGACTCCCTCTGTCACTGTCTGTCCCTCTTTTGTTTAAAGTGATAAAATACCGCCCTCTCCTGGCTGCCCAGTGTCACTGTACAAGCAGGAGATTTTTTTCTGAGACACTTTCCTACTGTCCCTGTTCATTCTTTTATTTCTGACAGTCTCACAATGTACTGAATGACGCAAAGGCGCGCGCGGCTGCGCAGTGACGTCACAAAAAGAATGGCGACAACCAGCGGGGAAAGTCTGACACCGAGGAAGTGAGAGGAGGCAACAGGTGACTCGTGCAAGGACCGTGAGGTGAGGGAGAGCGATACCTTCTGACCACCACGAGAGGAACCAGCAACCACTTTCTGAATGAAAGCAACTAGATATTTTTGAAGAACGAGGTCATTTATTCTCATTTCATCATTCCGTAACAAGGCAGCACCCACCCCCTGAAATACTTCAATACTATAGTACAGGAAATGTATAAATGTTAGGAACCACAGAACGATGAAAAGGTTTAACATTGTTGCTTGGACAGAATTTCAGCAGTGGCCCTGTTTTCTGCATTCCTCCATTTTCAAATCGAAAAGTTACATTTGTTGCTTCCGAGTTTAAATGAACCTTCTCTGAATTTAATTAATGGAGAAAACAAAAGAAGTGGAGAGCAATAGTGATAAGGGGATTGCATTGTTCGGGCATCAGGCAGATGTCTGTGACAGTGCAGATGCGATACCAGCTGCCTCACTGAGTCTGGGATGTCATTGAGTGGCTGAAGGACACTCTGAAAAGGATACTAGCAAATATAAGATGTGGCAACGGATGGAACCTTGAAAACAGTGTTTAGGAAGCTGTGAGATCAATTGACAACACAGGGTTAAATACAGAGTAAAGTTCCCTCGATGATGCCTAACCAAACATTTTGAAGATATGTATAATCTGAGAAGTGATAGAAATTTAACTCACTCTCAACTATCACCACAGGAACACACGTGCATACGCGCGCACACACACACAGTAATTCTCGATTGTTATCCAAGAGGGTTCCCATTTTCAACGAAAATAGATGTATTCCAGAACTTCATCACAGAGTTCTTTACTGGATTCTTTCTGTTCAGTTTGGTTTCTAAATTAGATTCCTGATTCGTAACATCCCCATGGACAATTTTCCTCAACACATATGCTATGTCCTGCTCACAAAAACTGCATTTGATTCCAATACAGTATGTTGTTTGATACAGGAATCTTTTTGTGTCGGGGGGGATTGAGTCTTGAGTCCGACCCAGGTGTGTGAATGTCCTGTTTGTCTGACATCCAGGATGGTTTAATGAAGCTTTGATGTTTGGAAATCCCGATTTTTTTTACAGTCCCTTAGTAGAACTGTATTTATTTTCAGTCAAGTACTCCTTTACTCTGGATCTTATTAATTGATTCAACATCATTGCCCACAACCTTGGACACAAATCGGGAGAGTTGAAGTGATGGCGTCACCAAATATGTGGACAGTTTGGCAATTATGACCAGGACTTGGGCCTGGGGAGGTGAAGACGTTTTACTGTGATCGTACAGGAGGTATGGACATCATGAAGCATCTCCAAAATGATAACGGATGAATGTGGCAATTCACAGATATTCTGGGCGGGCAGAGCGAAACAGGCAGACACACTGAATAAGGAACAGAGAGTGACAGAAGGATTTTGAGATTTCCAAAAGGCATCTGCTCAAGTCAGTCTTGATCTAAAAACTGAGTATGTTATTGGTGAAACTAGTTTACAAGTAAATTGTGAAGTGGAAGTAAGCTGCTGTCAAACAGATTGATGTAGCGATGGTAAGTGAATGGGCAAAGCCCTGTCCATTACAATACAAAGTGGAGACTGTCAGGGAGAATCGACAGAGACTTTAGTTTAAATGGGGCGATGTTATAGGACTCTGACGTAGAGAGGGATCTGTGTGTCCTGGGATATTAAAACACATTGAGTTAATCTGCAGGGGCAGCAAGGTATTAGTAAGGCAAAGGGATGAGGTTTTCGTTTGTTCATCGCACATGAGCATCACTGGCTGGGCTCAGCATTTATCCCTCATTCCTATCACCCCTTGAGAAGGTGGTAGTGAACTGCCTTATTGAACTGATGTACTCCATAAAACTTTATTTGTGGAGAAACTGAATGTCGCAGAAATTAAACTGCAGCTTTTTGTATTCCCAGTCCCAATTTTAAACTTAACTGTTTGGGTGGCACAGTGACTCAGTGGTTAGCATTGCTGCCTCAGAGTTCCAGGGACTCGTGTTTGATTCCAGTAGCATGCGACTGTAAATGGAGTTTGTAAGTTCTCCCCTTGTTTGCGTGGGGTTCTTTCGGATGGTCTGGTTTGCTTCGACATGTGCGGGTTAAGTAATATTGGCCATACTAAATTGCCCATAGTGATCAGACCTGTGAAGGTTAGGTGTATGAGTCAGGGAAATGTACAGTGATAGGGCAGGGGAATTCCACACCGCTGGGATTATATATTCATTTACTCTAGCCTGAGTGAGAGACTGGAATTCTATATGTTGTCAGCAAGCTGATGTACAGCAGAACAAAGTCTCTAAGCTAATTGAGGTGAGCAATTCGTAGAACAGGGAGAGAATAGGGAAAAAATAAATTGCTGATAAAAGCTCAGCAGTTTTGACAACATCTGAACAGAGAAACCAGAGTTACCACGTCGTATCTGGTCACCGTTTATCTGAGCCAGACCTGAAACTTTAACGCTGATTTCTCTTCAAAGATGCTGCCAGACCTGCTGAGATTTTCCAGTAACTTTTGGTTTTGTTTCTGATTGACAGCATCTGCAGTTCTGTCAGATTGTATTTAGGTAGTGAATGGGGTTAAGTTCAGAGTAAAGCTGTTTCTGCACTTCAGCTTTTCTAACTCCCAGACCATGTTCAACCGTGGAATTAGATAATGACGAAGTCAACCCCTATCCCCACACTGTCCCTATCAAATGCACTTAGCATAGTTATATCACTGGCTTATAGGCAGAGTACATTTCCCTGTACACTTTCTCCAACTAAACCTCCCAGGGTCCGGGAAAAATAGGGTTGCATACAATGTACAGATATGTCCACAAACACTCCCGTGTCAGGGGAAGCTCTGTGTTAGATTACAGAGTAAATCTGCCTCTACAGTGTCTATCACAAACTCGTACATAGCTCATACGCACAGACACACTGTCATGCAGTCACACATGTTCAGTCACACGCACAGTAGAGCATTGCAAACTCCCGATCTCAGAATCTCACACTCGAACACAACCTCTCACTCAGCCAATCTCAGCCACCAACTCTCAGTCAATCAGTCACAGACACCTCAAAGCCACACTAGCTCATTCACATACACAGCTCTTTCACAAATGTGTACTAATGATGCACAATCCGAGAGGCTTGCTTAATGGTAAATCAATTTCTTTATTTTTACAGAACACAAAATTTGAAGGCAAATTCCGTCAGGCTGGTCCTTGATAAATGCCTGTTACCTGGATAAAATACATCTTACTCCACGCTAAATCTCTGACAGATTCTGAACAAGACCACGCACATACAATTCAGTAGCTGACCTGTCATATTACTATCGTATTTTTGTCTTGAAGTTTGGAAAGTTAGACAGACTTTTAAAAATCTCAGGGAACGGACTTTAAAAGGATTCTGGAATCTGCATCTTAATCAATGGAAACTTTGTAACAGAGTTCTCCATATCCTGCTTTTACAGTTTAATTTGTAAATTAACATTTCTACAATGTCGGAATGTATGAATGGAAAAAAAAGCTTTTCACACATTTGCCCCTCACCTGTGCTGACAGAATTCAGACTCAAGCTGAAGCTTCTCTGCTCCTGCATCCAATTTACCATTGTACCATTTGGTTTAGATTATCCCTCCTCTAACATCGATTGACATCCTAGTTTATTTCATCTGCAGGAGTCCGAGAGATGAAAATGTATAAAGTATACGATTTGTTTTAATCTGCCAAACCAGGACAAATGATTCCAAAAGTGTCAGTAGCCATTATAGGTTTGTTTTAAGTAGCCATTTCATGTCAGCACAGCGCTGACAGCGACTTTATAAACAGGGAAAGGCAAGAACGGGTTGGGGACTTGGGAGTCCATGTGCAAATGAATGCAGCGTAGATTCACAGAACTATAGTTGGACGGCACGGGTTCAATGGCCATGGAAATGACACAAGCCCAGGACTGTATCCCTGGAATTTTGAATAGACTAAAATGATGAAAGTTTGAGAGTCAATGACAGGAACTTTCGGATTAGATAGGGAGAAAATATCGTTGTTGCTTCTGGAATCTATAAATAGGTTCAATGTCGAGTAATCCAACAATAGACTGGAACCTTTTGAAATCTCAGGCCACGTTCAGCATGAGGTTAGGTTTTGTTTTAATCACCCGACACTGTCCCCATCAATCTCTAACAGAAAAGCACAGACATAGGTTTCAGTACAGTTTAAAGCCCAATTACACTGTTCCCATCAACCACTCCCGGGACACGAACAGCACTGAGTTAGATAAAGAATAAATCCCTCTTTACATTTTCCACATCAAACTCTCCCAGGACAGGGACAATACTGTGCCAGATAGTAAACAAAACATCGTCCATATAACCATAAAATGACTGTATTCCATCTGTTGCTGCCTTGTCTATTGTGGGTCACAGAGTGAGCTCCGAAACACCTCCAGGGCAATCTTATCCTGTACCTGTGGCTGTGGCTCTCTATCTGTGTCTGTGAGTCTCTCTCGGTTTCTGAAATTATCTCCCATTCCCTCGACAATGTTGAATAAATTTCAAAACCGCTCAATTACGTTTAAAACATTTTCGGATACCCTTAAGGTTTTTTTGCAGGGTTTATAAATATCCATCCTCACGTTACTTGCGGATATCCAGTGTAATTCCTCTACATTTATATAGTCCGTAATCCACAAAGCAAATTAACATCCAGGGTCCGTGAACAATCCGGAAGTTCCATGAAGTGTCTCTCTTTATTGCATGCGATTGGTCATTAACAGTAAGTAAGCGTTCCTATGATTTCTTTTCATTGAGACGCCATCAGGAATCCTGAGGACCACTTTGATTCTCAGACTGACTGTTCATCGTCACTGCAAAGAAAAATCAAATTTTCAAGATGCAGGAAAATCTCAAAGAAAATAACTGCTGATGTGCTTCCCCAATGTTTCACTGATACTTTTTAGGATGAGATTTTGAGGAGGACATTTAGCTAAATGAAACCAGGAGCAGGACGAAGCCATTCAGCCCCTACAGCCTGCTCTCCATTCAATGTGATCATGCCTGATTCCCTATCTCAACGCTGTATTCCCACTTGCTCTCCAGAGGTCGTGGTAGAGAATGGTACAATTACAAAATTTGTTCACGTTTGTCGGAGGAATCGAACAGAAACTGAATGATCCCGTTGAAAATGGTGAGAAGTTCTTAAACGTTATCGTTCAGGGGGATATATGGTATCAAAACTTTAACTGACAGTGGAGTCAATAACGTGGAGGACAATTGATACAGAAGAGTACATTACAGGCCCTTCAGCCCTCGATGATGTGCTGATCGGTTAATCTACTTTAAGATCAAACTAATCTACATAACCTATCTTCCATGTGCCTATCCAAGAGTCGCATAAATATCCATAATGCATCTGATTGAACGACCACCACCACAGATTCTGGTCGGTGCATAGAAAGAACTGACCTCTCATTTCTCCGAAACCTTCCTCCAATCACTTTTAAATTATGCCCCCTTATGAAGACTTTTCTGTACTGGGAAGAGGTCTCTGTCTATTCATTCTATCTGTGGTTCTTATCATCATATACACCTTTATCAATTCACCCCGCATCCTTCTTCACTCCAATGAGAAAAGCCCTCGGCCCCTCAATATTACTTGATAAGAAAAATGCCCTCCAGTCCTGGAAGCATGGTGGTAAATCTTTTCTGCAGCGTCTCTAAAACTTCTGCCTTCAGGATCAATCTAGAAGATTGCAGATTTTAAAAAATCTGTGACTGATTCTGAACAAGCTTCTCGTGGAATATGCTTTACAAATCACAATCCCTCAGGTAGTTGGAGGGTTCGCCATGTCAGGGTGTGATTTTGATTAAATACAGGAAATGTCTCTCCCCCACGATCATTACGTGACTGTTTTGCACTTTATGACAAACAGAAAGCTCTCGCCTCTCTCGTGTCTGTTTCACTGACACTCCGTGCTTCATATTAATTGGCCACGAACAATAAGGAAGTCTGGCTCTGACTAGTTCATTGTGAGGGTATCAGGAATCCTGTGGACCACTTTCATCCTCAGACCGACTAGAACTAACTTCTGCATGTATCCTCCTAAATTCTGCTACTCTTCTCTTCCCTTTTTCCTGCATTTACAATTTGTGTCATTTGCAAATTCTGAAGACATGTCCGGGAACCGGAGGGAACGAAAACAAAATGGAAGTGCATGAATGATGAGATAACAAAATGATAAGGGTGCAAAACAGAACCTCTGCATCCCAACTTTCTTGTCCAAAGTTGCTTGGAAGCATAAAGTAATAGGTCGGGAATGGGGTTTGTGGTGGAATTGAGCAAAAGTGCCAAAGTATTACTGGAAGCTATGAAATGCTGGGACCAGGATTGGAATCAGGAGGTGTGGCCACGTGGGCAAGGTAGGAAAAGTTTTGAATGCAAGATTGTCAGAACTGGTCAATTAATGGTCGGTCAGCAGGGGGCGTCGTTCAATCAATGTGGGCAGAGGATGTTCCGGTTCAGAGAATTCAGCAGTCATATTTAAAGGCTGTTACCTATACTTTCAAACAACAGCTCTGGAGAGACATTGGCTACTAACAAACATTTAACATCAATTAGATTCAGATTGCTCCCTGATTCATTAAAGTTCCTGCAGGGTGCTTGGGCACAGGAACAAGGCTGGAGAAGATCAATAAGTCAATGTGGGCAAGTTCAAGTAGAGAGTGCTGAGGTGGTGTGTACGCGTGGGTAACCTGGTTAAGTTGACAAAAAGGGATCAGCGAGCGGACATTTTCTGGAAGGTTTACAAGGTTAAACTGAAGAACTTACATGTGGCCAGAGATGAAAGTGAAATTGAAAGCAAAACACATCATATCCAGCCATTGGTAAATCCATGGCAACAGACTGTCCTTCCAAAAGGTTAGGGTAAGGAGGATCCAGTGTGCCCTGACAGGGTAGATCAGCTGCTGACTGCAATAACTGGATTATGGGGAGTTGTGGGGTTTCGGGGGAGTGGGGGTTGGGGGCCTCACAGTCACTTCCCGTGACCAACAGCAGCTCCTCATCCCCTCTGAAAATTACAGCAGAAACCACGCAGATAGCACCCAGTTTGTCGGCACCCTGTCGTCCACAGGCATTCAGAGGAGAGCCAGAATGATCAAAACCAACGGAGAAAACAGATAGCAGCTTGACGTCACTTCAGCTGTCAGTGCAGAGGTACAACAACATCATAGCACCCGCATTTACTAAGAAGGTCACCTTGAAGTCCTTAGATTTCACAAGTATCTACTTTGTTATTACATATCACCGTGGTGTGTCGCTATTTTCAATTAATTCAGGTGGGATTCATGACAAGTCAATACCGTCAATTGCGCACCCCACTGGGAGGAGGGAGTCAGTGAACTGTCTATAGAAAGGGGCCATTGACAACAGGGCAAGTAGGGATCGAGAAGAGCGCAGATAGGCGAATTGGAGCATGACCAAGAGCATCAGGAGCTTATCTGGTCAGAGGGTTCAGGGCTGTGTGAAATTACTGCCCACAGCATGGAATAATGGACGACAGGTTCTCTAATGTGAGATCCTCAGAGGAACATTGGATACTGGTATTCAATTTACATCAGGTCTGCCGGCTCAGGAGGGCGACTGGGCAAGAGTCTGAAATAATAGCAGCATCAATCGCAGTGGCAGGGCCAATACTGGAGTTAATGGGTTAGGAGAGTGGGTCTCTTATGGATATTCTCAAAAACCGTACAGTGCAGAGGGTCTTGCAACTCAGGTAAGTTTCTGAGTCGGAAGCCGCAGACGGTTGGACAGACCCAGTATCCAACAGAAAAGAAATGGCCAGCTCCCCACCACCTTCACATCCATCATCGGAATTTCAGGCGGGGCGTTTGAGAGACATATTGAGATCGCCTGTGAAAACTCACTCTCACGATAGACCTAGTTCGTTTCTGGAGCACGGGGGAAGGGATCAGCCACAGTGTAGGCAGCCTGTTGAAGCTGCCTCTGTTGTTGTTGGACTGCTGTCGTGCCTGAGGGGAGACGGAGAGGTTAGATGGCCCTGGGCGACATTGCCTGGATCAGCACTGTGTCACTCAGTGTTCTAATTTCACACTGTTCCAGCACTGCCTTCGTTCAATTGCCCGAGTTTGCTGTACTGGCCTGGCGGTGTCCCTGTGGTTGTCAGGTTGTGCGAGCCAGTCGAATGCCCCCGTCGGTTTTGGTGTAGTGAACAGCCCATTCCCGTCCAAGTTATTAAGTACAATTAAAGTGTCCGTCCTGCTCGTCGTTCGATTGTGCAACGTGAAAACGTGAACATATGTAAGGTCTGCACGGCAAGCCTTTCGTTCGCTGCTAATGGAATGTCGGACGAGGAGTCGCAGACCTCCATGAAGCGGACAATGACATCGAGAAAATGCTTGCTGCTCTGCAGACAATGGATAACAGCCCAAAATCGGCGTGCCGTCTTGCACTGGCCTTTCTTGCATCCTTCACCGTGCTGTCCAGCCATTTTTTCCCAGTCTGAAGCGGTGTCCCAGGATTGGATGGGGATGTCAATAACAGGGCTAATGGTCACCCAGTGGGTCATATACACAAGCTGTAATACGGTCTGCATATCTTGGGACCGACAGTTGAAAATACAGGAAATTTCGAGGACCCAATTATAGAACGGGAGCTGTCAATTCAACGGGTCTGGGGCATCTTGAAGCATGGTCCGGACCTCTGCGTGGATCCAGGTCTTATACACGGAAGTGCACCCAATCATGATGCGGGGAAACTGACAGTTGGTGCCCTGATAATTTCGGCAAGCACTCGGTCTTCTTGTGAGTGTGGAGTTATCGTTTGTGTTGGGCAGCAGTGGTGATTCATACTGCCTGGCGGCTAATGTGTGCCATCGCGGGCTTGCTGTGTAATGCATTGCAAAAAAATTGAGCCACTTCATTCAGGCCCAACGGGTCTGGCTTTGAAGCCAGTATGGGAAATTTCGGGTACTGTGGGGCATAAGGCGGTGTGGCTGTATCTGGAATTATTTTGATCACAGTGTCGTTTGTTATTGCAGCAGTCTTTCGGCTTCGCGGCCTGATACTGCTGGGCAACCTGCCGAAACTTTGCAAGACACTTCAGCATGTATAGAGGGTCACAGGAGGGGTCAACATACCCTCCCGTAATGGCCATGCTACAATAATCAAGCTTATCGACTTTAAAGGACCTCCCATATGGCAAATTTCCTTCTGGACATGTGTAAAATTCTCCTGTAAAGTGGGTAAAGTAACCGCCATCCCCTGTCTCTTTCAACACAGTGTCTGCCAGTGAACCAGGATAACAAGAGAATCGCCTATCTTTATTTTGATTTTCACGTATTTACAAGGCGGCATGGTTAGCACTGCTACCTCACAGCGCCAGCGTCCCAGCTTCGATTTCAGCCTTGGGCGACTGTCTGTGTGCAGTTTGCACATTCTCCCCATGTCTGCGTGGGACTCCTCCGTGTGCTCCTGTTTTATCACACAATCACAAAGGTGTGCAAGTCAGGTGAAATGGCCGTGCTAAATTGCCCATAGTGTCAGGTGCATTGGCGGGAGGGAAATGGGTCTGCACGGCTTACTCTTCCGAGGGTCGGGGTGGACTGGTTGGGTCGACGAGCCTGTTTCTACACTGTAGGGAATCGAAACTTACATGCCTCCTCAATAACGTCTTGTACAACTTCGGTCCTGGGCCGTTCTCACCACATAGTTGGGATTGCCCAGCTAGCACATCCCAGCAGTGGGTGGAATTCCCTGTCCCCATGGCATACCGGACGTCCTGCGCTGACTGCTAAGCATTGCACTTCGGCTTTCGAGGAAAGACAAAGGGAGTACTCACAGAACACAGAAGCAGTGAGTGATTGACAGGTCAAGCAATAAAGGATTATCGATCACCGCACTGTAAACAAACACTTGTCTGATGGATAAACACACTTAGACGAGACAACTGAAACTGACAATACATGCAGTCAGCAACCGCAAAACAAGCAGACACATCCAAAGCAAATGCTCAGAAACCACAAGACAGAAACAAAAGTGAACTGGTGGAGCCCCGGTTAATTTCCTTCCAGCTGAGGAATCTCTTAGGATTGATGCGAAAAATTTAACCAGCAGTCTCTCATTCTATTTTGCCAGGCTTCCCTTGCCCGTCCGGCTCTCCCCTGGCTGGATCCAGATCACGGCACAAGCTCTGGCCGTGATTGACACAATCAAGACACAATCAAGCATCCAACGGCATTAATCAGTTCTAGAATGGGATCAGGGGGTTCCAGCTCTCTTCGTGGGTATGTGAGAATGGCCCTTTCCTTGGCAGTAAGGTGATACCATTGTTGCTCTCCAGAGATGAGCAAGGCATTCTGGTGCATCCCTGGCTGACCTGAGCTTCATGTGGCTTTGATATCAATGGGGTACTAGATTACACTTCGGCCTTTGGTTCAGACTTGTTTATCGGGTCGAGGAAGCTTATTGGTAGGTTATCTTGGGAAGTGTATTCCCTGGTTTGTGAATAACTGCGATCGAGTATGGTTTCCCTTGTCAGCCTGTTTGGTCAATGCTGAGGCATTTTGGGTGTTCCTTGTATGGCTTGGACAGGCTTGATTTTCTGTGTTCTTATCGGCCATGCTTGTGTGTAGGCAGGTTTGCATGTCATTTCCCATACTATTGAAAAATAAACTTTCAGATCTGCAAAGGTTGTAAATTCAAAATCTTAATTCAACATCAACCTGTTCACATGGGGACAAGCCACTCAGCTGTTCCATGGACGGGAAGGTATTCACTCGGGGATCAATCCTAATGGCACGCAAATGACTTCAACAAAGGGAAAAAAGATTTCTCTTCTGTGTTTGGTAAGCGATTATCTTCACAACACCGCCTAATGTCACC
The DNA here is from genome assembly GCF_037043375.1 of Chiloscyllium plagiosum. Classification (NCBI taxonomy): domain Eukaryota; kingdom Metazoa; phylum Chordata; class Chondrichthyes; order Orectolobiformes; family Hemiscylliidae; genus Chiloscyllium; species Chiloscyllium plagiosum. The sequence goes on along the minus strand of NW_028270159.1, from coordinate 92,849,051 downwards.
CGATCGACATGACACTGGAGAGATACCATTCATCTGTTCTGTGCATGAGAAGGAATTTATTAAATCAGCAAAACTTTAGATAAAGAAGAATGGGCACACTGTAGAGAGACCTGCACTGAGTGTGGAAAGAGATTCACCTGGTCATCTCTATTCAGTGAGCACGAGTATATTCACACGAGCGAGAAATATTTACTTGCTCCTTGCCTGGGAAGTGATTAACCCGGGTCTCCAATCTCAGCAGATATGGACTTGTTCCCACAATTGAGAGAAAATTTTAATGGTCTGACTTTGAAAAGAGCTTAAGGAATAGCAATGATGTGACGGAACACCAGAAAACACATGAGAATACCTGCAGTGCAGCAACAGACAGTTCGGCCCAACAAGTCCACACAAACCCTCCAAAAAACACTCAAACCCATTACCCTCCCTTGTATTTACCCCAACTATTAACCTACGGTATTGGTAATATATCATGGCCAATTCACCTAACCGGCGCACCATTTTGTCTTGTGGGATGAAATTTGAGGACCTGGAGGAAACTCACGCAGACACGTGGAGAACGTACAAACGCCACACAGACAGGCCTCCGAGGCTGGAATCGAAGCCAGCCCCTCATGCTCTGAGGCAGCAGTGCTAAACACTGAGCCACCGTGCGTGGAGAGGCAGTTAATTTGCACTGTGGGTAGCAAGGGATTCAATTACTCATTCGCACGTGTGACAGCCCATTCAGGTGGAATCTGTTTCGCTCAGTTGGCTGCTTTGTTGGCTTAGAAAACAGTGTGATGCTCGCAGCGTGGTTCGAATTCCTATCACTGGTTTGAGGTTAATTTAAAAGTTGTCCTTCTCTAAATCTTCTCTGACCTGGTTAAATCACCAACAGCCCCTTCTTTCTCAAATGAAGGCAGCAGCCTCTCCGGTCTGGTAAGATGGTAATAGTGCAAACAATCCAGTGGGGTCGCATGTGAATTCGATATAGTGTTATTGCATCGAGAATTGAACTGTGTTCATTCTGTCAGCCGGGGTTTACTTCATTGGATGTGTTTAATCTCTTCAATTGATCTGGTGTTTAATTGTTCAGTTTTCAATCACATCAAATTCAAAGATTCTTTTCCCCGGATTTCTGTACAATTAGAGGAGACTGGTAGATATCCATTGACTGCCCTGTTCTTGATCCTCTTCTTCATTGTTAAGTGTGGATTTGTACTAAAAAAATATATCGATGCATTCAGCATTTCTGAATGCTCTTCACATCGAAATGAAGACCTTGTGAAGTGTATTCACTTTTGTCAGAGAAACAACAATCCGACAGTGAGAGCATAAATTGTGTTCTCATCAGCGTGACCATGTTTATGGGACCTCAATTAATGGAAAGCATTTCCCACACTGCGTCATTAAAACAAATTATTGCCACAGTGAAACCGTTGGTGTATCAGGAGGATGGATGGCTTAAGTGCATCCTTTCCCCAATTCAGAACATATGAATAGCCTCTCGCCAATATGAATTCACTCGTCTTTCAGTAATTTTGAGAAACGTCAGAGCAGGTAAATGGTCTCTTTCAAGTTGAACTCTCTTGTATTTCAGCAGATTGCAGGAATCACTTAATTACTTTAAATCGCAGCGGACGAATGGTCTCATACGAATGGTATGAACTCACTGGTGTCTCAGCAGACTGAATGACTGACTGAATGCTTTCCCATTCTTAGAACAGGGGAATGGCCTCTGTCCACTTGGTTCGCAGATGTAAAGTGAGATCAAATGACGGCCTGAACCCACTCCCTCTGTGAGAACACTTGAATGGTTTCTCATCAACGTGAACACGTTGATGGTACAGCAGTTCGTGAGAAATCTTGAAGCCTTTTCCATACTCTGGACAATTAAATGGTTTCTTCTCCGTGTGAACCCACTGGTGAGTCAGCAAGTTAGAAAACTGAGTAAATCCCTTTTCACTCTCAGAACAGTTGAATGGCTTTTCCCCAGTGTGGTTGCACTGATGAATTTTCAGTACAGACACGTAATTGAATCGTCACCACATTTCCGCAGTTTCTCTCCAGCGCCCCTCCAATTATGTCTCGATCGTTCAGATAGTGAATGATTTCACTCCACTGTGAATGTAACATACTGCTTTCATTTTCAAAGGCCGGTGAGGTTCAGGCTACATGGGAACAAAGCAACTCCATCAACTTCTGATATGATGCTTCGTTTCAATTTCCCAACAACAAATCCTCATCTTTGATACCCCTCAAATAAAACCAGATATATCTCAGTAAGAGAGAACTCCTCAAAACACCAAAACACCAAAACACGTTCCCATGGAAGCTTTCCTTAAAATCGCGGAATATGTGACCCATACATTCATAGAACATCAGAACGAGGAGCAAGACTATGCCATACGGGCCTTAGAGACTGCTTCGCCATTCAATAAGATCATGCCTGATCTTTCCATGGATATGCATCCACTTAACCAACCTCTGAAGGTAATCATTACTTCCTTTATTGTTCAAACAAAAATCAGTCCTAGCTTAAAAAAAACATTTATTGATGTATCATTAACTACTTCGTTGGACAAGCAGTTCCATAGAGTACTGCTCTGGTTGAAGGAATTCCTTCTCAATTCAGTACTAACTCAGCTCATCCTAATCTTGAGCCTGTGCCCTCTTGCCCTAGTTTCATCCGCTAATGGAAGCATGCTCTCTACTTCTATCTCACACATGCTCTTCATAATTTTATGTTCCCATAAGATCCGGCCTCATTCTTCTGAATTTTCGATACAATCCTATTCCACATAGTCTCTTGTCATCAGCGAACACCTTCAAATCCGGAATTCCATCTGCCAGAATATTGCCCATGAACCCAATATTTCAATGTTCCTCTGCAAATTTTCACTGTCCTCCGCACTCTTTGCTCAGCTCCTCACCTTTGTGTCAACCGCAGACCTTGACACGATGTGCATGGCTCCAAAATCCAAATCATCCAGATAAGTTGTAAATAATTGCGGTCCTAGTACCGATTCCTGAGGCACACTGTTGATGGACAATAGAATAGCACTGATTTATCCCCGCTCTGCGATTCCTGTTGGACAAATAATCATGAATCCATGCTCATAATTTACCCTTAACAGCATGCATACGTTTGCTGTCAGCCCCTGAACCGCAAATTGTCGACGACATTTTGAAAATCTAGGTACACTAATTCACTGGGTCCCGTTTTCACCATGCTCGCAATGCCATCATAGAACTCGAAAAGATTTTTCAGGCATGACCTGCCCTTCATTAACCCATGCTGCGTCTGTCCAGTGTCTGTCGAGATGCCCTGCTATTTCTTCCTCGATAATAGACTCAAGAAATTTCTGCACTGCAGAGGTTAAACAAAGTTCTATAATGTTGGGGAATGGGTCTGGGTGGGTCGCGCTTCGGCGGTCGGTGTGGACTTGTTGGGCCGAAGGGCCTGTTTCGACACTGTAAGTAATCTGATCTAATTCCTCATATTCTGTCTGCCTCCCTTTTTAAACAGTGATGTCATATTTGTGTTTTCCACTCAGCTGGGACTGCCCCAGAGACCAATGAATTTTGGAAAAATACCGTCAGCAAACTTCTTTTTAACACACCATCGCGTTTAACACCCTGCGATGTTAATTAGCTCCAACAATCCAACACGAGCTCTTTTGTTATAATGACTGTTCCCAGGTCGTCACGAACCGTCATCACTTTGTCAATTACTGGCATGTTATTAATATTCTCCACTGTGAAGACCGAAGCAAATGCCTGTTCAATGTCATGGCTATTTCGGCATATCCCATAAGTAAATGCTCCTTCTTATCCACGAAAGTGTCAACGTTTACTTTTGCCACTCTTTATCATTTTTTATTTGAATAGAAACTTCTGCTATCGATCTTTATATTCTGTTCTAATTTTAATGCCATGCTCTTTCTCACATTTTTTTCTGCATTAAATTCTATTTGCCAACTCTCAGCCCAGCTCTGCAGCATACCTGTGTCCCTGTGTAACCTACAATATCTTTCAGCACTATGCACAACTGTACCGAGCTTAGTGTCGTCCGCAAATTTACGAACCCATCCTTCTACGCCCCCATCCAGGTCGTTTATAAAAAATGACAAAAAGCTGTGAACCCAAAACAGATCGTTGCAGTACACCAAAAGGAACTGAATTCCAGGATGACGTTTTCCCATCCAATAGCACCCTCTGTCTTCTTTCAGATGGCTAATTTCTGGTCCAAAGCACGAAATCCTCCTCAAGCCTGTACCTCAGTATTTTGTGCAGTCATCCACCATGGCGAAATTTATCAAACGGCTAATTGCAATTCAAACGTGCATTACATGAACGGAATTATCCTCATCTATCTGTTTAGTCACCTGGCGAGTTTTAACAAGTTTGTAGCTCAAGATTAGCTTCCACATGAAGATTTGCTCGCTGAGCTGGAAGGCTCACTTCCGTACATTTCTTTACCCTCCTGGGTAACATCTTCAGTGGACCTTTGGGTGACGAACTGTTCAGGGTTTCTGCTTTCTATTGACATGTTTGGGGTTCTTTGGGTTGGTCATGTAATTTCCTGTAGTGATATCATTTCCTGTTCTTTTTCTCAGTGGGTTGTAGATGGGGTCTATCTCGATGTGCGTTTTGATAGATTTCCGGTTGGAATGCTCTGCTTCTCGGAATTCTCGTGTCTGTCTCTGTTTCACATGTGCTCGGAGGAATGCGTTGTCCAAGTCAAAGTGGTGACTTTCCTTATCTGTATGTAAGGATACCAGTGAGAGAGGGTCACGTCGTTTTGTGGCTAGTTGATGTTCATGTATCCAAGTGGCTCGTTTTCTGCCTATTTGTCCATTTGCAAAAACTGATGACATTTACAAAATACATTGCAAGAACTGTAAACAAACACTACATTAGACAAACATTACAGTCAACTGAGACAACACATCCATACTAGGACAAGCCAAACAGATACATGCAGAAGAATTCCTCGAAGCATGGCATTCCGACCAGAACTCTTCCAACAAACCTGATATTGATTGGGAAAGCTATAGCTCAAGTTCGTTAGATGGGTCAGTGTTTGTTCAATGTGTGCAGGAGAGTTTCCTGACACAATATGTAGACAGGCCAACAAGAGGTGAGGCCATACTGGATTTGGTTCTGGGTAACGAACCAGGCCAGGTGTTAGAATTAGAGGTAGGTGAGCACTTTGGGGATAGTGACCATAATTCGGTGATTTTTACACTCGTGATGGAGAGGGATAAGTGTGTACTACAGGGCAAGAATTATAGCTGGGGTAAGGGAAATTATGATGCGGTGAGGCATGACTTAGGATGTGTGGCTTGGAAAAGTAGACTCCAAGGCAAGAGTGTAAATGATATGTGGAACTTGTTCAAGGGGCAACTATTGAGTGTCCTTGATAATTATGTACCTGTCAGGCAGGAAGGAAAGGGTCGTGCGAGGGAGCCGTGGTTTAATAAGGAATTGGAATCCCTTGTTAAATGGAAGAGGGCGGCCTATCTCAAGATGAGACGTGAAGGTTCAATTGGGGCGATTGAGTGTTATAGGGTAGCCAGGAAGGACCTGAAGAGAGAGCTAAAAGCAGCAAGGAGGGGACATGAAAGGTCCTTAGTAGATAGGATTAGGGAAAACCCTAAGGCTTTCTATAGGTATGTTAGGAATAAAAGAATGACTAGGGTAGGAATAGGTCCAGTCAAGGATAGTAGGGGGAAGTTGCGTGTGGAGGCGGAAGAGATTGGGGAGACACTGAATGAATACTTTTCTTCAGTATTCACTCAGGAACAGGGCATTGTTGTCGATGAGAATACTGAGGCACAAATAAGTAGAATGGATGGCTTTGAGGTATGTAGAGAAGAGGTGTTGGAAATCCTGGAAAAGGTGAAAATAGATAAGTCCCCTGGGCCTGATGGCATTTATCCTAGGATTCTCTGGGAATCAAGGGAGGAGATTGCAGAGCCATTGGCCTTGATTTTTATGTCCTCTTTGTCTACAGGAGTAGTCCCAGAAGACTGGAGGATAGCAAATGTGGTTCCCTTGTTCAAAAAGGGGAGTAGGGATAGCCCTAGTAACTATAGGCCGGTGAGTCTCACTTCTGTTGTGGGCAAAGTCTTAGAGAGAATTGTAAGGGATAGGATTTATGCACATCTAGATAGGAATAATGTGATCAAGGATAGTCAGCATGGTTTTGTGAAGGGCAAGTCGTGCCTCACAAACCTTATTGAATTCTTTGAAAAGGTGACGAAGGAGGTTGATGAGGGGAAAGCGGTAGATGTGGTATATATGGATTTTAGTAAGGCGTTTGATAAGGTTCCCCATGGTAGGCTACTGCAGAAAATACGGAGATATGGCATTGAGGGTGAGTTGGAGGTTTGGATTAGGAATTGGCTGGATGGAAGAAGACAGAGGGTAGTAGTTGATGGCAAAGTTTCTTCATGGAGTGCCGTCACTAGCGGTGTTCCGCAAGGATCTGTTTTGGGACCATTGCTGTTTGTCATTTTTATAAATGACCTGGAAGAGGGGTTAGAAGGTTGGGTGAGCAAGTTTGCGGATGATACGAAAGTCGGAGGAGTTGTTGACAGTGAGGAAGGATGTAGCAGGTTACAGCAGGATATAGAGAAGCTGCAGAGCTGGGCAGAAAGGTGGCAGATGGAATTCAATGTAGCTAAGTGCGAGGTGATTCACTTTGGGAAGAATAACAAAAAGATGGGGTACTGGGCTAATGGTCGGATACTTGGTAGTCTGGATGAGCAGAGGGATCTTGGTGTCCATGTACACAGATCTCTGAAAGTTGCCACCCAGGTAAATAGTGCGGTGAGGAAGCATATGGTGTACTGGCTTTTATTGGTAGAGGAATTGAGTTCCGGAGTCCTGAGGTCATGATGGAGTTGTATAAGACTCTGGTACGGCCGCATCTGGAATATTGTGTGCAGTTTTGGTCGCCATACTATAGGAAGGATGTGGAGGCATTGGAACGGGTGCAGAGGAGGTTTACCAGGATGTTGCCTGGTATGGAAGGAAAATCGTATGAGGAAAGACTGAGGCACTTGGGGCTGTTTTCACTAGAGAAAAGAAGGTTTAGGGGTGACTTGATTGAGGTGTACAAGATGATTAGGGGGTTAGATAGGGTCGACAGTATGAACCTTTTCCCGCGTATTGAGTCGGGTATTACAAGGGGGCATAGCTTTAAATTAAGGGGGGGTAGATATAGGACTGATGTTAGGGGTAGGTTCTTCACTCAGCGAGTCGTTAGTTCATGGAATGCCCTGCCAGTAACAGTGGTGGACTCTCCCTCTTTATGGGCATTTAAGAGGGCATTGGATAGGTATATGGAGGATAGTGGGTTAGTGTAGTTTAGGTGGGCTTGGATCGGCGCAACATCGAGGGCCCAAGGGCCTGTACTGCGCTGTAATGTTCTATGTTCTATGTTCTATGTTCTATAAACACTTCGAGCTCCACACCATCGACTACCAGCTGAGGAAAAATAACAGGAAATGACATCACCACCGGAAATTACATCACCAACCCAAAGAACCCCAAACATATACATTTTAAACAGGAATGATGAACAGTGCTTCGCCTGGAGACCCACTGAAATTGTTACCTCGTAGTGTGATGAAATGTCTGGAAATTAGCTTTCCAATTCAGTGAGCAAACCAACATCCAGTTTAATGACCTACTCAAAGAACTCAACAATGTTTGTGAGTCTCGACATCCCATTCACAAAACCGGCTTGACCTTCCCTCATAAACTTATTCCAATCGAGATGATTACAAATTTTATCTCTTAGAACTTTTTCCAACACTTTACCCACAACCGACGGAAGGGTCAATGGTCTATCATTTCCAGGGTTTTCTCTACTTCTTGAATGAGGGAACAACTTTTGCTATCCTGTAGTGTTCTGGTACTATACCTTTGGACAATGACAACATAAAGATCAAAGTCGAAGGCTCGGAAATCCGATTCTTGGTTTCCCAGAGAATCCTAGGATAAATCCCATCCGGCCCACGGGAATTTATATATTTTCACATTTTCAGAGTTTGTAACACCTCGTCCTTTGGAACTTCAATCCGATCTCCTCTAGTAGACTGTTTCTCAGTATTGTCCTCTACAACGTTTTGTTTTTCCAGAGCGAATCCTGACGAAAGATATTGCTTTTGCGCTTCCCCCATCACTTCTGTCTCCACGCACAACTTACCACGACTGTCCTTCATTGGCCATATTTTATTCCATTCATTCTTTTAGTCCTTACGTAACTATGGAAAGATATAAGATTTTCCCTTATCCTATCTGCCAACAAATTCTCAGCTCCCATCCTGGTTCATCTTCAGTCTCTCTTCAGGTCTTTCCTGAACTTCCTCAGTAATCATGACTCCTGCACTTGACAGGTACACTCCTCCCTCTCTGACAGGTACATACTTATCAAAGACACACAGAACCTGCTCCTTGAATAAGCTCCTCACTTCTATTCTGCCCATTCCCTGCCGTTTCCTTGCCCAACCTGTGCATGCGTGATCTTATCTAATCGCATTACAATTTTCTTTCCCCCAGCAGTAGTGCTTGCCCTCCTGTGTATATGCATCCCTTTGAAACGGTCAAGTAAACATAATTGAATTTTGGTAACTATCACAAAAGTGCTCACCTACCGCCAAATCTATCACCTTGCCATGTTCATTACCCGGTACCAAATCTAATTTGGCCTCTCCCCATGTTGGCCTGTTCCATTACACAGTAGTTAATGAATCGATCGCAGATACACAATAGTCTCCTCATCAAGGCTACCCTGACTGAGCTGCTTCGACCGATCGTCATGTTGATTAAAATCCCGCATGATAATTGCCATTCCATTTTTTTCAGGTGTTATTTATGTCTTTGTTTCCTGCCCTCCCCAATGTGATCTTAAAATTTGGAGCCGGTGGACTCCGACAATCAATGACATTTTCTTGTTAGAACTTCTAATTTCCTCCCAAATGGATTCAAAGTCATTCTCCATAGAACGTATATCATTTGTCAGCATCGGTCTGAGGTTGTCCTTGAATGATTGAGTTACACCACCTTCCTTACCACCATTTCTGTCCTGCCAAATTGTCTCATTCCCATGAATATTTACCTCCCTGTCTTGACTATGCTGTCTCCATGTATCTGCAATGTCTACTAAATTGTACTCGTTCGTGATAATTTATGCCGTTATATCCCCAACCTTCTGCCGAAAAGTACGAACATTCAGTGCCTTTATGGTCGCTTTCTTACCCACTTATTAACAACATCTCTAATAATATCTTCTACGCTATCCTTTCTTCTTGCTTCTTGCTTCTCCTCACTTGTCCATTTCTGAACTCCCTGCTTAGTACACAAGTGCTCAAATACACCTTCCAGGTGAAGCAACACTTTCCCTACACTTAACACAATCCAGTCTAATAGATTCACTGCTCATATTGTGGTCGCCACTACCTTGGGAAATGAAGTCTGGATTGAATGACCGTTTTGCAGAATACAAAGTTCTATCGCCAAAAATGTCCCTGAGCTTCCAGTTGACTGCTCCTTTAGCACAGAACCATGTTTCCTCGCCAACGTCCCTGTCTCAGGCTGACTGCAGTGTTCCACCACAGCTCAGCGCATGGTGAAAAAGTAACAGACCATTTTCTGCTTGAGTACCCCGCAACCATCCATATCAATTTCAATCATTTTAGAGGCCTGAAGTCTCCCATGTCCTGGCCCCCTACACACCCACCAGGCCTAGTTATAGTATAGCAGCCATTACACAAAACCTATGGTTAGTCATAAACAGTCTCCGTGAACAGTTGTTAATGCTCCAAACAAATCATTATCAATTCGTAGGACCAACTGTTAGTCTCTCTCTTTCGGCTCTATCCCGACATCTCATTCCCTCCTAATTACTGCACCCCCACATATCTTCTGCATATAGACCAAACTTTTCCTGGAAACCATCAGTGCTAAGGACGGTGTCACTGGACCTAAAATGTTAACTCCGATTTCTCTTTCCAGCATCTTTTGGTCTTGCCCCTGAGGAAGCTTGATACTTGCTTGTGTAATGACCCCCTGCACATCAGACACAACTGTGTTAATCCTGAAAAGTTCTCTTGTTGATGAATCCCATTACAATGTGAGCCAATGGCAGCGACTTCGTAGGTCAATAAATAAAGAAATCATGTGCTTGGATTTGTGCCGCAGTTCTGTTCTGGATATGGTTAACAACAGGGAGCTAAATCCCCGTCATGTCAGATGGGAACAGATAGGAATCTCCACAAGAGGTGGAATTAAGTGAATGTTTTTCAGTTCGAGAAAATTCACACCATTTCTCACTGTAATAGGCTGTGGCTATCAAAGCAAAATATGTTATAACCACAAAGGCTTAATACAGCATTTTCGAGTTAAAATATCTGAATGATCTCCTTCCAGTGTGACAGTACCGTTGTGTCAGCAAATGGGATAACTGAGTGAATCACTTTATTTGTTCAGCAAGCGAACAGTCCTCTTGTGCTAAGATATTTGAACAGAATGCAGTACGTGGGATGGAAATGTTCTGAAGACGTTTGACAAAGGGACTGATGAAGTGTTCGTGGTTCTGAGCGGCTTGAAGTGGGCATATTCCCAATTCAGGACGGACTTGTATCTTATGTTCCTCTCTGTCTCAGTGGAGGAAATGTTTTACTTTCCTCTTTCGGTTTGTAGTGGACTGGACTAACGCAGTTCCACTTTCCAGCAAGATTGGGTGTGATAAACCAGAGAATCACACAGCAGTGAGTCTCACACCAGTTAAAGGGAACCTTTTGGAGAAAACCCTGAAGGAGAGAGTTAACTGCCATTTGTCCATGCAAGGTTTCATCAGGAAGAGTCATCACAGCTTCGTTACAGAATGTCATGCCTAACAGATTGGATTAAATATATTTTACTGGCAAGTGATCGGGTTTTTTAACGAGCGCAGTAAAGTTGATGTTGTTTGTGTGGATTTCAACATAGCCTTTAACACGACACCACACTGGAGACTGGTAAGAGGATAAAAGTGAAAAGGAATTTAAGGTCCCCTGGCAAGTTGGATCCAAACTTAATTTGGTGGTGGTAGGAGACACAGGATGGTGATAAAAGGCAGTTTGTGTGATTGGAACTGGTATTCAATGGTGTAACACAAGGATGAATGCTGGGTCCCATGTCGTTTGTGGATGTGTGTAAAGAATATAGAACAAATTCTGGGGAAATGAGAAGCAGAGTTGTCGATGATGCAAATATTAGTAAAATGGTTAATAGTAAGGAAGAAGGTCTTAGGATGGAGGAGCTCAGAGATGGATTTGTCAAATGTCAAATTCAGATAGGGGATGTTGAAATTAACCATGAAAAACATGAGGTGATGCACATTGGAAGAAACACATCAACGGATTACTCAATGAATGGCAGGACACGCGGAAACCCAGAGGAACAGAGAGACTTTGCATGTTGGGCAACATATCCGTGAAGGCAGCAGAACATCGTGACAATCACAACTTTATCAGTCAAGGCAAAAGTTATTAAAGCAGATAACGTGGTGTCACAAGTAGACAAGATGGTGAAGAAAGTACTTGGCACGCATTTTGTCATTAGTCAGAAAGTCGATTATCCAAGTTGGAATGTCATGTTGTGGCGATATAGAGCATTGGCGAGATCACATTTAGAATACTGCTTGCAGTGATGGTCAACTTCGACAGGAAGGATTTTGTGAAAATTGAAACTGTGCACGAATGAGTTACAAGGATGTTGTGGGGACCTGAGGGCTTGAATTAAGCGTCGAGAAGGGGTAGGCAGGGGCTTTTTCGCTGGAATTTTCCAGGCAGCGCGTAACGTTCTCACCGTTTATAAAATCATGAGGTGGAAATGTGTTGCTGGAAAAGCGCAGCAGGTCAGGCAGCATCGAGGGAACAGGAGAATCGACGTTTCGGGCATTAGGCCTTCTTCAGGATTCCTGAAGAAGGGCTAATGCCCGAAACGTCGATTCTCCTGTTCCCTAGATGCTGCCTGACCTGCTGCACTTTTCCAGCAACACATTTCCATCTCAGATCTCCAGCATCTGCAGACCTCACTTTCTCCTCATAAAATCATGAGGGGCATGGATAGGCAACTGGACTAAATCGTTTGCGCAGGATGGTGAAGTTCAGAACTAGAGGGCACAGGTTTAAGGTGACAGGCACTGAGACACACTAAACAAGGTATAGAGAGTGAGAGAATGATGGTTGATTTCCAACAGGCATTGCTTCAGCTCAGTCTTCGGTTTTAAAAATAAGCATTTTTTTCGTGAAAGTAGTTTGGTAGTTAAGTCGTGAATGGAACGTTAGGGGTACTAAAATTGAGTGATGTACCAATGAATAAGTGAGTGGGTACAATATTGTCCAATGAACAATGAAATGGAGAATGCCATATTTATAAGGAACAATCAATAACGATCTTTTAAATAAAATGTGATGTTGCAGGACTCTGAAATACACACCGAACTGGCTGTGCTGGGATATGAGTCACATTGACTTTTCTGCAGGAGCATCAACTGATTCGGAAGGCAAAATTATGTTTTTCATCTGGTCAGCAGTGGCGAAGCAAATATATATTCTTCCATTCCTATCAGCACTTGACAAGGTGAGCATGCATTGCCTGATCGAAACATTCCAGTTCATGAAACTCTTTTTTTTCTTTTGAGAAACAGAACGTAGCAGTTATTGAACTGCAGGTTTCTCTTTTCCTTTCCCAATTTTAATATCCAAACATTCAGTTGAACTGACAGGATGCTGAATTCTTCAACAATTATTTCTTTTTCTCTCAGATATTCAGCCTCTGCATTTTTCTTTTCTTTAGTGATCTGAATGACCTGATATTTATGGGGAAATGAATGTTGCAGTTTGTCTCGCATGCGATAGAAGAATCAACTGAGTGGTGACAGGTGCATCTTAATGTTCCTATGCAGTAGAGCTGAGGTGGTGTCGAGTTAAATGTGTGGATCCGGAAAAGTACACCTGGTAAGGCAGCATCTTTGGAGTAGGAAAGTCGATGTTTCGAGCAGAAGTTCTTCGTCAGGAATGTTGGAAACATTGACACTCCTGGTCCTCCGATGTTGCCTAACCACTGTGCTTTCTAGCGCCATCCTTCCTGACTCTAATCTCTCGCATTTGCAATCCTCGCCTTCTCCTCAGGCGGGGTCGTGTTAGATATTGTTCCTAAGATGTAACAACATGTTCATAATGATAGTTTGTATATGCAGTCAGAAGCTCATCACTGATGAAATTCATTCTCCCCCTCTCAATCTGCCAAGCACATGCAGGTCTTGCGCCTCCTTCATTGACATTCCCTGAACACATGACAACTGAAAGAAGAAGGCTTCATCTTCCCCATGGGCCCTTGATGCCACATGGGATCACCAGTTTCCTCATTCACCTTTCCCTCACATTATTCTCGTTTCATGATTCCAACTCAGTATTGCCCTCATAACCTGCACATCACTTTTCCAACCTCGCCGCTCCACCTCCTGTCAGAACTCGTAACTTATTCTCTACCTTTATCTACTCCTCGCATTCACAGCTATCACGCCCCCAAACCCCCGAACCTCCCATTTATCTGTCAGTCCCCACGGCCACAAACCTCATTCCTGATGAAGGGTTTATGCCCGAATCATCAACTCTCCTGCTGCTCGCAAGCTGCCTGACCTACTGTGTTTTCTATCACCACACTGTCGGCTCTGAGTTCTCGCATCTGCAGTTCTTACTGTATCCACGGGGCAGTATTGTGTAAAAGTCACATTAGTGGAAAAATGCAGTTTCTGTGGCTTTCTAAGTTGTTATTTTCATTTGCTCAATCGGCTCTAGCTGGAGTACTGTGTGCCTTTCTGCAATTATCATTATAGCAGGGATGTGATTGCATTGGAAGCGGTGCAGAACAGATTTACCAGGATATTGTCTGTTCGAAGATTTTCACTTATGAAGATAGTTTGGACGGACTGGGCTCTCACAAAGATGTTCTCTTTTCTAAAAAAAAACGGAGCCGTACTTTTTCTCAAGGATAATGTCTCTTGATATCGTTTTTAACAAAGGCATTTTAAAACAGTTCGGGCTCCAAATCTGATGAAGTGTTACAGAGATGAAAGTGTTCACTGTGAGGCCTTTCGTTTCTCCGTAAACAGCTGAGGCTTAAGGCCAAAGATTTAATGTTTTAGAAATTGAAAAAGAGTGTTCATTCTGAAAAGTTGAATTCCGGTTTTTAGATCCTGCAGCAGTGGTGCACTAACTAATAACCTCTCTCCTTCTGCCCTTTTAATTTTTAACTGTAAGCCTCTGTTTCATTTTTACTGTTTTTAAGGTGCTTTTTTTTGGGATTGTTGTGTATTTTCAGAACAGCATAAGTAAGTCTACTTTGGATAGACTAAGTTCTGTGGGTATCCAATATTCTGTTTTTTTGTTTTTCAATCCATCATTTTGTGAATAATTTTTGCAACTAGTTTACTCGGGTAATTTTTACTGTACGCTTAATGAAAAAAATATAACGTTACGGTCTGGGTTGTCTGCTTAATCACGTTTTGAATGGTTTAGCCTCGTCCATAACAAATTGGGAGGTAGTTGATGGATTAAAAGAGCAACTGATAGGTGCTTGCGTCTTTATTTCGGGTGTTGATTTGGATTAGGGTAGGCAATGCTTGGGAAGGCAATGTCTCTTTTCGGTACAAAGAGTTGTCTTGCTATGGACGATGTAAAGTTGGCAGTTTTACAAAAAAATAATTCAGGCCGTGCTTCTGGAATTAACAGACATACTGGGGTTGTATTTGCCTCTTTCTGTGAGGAAAGGAGAGATCATTCCCGCAGTAGCTCAGCTTTTAACTAAGCTGGAAAATCCATGAGAATCTATAGAGATGGTTAAACTTTATTTGAAAATGAAGCAGCTTGAGTTAGACTCGAGAGACAAGGAAAGGACACCAGATTTGAAGCAGTTTGAGATACGATTCGAAGTAGAAAGAGGGAAGAAGAGAGATCAGCAGAGCGGAGAGAAAGGGAGACAGGGTTTGGACTTCAGAAATTGGCAATTATTAAAGGAATTCACCTTAAAAGGCTGGAGAGAAAGGCTGAAGATAAGCTTACTGTGGAAGAGCATATTGTTAAAACGGCAATGTTAGCAGCTGAAATGGCTGATTGTTATGAAGTGGTCCATAAAACAGGGATGGGTTTCCAGAATCATTTTAAGTCTGAAGTATAGAAATTGGGGCAAAGAGAAATCCATACGTGGAAAGGGAAAGTTAAATCTCTGTGAAAATCATTAGGATAACTTATCACAGAGGAAATAGGAAACTCTTGAAGGGTACAAGATCTGAGGTTTTCATTGCAATAAAGTAGGCCACATGAAATCAGTGTTGGAGAACGAGGGAAAGCACTGGAAATTCAGATGCAGGGAAACGAAACAAGCCTGGATGTTTTGTTGACGTGGCAATAGAAAGCACAGTGGAGGGTGGAAAGCTGAATCAGAGTGCACAAGCCGATCAGAGGTTGGTAAGGGGGAAGTGCCACATCTGCTTTAACAATATACCTGCAAAGTTAAAGTTCATTTACCTTGGCCAGGGGAAGCAGATAGAGAGGGAACAATATTGAGGGACACAGGATCGTGCCTGTCTGTGATTCAAAAGGAGGGAGAATAATATACTCCTGAAGAACTATGTATACGGGAATTCATGGTGGGATGAAAAATTGCTCAGTTATGTACAGTGAGGCGAGAGTGGGCAGAAAGAGTGGGGAATTTCTGCTGGGAGGTCTGGACAAACTCTCAGCTCCAAGAATACAATTTGTGCTTGCAAATGATATAGCTCAATCACCGGTAAGCGTGCTGCCTACTCCAGTTGAAAAGCCAGTCGAGATGCAGGCAAGTGCAGCAATGCAGGACGTTTATCAAGGAATTTTCCCAGATTGTGTCTTAACGCGATCACAAAGTCACAAGCTGAAGCAGGAGAAATCAAAAGGCACGGATAAGGAAGCAGAAATATGATCACAATTTTTTTTGTCAGGTAGGTGGGACACAGCAAGGGACAAACGTTAATAACGCAAGTATATTCAGCTCCACTATGCTACTGAGTTACAGCAGAAAGATGAATAATTAAAGCAGTTGGATCAGAAGACATGTACTTGGAAGGAGAGTGAATGCATCCCCGTGTGATATTACTTCGCAAATGATATGTTAAGGAGGAAGTGGAGAGCAACACATACTCAAGCAAGTGAGAAATGGGCAGAATTTATTTTTCCAGTAGGGTACAGAAAAGTGGTGCTGCGAGTGCCGCATGTGCCACAAATTGGAGGGTACGTAGGCGTGATGAAAACGGAGGCTAAAATACAAAGACATTTTTACGGCCTGGATTGCAGGGGAATGCTTTTGAATTTTGCCAGACGTGTCATACATTTCAACTAATAGGAAACCATGGGAAATAATAAAGCCTGCACTTTTAATATCTATCCCAGCGTTCGACGAATCTTTCTTAAGTGTCTTCATTCATTGTGAAGTTTTCCTACATCCAATAAAAGATGGGAATAAGTATTAATTAACAGAAAAAGGATGTATTGAGGAGATTTCCAAATGTTGTTCAATCATGCAATATGACAGCTAAAAGGATAGTGGACGAATTCCGGTTTTTAAAGAAACTAGATTAAGTCTACCATCAGAGATACAATTAGCTCAAGGGTCAAACTTCACGCCCAAACTTTTCATGGAGTGTTTAGATAGCTTGGAAATAAAACGATTCAAATCTACTGTGTACAATCCAGAATCACAGGGTGCACTGGAAAGGTGACGTCAATTATTAAAGACTATATTGAGGTTTTATGGTTCAGAGTAGCCAGATTATTTCCATAAGGGAGTTGCGTCAGTGCTGTTTGCGATCTGAGATGTACCAAAAGAATTCACCAAACGAAGTCCATCTGAAACCAATTTTGGGCATAAAGTAAGAGGACCATTCAAATTTATTAAGGAAAAAGTAATAAGTCCGATTACAGAGACCACGCATTTGGATGATGTGTCAAATTTTAGAGTTGAACTAAATAATGTTGGGAAGTTGTCGAGACAGTATTTAAAAGTATCGCAGCAAATGGTGAAGCAGGAAGTGTATGAGAAATCAAAGAATCACAATTTTGCCGCTGGGACTAATGCAATTATTTAAAATTCATTAATCTGTGAAACTTTAAAGCAAGGTTTAAAAGACCTTATCAAATTGAGAGGAAATTGAGTGAGGTTAGCTATTTGATAGGGACTCCAGTCATGAAGGAATCTCACAGAATGTGATGGGAATATGCTCTAACGGTATTTTGGCAGAGAACGAACGCAAGAGGAGAATGTGTTTTTGACTACAACACACTGCAAAGAACCAACGTCAGGGAATTCTGCATTGGACGTTCCTGAAATAAAATTGGACAATGCAAAAGTTGTCCAAAAAGTTATTCAGTTATCTTCCAGAAGAAAATCGAAAGAGTTATTACTCTTGCATGGGGAGATCTGCTGAAATCTACTGGGAATTAATAATCTAATTGTAGATGATGTAAATATAGGAGATGCTGTTCTGACTCTGTGACATCCTTGCAGGCATAACCCTTTAAAGTTGTACAAGTTCATAAGGAGATATCACGTATGCACCAAAATGGCATAACCGAACTGAGTTCCAATGAATAGAGTTCACCCATCATCATGGTGCCAAAGCCAGAAAAGACCCAACAGTTATATGTGGACTATCACAAAATCAATGTTGTTAGAAAGACTGATGCGTATACATATCTGCAGTTGGAGGACTGTGTGGAAAAGATTGGAGGAGCAACTTGCATTTCTTAGTTGGACTTCCTCAAAGGTTATTGGTAGGGAACTTTGACAGAAAGATCAAAGGTAAATTTGTAACGCCAACTGGACTGCAGAAATTTAAAGTAATGCCGTTTGTACGAAAAACACTTCAGCCACATTTCAGAGGTTAACTGAGAGGGTAATTGCCGAATACGCAACTGTGTGGTGTATATTGTGCCTGGTGACTATCAGTCTCTCGTGGATTGAATATTTACAGCATTTATCGGGCTTTTTTGATCGAATTCGGAAGTCAAACTGGTTTGTAAACCTAGCTGAAAGTGAATCTGCCAAAGCCAAAGTCACCTTCCTGGGAAACGTCGTTGAACACGGACAAATAGCCCCACGGGATGTGAAATCGAAAGTTACAGGGGACTTTTGCACATTGTTGACGAAAAGAGCAGTACTACGGTTCCCCGCATTGAGTGGCTTTTACTGAAAGTTTGTTCTGAATGTTTGCAGTGGGACTACTCCACTCACCGAACGGTTAAAAACAGGCAAGAAAATTCAGTGAACACAAGACTTTCAAAATGTTGTTTTTCTCAGAGCAGAGCTGATTGTGAGGAGACATGATTGACGTGTATGAAATCATGAGGAGCAAGGAATTACAGATTGAAGGAAACATTTGCTCTTGATCGATAAGATGCAGAAAACTTTGAATAGACTGGTAGGAAAACTTTATCAGTCAGCGGGTAGGAGACTCGAGAACTCACACTCTATAAAGATCAGTTGGACAGTTAACCCTTCATTCTTCTCTGATTCCACTGGCCAAAGAGTTTCGAAAAATGCTCAAAGCAGAGCATCACCGCGAGGAACAGTTATTCGATCGGGGGCTTTATGAAATGGAAAGGTGCCCATAAGTCACCTGCGCGACTATTCGGCTTCCCTCCTGTGATGACGCTGGGACATTGACTCTCATGTTCTCGGGGGCATTTAATGAAGGCATTCTCGTTCCTGCAGATGAGGAGCTCACACCATATTTCGGCTTTTGAAAAATCAGTTTTTAAGCGGGATTAAAATCTCCCCTGCCTGCGAGCCAGGTAGGATTCGAACCTACAGTCTCCGGATTTATAGTCAGGCGCGTTATCCATTGCGCCACTGGCCCGATGCGGACTCGGACAAGCCGTGATGTTAATACGGACACGGTTAATAGCAGTCATGTTCACCAGTTGAACAAGCAATAAAGATAATCACTGTCACTGCTTCAGTCTAATCTTCATCACCTTTCAAAGCAACGAATTTTCCAAAAAAAACACATATGTCCTCATGAAGCTTCCATTCACACTCTGTCTGTTTAGTCATTTAATGGAATGTGATGTGATGAATTTCGAAACCACTTCTTCAGCATAACTGACGTGAACGTGAGCCTAATCACCACATTGTATATACCAGTTAATTTTCAGAGGTTTCGAGTACAGTAGCGACTTTTGCGAATATGCAGGGAAGTGAATACTGTGAACCAAGCAAAAAAATCCCTTCATGGAAATTAATCCAGTGCAAAGTCAAACATATGAGAACGGCAGATGACGTAAACATTCCTCTGCATCACTCTGCACAGATGCTTCTCCAAGAATTGACTCTTTTCAGAATTCTTCTTTGTACTTTTGACTATCCCAGTTGCAGATATTCTTTCAATCCACAATCCTGCTGAAAACTACTCACTTAAGAATAAAATAGTTGAGTATCTATTCGACCAGCTGATGTCCCAAAGTTCCGTGTTCCATGTGAATACAAGTTCTTGCAGGTGAAATTGGAGCTCCCAGCCTGATGTCCCACTGCTTCTTGATGCGTGGGAATTGAAGCCGTTCTCCTTCAGGCGGGAGCTTTTAGCCTCGATATTTCACGCGCCTCTATGTCATCAGAAAATGGCATTACGCTCACCGATTGCATTTTCGCAGCCACATGCTCGCGCTGAACGCCATTACCATTTCCAATTAGTTTTGGGTGCACTGCAAATCAATTTCTCTGATTCCACGCCCTTGAGCTGGGATTATATGACATGCCATTATATGATTACGTCAATAAGTGAGGAAATTGGTGAAGTAACCGATGTTAAAATACAGTGTTATTGAGAAATACATTTCAGCAACACCTTGCAGTATCCCATGACCCTTTGAAGTTTTGTAGTTATCTCGCAAACGTAACATCCTACAATCTCAGTGTTGCAATCTCTACAGTCTCTCCGGACATAGAAGCGATATATATGCAACCGAATCTGAGTTCCCACATCTCAGTCACTGTTTGACAAGTATTCCTTTGTGCGTGTGTTTCTGTTCTTGGCATAACCTCTGCCCCGATCCTTATTGCTTTTTGCATCGTGCTTTTCCATGTGGCGCCAGGTTCATGAAATGGTTCTTCCTTGGCATTGTCAACACAGCAAGTTCTCCTCGAATTCACTGTCACAGCAATCGGCATTTTACCCGTTTTACTCCATGTAATATGTGCTTAGCAAACGCTGAGAAAATCAATCTTTGTTTTACATGAAAATACTCTACGTGGTGATAAGTTTCCTTCTTCAAACACCCGCTATCTCACGTCTTTGCGTTTCACATATCATAACCAGCCTTTATCGGAGAAATCTCTCCCTCCCACAAGAACTAACTCGCCAAAACGTCCACCCTCCCATTTCACTGAGGTATTGCGCAATATAATACTCACATTTACACTGTTCATTCTGTACTACTGCGGTCACTGTTTTGGGTGAAAGTGCTCAATCTCATGGTCGGCATCTTCATGCAATTCAATCCATTTAGATGCAGCTGTTCTGTAATTAATCCTCATGGAGCAGCTTTTACTGACACGGACAAGAGATTACTGGAACATCGGGCTCAGGGTAAGTGCACAGCGCAGGGTTGAGTAAATGATGTTTTATTGGAAAAGAGACGTTTCTGTGAAATCACTTCAAAAATCATTTCGCATTACAATGACACACTACATTGGAGTTGTGAAAATCCACTGTTATTTTTACCCTTTTATTTGATCATTATTGAGAGATTAACTGGCATAAGCTCCACTATACCACTAAGTTTTTCTGGTCTCTGTGGCACTCTTCCACCAGTGTCACTGCATTTTATGTTCCTTCGCTGATTTTTACAGTCGCGTTTGATGTTCATTTAAAACATCGTTCCTCAGAACTGCAATTTTTCAATCGAGCAAAATCGCCAGCCTTTTCATTTAAAGTCCCCTCTAATGATATCAAAGGGGGAAAAATGAGAGTTTCAGCAGCAGATGAACTGAGATTCGGCCGAGTTATCAATTGTCAGCGTGTGGGGCACATGTGACCGTGATGATGATAAGATCGAACAGCGCAACCCAGCAGCTTTCATGTAAACATTCGTTTGGTGTTAGCTGCACACATTGCCAGTCATTTCCCTTCATTTCGCAATCGGTCTTTTTGTTTTTGGCTTTTCTTTTCCTCCCGTCGTTCTCCCTTGATGGCAGTAACTCTGTCTGACGTTCAAAATGCCTACCTTTCTTATACCCCCAAATCGGATTATCTCATTTGTTCGATGTTGGCAGAATAATAAATTCAAAATCGATTGGCTTTTAATTTGCAGAGACGTAAATGAATCTCGTTGGTTAAATTTGAATTGTCGTCAAAACAGCAACCAACTCAGGTACCTATTTCACAGCCAAATGTTATATATTTTCAATTTTCCAGTAAACCCTGACACTGCTCTCGTAAGCTCTCAGTGCAGAACAACATTCTACCTCTCTTTAAGGTACAGCACACACTTTCAACTTCATAACAATTTGGAATTGCACATCAAGTTGTCACTGGCCCACCGCACACAAAACCAGAAATACAGACCTCAAACAAAGGACAGTTATAAGTGGATAAAGGAGCAGTAAAATGTGCCATGTCACAGTCAAAGTGAAACAGGGGATAGAGAAAGATACTGGACTTGCCAGCACACAGAAAATAGTCAAGTATTTTGCAGGAATCTACATCATAATCATGAGAATGAATTGATCTAATTTTTTTGGATAACATGGTGATGAGGTCGAACTCCATATTACCGCCAAGAGCAGTAGCCTGTAGTGTTTAGTGCAATGCAACACTGCTTCAGACTCTCTCATTCAGTGTAAAATCCATATTTGGCAGTGGGGGAGGAAGGAGCGTTCGAATACAGAGAGCAGAAGTAGAGGAGTGAGAAGAGCACAGAGGAATGTTGGGCTGGAAGCAGTGGTGGATTAATGGGGTGTAAGACCATGGATGGATTTGAAAACAAATCTGAGAATTATAAAATCAGTGGAGAGTCATCGTGGGAACCAATGCAGATCTGAAAATGTGTTGCTGGAAAAGCGCAGCAGGTCAGGCAGCATCCAGGGAACAGGAGAATCGATGTTTCGGGCATAAGCCCTTCTTCAGGAAGCCCTTCTTCGGGCTTATGCCCGCAACGTCGATTCTCCTGTTCCCTGAATGCTGCCTGACCTGCTGCGCTTTTCCAGCAACACATTTTCAGCTCTGATCTCCAGCATCTGCAGTCCTCAATTTCTCCAACCCATGCAGATCAGTGAGTTTTATCTAGTCAGAACAGAAGGGAAGTCAAGGAGGAAATGACAAGTAGTTAGCTTAACATCTTTCACATGAAAGCTTCTCAATGTTTTTTTAATAAAGTTGTTGAGCAAGGCACTTGGAGAAAGAAAATCAAGGGTATGATGAAAATTCAAGATACTTTGCGAAAAGGAAGTCAGATTTAACCAGATTATTGATATTCTTTGTGGAGCTATCGTGTGTTATGGATAAACTGCCATTTACTGACTCATTCTTGAGGCTGTCAAACTTCACTTGAAGGCTCCCACCATTCTCCTTACAATGTACATTCCGATCCAGTTGATGTCATCAACAAGTTTGGAAAAATTACAAGAGGTCCAAATGTCCAAATCATGTATAATGGTTGGGAACAATTTAGTTCAAGCAATGAATCATAGAATCTCTGCAATGCAATGAGGCCCTACTCTCTCCCTATAATGTTGCATTTCGCATGCCCAATCCACCAAGCCTGGACATTCTTGGATATAATGGGCAATTCACTTAAACCGTGAATATTTGTACTGTGTGCAGAAACAGCAGCATCCGCAGGAATCCCACGCAGACGCTATGAATGTGCACAATTCATGTTGGCAATCGCGTGACATAGAACATAGAACATAGAAGAATACAGCGCAGTACAGGCCCTTTGGCACTCGATGTTGCGCCGATCCAAGCCCACCTAACCTATACTAACCCACTATCCTTCATATACCTATCCAATGCCCGCTTAAATGCCCATAAAGAGGGAGAGTCCACCACTGCTACTGGCAGGGCATTCCATGAACTTATGACTCGCTGAGTGAAGAACCTACCCCTAACTTCAGTCCTATTTCTACCCCCCCTTAATTTAAAGCTATGCCCCCTTGTTATACCCGACTCCATACGCGGGAAAAGGTTCACACTGTCAACCCTATCTCACCCCCTAATCATCTTGTACACCTCAATCAAGTCACCCCTCAACCTTCTTTTCTCTAATGAAAACAGCCCCAAGTGTATCAGTCTTTCCTCATACGATCTTCCTTCCATACCAGGCAACATCCTGGTAAACCTCCTCTGCACCCGTTCCAGTGCCTCCACATCCTTCCTATAGTATGGCGACCAAAACTGCACACAATATTCCAGATGCGGCCGCACCAGAGTCTTATACAACTGCATCATGACCTCAGAATTCCGGAACTCAATTCCTCTACCAATAAAAGCCAGTACGCCATATGCCTTCCTCACCGCACTATTTACCTGGGTGGCAACTTTCAGAGATCTGTGTACATGGACACCAAGATCCCTCTGCTCATCCACACTACCAAGTATCCGACCATTAGCCCAGTACCCCATCTTTTTGTTATTCTTCCCAAAGTGAATCACCTCACACTTAGCTACATTGAATTCCATTTGCCACCTTTCTGCCCAGCTCTGCAGCTTCTCTATATCCTGCTGTAACCTGCCACATCCTTCCTCACTGTCAACAACTCCTCCGACTTTCGTATCATCCGCAAACTTGCTCACCCAACCTTCTAACCCCTCTTCCAGGTCATTTATAAAAATGACAAACAGCAATGGTCCCAAAACAGATCCTTGCGGAACACCGCTAGTGACGGCACTCCATGAAGAAACTTTGCCATCAACTACTACCCTCTGTCTTCTTCCATCCAGCTAATTCCTAATCCAAACCTCCAACTCACCCTCAATGCCATATCTCCGTATTTTCTGCAGTAGCCTACCATGGGGAACCTTATCAAACGCCTTACTAAAATCCATATATACCACATCTACCGCTTTCCCCTCATCAACCTCCTTCGTCACCTTTTCAAAGAATTCAATAAGGTTTGTGAGGCACGACCTGCCCTTCACAAAACCATGCTGACTATCCTTGATCACATTATTCCTATCCAGATGTGCATAAATCCTATCCCTTACAATTCTCTCTAAGACTTTGCCCACAACAGAAGTGAGACTCACCGGCCTATAGTTACTAGGGTTATCCCTACTCCCCTTTTTGAACAATGGAACCACATTTGCTATCCTCCAGTCTTCTGGCACTACTCCTGTAGACAAAGAGGACATAAAAATCAAGGCCAATGGCTCTGCAATCTCCTCCCTTGCTTCCCAGAGAATCCTATGATAAATGCCATCAGGCCCAGGGGACTTATCTATTTTCACCTTTTCCAGGATTTCCAACACCTCTTCTCTACATACCTCAAAGCCATCCATTCTACTTATTTGTGACTCAGTATTCACATCGACGACAATGCCCTGTTCCTGAGTAAATACTGAAGAAAAGTATTCATTCAGTGTCTCCCTAATCTCTTCCGCCTCCACACGCAACTTCCCACTACTATCCTTGACTGGACCTATTCCTACCCTAGTCATTCTTTTATTCCTAACATATCTATAGAAAGCCTTAGGGTTTTCCCTAATCCTACCGACTAAGGACCTTTCATGTCCCCTCCTTGCTGCTCTTAGCTCTCTCTTCAGGTCCTTCCTGGCTACCCTATAACTCTCAATCGCCCCAATTGAACCTTCACGTCTCATCTTGACATAGGCCGCCCTCTTCCTTTTAACAAGGGATTCCAATTCCTTATTAAACCACGGCTCCCTCGCACGACCCTTTCCTCCCTGCCTGACAGGTACATAATTATCAAGGACACTCAATAGTTGCTCCTTGAACAAGCTCCACATATCATTTACACTCTTGCCTTGGAGTCTACTTTTCCAAGCCGCACATCCTAAGTCATGCCTCACCGCATCATAATTTCCCTGACCCCAGCTATAACTCTTGCCCTGTAGTACACACTTATCCCTTTCCATCACGAGAGTAAAAATCACCGAATTATGGTCACTATCCCCAAAGTGCTCACCTAACTCTAATTCTAACACCTGGCCTGGTTCGTTACCCAGAACCAAATCCAGTATGGCCTCACCTCTTGTTGGCCTGTCTACATATTGTGTCAGGAAACTCTCCTGCACACATTGAACAAACACTGACCCATCTAACGCACTTGAGCTATAGCTTTCCCAATCAATATCAGGAAAGTTAAAGTCCCCCATAACAACCACCCTATTACTGTCACTCATCTCCTGAATCACCTTCCATATCCATTCTTCAATGATTCTAGGACTATTAGGAGGCCTGTAAAAGACTCCTAATAGGGTGACCTCACCTTTCCTATTCCTAACCTCAGCCCAAACTACCTCAGATGGCAAGTCCTCATCCATCGTCCTTTCCACCACTGTAATACTATCTTTGACAAGCAATACCACACCTCCCCCTCTTTTACCCCCACCTCTGACCCTACTAAAATATTTAAATCCTGGAACCTGCAACAGCCAATCCTGTCCCTGTTCTAGCCATGTCTCCGTAATAGCCACAACATCGAAGTCCCAGGTACCAACCCACGCTGCAAGTTCACCTACCTTATTTCGTATACTTCTTGCATTGAAGTATACACACTTCAAGCCACTTTCCTGTTTACAGGCACCCTCCTTTGAAATTGATGCCATGTTCCTAACTTACCTACACTCCAGGCCCTGCACCCTGAAGCTACAATCTGGGTTCCCATGCCCCTGCAGAGTTAGTTTAAACCCACCCCAAGAGCACTAGCAAACCTCCCCCCAAGGATACTGGTGCCCCTCAGGTTCAGGTGTAGACCATCCTGTTTATAGAGGTCCCACCGTCCCCAGAAAGAACCCCAGTTATCCAAAAACCGGAATCCCTCCCTCCTGCACCATCCCTGTAGCCACGCATTTAAGTGTTCTCTTTCCCTATTCCTCGAATCTCTATCACGTGGCACGGGTAACAAACTAGAGATAACAACTCTGTTCGTTCTAACTCTGAGCTTCCAACCTAGCTCCCTGAAAGCCTGTCTAACATCCTCGGCACTCCTCCTACCGATGTCGTTGGTGCCAATATGGACCACGACTTCGGGCTGCTCCCCCTCCCCCTCCAGGACCCGGAAAACACGATCAGAGACATCACGTACCCTTGCACCTGGGAGGCAACATACCAAACGTGAGTCTCTCTCGTTCCCACAAAACCGCCTATCTGTGACGATGGAATTGAACCCCGGTCTCGAGCACTGTGAGGCAGCAGTGCTGTCACTGATCCTTGTGGTACTTCACCCGTAACAGAACACCAACGTGAGTAAAAAGTGCACTTATTCCTACTCTCTGCTTTCCAGCTGGTAAACAATCCTTAATGAATGCTGGCACGTTTTCTCCAACCCCATTGTGTTTTGTGATGTTGTGTGGGACCGGATAAAAAGCTTCCTGAACAAACAGAACAGTGGGGTTCCAACGTGAATTCCACTCCACAGGAGACTTTGCAGAGATCACATAACTTGAAAGATGACTCCCAGCGCATCCACATTCTCTCATTATCTTCCTCTTTCTTCAACAATTTGGGATGAAGCCTGTTTGGTCTAATTGACTCAAACTTTAGTCCAGTTAACTTTTGAAGTACGACCTCTTTCCTGTTCTTATTTGTTTGTCCCTTGTTTCGTATTTTTGGGACATTTAATCTCCCGATGAAGAGCTGCTGATTGGATGTTGACTGACGACCTGTGTTTTTCCAGTACCAAATTCTTCGACACTGATTGCAAGCATTTGCAATCCTCACTTTCTCCTTTTCCACAATCTTGACATTTGCATAGTATCTCACTGTGCTGATTCGCTTTGCGTCTTGCCAGGCCAGATGATCAGCTGAAGCCTCGCCCACACACACGTGTTCTGTTTCTCCACACTTTGAAAGAAATTTGTACCTTTCCTGTTCAGAACACCATACTATTCAGGTTAGGATAAATGATGTGACTCCGTCAGACTCTGCTGTGATCTTTGATCCAAATTTGCTGAGTGCAACTCAATCCTTCTAATACCCTATAAAATTGATTTGAAGAATATAATTGAGAGAGAACCAATTCAAACATGCTCAGTTAAGTGTCTAAACAACTCTTTATGTGGCTCAGTGTCAAGTGTTGCCTTTTCACATTCCTGTGAATCATTTTGGACATTTTGACAGATGGAAGACGGGGTAGAATTACAATCTGATGTTTTTGATTTGGATATCCATTGCAATTCCTTCATCATTTCCAGGTATTTAACCTGTAACTCCTCACCTGCCAGTGATCTGGGACCACGTGAACTACATGGACTGCAGCAGTTCCAGAAGATAATCCATCGACTTCTACATAGGCAATTGGAGATTGACAATATCAGCCAGTCTTGCTCATGAAAGGGTTGGAGAGTGGGGTGAACTAATCTGCGCAGGGAACCAGCATGGGCACGATGCGCCAAATTATCTTGTGTTGCAATCATTCGGTAATTGCGACTAAAATTAAAGAAAAAAAGACTCACACAGGCTGCCATGGATCTGTTTCTGCATCCACCACTCAGTAAGAAAGCAGCTAATCGTTGGAACATATGTACTTTTAGATTCAGTGCTGTGAGAAACACCTGCAAGAAAATAATAGCAAAATACTGCAGCAGCTGAAATATTTTTTTTAATAAAACAGGCTATGCTGGAAACCTTAGCTGGTCGGGTTTGTGCAGGGAAAGAAGGTAGATGAATGTTTTAGCGTGCGCAGACAGACATCAGGAAATAAAAATGAAGCAGATTTTCCTCATCCTTATGATCTGAGAAGCAGAAGGAAAATGGAGTTGACTTGTGACAGTCACAGGCTCTGGGGATGGTAATTGGTGGAAAACTCATAAAGACACAGTCGACAAGAGTTATGGTAAAATTACAAAAAGAGGTATCTAAAATTCATCACTGTCAATCCAGGTAAGAAGTTCAGAAGACACAAATATACCTTGGTTTGGGTTTGGTGTGTGTAAATACTCTCCTCTGAACTCACTGTAAATGCAGTTTTGTAAGCCCTTCTCTCCCAGTCCAGGAGAGAAATTCACAATCATTGTGTCCTGGTCACAGTCTTGTTCCATGTACTGCGCTATACTGTAGAAGTTGGCGGACGTTATCTCAAGTCCAAATGGCACTCCGTCAGCGCCTAGTAACACCGGATCCATTGCTCACGCCACCTGAACATGCTTAAGAGAGGATAAAGCAAACATGACTGACAAGAGAAGTCAGTGAGAGCACAGAAACAAAAGAAAAACACCATCTGGTGTAGATTAGTGAAACCTAGAGCATTTGGAAGGCTTCAATAACGAGCAGAGAACAACCGAAATGGCAAGATGAGTTATTAAGATTTAGTACGTAAGTGAGTGAACTTGAAATATAAAGAATGGTGCAAGAGTTTGTTCACATATTTAAAAGGTTACAGAGAGAATAGTAAGGTAAAACAATGACTGCAGATGTTGTAAACCAGATTCTTGAGTAGAGTGGTGCTAGAAAAGCACAGCAGTTCAGGCTGCATCCGAGTAGCAGGAAATTCCGACGTTTCGGGCAAAAGCCCTTCATCAGGAGGACAGGCAGAGAGCCTGACGGGTGGAGAATTAAATGTGAGGAGGGCGGGGATGGGGAGAAAGTAGAATAGAGTACAATAGGTGATTGTGGGTGAGGATGAAGGTGACAGGTCAGTGAGGAGAGTGGGAGAAGGTAGCTTCAGGGCAGAGGAAATGACCTGGGAGTTGCAGTGGAAGAGGACTCCCTGAGATTCTTGTAGAGAGAGGAGGGAAATTTCTTCAAGGCAGGCATCCTTGCAAGAGTATTCGCAGTAGGGTTAAAGTCAACTCGGTAAAAACAATTACTGCAGATGCTGGAAACAAGATTCTGGAGTAGAGTGGTGCTGGAAAAGCAGAGCAGTTCAGGCATCTTCCGAGAAGCAGGAAAATCCGACGTTTCGGGCAAAAGCCCTTCATCAGCAATACAGGCAGAGCGCCTGAATGGTGGAGAGACAACAGAGAGAAGAGTGCAAATTGGTGCACTAGAGAAGACGTAATGGGGAACAACGAAATGGTGCAGGTGAACACGTACTTTGCATCAGTTTTCACAATGAAAGACAACAACAAAATATGTGAATTAATAGACACGTAGGGAAGAAGTGAATGAAATGCCAAGAATAACCAGAAGATGCCGGGGAAGCTGCAAGGTCTGAAGGGATTAAGTCACTGAGACCAGATGGACTGCATTCCTGATTTCTGAAGGAGATTGCTGAGGAGATTGTGGACGCATTGGTCGTGATCAGTCAGGAGTCATCGGCGTCAGGGTGGGTCCCTGATGACGGGAAATTTTTAAATGCAACACCCCTGCTGAAGGAAAGGGGAGAGGCAGACACAGACTACTGACAGTGTTGCACAGTACTTGGAAATGGATGGTAAATTACAGCAAAGTCTGCATGTCTTCATCAAGTGGACGTCATGTCTGACAGCTATGCGAGATCTCTTTGAGGAAGTACCAAGTAAGTTAGGCAAAGCAGAGCCAGTGGATGTGATCTAATTCAATACTCTTAAGTCCTGTGATAAGGTACCATACAGCAGACTGCTAAATAAGGTAAAAGCATGCTGTTAGTGACAAGGAGGGGATTGGCTGACTGGCTGAGTGAGAACAGAGGGGTCTTTTACAGGATGGCAGCTACTGATTTTTTAAGACTTGCACAGCCATCGGTGTTGAGAGCATGACTATTCAAGTTACACGTTAAACATCTGGACAAAGGAACAGAGTGCATTTTCGCTACAGTTGCACTTGACACAAACGTAGTTTGAGAGACAGGTCATGTCAAGAAAGCTGGGAAACTTCATAAGATGCTAGGCAGGCGCAGAGAGTGGGCAAATAAGTGGCAAATGCAATACAAAAAGGGATGTGTCAGGTTATGCAGTATGAGAGGAAGAAGGCAGGCTTCGACTGATTTCTGTTCACGGAAAGCCTTTAGAAATCCGAAGGACAAAGTGTCTTGGGAGCCCTAGATCAGGCAGGTTCAGTTGGAATTCAGGAAGGAAAATTCAATTTTATAATTTACATCAAGGGGCCTCAAATACAAGAGCAAAGATGTCCAGTTGAGCATTTATATAGTCGTGGTCAGACTGCATTTGGAATATTGCAAGAAGTTAGGTCCGATATCTAAGGGTATTTCAGAGTCATACAGCAGTTTAGCAGACCATTCACTCCATATATACCATGCAGAACTCTTTGCCAAATTAAAATAGACCCGCCTGCCTGCCGTTGTCCCAAAAACTTCCAATACATTCCTAATCAGTTACTTATCCAAATGACTGTTAAATACATTGCAGTACACCAGAACTGCAAAAAGAAGAAGAGGAACACCTATACAAGGTATTCGCCAAAAACGGATAGCCGCGCAACTTCATCAATAGATGCCTAAGAGAAAAACCACGGAACGAGGACATACCACAACCAAAAGGACTAGCCACACTGCCATACATCAGGAGCATCTCAGAAATGACAGCCGGACTACTGCGACCCCTAGGACTCATAACGGCACACAAACCAACAGCCACGCTCAGACAACAACTCACCAGAACGAAGGACCTGATACCCAACATGAGCAAGACGAATGTAGTGTACAAAATACCATGCAAGGACTGCACAAAACACTATATAGGACAAACAGGAAGACAGCTAACAATCCGCATACATGAACATCAACTAGCCACGAAAACGACACGACCAGCTATCCTGAGTAGCCACACACGCAGACAACAAGCAACATGAATTCGACTGGGACAACACTACTATCATAGGGCAAGCCAGACAGAGAACAGCCAGGGAATTCCTAGAGGCATGGCTTTCATCCACAAACTCCATCAACAAACACATCGACCTGGACCCAATATACCAACCACTACAGCGGACAGCTGAAACTGACAACCGGAAGCGGCAGGGACAGACCACTATAAACACCGGAGGAAACATCAAAGAAGCGCTTCGCAGGAGGCTCCCAAGCACTGATGATTTCGCCTAGCCAGGGGACGAAACGTTTGCAACAAAAACTTCCAGCTCGGCGAACAGAACCACAACAACGAGCACCCGAGCGACAAATCTTTGCACAAACTTCGACTGTTAAATAATTTAACTGTAGTTGCATCCATCACTTCCTCCAGCGGTTTATTGCACGCAGTGATCAAAGGTTGTAAAACAAAAGCTGCCACTCATGTCCTTTATAAATCTTCCTTCTCGTACTTTAAACATATGCCCCTGGATGCGATCTCCCTCACCTTTTATAGTAATCTTATTTATGCTCCTCGTGATTTCACAAATCTCTATAAGGCCAAACGTCGAAGTCCTCTGCTCCAGTGAAAAAGAAACCACAGCCTATTTTTATAACAGAAGACTTCTATTCATGACATCAGTCTGGTAAATACTTTCTGAACCCTCTCCAATATAATAAAATCCTTCTCATAACGAGGAAACAAGAACTGTCCACAATACTCCAGAAGATATGATGACATTGGATGGGGTCCGAAGAAGGTTTAAAAGAATGATCCTGGGGGGAAGAAATGCTTGTCATAAAATGTTGAAAACTCGGGGGCTGTACTTGATGCAGTTTAGAAGTTTGAGGAGAATCTGATTGACACTTAAACAATACAGAGAGGGGCTATTAAAGTGGCTGTGGAGAAGTTTTTTAACTAGCACGAGAGACCAGGAGCCGACTGCACAGTATAGAGTGAAAGGATGACCATTTTGAAGTGAGATGCGGAGGAATTTCTTCAGCAAGAGGCTAGTCATCCTTTGGAACTCTGCCGTAGAGGGCTTAGTGGTCAAGACATTGCAATGTTTCAAGACAGACATAGATAGGTCCCTGATTGATAAGAGGATCAACAGTTACAGGAGATGGCAGAAAGCCGAAGAATGAGGTTGAGAAACATATCAACCATGACCAAATATTGGAGAGGTCTCGATGGGTTGAATGGCCTAATGCTGCTCCTTTATCTTGTGGCCTTCTCGCTATTGCCTGTGACTTCAACCTGCCCATAGACTGAGCAAGTCAGATCAGTGGAGGAGACTTACGTGGTATATGTATGAGATGCTTTTCTGAGTCGCTACATTAAGGACACAAATGGAGGGCAGAGCATCCTTGATTAGTTGGCTGGTCGACGAAATTTCGATGAAGAATGACAGCAGCAGCATGTGCACAGATCTCGTACTGGTCTCATGAAGTCCCCACATTTTCACCTTGTGCCTGAGGCACAACGACTCTCAGGTTAAAACACCAACAGTCAAATCGCGCGATCTCTCTCTCTCTCTCCCTCTCTCTCTCTGTCTCTAATGAGTCAGCAGGCCTGGGAATATGTCAACTTTGATTTCAAAGCTTTATTTGTATATATGTCAAGGAATAATTGACAATCTATCTCTATGCTGTCACTCAGGAAGAGTGAAGAAGTCAGTGAGAGAACTCTTCATTAAGGTGGAGAGTGATAGAGCTGACTCAGATTATGAGCCGAAATCTAAATAGAAGAAATGATACTGATATGAAGCGTGAGCAGGGTATAACGAATTGGGGAACAGAACTTAAAGGGATGACAAGCACTTCAAAAACATTTGCAGGAAATGCAACTGCTTCTCACTCCTGTCTGACACAAAGAAACCGGGAAACGTGGCCATGTCATGGCTAACAAGCGAAATTAGGCAGAGCATTGCACTCAAGGAGCCTTACAAATTGGCTGAAAATAGCAGCAAACATCAGACATCAGCAGACGATGAAGAAAGGATTAATACAGAACGAAAATGTCGTTTAACAGTAAGCATATAAAGAATTGTTAAAGCTCCTGAAGGTATATGAATTGAAAAAAAAAACGATTATTGAAAACAAATCCCTTACAATGAGAAACAGAGGATGTTATAATGCGGGATAAATATATAGCACACCAAATAAATATGTATATTGGTTCTGTCATCACAGATGATAAAAGTAATATTCCTAAAGTGCTGGGAAGAAAAAGAGAGGGAGGAACTGAAAGAAATCAGTATTATCACGGAGATGGTGTTGTGGAAATTGATGAGATTAAAGACAGTAAATTCCACCAACTGCGAATCAAACAGAGGTGTACATAAAGTCACCCTAAATGCAGTGAATGCGTTCTGTAACTAGAGTGTGGAGTCTAAATAGAGTAAATTAATTGTCATATTTCAATATTCTATCGACTCTGAAACAATATCTAGGGCTTGGAGTTCAGTTAATATGACGCCACGATTTATAAAAGGAAGTAGCGAGAAAACATGGAATGACAGAAAAGTTAGCCTAACACTGGAAAACAGTAATTGGATTGGACAGAGCCAGCATGAATTTACGAAACTAAAATAGGAAAGGCGATCTCGTCTTCTTGTACATAAATCGCTGAACGGAAGCATGCAGGAGCAGCAGCAGGTGAGGAAGGCAAACGGTGTGTTAGCCTTTGTACTGAGAGGATTTGAACACATGAGCAGGGAAGACTTGCTGAAATTGTGCAGGGTCTTGTTGACAGCACAACCGAGAGTGCAGTTTAGGAATCCTTATCTGATAAAGGATGTTCTCCATTCGGAGATGGCACAATAAAAGTTTACCAGACTAATTCATGGGATGACAGGACTGACGTATGAGGATTCGTTTGGATGAAAATCACTCAAGTTTAGAATGATGAAGTAGGATGTCACCGAAACGAGTAAAATTCTAAAAGGTACGAACAAGGTAAATGCAGGAAGGATGCTTTCAATGACCAGGGCGTCCAAACCATAGACGGTTGGGAGGTGGCGTCACTTCTAAGAATATGGGTAGTCCATTTAAGACTGGTTACTAAGTGAAATTTGATGCCACAGAACGTAATTGAAGCCAGAATGTGGAATGTTGACAGATGAAGATTTCTAAAGTTTTGAGGCAAGAGGGATCATAAGGTGTAGGCCTAAAGAAGTAGCAGGTTACTGTGGGGAGTGATCATATAAGATCATGATGAATTATAGAGAAGGATCAAACATCACAACAAGCCAGGCCAGTTCTAATATTTCATATTTCCATTCTGTTAAAGGTGGGATATGAAGACCAATTGTTTTTAACTGACGCAGATATCAGTAACATATTGTCTAGATTTAAAAAATAATTCTGTAAGCACTTACCAAACAGTAACCGGGGAGCAATTTTAGCATATGAACTTCAGCAATTTGATGAGGTGCAAAGTAACTTTTGAGATTCGTACACTGGCTGTTCTGTATCTCAATTTCAATTCAGTTCTCAAATTGCTGAATGTTCTGACAAAAACAAGATAGTATGTATGAAATAAGTAAACGTCTTTAAAATGTTGCTAATACTGGGTGGAGGGAGTGGTAAGAAAGTGTGGGGAAGGGGAGCAGTGAGAAAAACAATGGGTCGGGTTTTTGTTGAGGGATTGGCCACGAATGACCCCAAATTCCAAAACTCCCGCGACACGCTATCCTGTTCAGGAGTCCTGTCCCTCCACTTCCTGCTCCATTCTTTCCGTCTCTGACAAATTTACAGCAAGGTCAGTGATAGAGGTGTTCATGGGGTACACTTTCCCACCAATTCCAGTCACGAATACACTCCCAGGCGTCTCCCAACAACATTACATCCTCATAGACCACCGCAATCATTTCAAACAATATCACTTATTTTCAGCTCTATTCACACTAAAGATAGATCAACCAACCGTAACCTGATAAATTTAAAAAAAATAAAACTGAAACATGAATAGCGGTCGCTGACGGGGGCCTGTTTCTGAGAAGAAGACTCATGCTCTCTGTGGCTTAATTGGCGATCCCAGATAAACTATGTTTGGTTCCAGAATCATTTCATGACCAAACCTGTAACCTCTAACTGGGCTATAGAATCTGGCGCTTCCCTCCCCTTTAGCCCTCACTCAACGATTGTCGATTGGAGACAACAACATTTCGTTCCACTGAGCACTCGCCGCGAGCATGCTCACAGTTCATGTTAACCCTCTGCATACTGCAGGATCCATCCCAAGTGATGACGTATAATGTTCAACAGCGAAGAAGAGGCGGTCCTACAGGATCAAGCTGGAGGCACTGGTCCTCCAACCAATCAGAGAATCTCATGGGCTCGCTGGGCGGTCTGATAAATCCGAGAATGTTGCTTGTCTAAAATAATCTGACCAGAACATCCACACACCAATGCTCAATCAAAGTTCGCTTGAAAAATTCTTCCAGTTCAAAACACAATTGTTAATGATGACTCTGTTCCCTTTCCCGCAGACGAAAGTGAGGACTGCAAATGCTAGAGATCAGAGTCAGCATTAGAGTCGTGCTCAAAAAGCACAGCAGGTCACGCAGCATCCGAGGATCATGAAAATCGAAGTTTCAGGCAGGCACCCTTCATCAGTAACCTTTCACGCAGCCAATTTATGATCAATATTGCTACTATCCCTTCTATTCCTTCATCCCCAGGTTTCATGCACAGCGGTCTCACAGAACTTTTGTCTTTTGTTTTGCCAATCTACATTTATCTGATCATTTTGGATTAGCATCATCAAGACTTCTTTTTACCTCATCAAAAAAATCGGCAGAAAGTTCACCACAATTTTCTGTGAACAATTCTATTTTAACTTTCCTGAATGAAACACATATTTCTTCACGTGGCACCTCATTTTGTCTGGTATGACCGTTTGCAACATGTTTCATACAGCTTTAAACGGTTATCCTGTCAGTACTGAATTAATTGACAAAACGTTTCTCATGGCAAACTGAAAGCGTGCATACATTTTAAAGATGAGGAAATGTGTCTGAATGAGTTGTGACTTGGACATTAGTTATCGTGAATACAAAGTAAAGTCAATCAGGTTGTGATGGTGTTGACCTCTACCACACTTTCAGAAGCTGCCAGACAAGCTGAATACTTCAAGCATTTTCTGTGTTTTTTTTAAATATATATCAGATTGCCAGTATTTGGCTTCTGCACTTGAACTTGGGACAAAAGGGATGAAAAGTGGGTCGAAAGCAGGAGCAGTCACCTCCTTCAGTCATGCAAAACCCAGCTCTTCCTCTGGTTTTTGTAGTTTTGTGACAACACTAACTGGCATGAATATTGGATTTTAATGATCAGCTAAGTATTTACATGTTACACTTTCAGTCCAAATATGGAAGAAAAAAAAGCATCAATTTATATCAATTTCACAAGTTATGTGTGCATGTCCAGGTCATAATTCTACTTTTAAGGGGAAGGCAGCATTTCATATTGGTAACAGTAAATGCTAACGATTCGCAGGCCATGGCTGTGAGAGCACGGAATCCAAATGACTGGACTTCCAGGGACAGTCGCTGTTTCTATCAACATGGACACTGTCTGATTCGGCATTACAGTCTCCCATCCTTCTGCTCATGATGCCTTCAGTTCTGTCTTGGTTTTGTTCCGACTGGTTTCTAATGCACGGGCTATCCAATCATCTATTATGTTGCTTTTTCTAAAGAGTGAGGATCCTTCTCTCAGAGCACACTGGCTCCGTAGTTCAATGCTTAGGTAGAGGAGGAACACAGACAGGGGAATGGCTGAATGCTTCCTTTCTTTGCTGAAACCAAACTCTGGTGTTGGAATTTGAAATGGGACAAAATAAGCCAATTGAGTGCAATCCTATTTTCTGGCTGATCTCTCCAAAGGCCACAGTCACTTCGTCAGAACGTGTCTGTGTGTTTGCCTCTGTAAGGGAAATGGGGTTTAGATCACCGACGGGGTGTGAACACAGGTTATCCATCTTAAACTTCAGTCGGATACATTGCAAAACGTGCCGGGATGATAGCATTACGACGAGTGCTTGAAACATTTGAGAACACAACGGGAGAGGCCAAGAGCTGAAAACTTGGATGATGGGCCTCTTTCCATTCTGTAACCAGTCGATGACTTGCTCAAACTTATGTACTGATAAATTAAACGCCATATGCTTTGGCATTAAAAAGCAGTTCAACACCTTGCGAGGAAGCACTGGTGGTGTATTGGTTAAGAGTCGGTGTTTTCTTCACTGCGGCCAGGGTTGGGTGCCTGGTCAGGGAATCAGGTTATATTGTTGCTGAGAGTGACAACAACGACAGTGGAGCAGCTCTGATGGGAATGCTTCAATAACTCAGATCAGTTCATGCCTCGAGAACATCAGAGTTCATGTCCCTGCTCCTTCAAGAAGGGGAAGGCACCTTGACATTCTCTGCTCATTCGGTCAGTTCATCCTTCATTCCCCTAAAGATTCACAGATTTGAAACGGGGCTCTTTTTAATTGTTTCCTTAAAACTCCCACGGGTTGCAGGTATTGGATTGGTTTGAAATTGATAATGTGCACAAGCGCTGCGTGCGAGATGGTCCTACCTTCCTCTCCTCTCTTCCCCTCCTCTGACAGCGGTCTGAGGTTGACTCTGATATTCTCGGTTGCAGTCATCGATTGGAGACATTAATCGGTATATTAAAAAGTGCCACAAATAATTCAAACAGAATTAATTTCTTTCAAATGCTCTGGCTACAAAGTACTCAGAAACAGCTCATTTTTGAGAGATATTTAGGAAAACCGAGTTTAAGAAGATAAACAACTTGCTTTGCAAGATGATTCCAATGAAGACGTCAATTCTTTTGAACGATTCGGTGGAATTTTAGTTCTTTCTATTACCACAGACACATCTTGCGAGAGTGAAAAATGCCTCAGTAGGGACCGACTTTCAGAAAATTAGGAATTTAACCATTTGGCTACTTCTTCCTTCACTTTAGACTTGAAAACCAGAGCCTGTTTACGTAAGCAAAGATGTAAACAGGCAGCAGGCTGCCATTCGAGGACAGGCCAAGCCGTTTAGAATTGATACACGCTGAACGTATACCTCCTGAGGCAGCCTGGCTTCCTGTAATCTCCTATCATCCTGCCTGTTTACTTTGGATTCCTCTAGTTGTGTTGTCGTTACATAGGAAGAGAAGCATTAAGCCGCTTCCCGTACGTCTCCTCCCCAACTGTTTCCCCGTTACTCTACGGCTTCTATTCTCTCAAGTTGCTCTTCCTGCCAAACTGGAGCATTCTTCGCGTCAGCTGCTTGTTATCCACATGTTCCTCGAAGGAGAAACACAGAAGTGGAATTTCAAACTCAAACAGATTAGCCCTGGAGAAAACTACTTCACGCTTTTTCATCAGAAATAATTACCACCCTGTCTAACCCTATGATTATCTTATATGTCTCTATGAAGTCACCTCTCAACCTTCTTCTCGCCCACATAAACAGCGTCAAGTCCCTCAGCCTTTCCTCGTAAGACTTTCCCTTCATAGCAGGCAATATCCGAGGAAATCGGCATGCTTTCCAAAGTTTCCACACCCTTCTTATAATGTGGTGAACAGAACTGTACACGATACTCCAAGTGCGGCAGCACCAGAGTTTGTACAGCTGTCGCATAACCTCATGATTCCGAAACTCGATCCCTCTATTAATGAAAGCTAAAACACTGTATGCCTTTTTAACAACCCTGTCAACCTGGGTAGCAAATTTCAAGGATCTCTGTTCCTGAACATCTCCACTTCCAAGATACTTACCATTAGCACAATACTTTGCATTCCGGTTACTCCGACCAACAAGAATCACCTCACAATTGTCCGCATTAAACTCTATTTGCCACCTCTCAGCCCAGCTCTGTAGCTTATCTATGTCTCTCTGTAAACTACAACATCCGTCGTCACTATCCACAACTCCAGCGACCTTAGTGTCGTCTACAAATTTACTAACCCACCCTTCTACGCCCTCATCCAGGTCATTTATTAAAATGAAGAGCAGCAGTGGATCCAACACCGACCCTTGCGGTACACCACTGGGAATTGGTGTCCAGGATGAACATTTCCCATCAACCACCGCCTTCTATCTTCTTTCGGCAAGCCAATTACTGATCCAAACTGCTATATCTCCCATAATCCCATTCCTCCGCATTTTGTGCAACAGCCTACTCTGAGGAATCTTATCGAACGCCTTGCTGAAATCCAGATACACTAAATGAACCGGTTTACTCTCATTTACCTGTTTGGTCATCCTCTCAAAGAGCTCAATAAAAGTTGTGAGGCACGACCTACCCTTCACAAAACTGTGCTGACTATCTCTAATCAAGTTATTTTTTTCCAGATGATTATAACTCCTGTCTCTTATAACCTTTTCCAACATTTTACGAACAACTGAAGTAAGGCTCACTGGTCTGTAATTACCAGGATTGTCTCTACTCCCCTTCTTGAACAGGTGAACCACATTTGCTATCCTCCAGTTTCTGGCACTCTTCCTGTGGACAATGACGATTTAAAGATCAATGTCAAAGGCTCGGCAATCTCCTCTCTGGCTCCCCAGAGGATCCTAGGATAAATCCCGTCCGGCCCAGGGGACTTATATACATTCACACTCTGCAGGATTTCTAATACCTCTTCCTTGTGAACCTCAATCCCACCTAGTCTAGTAGTCTGTATCTCAATATTCTCCTCGACAACATGGCCGTTTTCTAGGAGATTAATGTCGAAAGATATTCATTTAGTGCTTCCCCTGTGCCCTCTTCTCCACACACAACTTCCCACTACTCTCATTGATTGGCGATAATCTTACTCTTGTCATTCTTTTATTCTTTAAATACCTGTAGAAAGCCTCAGGGTTTATGCTGGCCCTATCCACCAACAACGTCTCATGTCTCCTCCTGGTTCTTCTGAGCTCACTCTTTAGGTCTTTCCTGGCTGTCTTGTAATCGTCAAGCGGCCTAACTGAGCCTTCACATCTCATCCGAACATAAACCTCTTTCTTCATCGTGACCAGAGATTCAACTTCCTTCATAAACTACAGCTCCCACGCTCTACAGCTTCCTCCATGCCTCACAGGTGCATACTTATGTTAGACACTCAGGAGCTTTTCCTTGATTAAGCTCCACATTTCTAATGAGCCCAAAACCTGCAGTTTCCTTCCCCATATGATGCTTCCTAAATCTTGCCTAATCGCAACGTAATTGCCTTTTCCCAAGCTGTAGATATTGCCCAGTGGTATGTATCGGTCCGTTTCTATCACTAAAGTAAACATAACAGAATTGTGATCGCTATCACCAAAGTGCTCACCTATTTCCAGCTCTAACTCCTGGCCGCGCTCATTACACAGTACCAAATCTAATGTGGTTTCACCCCTTATTGGCCTGTCCACAAACTGTGTCAGGATGCCCTCCTGCACACATTGGACAAAAACGGATCCAACTATAGTACTCGTACTATAGTGATTTCAGTCAATATTTGGAAAGTTGAAGTCCCCCATGACAACTATCTTGTCTGTCTCATTGCTATCGAGAATCATCTTTGCTATCCTTTCCCCAATATCTCTGGTAGTATTCGGAGGCCGATAGAAAGCTCCCAACAGCATGACCTTTCCTTTCCTGTTTATAACCTCAGTCCATACTACCCCAGTTGATGAGTCCCCAAACATCCTCTTTGCAACTGCAATCCTGTCCCTTGACCAATAATGCCACTTTTACCATCTTCTCTGTTTAGATTAGATTAGATTACTTACAGTGTGGAAACAGGTCCTTAGACCCAACAAGTCCACACCGACCCTCCGAAGAGCAACCCACCCAGACGCATTCCCCTACACCTAACACTCGGGGCAATTTAGCATGGCCAATTCACATAACCTGCACATCTTTTGGACTGTGGGAGGAATCCAGAGCACTTGGAGGAAACCCACGCAGACACGGGGAGAATGTGCAAACTTCACACAGACAGTCGCCCAAGGTGGGAATTGAACCTGGGGCGTCTGGCGCTGTGAGGCAGCAGTGCTAACCACTGTGTCACCGTTCCGCCTACTGTTCTGACTGAAACATCTAAATCTTGGGACCTGCAACAACCATTCCTGTGCCTGCTCTATCCATGTATCCGAAATGGCCACAACATTGACGTCCCAGGTACCACCCATGCTGCAAGTTCATCCACCTTAATTTGGATGCCCCTGGCGTTGAAGTAGACACACTTCAAACCAACACCTTGCTTGCCGGTGCCATCTTGCATCCCTGATACTTGATTTCGGATCTCCATACTCTCAACCTTTTGTATACTCGAACTACAATTTTGGTTCCCATCCCCTTGCTGGATTAGTTTAAACCCACCCCCAATAGCCTTAGCGAATATCCCCACCCCCAGGATATTGGTACCCTTCTGGTTCAGACGGAGACCATCCTGCTTGTGCAGGTCCCAGCTACCCCAGAAAGAGCCCCAATTATCAAAGAATCCAAAACCCACCAGCCTGCACCATCTCTGTAGCCACGTGTTGAACTCTAATCTCTTCCTATTTCTCGCCTCACTAGCTCGTGGCACGGGCAACAAAACAGAGACAACATCTCTGTTCGTCCTAGCTCAAAGCTTCCATCCTAGCTCCCTGAATTTCTGCCTTAAATCCCCATCTCTCTTCCTACCTATATCGTTGGTGCTCGATAGACCATGACCTGTGGCTGCTCCCGTTCCCAGTTAAGAATCCCAAAAACACGATCAGAGACATTATGAACCCTGGCACCTAGGAGGCAACACACCAAACGTGAGTCTCTTCCGTCCCCACAGAACTTTCTATCTGTCCCCTAACTATGGAGTCCCCAATGAATACTGCTCTGCTCCTCTCCCCCCTTCCCTTCTAACCAGCAAGGATAGATACTGTGCCATAGCCCGGTGCCCCACTGATTTCCCCTGGTAAGTCGTCCCCCACAATAGTATTCAAAACGGTATACTTATTGTTGAGGGGAATGGCCACAGGGGATCTCTGCAGTGCCTGCCAGTTGCACTTCCGTCCCTTGACTCTTACCATTTTGCCTTTTACTTGTACCTGAGGAGTGAGTACCTCCCTGTAACTCCCCTCAATAACCCTCTCTGCCTCCCGAATGATCCAAAGTTCATACAGCTCTAGCTCCAGTTCCCTAACGAGGTTTTCGTGGAGCTGGATTTGGGTGCACTTCCCGCAGATGTAGTCAGCAGGGACACTAGTCATGAGCCTCATCTCCCACATTCGGCAGGAGGAACATTCAAATGACCTCACCTCCATTCCCACGATTCTAAATTCCCAAAGAGACTGTTGAAAAAACAAAGAATAAAAAAAACTCGTTATCTTACCAATCTTACATTACCCACACCTCAACCCACCTATCACACTCTCAGATACCTTGTCTCCTCCTATTTGTCTCTGTACCTCCTCGGCTCAAAAGCCTCATTCCAAATGAAGAGCTCTTGCCTGAAACGTCGATTCTCCTGCTTCTCGTGTGCGACCTGCCCTGCTGTGCCTTTCCAAGTCCA
The DNA here is from genome assembly GCF_037043375.1 of Chiloscyllium plagiosum. Classification (NCBI taxonomy): domain Eukaryota; kingdom Metazoa; phylum Chordata; class Chondrichthyes; order Orectolobiformes; family Hemiscylliidae; genus Chiloscyllium; species Chiloscyllium plagiosum. Next base: position 92,806,540 of record NW_028270159.1, on the reverse strand, counting down.
CAATCTCTACTCAGTGGCGAGGCAGTGGATTTGTGTTGGGGACTGAGGATAGAGGCCTCAATTTTGCACAATTCAATTGTAGGAAATGTCTGCTCCAACAGAACATGATATCAGAGAAGTCCGGACAGTGTTTGACCTCGAGCGAACAGGGATTTGATGGTGATCACATCCACCTGGTAATCTGCTCTTTCGCAGAAGTGGAGGCTGTGTGTCTGAAAGATTCTTGCAAATTTCCTGTCAAATTGTTGGTGCCTAAATCCCTTAACTTCAATTCTAGCTTCAGGCACAATCCACAGTCTGTGAGAGACTCTTTCTCATTCTCTTGACTTTAAAAAATTTATAACATCAATTTCACAGCATATTAGAAGGGGTAGTTTTAATAAACAATCCATGATAAGATGAAGTCGCGCAATTTATCCGAAATAGAACTTGATCAGAGTTTGAACGTGGAAGGAAAAGGCTCCGGTTACGGTGGGAGACATCCTTCACTTGTGTGTGTGGACAAGGCTTCTGCACCCACCAGAGCTCACAAACTACAATTGTAGTCATATTTAAGTGAGACTGTAGACAAGTGATGATTCATTTCTCCATCTGAGCTGAAACCCCATGAAAGCAATGTCACCAGGAACAAGCTCAATGTGTGGGAAGGGCTACACTCCTTCTCTGACCCACTGCGACACCTGCTCGATCACAATGACGAGAAATCATTTCAAAGTCTGGATTGCGGAAAATGCGATAACACATCCTGTGATTGGATTATCCAACACCATGCTCATACTAATGAGAAACCTTTCATCTGTCCAGACTTTGGAAAGTATTATCATACCTCTGTGTAGTTGATGCATAGGAAATGTGCTCACACGAATGAATGTCCTTTAGAACTTCTGGGGACCTGGCGTCCGATCCACGTGCTCATCCAGAGGACAGACATCTTCAATTCCACAACTGTGGGATGTGCTGCAAATGTTCGATCGATGTGAAGTCCCATCAACATTACTAACAGGTCTTTTCAACGCCCAGACGGTGATAAGTGTTGCAAATGTTCCTGGGGACTGACATGGCATCAACGTATTCACAAAGAAGAGACCCTTTAAATGCTGAGATTGTGGTAATCACTATACAAGTTCCTTGGGATCGTTTAATCATGAACGTCTTCACATTGTGGAGAGACTATCAAATATCCGGTGTGTGGGATGTGCTCTCCAGTCTCTGCAGGACTGATGTTCCATCGACATTTTCACAAGTTGAGAGACACATCAATTGTTTTCATTGTGGGACTCGGTTGGACGATCATCTCAACTCTCAGTACACCAACGAGTTTGCAATGGGAAGAACGTATTTACATGCTTCATTTGAGAAAAACAGTTAGCTCACGCATCGACCCTGCTGAGACCGCAGAGAGATCGACTGGGGGAAGGAATTCACTCACTCATCGAGCCTGCTGAGAGAGCTCAGAGCGCAGAGTTCAACTGCGATTGGACTTTGTTGTTCGTGACATTCAGGATTGAAAGCAAAGTTTTAATATTTTAGATAAATCTCAAACAAAACAATTTTGTATTCAATACCGTACGAGAGGTCAATATAAGGATGGGATTCCATAGTACTTGAAGCATCAACACAGGTTCTTAAGGACAAATGTAATAGAATTCTATGAGGAGGTAATGAGCAAGTGAGAAACAGTATATTCTGTGAATGTGATCAGCTTGAATTCGCAGCTGGTATTTGTCAAGGTGCAGTATCGGAAGCTGCGAAATAAGGGTCTATGGTGTCAGGGGCAAAGTACTGTCATGACTTGAGTTTTGGCTGACCGGCTGAAAGCAGTTGGGTGAAAGGGTCTTTTCCAGGATGGCAGCGCGTGACGTGTGGGGTTCAGCAAGAGTCAGTTTTGGCACCACAACTATTCCCGTTATGTGTGACTGATTGGGTCAAAGGACCTGAGAGTTTTGTTGATATTTTGCAGAATACACAACAACAGGTGGAAGGACAGATGGTTTTGAGCAAGTGGGCAGGCTGCAGAATGACATGGACTTGCTGAATGCTTGGATAAAAAATTGTTGCAGTTAGAACACTGTGTGGAAAAGAGTGAGGTCATAGAACATAGAACATAGAACATAGAATAGAACATAGAACAATACAGTACAGAACAGGCCCTTCGGCCCACGATGTTGTGCCGAACTTCTAACCTAGATTAAGCACCCATCCATGTGCCTATCCAAATGCCGCTTAAAGGTCGCCAATGGTTCCGACTCTACCACTCCCACGGGCAGCGCATTCCATGCCCCCACCACTCTCTGGGTAAAGAACCCACCCCTGACATCTCCCCTATACCTTCCACCCTTCACCTTAAATTTATGTCCCCTTGTAACACTCTGTTGTACCCGGGGAAAAAGTTTCTGACTGTCTACTCTATCTATTCCTCTGATCAGCTTATAAACCTCTATCAAGTCACCCCTCATCCTTCGCCGTTCCAACGACAAAAGGCCGAGAACTCTCAACCTATCCTCGTATGACTTCCTCTCCATTCCAGGCAACATCCTGGTAAATCTTCTCTGCACCCTCTCCAAAGCTTCCACATCTTTCCTAAAGTGAGGCGACCAGAACTGCACACAGTACTCCAACTGTGGCCTAACCAAAGTCCTGTACAGCTGCAACATCACTTCACGACTCTTGAATTCAATCCCTCTGCTAATGAACGATAATACTCTATAGGCCTTCTTACAAACTCTATCCACCTGAGTGGCAACCTTCAAAGATCTATGTACATAGACCCCAAGATCCCTCTGTTCCTCCACATGACTAAGAACCCTACCATTAACCCTGTATTCTGCATTCTAATTTGTTCTTCCAAAATGGACAACCTCACACTTGGCAGGGTTGAACTCCATCTGCCACTCCTCAGCCCAGCTCTGCATCATATCTAAGTCCCTCTGCAGCCGACAACAGCCCTCCTCACTGTCCACAACTCCACCTATCTTCGTATCATCTGCAAATTTACTGACCCACCCTTCGACTCCCTCATCTAAGTCATTAATAAAAATTACAAACAGCAGAGGACCCAGAACTGATCCCTGCGGAACTCCACTTGTAACTGGGCTCCAGGCTGAATATTTACCATCTACCACCACTCTCTGCCTTCGACCGGTTAGTCAGTTTTCTATCCAATTGGCCAAATTTCCCTCTATCCCATGCCTCCTGACTTTCCGCATAAGCCTACCATGGGGAACCTTATCAAATGCCTTACTAAAATTCATGTACACTACATCCACTGCTCTACCCTCATCCACATGCTTGGTCACCTCCTCGAAGAATTCAATAAGACTTGTAAGGCAAGACCTACCCTTCACAAATCCATGCTGGCTGTCCCTAATCAAGCAGTGTCTTTCCAGATACTCATAAATCCTATCCCTCAGTACCCTTTCCATTACTTTGCCTACCACAGAAGTAAGACTAACAGGCCTGTAATTCCCGGGGTTATCCCTATTCCCTTTTTTGAACAGGGGCACAACATTCGCTACTCTCCAGTCCCCTGGTTCCACCCCCGTTGCCAGTGAAGACGAGAAGATCATTGCCAACGGTACTGCAATTTCCTCTCTTGCTTCCCACATAATCCTAGGATATATCCCGTCAGGCCCGGGGGACTTGTCTATCCTCAAGTTGTTCAAAATGTCCAACACATCTTCCTTCCTAACAGGTATCTCTTCTAGCTTACCAGTCCATTTCACACTCTCCTCTTCTACAATACGGTCCCTCTCGTTCGTAAATACTGAAGAGAAGTACTTGTTCAAGACCTCTCCTATCTCTTCCGACTCAATACACAGTCTCCCACTACTGTCCTTGATCGGACCTACCCTCGTTCTCGTCATTCTCAGGTTTCTCACATACGCATAAAATGCCTTGGGGTTATCCTTGATCCTATCCGCCAACGATTTTTCATGCCCTCTCTGAGCTCTCCTAATCCCTTTCTTCAGGTCCCTTCTGGCTATCCTGTATCCCTCCACTGCTCTGTCTGAATCCTGTTTCCTCAACCTTATGTAAGCCTCCTTCTTCCTCTTTACCAGACATTCAACCTCTCTCGTCAACCAAGGCTCCCTCACACGACCATTTCTTTCCTGCCTGATAGGTACATACATATCATGGACACGTCGTATCTGCTCTTTGAAAAAGTTCCACATTTCCACCACATCCTTCCCTGACAGCCTATGCTCCCAACGTATGCTCCTCAAATCCTGCCTGACAGCATCGTAATTTCCCTTCCCCCAATTATAAAATCTACCTTGTTGTGCGCACCTATCTCTCTCCATAACCAAGGTGAAAGTCACAGAATTGTGGTCACCATCACCAAAATGTTCACCCACTAACAAGCCCGCCACTTGTCCCGGTTCATTACCGAGTACCAAATCCAATATGGCCTGCCCTCTGGTTGGACAATCTACATACTGCGTTAGAAAAGCTTCCTGGACACACTGCACAAACACCGCCCCATCCAATCTACTTGATCTAAAGAGCTTCCAATCAATATTTGTGAAGTTGAAGTCGCCCATGACTACGACCCTGTGGCTTCTGCACCTTTCCAAAATCTGTTTCCCAATCTGTTTCTCCACATCTCTGCTGCTATTGGGCGGCCTATAGTAAACACCCAACAAGGTGACTGCACCTTTCCTATTTCTGACTTCAGCTCATACTACCTCCAGAGGCAGATCCCCCTCAAACTTCTTTTCTGCAGCCGTTATACCATTTCTAATTAGCAATGCCACCCCCCCTCCTTTTTTCCCACCCTCCCTAATCTTACTGAAGCACCTGTAACCAGGAACCTCCAACAGCCATTCCTGTCCCTCATCTATCCACGTTTCCGTGATAGCCACAACATCGTAGTCCCAGGTACCGATCCACGCCTTAAGTTCACCCACCTTATTTCTGATACTCCTTGCGTTGAAGTATACGCACTTGAGCCCATCTCTGTGTCCGCAAGTAGTCCCTGTCAGTGCTACCTTCTCCACAACCTCCCTACAGTCTTGGGCATCCTGACACACAACTAGCTTACTTGCTGGACTACAAGTCCGGATCCCATCATGAAGTAATGGCATGATTAGAGGCATAGACCATTTTGTGACGGGGAAAGGCTTCAGAGATCCCTCGGTTAAAGACACTTGAGAGATCTAGTTGAGGTTTCTCTTATGTTTAACATGCAGGTCCTGTTGGCCGTTCGGAGGGTAAATGCAATGTCGGCATTCATTCAGGCGAGTTAAGAACCAGCTGCAGATGTTTACAACTGACGCGATAAGAGGCTCCCGTCAGAAGAATTTGGATTATCTGGAATAGCTTTTACCCTCATATCTCAGGGGAGATATATTATGAGTGGTGGATAGGAGGTTTTCAATGGCTGACACAATGGTAGCACTGCTGTCTTCCAGCCTAAGCAACGCTGGTTCAATTTCTTCATCGGGCGACTGTCTGCAGTTTGCACGTTCTTTCCATGTCTACGTGAGTTTCCTCCACAGAAGAAAAATACGTTGTTGACGTCATTTGGCCATGGGAAATGCAGAGTTACAGGAATCGGGTAGAGGTGTGAGCTTATGTGCAATGATCTTCGTATGTTTCATGGGTTCTTCTTGGGCTGATTTGCCTTTTCGCACATTGTCAGGATTCTATTAAAACAACGTTGATCACAGGGATGAAGGACTTGTCGTCGAAGAATGATTTTTTAAAAAAAATCACAGTTTCCATGTAAACATACGATATCAAGACTATCTCTTGAACAATATGAGGAGTAGAGGGGCATTCTTCAAAGGAAATCATGAAGGCAAAGCGAGAATATTAGATAGCCTTAGCACATAAATTTAAGTATAAAGTAAAGATATTTTATAAGTATATTCAGAGCTAGAGAACAAATCGGATCCCAGAATGATGCAAGAACTCACATTTGTCTTGCACCTCAGCAGATGGGAGAGATACTAAATGTTCATTTCACATTTGTGAACGAAATAGAGGCTGCAAACATTGACGTTTTGAAAGTAGTTCACACTGAAAAAAGGAAGTTCAGGAAGACTTGGAAAATATAAAGTTGGATATTTCTCTGGGATCTAATCTCGGGCAGCAAGGGCTTTGTGGGAAAAAGGGCAATAAACTGTTGGGCCCTTGGTAGAAATATTTTGCATCATCTATTACTGCGAGTGACGTGCCCAATAAATAGGGTGTAGGTTTGTTGAGGAAGGGATGAATGGATAAAACGAAAATGATATACCTGTGAGGCTTGCTAAAGTCGTGGGTAAGTTGTTGGAAGCAATTCTGAGCAATCAGATTTATAAGTATTTTGAGAGACGAGTAAGGAATAGGGCTAATCAGTTTGGTTTTGTGCGAGGACATTTCTGTCTCACAAACATGGTTGGGTTTTTTGAGGACATAACAAAGAATATTGATGAGGACTAAGTGGTAGGCATTGTTCAGTTGGAATTTAATAAATCCTTTTAAATGGTTCCACAAGGTTTATTAAATTTTAACATAGAATTCAACGTAAGCTTTACAATTCAAGATAAAAATAGTTTAATGGTAGAAGGCATTAACGGTGGTGGAAGGTAGTGTTCTGACTGGAGGACTGTTACCAGCTGTGTTCCACAGGGTTCAATGCTGAGCCCACTTTCGTTTTTCATTCATACAAATGATTTAGATATAAATGTATAAAGCATGGTCAGTGAGTTTGCAGATGAGATCAAGATTGGTAGTAGAGTGGACAGTACAAAAGGTTGTGTCAGATTGTAACAGTAGATTATCAGTAAAAATACTGAAGTAATTTATTTGATTTATTTGATTTCATCTTGGTAATCAAATGCTGGACCGGCAGCTCGAACAAAATCAGAAGCACTGTGGTCAAAGCAAACGTTCACAGTTGAGGAAATACACAGGAATCAGGGTGATGTTACTGAGCAATTGCCTGTGTGTGATAACATCACCCACATGAATACACAGCATTTGGGTTTGCGCAAACAGGTGATCTCGACAAAGAATGTGAATGTCTGTGGAGAAATCGAAAAGGAGATTTATCAGAACAGTCAAAGAAAAGCGGAATATTATATCTAAGTTCAGGGTGGAGAAGTTGAATTTGTTCTACAGAGATCAAAAACGATTCAGGTGTGATTTGTTCAACATACCAAGGTTTTAATACGTTTAGGAAGTTAGAGGAAGAGCAGCTGTTCCCGTTTCATGGGAAACAAATGTATGATATTGTGCAAGAATTACTGCGAGTCAGAAGGTGAAACTTCCATGTTGCTTTTGTCTTAGCGAATAAAGTGGCATGATTTAATCTTGATACATAATTTGGTTTCCATGTTCGAATCTGTAAATCCTCCTCTGACATGGTGTAAAATAATTTTGCAAAGGTCATCTTAGTCAGTCCCTGACTGAAGTTCAGAAAAGAAGAAATATTTCTGTTTTTTTGGAGCTTGCTGTGTTCACATTCTCCCTGCCTCACTCTGTGTAGAAGGACTGAAAGCTTCCCGTCAGTGCAGGTGAGACATTCACAAAACCAACAAATATTGTCACCCACAATGCTTGACTTCAATTGTCACCACTTTGTGATGCGGTAAGTTTCATTAGCAAAGAAAGCACATTTATCACCATGAAGCTTCCTTTCACCCTTTGTCTGCCCGTCCACTCAATTTGAACACTGCTGTTCTGATAAATTTCACCTCTACTCTACTGTTGTTCTTCCGTAATTCGACGGAACCTCGAACCGAATCCTAACTTCATGGTAATTTCTGGTTGTTTATGTTACATCAATGACCAGACCAGAACAAGCTTGCAGGAAATTGAATAACACAAAAAAAAAATTAAAAATATTCTTCCAGAAAATTAACCGACTGCAGAGTCAGAATATGAGAAATGTCAGAGTGCAATGATATTTAGTCCATTTCATAATGCACAGGTATTCCTATCCGAGCTGAGTCTTTGCAAAATGTTTATTTACAATTGTGACAATTCCCTGGGGCAGATCCTCCCTCAATCCACAAAAATGTATGCTGCCGAAAACTATTTCAGTTCAGATTGAAATGGTCCATGATACTTTCCATCAACCCAATGTTTCCTGCACCATGTCAATTGAAGTGTATCCAGATGAGGTTCGAACTCCCAGCCTCTTCTCCCAATGCTCCCTATTCCATGTCAACAGAAGTTGCTCCAGCTGAGTTTGGAGCTCCCAGCCTGGGCGTTTCTCGCACCTCTCTGCCTTCATAGAAGGACTGCATGTTCACGGACTTTGTCACTGGCAGATGGAGTCGAGATCCACACCTTCATTCCACTCCCAATTTCCGATCGGATCTTCGCCATTGCGCCACTAAATTTCTCTGACTCCAGACCTGGGAACCGGTGTGATGTGAGTGTTCAACAGTTGTTACTACGTGGTCCGTCTGCACTGATAAAGTAAAGATGTGAAACTTCGTTGTTATTGAAACTTACATTTCAACAATTTGTGTACTATCGCCTGTACATTTCATTTTTGTTAGAAATCCATTGAACTCAGTCTTCAACATTCTCAATGATGGAATCTCCACAGCCAATGAAGGCATTGAAGATCACGATTGTGCATGTGGTGCCGTCCCTCGCCAATCTCAGCCATTGCATTTATTGCTTTTACTGTTGAGATTTTCATGTGATCGTGTAGTGGTTCGTCCTCTGCATTGTGGCCGAAGCAACCTCCAGTCAAATCCGAGTATCAGTAATGCGCATTTGTTCCATGTTACTCCATATAACCTGTAAAAAACAAACGCAGAAAGGAAACATTCAATTTTAATGTGAAAATACTCACTAAGGCGATGATTTATTTACTTAAAACTTTATCTGCATCGAATCTCGGAGAATTTTCTCCCTTTCACAATCACTATTCTTCCTTTCCATCCCTCCTCCCATGTCTCTGGGGCATTGCACAAATTAACATTCACTTTCACATTGACACCGTTAAGTTAGTGTTGCAGCTATCACTCTTGTTAGGTGAACATGCCCGAATACCACCATGAGGACCTTTAAGCCACTTAATGCAATCAGATAATGTGGTTGGTTATCAATCCTCATGTACAGTGTTTGATTTGCATGGACGAGAGTTCATTGGAGCACTGGGTTCATGAAAGGACACAGAACAGTTTCGAGGGAAAGAGACTTTATTATAAAAGACCAATGTTTGTGAATTCCCCACATTTATTTCAAGTCTTTATTCGTCTCTCACTAGAGTATTATGTACAATGCTGCAATTCACATAAAAGAATCGATATGACAGCTGTGGAAACGGTGCAGAAGTAATTTGCCAATATATTGTCTGGATTGAAGATCTTCAGCTATGATAGAGTTCAGACTGACTGGCCTTGTTTTTGTGAGAGCTGTAGAGATTGAGAGGAGACAGTATTGAGATGTAGGAAATAATGAGTGCAATGGATTGGGTACACTGAACGAAAAATTTCCCTATGATGGAGGGATCAATCAAACGGTAGCCATAGATTTAAGATAAGAGTCATAACTGTTCGAGTAGCTGTACATAGAAAACTTTATCAGCGAGGGAGTGGTTGGAATCTGGACATCACTGTTTGTATGTGTCAGAGCGGCAGAAATTCTCACAATTTTCAGAGATATTTAACTGTGAATTTGTAATGCTTAAGGCATACAACGTTAAATGATGGAAACTGAGATGAGGATAATCAAGCAGGTGTTATTGACAAGAGCATGCACAAGTAGCTTGCAGGCTCAGTTAGCTCTGACATCCACCGTGTGGCGTTTGGTAACCTCAGTTGTGACGTGGGAGGCCCGGGTTCATTTTCCCGCTGGGGCGGCTCTGACTGTTTCAGGGTTTCAAGGTTTGTGTGAAGATCTGCAGTTCCGGTGAAGGGTGCAGATGGTGTGGGGATGTTCGGTGGTTTTGGGAAGTTGTTTTGCAGCCGTTTCCTCCCCTTTCTCGGTGATATCCTCAAGGCAGATGAATCTCGTGTGAAGCGCTGCTGTCCTGCAGCGTTTCGAATTGGTTTGATTTCCTTCCCACAGCTTTCAGTTGCTGGTTCTTGTCGTCCTTTGCATGTCCCAGTATGTTGGGTCCAGATCAACATGTTTTTGGATGTCGTCATTGGATGAGTCTCGTCATTCTAGAAATTCTCTGGCTGCACTCTATTTAGCTTGTCCTATTATTTTTGTTGTTGACCCAGTAGAATTTGTTGTCCTCGTCATCGCTGTGCAGTGCTACTCGGAACAGCTGGTTGTGTTGTTTACTGGATCCTCCAGAAATACTTTGCAACAGTAGATATTGCCGCAGGTCCCTTGCCAAAATCAACGCTAGGAGGACGTGCCATGACCCAACACACCAATCACTCTACATTATAGGTAAAAATAATGTCTCGGCACGTACAGCCAGACTCCTCTGACCACTCGGATTTATGAGACAACATAAACCGAAAGCCACGTTTGACAACAACTCACCAAAAAATGGCCCAATACCCATCATCTGCAGGACAAATTTGGACAAACAATGTTGCACGTAGTGACTGCAGGAAACATTATAAAGGACAGACAACTCACGATACACATTCATGAAGATCAACTTGACACAAAACACCACTGCCAGGTGTCCGCAGTAGGTTGACTCATGACACTGAGTGTCGCTGATTCCGTGGCTCGAAGCTCGGTTGGATGATAGTCTGCAGCAATGGAGAGTGCGTTGCTGAAAAAGTGCAGCAGGTTCGGCAGCATCCAACAAGGAGGAGAATGGACCTTTCTGACATGAATACTTCATCAGGCATTCGGCCAAAACGTCGATTATCATGCTACTCGGATGCTGCCTGACCTGTGTTTTTCAGCAACACACTCTCGAATCTGACCTCCAGTATCTACAGTCCTCACTTTCTCCTCCGTCTGCAGCAATAGTTAGTTCCTTGTGTGAGGGAACTGTTGAGATCACAATGTAAAATTCGTTTGCTGATTGAGATATACAACCTGGTCCGTAACCCAAAAGAGTGTTTTTGTTGTTTTGAGTTTCCTGGCTGTTCAATGTGTGCTTCTGTGATCGCACATATTGCAGTACTCTGGGGAGCGGCTGCAGTTATCTGCGTTCGGAACCGAGATGCTATTGATGCTGTTTGATTTGTTCTTAATTTGTGAAACAGTAACACAGTGACGGATCAACTGACATTGCAAGAAGGCAGACAGGCGTGGAAAATATCGAGGTACTTGTGACATTTGATTAGAGATCACCGAAATCAAGGAGAAAAGAATTTTGAATTCTTTCGAGTCGTGATGAAGAACAACCAGGGAAATAAGTCACCAGCGGGTACAGTTTACAGGGCACTCACAGGAACCAAAATGCGAAATAAAACGTACAAAATGACGTAGACAGATGAAGGATGACAGTAATCATGGGTAAACTGACTTCCACTCCCCAGGTCCCCTAACTCCCACTCCCAGCCCCATTGGAAACAAATGTTAGCGAGCCATAAACATCAACGACATCCATTGGAACGATTCAAGTCTTTTCTAAACTTTCGATTAGACTATTAGTTTCAGTTATTTTTCATTCCTGGGAAACAATCTCTTTATTGTTCGCATTCGGAAATGTAGCCATCCTTTATGTCAGGGAAAGAATATGTTACTAAACTTTGTGCCGTGTATAATATTCCTCTGCATCACACGTTTCTTCTCCTTTCTCTCGATTTTAATAATCATCTCTCTTTTGACTCTTCCGACCAAAGTGCATGACCTCATAATCCGGACATGAAACTGCACTCACCCAACCTATCTATATGCCTATGCATATTGCCATGATCTTATCATAACATGCGCTCCCACGAGTGTGTATTGTCAGCAAATGTGGACACATTTCACACTGCCCCTTGCTCCATGCTATTAACAGAGAGATAATTGAAGCCTTGAACATACCCAGTCTTGACAGGCCTTGGCTATAAATACTTCTACACACTTGCTACCCACTGAATGTGAGAACATCCTCCTCATTTGTTTCTTAAGAGGGTAACGCCTTCCCCTGAGATTAGGATCACTGATCCTGCACTATTCTGGATATGAACAAGAGCAGGACAAACTTTTAAAGTAAAACATAATCTCACTGGCGTTTCCAGTGCCAGTTCTGAGTTTTCTTTTTTGACCTCTGTTTGAACAAACAGCCCTGATTGGCACATTATTATTGACAATGACATATCTGCTTCACAGGTGCTTCAGTGCCTGTGATTAAAGTGGAGCTGAAAGGCGCGATAGAAGTGCATCTTTATTAATCGACCATTGCCGTGTTATTAATCTCTCTGCTCATGAAAAGGGATCCTTCATATTCATTCTATCTCTCATCAATACCAAGCACATTTCCCTCACAGTTGATTTTACATGTTTTCTTGTTGGAAGAGTTATCGCTGCAACTCCAGAAATCTCGCCTAACAACTCGATATGTTCTCAGGTTAGCTCATTTCTTGACATGCAGGAAACTTGCGTTCTGAACAAGAAACGGACCTGACTCAAAACGGACCTGTTTCTCTCTCCACAGATGATAAAGAAAAAGCATGGGATATGGGTTTCACTGATTTTATTTGAAACGAGTTGTCTTTTTCCATTAAACGTCTTCACTCCTCGTCCTCTGGTCAATTACCCTGGTCAGAGGCAGCAGTTCCTCCTGACCATTAATCCGCCCATCCACAGCTCTTTCTCTCACATCATTATAAACGTCCCCAGGAAATTTCCCATCAATCTTATTTGCTCCAAACAAAACATTCCTAAGGTCGTGAATCGCTGTACATGGTGCAAAGCAGAGGATTGTGAAAAGATTCTGGGAACATGTTGCCACTTGTCAAGTGGGAAAACTGTCAACAAGCAAAACAGAAATCCCAGACTCGAGCTTTCTGAATCTTTAGATAATCCTTGGGCCGCGGATTCAGTGGAAAGTGAAGGGTGAAATGGCCGACTGGGCAGAGACAGTTTAGAAATCTTTCCGTTCTTTCGGAGGCCGGTACTTTGACTCTGATGTTCTCCGGACATGAAATGATCTATGATGGTGAAGGATTCTCGTTCCTGTACGTCAGGATGTCAAATCTCATCTCAGCTCCAGCGCAATTCGAAAACGCAGGAACAGATAGGACACTGAAAGGCTGAAGTGAGACAATCCCGGTTGGAAGATAACTGGTTCCGGTGTCATGGGTGCGTCTATAGAGGGTGGGATCAGACTATTACCATGTCTTCACCGTGAAGTTCCCTGGATTTATTTCGGAAAAAGTGCTAATTAAGGATGATTGTCAATATGGGAGGAGCAGGCTGCAGCTTGCATTCGGTAGTCAGTGATGCCGTTGGCTCATCAGTTTCTGTGACGATGTTAGTCAGTGCGTTCGGCTCTTCACTGACAGGTTGCTGTTCTCCTACGACCCAGGAACAGAGCGACAGCTGTTCTCACACCATCTGTTTTGTTTTGTCCTCACAGTTTTGGGTTTTTACCAAGATCAGGGAAATGTTCCACAGAAGGCTCAAAGGGAGAAGTTCCCCGTTTTAGGAGAGCTGTTTCCTGGTGACATATATGTGTTTGCAAAGCATGAGATCAGATTATTCCTATTGTCCACAATGAATGCCCCAGGATTCATTTTGGAAACTTTAACCAATTGGGGACAATTTTCATTCTGCGAAGGGCAGGCGACAGCTTGAATCACTGACAGTCTGCTTTAGAGACCCTGCAAGGGGCCTGCTACAAGGGACTACCTAGTCTCTGTGGAGCAATTAGTCCTCTCGTTTGGCTGTTAATCGAGAAAGTGTACCCACGCATGGAGCGGCCGCTGTTCTTATCCATCCGACTCCTTTGCTGTGCACTTTCGGGTTTTTAATAGGGTCAGGGATATGTACCCAAAAGGAAACCAAATCCAGTGAGGAACCACAAATGCGTTTCTGTATTGTTGACTGGCTCGTTGTGGACACTCGGAATCTAAAACAAAAACAGAAACTAATGAAGGAACTCGGCAGGTTTGCCAGTACCGGTCGGAGAAAACAGAGTTCGGAGAAACTCCTGGAGAAGCTCCGAATCGTTGTCTCTGTTTGTCTCTCCCAAGATGCTGCCAGATCTGTTTAGTTTCTCCTGCAATCTCTACCTTTCTTTTTAACTGAATGACCATTTCAACCATCGAGATTGATTACTCAGACCAAACATGTCCTGACATTTAACCCTGTCGAAACTGTGGTGATTGAATTCAAAGAAACCGAACAATGATTGCCTGTCCCTCAGCTCTACAGGGAGGGAGTACTTGAAACCAGTTTAGTAGCACGCTTCTGCAGATGTGGCCATGTAGTTTAGGCGATGGGCGTTAAATGCAATGTGGATTCCTCATTAAGTTAAGAATTTTGCTGACTGTGATTGAAAGCCGCGAGTGAACTTGATGAGTACTTGTTCTCTGCTTTCTTGTTTGAAATTCAATCGCAGGATTAAGTGAAATGCGTAAAACTCAAATAAGGAACGTTAGGAATCTGCAACTAACTGCCTGTCAGGCTGGAAAAGACAGAAAACTCCAGAGCAGGTAAGACCCATTTAGTTGTACACTTCCATGATTGAATACATTTGCCCCTCTGAACCAATTGACGCCAAATGAGGTAAGAGCAGTTCAGGGGATTGTGTTGGACTGGTGCAGACATAGTGGGCCAAAGGATATTATTGTGCTAGACACTTCCATGGCCAGCTTCGAGGAGGTCATTTTGTCAAGTAACAGGACATTCTTTGCAAAATGTCCCTCGGCGAGGAAGGGTTCGAAGCTACTCTCCCCTGATTTTTCTGTCAGTCATAGTATTCATTGGGACATTTCAATTGGTAATAACTGTTGCGTTGCATATTTGTGGACTCAGTCTATATGATAATGAGGACAACGAGACCTTGATGTTTCATTACCCAGCAGAGAGCAAGCCCTTGCAGCTCACATTCCCTGTCTCTGCTTTTGAAATAAAGATTACTTTCTCGATGTGCCTGTGTTTATATCAAACAACTCATTGACATCGAGACTGGACGTTCAGGGGAAACTGAAGGTGTGACAGGGACAGACATAGAACAAGACGAGACATGAAAGTGTTTAGATTTTGCCGTGTGTCCGTTGTTTTTAGGGAGGACTGTCTGCTGGGCGCTAACCTGTCAGGTCCCAGGAACCAGAGGGCTTGTTGTGGTGGGATTTGTGTTATTGAAAGTTTCACATGAGAAGCGTTTGGGACCATTTCAGCTCAGTATCCATTTCATATCGCGGCTCACAGCAACGGTGCACATTTTCTGGCGAAGTGCCTTGTATTCCACTTAAAGCCGCTTTTCTCCGGAGATACTTGTAGACATAAAACACATGGAATGGGTATAATCCTGAGGACTCTGTCACTATCGGGGAATGTGCCTGCGTGACTACCTCTGTATTTGAACATGATAATACGTTCCTATGAGGGGTTACAATTTCAAATCACATAGACAATCTCATTGCTGCAAACTGGGACGAGAATAGATGGATGCCTGATAACGTACGCTTCACGATGGACGAATGGCCCTTCACAACTCCTCCCCCCACGCTTTTTAAACTCGAGGCCAGAGAGAAACTGACCTGACGAGAAAATCGCTTCACAACCTTCCAGAACCTTATTATTGTCCATTCTACTACCAATTTTGCAAACGTACTTACCATGCTTTCTATCTTCCCACCTACATCATTTATTTAAATGAAAAATAAAATGAATGTGCGCTCAGACAATGGGATACCATTGGTAACAGTCCTCCATTCTGAAAACTACCTTCCACCACCATTCTCAGCATCCTGCTATCGAACTAATTTTATATCGAATTGGAATTCGTACATTTAACTTATGTGATTTAACTTTATGAATTAGTCAACCATGTGGAACAGTGTAAAAGCTTTTATTAAAGCCCAAGTGAGCAAACTCTACCACTATGTCCTCATTGATCTTCTTGGTTACGCCCTCAAAAAACTCAATCAATTTTGTGCAAAACCATGCTGATTATCCCGATTCATTCCTTGTATCTAAAAATTAAAATAAATCCTATCGTTTAGAATTGCATTCAACAACTTACCCATGACCATAACCAGACACACAGGTCTATCGATCCCAGACTTCTCCATGAATTCCTTTCTAAACCAAGGCACAGCATTAGCCATCCCCCAGTCATTCGGCGCCTCACTCGTAATAATACATGATAAAAATATTTCTACGAAGGGCCCAACAGTTTCATCCCCTAACTTCCCACAAGTTTCCGGGATACAGGAGATCAGATCCCAGAGAAATATCCAACTTTATATTTTCCAGGTCCTCCAGCACTTCCCCGTTTCAATGTGAACTACTTTCAAAACATCAGTATTTCGGTGTACCAGCCATTTCGTTCTCCACAGTGTAAACTGAGGCGAAATGAACATTAAATGTTTCTCCATCTGCTGAGGATCAAGACATAGGTGAGCTTTTTCATCTTAAAGTGGTCCTATTTGGTCTCAATTTCTTAATGTACTTGCAGAATCTCTTTAGATTATACTTAACTTTATGGTCTGAGGCTATTTAATATTCTCCATTGACCTTTATGATGTCCTCCTCAAGAATGTCCCTCCACTCCTTATATCGTTCAAGACGTTCACTTGAAACCATGTGTTTATAAAGAAGGTGTCACCTCCGTTAAAAAAATTCTTATGACAAGGCCTAAATCCCTGCGATCAACGTTGTTCTAACGGAATACCTAAAATGTGCAAACCGGACATTTTGACCAAGAAACCCCCACGAATCATGCGACGGGAATCGCACCCAACTCACACATCTACCCAATTCCTGTAACTCTGAATTTCCCATGACGAAAGAACGTCAGCCATACATCTTTAGTCTGGGGAGGAAACGCAGGCTGAAACGGACAGGATGTGCCAACTCCAAATTCACATTCGTCCAAAGTAGATATTGAACAAACATCGCGGAGGCTGCAAGACATTCGTACTCACCACTGAGTCAGCCATTATAAACCTCCTTTCCACCACTCAAAACATACCATCACTTAGATATGGGGCCAAAACCTATTCTCAATGTTCCAAATGCAATGGTCCAGAGCCTCCTATTGACTGAGGCCTAAACCCCTGCCCGTGCTTTTTAATTTGCTTGAACTGAACGCCGACATTTTATTTGCCTTCCTAAACACCAACTGAAACTGCATGCTAAACATAAGAGAAAATTGAACTTGGAATTCTTTCTGCTTTCAGAAAATTGTCTATACCTCTACTCTTTCCACCAAACATATGACCTCATATCTTCCTCAAAGTATGGCAACTGTTACGTTTTTCGAAGCACTCACTCCGTTCAAGTCATTCTGCAGCATGCCCGCTTCATCAATAAGATCTGGCCTTCCACCTATTATTGTGTCTTCTTCAAATAGAGCAACAACACCCTCAGTTCCTTTGAATGGATCATTCATACATAATGTGAATAGCTGTGGTGCAAACCCTGACTCATTTGAACTCCATTAGTCACGGGCTGCCATCCTGGAAGAGACCTCTTTACCCAACTGCCTGCCTTCTGCCAGTCATCCAAGCCTCAATCCATGGCCTCTTTTTTGGCAGCTTGCCATACTGCACCTCGACATATGTCTATGGAAATTCAAGCCGGTCACCTCCACAGGCTTGACGTCGTCTCACTTGCTCATTACCTCCTCAAAGCATTCTAATATATTTGTCAAATGTGATTTCTCCTTGACAACCTGTGCTGATGCTTCACGTACTCTATACTCCCATCCTTCCAATGACCTTCAATGCTGTGTTTAACACAAAGTTGATTTATTTGATTGTTATCTAGAATATTAAAACGTTGCTTTCAGAGCTGAATGAGAAGAACAAAGTTCAATCGGTGTTGAGATATGTAAACTCTACGCTGTCTCAGTAGGGTCGATGAGTGAGTGAATTCCATCCCTCAGTGGGATCCCTCTACTCTCTCAGCAGGTTCGATGAGTGACCTAACTGTTTTTCTCACATGGAGCAGGTAAATGCTTGCTGACAACTGCAAAACAGATGGTGTACTGAGAGTTGAGATGATTGCTTGAACCTCTTCCTGGAATAAATACACTTGACACGTCTCTCACAATTCGAAAATATCGGTGGGACATCAGTTCCACAGAGACTAGAGAGCACATCCCACAGACTACATGTTTGAAAGGTCTCTCCTCAATATGAAGACGTTCATGATATACTGTCCCCAGGAACGTTTATAGTGATTAATGTCTATCTTCAGTGTGAACACGTTGATGACACGTTAGTAATCAGGAAAGAGTGCAACACTTCCCGCAGTCAGGGCATTTAGAAAGACCTGTTAATACTGTGTGAAAGGTGATGAGCCATCCGATCGCTCGGACGTTACAGCACGTCCCACAGATTTGGAAATGGAGATGTCTCTCCTCCGGGTGAGCACGTGGATCACACGTCAGGTCTTTATGATTCTTAATGGACTCTTATTTATGTGAGCATATTTCTCAAAGATGAAGCACATTGAGGGTTGATAACATTTTCCAAAATTCGGAGAGATAAAAGGTTCCTCATTAGTATGAGCGAGGTGTTCGGTTCTCCAATCGCTGGACGTTTCAAAGCATTTTCCGCAGTTCAGACATTGAAATAGTTTCTCATCATTTTGAACGAGTAGGTGTCGCAGCAGGTCAGAGACAGAGTGAATCCCTTCCCACACTCTGAGCAGGTGAATGGCTTGTTCCTGGTATCATTGCTTCCACTGGAATTCAGCTCAAACAGGGAGTGGATCCCCACGTTTCCCCAGTCTTTCCTCAGTATGACTACAATTGAGGTGTGTAAGGTCTGATGACAGGTAGAAGCCTCGTCCACACACACAATAAGTGAACGATTTATCTCCTACTGCAACCAGAGCTTTTTCATTTCATGTTCGAAATCTGATCAAGTTGTATTCAGGATAAACTGCGAGGCTTCATCAGATTATGTTGGAGAGGTTGGTTTGTAAATCTTCCCCTTCTAAAATCCTGCGAGACTGATGTTATCCAAAAATGAGAGTGTGAAACCGTCTTTCACAAGACTCTAGATTCTGTCTGAAGATAAGGTCTGAAGGTAAGGGATTTTCGACACGAAGAATTTGAAGAGAATTTTGTCAGAATCTTTCATGTACACAGCCTCCACCACAGAGACGACCGGGTCAGCAGGTGGATATGAACACGATCACCTCCCTGTTCCCTCCAGGTCAAACACTGTCTTGACATGTCTGACATCCAGTCCTGCTGGAACAGGCATTTCTTACAATTGAATCATTGCAAAACTGAGGCATCTGACTTCTGTCCCGAACTCAAAATCCACTGCCTCGCCGCCACTGAGTTGGTAGTGTGATATTGGAAGAACACAGCAGGGCAGGCTGCATCCAATGAGCAAGACAATCGACTTTTCGGGCACGACCCTTCATCAGGAAAGATGCTCGTGAAGCGAGGGGGTAGAGAGACAAAGTAGCTGAGAGTGTGATAGGAGGATGGAGGTGGGGGTAAAGATTATAGGTCGCAGCGCAGGGTAGAGCAGATAGGTGGGAAGGAAGATGGACAGACAGGACAGTTCATGAGAGCGGCAGAAGCCCTGGACCTGAATGAACTTGGCTGTGTGGGAGGGAGAGTTGACATGTTCGGCCAGGAGCCAGTGGTGTTGTTTCGTGCCGGTGTCCCGGGGAAGTTTCCCGAAGTGGTCTGTAATTAGGCATCCGATCTCCTCAGTGTCGAGGAGACTGCAAAGGGAACAATGGATACAGTAAATGACATGCATGGAAATGCAGGTGAAACTCTGATGGACATGGAAGGGTTCTTTGGGGCCTTGGACAGAGTTGAGGGCGGAGGTGTGGATGGATGTTTTGCAAATCTCGGTGTTCGAATGAGAAGTTTGCTGGGAGCGGATGGGAGGGTGGTTTGGCGGGGGCGTGCACCACCAGGAAGTCGAAGAGGGAATGACATTTACAGAAAGTGGGTAGGGGTGGGGAGGGAAACACATCTTAGTTGATGGGTTTCATTTGCAGCTGACGGAAATACCGGAGGATGACATGATGTCTACAGAAGGTGCTGGATTTTAAAGTGATGTAGAAGGGAGTTCCATCCTCGTCTCAGTTGGAGGGGTGAGTTTTGGGAGCGGAGTTGAGGGAAGTGGATGTGATGAGCTGAAAGGCATCATCGACCAAGTCCTAGGAGAAAATGCCTCGCCACTGATTCAATCTCCTCCCTGGTAATTGTCTGAGTCTGAACAGGCACGTCATAACCATGGTGACATACTTCACTTCCTGATGTGTTTTTAACCACATATCCCCAACATCACCATGTCAGCCGACTTGCACTTCATTACATTATTAACTCTTCCACGTCTCTGCTCTTCTGCAGCTCAAACTCTAATCCATTCGTTTGGAAGTCACGGTCATAATACACTTCCATCCGTCCTTTCAAATTCCCTCCCTGCTGTTGTGCTCGTGATGCAAGGAATATGGAGAGAGTGGAGTTGAACACGTGGCTACAGGGATGGTGCAGGAGGGAGGGTTTTGGATTCTTGGATAATTGGGGATCTTTCTGGGGAAGGTGGAACCTGTACAAGCAGGATGGTCTTCATCTGAACCAGAGGGGTACCAATATACTGGGGGGAAATTCGCTAAGACTATTGGGGTGTGTTTAAACTAATCCAGCAGAGGGATGGGAACCAAAATTGTAGTTCAAGTATCGAAAAGTTTCAGAGTAGGGAGGTCCAAAACAAGTTTCAGGGTCGCAGGATTGCACCGGTAAGCAAGACGTTGGTTTGGAGTATGTCTACTTCAACGCCAGGAGCATCTGGAGTAAGGTCAATGACGTTACAGGATTGGTTGGTACCTGGGAATTCGGTGTTGTGGCAATTTCGTAGACACGAATAGAACAGGGACATGAATGGTTGTTGCAGGTTCCAGGATTTAGATGTTTCAGTAAGAACAGAGAAGAAGGTAAAAGAGGGGGGACGTTTGGCTGTGTTGGTCAAGGACAGTATTACAGTAGCAGAAAAGATGTTTGGGAACTCGTCAACTGAGGTAATATGGGCTGAAGTTAGAAACCGGAAATGAGATGTCACCCTGTTGGTCGTTTTCTATTGGCCTCCGAATAGTTCCAGACATGTAGATGAAAGGATAACAAAGATGATTCTCGACAGCAGTGAGAATGACAGGGTAGTTGTAATGGGGGATTTCAACTTTCCAAATATTGACTCGGAACACTATAGTGCGAGTGCTATAGTTGGGTCAGTTTTTGACCAATGTGTGCAGGAGGGCTTTCTCACACAGTATGTAGACAGGCCAACAAGAGGCGAGGTACTGGGTAATGAGCTCGGCCAGTTGTTAGACTTGGAAGAAGGTGAGCACTTTGGTGATAGCGATCACAATTCTGTTATGTTTAATTTTGACAGAGAAATTGATAGGTGTGTACGACTGGGCAAGAGTTACAGCTGGGGGAAAGGAAATTATGATGCGATTAGGCCAGATTTAGGAAGCATAGGATGGAGAAGGAAACTGCAGTGGATAGGCACATTAGAAATGTGGAGCTTATTCAAGGAAACGCGACTGTGTTTCCGAGATAAGTATGTACCTGTCAGGCAGAGTGAAAGCTGTCGAGAGCGGGAGCCGTGGTTTCCGAAGGAAGTAGACTGTCTGGTCAAGAGGAAGAAGAAGGCTTATGTTAGGATGAGGGGCGAAGGCTCAGTTAGGGCGCTTGAGGGTTACAAGTTAGACAGGAAAGACCGAAAGAGAGAGCTCAGGTGAGCCAGGAGGAGACATGAGAAGTTTTTGGCGGATAGGATCATGGTCAACACTAAGGCTTTCTATCGGTATTTAAGGAATAAATGAATGACGAGAGTAAGATTTTGGCCAATCAGCAATAGCAGTGGAAAGTTGTGTGTGGAGTCAGAGGAGATGGGGGAAGCACTAAATGAATACTTTTCAACAGTATTCAGTCTAGAAAACGACAATGTTGTCGAGGAGAATACTGAGATACAGGCTACTAGACTAGGTGGGATTGAGGTCCACAAGGAGGAGGTATTAGAAATCCTGCAGAATGTGAAAATAGATAAGCCCCCTGGGCCGGATGAGCTTTATCCTAGGATCTTCTGGGAAGCCGGGGGGAGATTGCCGAGCGTTTGTCATTGAACTTTAAATCGTCATTGTCTACAGGAATAGTGCCATGAGACCTGAGGATAGCAAATATGGTTCCCATGTTCAAGAAGGGGAGTAGGGACAGTCGTGTTAATTTTAGATCAGTGAGCCTCACTTCAGTTGTTGGTAAATTGTTGGAAAAGGTTATAAGTGATAGGATTTATAACCATCTGGAAAGGAATAATTTGTTCAGGGATAGTCAGCATGGTTTTGTAAAGGGTAGGTCGTGCCTCACAAACCTAACTGATTTCTTTGAGAAGGTGACCAAGCAGGTCGATTGGAGTAAACCGGTTGATGTTGTGTATATGGATTTCAGCAAGTCGTTCGATAAGGTTCCCCACAGTAGGCTATTGCACAAAATGCGGAGGAATGGGATTTTGGGAGATGTAGCAGTTTGTATCAGTTATTGGCTTGCTGAAAGAAGACAGAGGGTGTTGGTTGATGGGAAATGTTCATCCTGAAGTCCAGTTACCAGTGGTATACCGCCAGGGTCGGTGTTGGGTCCACTGCTGTTCGTTATTTTTTATAACCGACCTGGATGAGGGCGTAGAAGGGTGGGTTAGTAAATTTGCAGACGACACTAAGGTCGGTGGAGTTGTGGATAGTGATGAAGGATGATGTAGTTTACAGAGAGACATAGATAAGCTACCGAGCTGGGCTGAGAGGTGGCAAATGGAATTTAATGCGGACAAGTGAGAGGTGATTCGTTTTGATCAGAACAACCGGAATGCAAAGTATTGTGCGAATGGTAAGTTTCTTGGTAGTGTAGGTGAGCAGAGAGATCTCGGTGTTCAGTTAGAGAGATCCTTGAAATTTGCCACCCAGGTTGACAAGTTTGTTAAGAAGGCATACAGTATTTTAGCTTTTATTAGTTGAGGGATCGAGTTCTGGAACCATGAGGTTATGCTACAGCTGGACAAAACTCTAATGCGGCCGCACTTCGACTATTGTATACAGTTCTGGTCACAACATTATAAGAAGGATGATGAAGCTTTGGAAAAGGTGCAGAGCAGATTTACTCCTACGTTGCATGGTAT
This sequence comes from Chiloscyllium plagiosum, assembly GCF_037043375.1. NCBI lineage: Eukaryota > Metazoa > Chordata > Chondrichthyes > Orectolobiformes > Hemiscylliidae > Chiloscyllium > Chiloscyllium plagiosum. The sequence continues at coordinate 92,783,363 of NW_028270159.1, read as the reverse complement.
GAAGGGAAGGTCTTACGAGGAAAGGGTGAGGGACTTGTGGTTGTTTTCGTCAGAGAGAAGAAGGTTGAGAGGTGACTTAATAGAGACATATAATATAATCAGAGGGTTTAGATAGGGTGGACAGGGAGAGCCTTCTTCCAAGAATGGTGACGGCGAGCAAGAGGGGGCATATAATTAAATTGAGGGGTGATAGATACAGGACAGATGTCAGAGGTAGTTTCTTTACTCAGAGAGTAGTAAGGGTATGGAATGCTTTGCCTGCAATGGTAGTAGATTCGCCAATCGTAAGTACATTTAATTCGTCATTGGACAAGCATATGGACGTACATGGAATAGTGTAGGTTAGATGGACTTCAGATTGGTATGACAGGTTGGCGCAACATCGAGGGCCGAAGGGACTGTCCTGCGCTGTAATGTTCTCTGTTCTATGTTCTATGGTCTAACTCCCTCTGCTTCTATTCAAGGGTGTACTTGCGTTCTGTTCACTGTTTCATTGTGCATTATCTGAATGGCATTTTTACGACCGCCCATTTTCCCAAACGTGCACTGCGGCCTTCGCAGCTTTATCTTTCCACAAGGGCTCCCACAGGGTGGAAGGGAAGGAGTTGCAGGTTATTCACCCAATGATGTAATCCTGAGGTCTTCCAATACCTCTCCAGCATGTGGGAGTACTCACAATAAGGGTTGCTCATCCATCACCGGGCGGCAAAATTTCAAATTTTTCATCATTTTCTACAAATCTCTTGACTGTCTTCCCTCTTACTATCACTGTCATGTCCTCCAGCCCACTCAAGAGCAAATTGAGCTGGACAATAGGACTCCAATCCAGCCAGCGGACACGACACCCAAGATTATGTTTTAAAGTGCACTCTCAGATATTCTGCATTCCCTCAAATTCCAAGTTCCGGAGCACGTTCGATTTGAATTGTTTCACGTTTGGTGCCTAAAAGTCACCTGCCAAGACCATAAATTATGAATTCCCGTGGCGACGTAAATCGCACCAGGCAAAAGGAAAGGAATTACTCACCAAGTGATTAAGAAAAACTGCAATACGTGCTGAAATCAAGGGTAATGAGCTGGTATCAATACTACATCGTGCCTTTTATATAAAAGAAGCTTCAAAGCTTTTACTTTGTGTGAGTTTAAACAAATGTTGATCCCTGTCACATTATGAGATATTGGGAAGCTGACAAAGTGTTATATCAAACAAGTGATCAAAGAAGTGGGTTTCAAGTCGTATTTTGTCACACAAAACGAAGCTTGTATCACAAAACTGAGATGACCGAAGTTTTTCTGCTCGAGGTCATCATCTTTTGTCAGTCTCAAAACGCTTCATATGTTAGTGCTGCCATAGCTCAGTGGTTCGAGCCCGGGGTTGAAACCTTGATTCACACTACAGACTTGCTGAATTTTCTTGCAACTATTGCAGCAAGCATCCGAAGGTGCGTTTTCCATGTTGTTAGGAATTATTTTTGAAGTAATAGCTGGAAGTCATTTTATAGGCAGACCCCAGCCCCCCACCCCCCCGCCCCAGGCCCCATTTGTTTCTGCTGGAAGTCCACATACGTGTTTTTCATTCGAGGAACATGAGGATGACAAGCTCCTGATGCGAAGAATGCCTTCGTTTGGCAGCAAGAACAACGTGATTCATGAAAAGCAGAAAAGAAACGGTGAAACAATGGGGGACGAAAACGTGCAGGGATGCGGTTGAATGCTTCTGTTCCTTACGTTGAGACAGGAATCTGCTGGAATCCAATTAAACAGGCAGGAAGTTGGAAGACCACAGCTAGCCAGGCTGCCTCAGAGTTGGAGAAGTCAACGTTTAGCAGATACCAATTATTGCCGATTGGGACAGTCCTTGAGGGATAGCCTCCCGCCTGTTTACCCCTCTGCTTATGTAAACAGAATCGGTTTTAAAGCGAGCCATGAAGAAAGAAGATGCCAAACGGGTCAATTCCTCATTTTATAGAAGTTGGGCTCTCCTGAGGCCTTTGTCACTTTCAAAAGATGTGTCTGTATAGTTCCCTCTATGGGTCAAAATGAGGTTCAGTTCTCCCGCAGTTCATGAACAAATTTGACGGTATCTGACTTCAGTCTCATTCACTGGTTCTTTTGAGATTAAAACTTTGCCGGGAAAGTCTCATTCAGGTGAATACTTCAGACGTCAGGCTGTGGGCCAAATAGTGGAAATTGGAAACGAGAATATTTGATGTTTGATGACTGGCACTGACATAATGTATTATTCTGTGCTCTAAAGGCACGATGTCACAAACACTCTTTTTTAGAAGGAATTTCTCATCGCAGAAAAAGAAACCTATTCTGTTAAGAGAAGAAGCAATTGCACATGCCGTCCTTCCTGGTCGACTAGTGATTACCACACAGCGCTTTCACTGCTGTGGTTTGGGTTAATTTCTTGGTCAGGGAATCTGGATTTATTGTTCCTGATAAGGGCAACAACACAAGTCGACCATCTTTGACATTTCAAACGCGTCCGCATGTGCCTTGAATAATTGTGCAGGGCCGCAAGGTGGCTCACGGGTTATCACTGCTGCCTCACAGCGCCAGAGATATGATTTGCCGACAACTGGGTCGACTGTCAGTAAGGTGCATTATTCAGGAGCAAATGAAGAGAAAAAGGGTAAGGAATTGTTCTGTGAGGGTTAATCCCAGGAGGATTGGTGTGCGTTTGTTGCATCGAATAGGCAATTTCCGAACTGTCGGCATTCCATGTTCCCTTATTGTGATGCTTTAGCACATGTTCAGACAGGGGAGAAAAGTGAGGAAAAACAGTCACGACCCAATCAGTCATTGATCCATTGTGCAACAACCAACGGATTCACTTTTGACTGAACTAGCTCCCATTTTCCCTACATTGGTAATGGTAGTATACAGCATTAGAGAGGGTTTTCATGTGTTGTTTTGGCCCCAGCATCCTTTCTCAACATGGACTATACTGGGACATAAAGAGGTGATAAAAGACATGGATGGCGATGACTGGAATGAAAAGACGTCAGGAAGAATGGACAGCGTTTATTTGGAAACAGAAAAATGGAAAGGAAGCCAACGATGTAGTGGCGGAAAATGCCATTTGAAAAGACAAAGCGGGGTTTCATGGGATGGTGGAAAAGACGAATAGATCATGTGGCGTGAAACCAGGTAAAACTGAGTTGTGTCCATATAAAAGGTTTCTAGGCGATGTGAATTTGGTGAGAGTAAACAGGAGGGAAATTCCCTCATTCGGATGGATCTATATCTAAAGTATAGAACTTGAAAACCAGCGATGAATGATAAATAGAAGTTTGGAGCTCGCATTCTTTTTCTTTCTACAGCTATTGAATTCGAAAATGATTACTTTTTCTCAGGAAAAATTATTCAGAAGTTGATTCTAAAATATTTGTAAAGATGCGTGCAGACACACAAGGAGTGAATTTCACCGGGATAGGGAGTCTGGGCGGCCAGAATGGGTATACGTTACGTGCACACTCTCTAATTGGTTAACGTTAATTGGAAAGAAACCTCATAACACCTGCAACTGAGCACGACAAAGTGTAGAATGAGCTGATTGTGAGGAAAGCTTTAGCAGCTTGTTCTACGTGAACTTCTATAAAATGTAAAAGAACTGAGCTGTTTGTGTTAGCTCAGCATTAAAGGGAAGCCGGTTAGCACAGTCTGCTGCATAACTGGTTTATGATATAAAGTGATGCCAACAGTGTGGGAATAATTCGCACAATGTATCAGCATACCTTCAGGATACTGATGTCCCCATTCAGCTAATACTTTAGGAGATGGCGAAAATCAAAGTGAACGTACACTATCGTGAGTTGGAACTGACCTGCCGATGTAATGCACCTTTTTTCTTTCATCGGTTGCATTAGAAAATTTGGCTGCAATCACAGAGAAGGGAGTGAGTTCATTTGCTGCTCACTCATCTCCCCCAACCATATCTAGTGACAAGACACGAAAATAATTCCTGTTTGAATTCTGTAATCTTCATAGCAGTACTTGAAAACAGCTTTGTCATTTCTATTCTAGTTTTTCTGATAACAGGCAAAATGTCCAATGAGATAAACCTAATAACTTTTGGATTGTTTCAATGGACTGTGCGAGTTTGCAGGTAAATTAGTAATATGATACGAGCTAAACATCCTTTCCAGAATGTAACACAGCGTAGTATCAGCGACATGACAAACGTCATCGACTTCAAAAATCACCTCTGTATCTCTAGTGAGTGATGGATATTCACTCAGGGAGTCTTTATGGCTGGTCTTAAGTAACTGAGGTATTTCTCAAAGACAGAACATTCCACAAAATCAGATATTTTTTGAATAAATTATGTTTTACTCAATGTTATTTTGCAACTTTTAAATATATATATATTAAATATTAAATATATATGCATACACACACATACATGCATGCTGTTGTGGTTCTGTTCGCCAAGCTGGAAGTTTTTGTTGCAAACGTTTCGTCCCCTGGCTAGGCGACATCATCAGTGCTTGGGAGCCTCCTGCGAATCGCTTCTTTGATGTTTCCTCCGGTGTTTATAGTGGTCTGTCCCTGCCGCTTCCGGTTGTCAGTTTCAGCTGTCCGCTGTAGTGGTTGGTATATTGGGTCCAGGTCGATGTGTTTGTTGATGGAGTTTGTGGATGAATGCCATGCCTCTAGGAATTCCCTGGCTGTTCTCTGTCTGGCTTGCCCTATGAAAGTAGTGTTGTCCCAGTCGAATTCATGTTGCTTGTTGTCTGCGTGTGTGGCTACTAAGGATAGCTGGTCGTGTCGTTTCGTGGCTAGTTGATGTTCATGTATGCGGATGGTTAGCTGTCTTCCTGTTTTCCCTATGCAGTGTTTAGTGCAGTCCTTGCATGGTATTTTGTACACTACATTCGTCTTGCTCATGTTGGGTATCGGGTCCTTCGTTCTGGTGAGTTATTGTCTGAGCGTGGCTGTTGGTTTGTGTGCCGTTATGAGTCGGAGGGGTCGCAGTAGTCTGGCTGTCAGTTCCGAGATGCTCCTGATGTATGGTAGTGTGGCTCGTCCTTTTGGTTGTGGTATGTCCTCGTTCCGTGGTCTTTCTCTTAGACTGGTACAGAGAACACCAGACGGAGAATTCACTACAAGACTATACAGGAAAGCCACACACACAGACCAAGTCCTAAACTATGAAAGTAACCACCCCAACACAGACAAACGAAGCTGCATCAGGACACTATTCTAAAGGGCCACAACACACTGCAGTACACCAGGACTGCAAAAAGAAGAAGAGGAACACCTATACACGGTATTTGCCAAAAACGGATACCCGCGCAACTTCATCAGCAGATGCCTAAGAGAAAGACCACGGAACGAGGACATACCACAACCAAAAGGACTAGCCACACTACCATACATTAGGAGCATCTCGGAACTGACTGCCAGACTACTGAGACCCCTAGGACTCATAACGGCACACAAACCAACAGCCACGCTCAGACAACAACTCACCAGAACAAAGGACCCGATACCCAACATGAGCAAGACGAATGTAGTGTACAAAATACCATGCAAGGACTGCACTAAACACTACATAGGACAAACAGGAAGACAGCTAACAATCCGCATACATGAACATCAACTAGCCACGAAACGACACGACCAGCTATCCTTAGTAGCCACACACGCAGACAACAACCAACATGAATTCGACTGGGACAACACTACTATCATAGGGCAAGCCAGACAGAGAACAGCCAGGGAATTCCGATAGGCATGGCATTCATCCACAAACTCCATAAACAAACACATCGACCTGGACACAATATACAAACCACGACAGCGGACAGCTGACTGATGATGTCGCCTCGCCAGGGGACGAAACGTTTGCAACAAAAACTTCCAGCTCAGCGAACAGAACCACAACAACGAGCACCCGAGCTACAAATCTTCGCACAATCTTTGAATACATGCATGCGCACACACATTTATACATATGTGTACGTACACATATGTACATACATATAGCTCGCACATTCGACTGGAAGAACATTCGACGAGGAGGTTGAACAGTTCATCCACTTTAGGAGGAGGTTGAACAGTTCATCCACTTTATATCGGAGCTGCCTCGTGCTCCAACGAGGAGGTTGAACAGTTCATCCACTTTATATCGGCGATGCCTCATGCTCCCACGAGGAGGTTGAACAGTTCATCCACTTTACCAACACCTTCAACCCCGATCTCAAATTCACCTGGACCGTCTCAGACTCCTCCCTCCCCTTTCTAGACCTTTCCATTTCTATCTTGCGTGACCGAATCGACATGGACATTTACTATAAACCGACCGACTCCCACAGCTACCAAGTCTTCACCTCCTCCTACCCTGCCCCCTGTAAAAACGCCATCGCATATTCGCAATTCCTCCGTGTCCGCCGCATCTGCTCTCAGGAGGACAAGTTCCAAAACCATACAAGCCAGTTGGCCTCCTTCTTCAAGGACCGCAATTTCCCGCCAGACGTAGTCGACGATGCCCTCCACCGCATCTCTTCCACTTCCCGCTCCTCCGCCCTTGAGCCACGCCCCTCGTACCGCCACCAGGACAGAACCCCACTGGTCCTCATCTACCACCCCACCAACCTCCATGTACAACGTATCGTCCGCCATCATTTCCGCCACCTCCAAACAGACCCCACCACCAGGGATATATTTCCCTCCCCTCCCCTCTCAGCGTTGCGAAAAGACCACTCCCTCCGTGACTCCCTCGTCAGGTCCAAACACCCACCAACTCAACCTCCACTCCCGGCACCTTCCCCTGCAACCGCAAGAAATGCAAAACTTGCGCCCACACCTCCCCCCTTACTTCCCTCCAAGGCCCCAAGGGACAGTTCCATATCCGCCACAAATTCACCTGCACCTTCACTCACATCATCTATTGCATCCGCTGCACCCGATGTGGCCTCCTCTATATTGGGGAGACAGGCCGCCTACTTGCGGAACGTCTCAGAGAACACCTCTGGGACACCCGGACCAACCAAACCAACCACCCCGCTGCCCAACACTTTAACTCCCCCTCCCACTCCACCAAGGACATGCAGGTCCTTGGACTCCTCCATCGCCAGACCATGGCAACACGACGGTTTGAGGAAGAGCGCCTCATCTTCTGCCTGGGAACCCTCCAACCACAAGGGATGAACTCAGATTTCTCCAGTTTCCTCATTTCCCCTCCCCCCCAACTTGTCTCAGTCAAATCCCTCGAACTCAGGACCGCCTTCCTAACCTGCAATATTCTTCCTGACCTCTCCGCCCCCACCACACTCCGGCCTATCACCCTCACCTTGACCTCCCTCCACCTATCGCATTTCCAACGCCCCTCACCCAAGTCCCTCCTCCCTACCTTTTATCTTAGCCTGCTGAACACACTTTCCTCATTCCTGAAGAAGGGCTTATGCCCGAAACGTCGATTCTCCTGTTACTTGGATGCTGCCTGACCTGTTGCGCTTTTCCAGTAACACATTTCCAGCTCTGATCTCCAGCATCTGCAGTCCTCACTTTCTCCTAGAACAATCAAATGGCCGACCAACCAATTCCAAATATTCTGAATTCACATATGTGTGTGTGTGTGTGTGTGTGTGTGTGTGTGTGTGTGTGTGTGTGTGTGTGTGTGTGTGAATTCAGAACATGAGAAATGGATGGTCGGTCATTTGAATGTTCTTCCTGTAGAATGTGAGAGCTTAGAGTTTACAGTAATGTCCCTGACATTTGAATCTACGGGAATTGCACCCAACTCCATCTCCTTGGCAACAGCTTTAGGGAACTGGAGCAGAAAATTGGATCTTTGGGTAGTCTGAGGTGAATTGAAAGGAGTTATAGGGAGGCAGTTACACTTCAGGTACAAGAAAAAGGTCGATCGTATACAGTCGGGAGACGAAAAGGGAACATGCAGCAAGTGCAGGCATCCACTTTGGCTGTGCCCATCTGTAACAAGCATACCGTATTTTTTACTTTTTGGGGGGATGTCCTACGAGGGGTACAGATCTCTGGCACAGTGTTTGTCCCTGTGATCAGAAGTGTAGGGGAGAGGGGAGGAGAGCAAGAGTTATTGGGGACTATGTGGTGAGGGGGACAGATTGCAGTTTCTGTGGGTACAGGGCCGGCTCATGATTGATGTGATACCTCCAAGTTACCAAGGTTTGTGATGTCTCGCAGCGTGTTTTCAGGATCCTTAAGGGGAGGGGGAGCAGCCCGAGGTCATGTTTCACATATGCACTAACAGCATATGTAATAAAAGTGATGTGGATGTATGGCAGAAATTCAGGGATCCAGTGTGACATCTTAGATCCAGATCAAACAGAGTTGTTCTCTCTGATTGGTTACACATGCCACGTTGTAGTGAGTGAAAGAATAGGGAGAGAGCAGATGAACACGTGGTTGTAAGGATAGTGCAGGTGATAGGGATTTGGATATCTGGATAGTTGGGGCTCATTCTGGATTCGTTTGGACCTCGACAAACAAGATGATCTTCACCTGACCCGGAAGGGTAACAACATCCTGAGTGAATAATTTTCTAAAGCTCATCAGGAGGGTTTAAACGAATTCAGCAGCGGAGTGCGAACCCGAATTTTCGCTGCAGTTTGCTGGAAGTTTTGAGTGGTTAGGACATAAATGGGTTTTCGGGTTTGCAAGTGAATGCTAGCAAGGATGAAGGTGGTTTGAAGTGTGTCTACTTCACCGCTAGGAGCATCTGGGATAAAGCAGGTATCATGGGTTGTTAACTGGGACTTGAATATTGTGGCCATTTCAGAGACATGAATGGAGCACTGAAATGAATGGTTGTTCCTGGCACCTCAGTTTCGATTTTTCAGTCAGAACAGGGAAGTCGTTAAAAAGGGGGAGATGTGGCATTTTTAGTCAAAGACAGTGCTATGGTAGCAGAAAGGATATTTGGTGAGGACCCGACTCAATCTGCTGAACTAGAATGGGCTGAGATTAAAATCAGGCAAGTGGAGGTCACCACCAACATGTTCTAGAGATATGGAGGAAAAGATTGCAAAGATGATTCTGGATAGGAACGGAAGTAACAAGGTAGTTGTAGTAGAGAAGTTTAACTTTCGAAATATTGATTGGAAATGTTATTATTTGAGGAGCTCTGATTGGTCAGTCTTTGTCCAATGTGTGCAGGAGGGTTTCGTGACGCAGCATGTAGACAGGCCAACAAGAATCAAAAACATATTGGATTTGGTACTGCGTAATGAAGCAAGTCAACTGTTCGATTTGGAGATAATTGAGCACTTTGGTGATAGTGACCACAATTCGGTATGTTTATTTAGTGATGGATAGGAATACATATATATATATATATATCGCAGAGCATGAGGTACCGCTGGGAGAAAGGCCAGTATGATTCGATCAGGCAAGAGTTAGGATGCACCAGATGGAAAAGTAAACGCAGGGGTTTTGCACACCTGAAATATGGAGCTTGTTCAGGGAAGCGCTCATGCATGTCCTTGATAAGTGTGTGTGCGTCATGCAGGGAATATGAGGTTGAGGCAGGGAGCCATTTTTACTCAAAAAGTTGAATTTCTTGTCAAGGTGGAGAAGGCAGTGCATGTAAACATGTAATATGAAAGCTGAGTTAGGGCACATGAAAGTTAAAAGCTAGCAAGGAAGGGCCAAAAGAGAGAGCTACTCAGAGCAAAGAGGGGACATGAAAAGTCTTTAGCTGGCAGGGTCATTTAAAACCCTGAAGCTTTCTCTTGTCATTTCAAGAATAAAAGAATTTCTAGGATATGATTAGGGCCTGTCAACAACAGTCGGAGGACGTCGTCAACGGAGTCCGAGGATAGGAGAGGCGCTAAATGTATATTTTTCATCATATCTCAAATGAAAAAGACAATGCTGTCGAAGAGAATTTTGAGATGCAATCTGTTAGAATAAACGAAATTGATATTCATAAAGACGAGTTGTTAGCAATTCTTGAAAATCTGAAAATAGATTGTCCCCTGGGCTTGATGGGATGTATCATAGGATTCTCTGGGAATCGTGGGAGAAGTTTGCAGAACTTTTGACTACCAACTTTATTTCGTCAGTGTCTATGTGATTAGTGCGAGAAGACTCGAGTTCAGCAAATATTGTCCCCTTCTTCACGAAGAGGCGTAGGGAGAACGCTGAAAATTAGAGAACAGTGAGCCGTATTTCCTTGAAGGTGAAGCTTTGGGAAAGGTAATGAGAGATATGATTTATGACCACCTAAGCAGGAAGAAGTTGATTCGCTACAGTCAACACGATTTTGCGAATAGCAGGTTGTGCCTCAAAAACTTTATTGAGCTCTTTGAAAAGGTCAACAAACAAGTGGATGAGAGTAAAGTGGTTAACATGGTGGATATGATTTTCACGAATGCACGGTCGGCTGTTGCATAAAATACAGAGACATGGGATTGAGGGTGATTTCGCGGTTTAGATCAGCTCGCTGAAAGAACACAGATTGTGGTAGTTAATGGAAAATATTCATCCTGGAGGTCAGTTACTCATGGTGTACCACAAGGTTCCTTTTTGGGTCCACTGCTGTTTGTCACCTTTATAAATGACCTGGGTTCGAGCATGGGATGATGGATGAGTACATTCGCAGAACACACTAAGTCGATGGAGTTGTAAAGAGTGCCGAAGTCTGCTGCAGGTTACAGACGGACATTAATAATCTGTAGATCGGGGCTCAGAGGTGGCATATGGAGGTTATTGTGTAAAAGTGTGAGGTGATTTACTTTGGAATGAACAACAAGAATAAAACGTTCTGGGCTAATTGTAATATTCTTGGAAGTTTAGATGAGCAGAGCGATCTCGGCGTCCATGTATATAAAACTATGAAAGTTAACACACACGTTGATGGATTTGTTTGCAATGAGCACAGTGTGTTAGTTTTTATTGGGAGAGGGGTTGAGTTTCAGGGCCAAACGATCCCTTTGCATCTCCAGAAATTTGTCTGGTATGGCCAAACGTTTCGAGTTGATTGTGGTTCTGGTCGCCACATTATAGGACGGATGTGAAAGCATTCGAAAGGTTGTAGACGAGATTTCCTCGGATGTTGCCTTCTGTGAAGGGAAGGTCTTACGAGGAAAGGCTGAGGGACTTGAGGCTGTTTTTGATTGAGATAAGAATTTTGAGAGGTGAATTAATAGAGACATAAAAGATAATCAGAGGTTGCTTTAAGGTGGACAGTGAAGGCCTTTTTCTTCAAATGGTGATGGTTGGCACAATGGCACATCGATGTAATGTGCGTGTGATTGATGCCGAGGTCGATTCCTTTCTCAGAGAGCAGTAAGGGTGCAGAACGCCTTGCCTTCAACAGTCGGATACTCACCAACATTCAGGGCAATTAAATGATCATTGGAGACATTTACGGCTTATAATGCCAAAATGCTGGTCAGATGGACTTCAGATTGGTATCACAGGTTTGTGCAACATTAGTGCCAAAAGCACTTTATTGCGGTGTAATATTCCGTGCTTGAACTGTTCTTCAGCTTGAAGTTGCGAACAAACACCTGGCGAGAATCCAATGCACAATTTTGACAGTGCATGTACTGCAATTCTGTAATGCAACTACAGCAAGCTAACCAATTACACCGCTGTATCTGCCGTCTAATGATGACAAACGTCTCCTGATCTTAACACTGGGACCCTCAACCCAATTACTCATTTTTTTCTGTGGACCTGAAATGAAACATAGCGCAGAGGAGGTTATACTGATAATGAATCACCGATTATGAAGCATCAACTTCAGGAATATGGCACAGAAAATGTGGGGAAAATCGATTTTATTGAATACTGCGTACGTTTTCCGTGGCTTCCTGCATTGATCACAGGAAATGTTATGTCCCCACTGTAATGGGATTTTCCTTCTATTGGCGTCAATTCGTCAGAGGATTCGATTCACTGACATTTCACCAACTTCCTTTGGCATGTTCATATGACACTTCCACTCACACTGCACATAACATCAACAATGTTCAGCATACTACATCCAAGAGCATGTGGCATGGTTTTCATAAACAGTGAAGTTTGGATTATGTTATGCAAAGGCAAATTGAAATTCAGTTTAATTAGTAAAGTCGCAAGAATCCAAAGTAAGATTCAAAATATCAGAAATTCACGTTCATTACCTTGGGCAGAATTCCAGCCCAGCAAAGGGGAAAATTGCCCCTGATTCCATGCAATTGCTTGCTCCATGTGTCCACTTGGAAACCTATGTGAAGGAACGTTCAGCCTGAAAGGGGAACATGTGAGAATCTTCCACTGTCTGATCTAAATCTGAAACAAGAGCTGTCTATTCCAGCTGGAAGGGAATCGAGGTGGAAATGAGACCAGAATATTACTTGGCGTTTAATTCATATTGTTCTCATTGTGATTATTTAAAAACCTGGGCAGAAATGGCACAGACACAAAGGAGCAGAAGGAGGCCGTTCTTAACACCGATCCTGCCCCGCCACGTCATTCGATATCATCATGGCTGACACAACAATGTTAAGTCTTTTTCCAGCCCATCCACGTCATCGTGTTGCCGAGTGGCTAACAGATATTTATCGGCCTCTATCATAAATAGACATCGAAAATATAAATCTGTGAGAGGAAAATGTTCAGTTTCGAGACAGTTGGGTTTGTGCACGAATATTGCTGATTTTGCAGATGAGCAGCCGAGTCTGGTCTGACCACTTTGCAATACAGAAATTAAAACTCCACTCTGATGGGATTCGAATCCACAATCATTGAATAGCAGCTTGTACAGCGATGTAGAAGACCAATGCGCTTTCCATTGCGCCACAGAGCCGCGCATGCAGGGAATTTTAAGCACACAAGTTTGCCTTTGACGCATTGCGTTCAGGACACCTATCTCGCGCCTGTCTGTCCTCGTCACACTTTCCGGTACCTGGTCCTTATCCACTAGTGCTCTGGCTCATCAAGTGTTTGGTTACAGACTGCTGAAACGTTCTCATGATATTTAGCTTTGCCACATGTTCAGATAATGATTTCCAGATAATCAATACTCTATAGGTGAAAGCATTCTTCCTAAATCTAATCCTTGTCTCCTGTCTTTCATTTATGTCACTCTGTTCCTTCCCAATACAGGCTTATCCCTGTCACACATATCTATCCTCTTCATAAAATGAGCACGTTAATCGGTTTCTCATTCAGTCTTCTCTGCGCTTAGATAAACATCCCCAGCCTAACTCGTGTACCTTCACAATAGGAGTGATCAAGCCCTTGCCATTCTTTTCAACTCCAGTGAAATTCTCCTCCTGCAATCAGACGCTTCCAGCAGTCTGGCGATTACAACGGAAAAGCAAAGTTCTCAGAAGAAAAGCCAAAAGGTCTGAACAAAATCAGCAGCTCTTGTCCATCTCTGATCAGAAAGGAAAGTTACCGTTTCGAGTCCAATGATCCGTCTTCGGAAATAATGGGAAGGGCGGGTGGACGAAGAATGTGGAAGAGGGCGGACGGTTTCTAAAATGATTGAACTCGATGTTGGGTCCTAATGTTTGCATGGTCTGTTGGTGGAAAATTAGTTGCCGATCTTCCAGCTTGTGTTGTGTCTTGAAGAGCACAGCAGCAGACCAGAAACTTAAATGATTGCATGGGAACACAGTGTCTAGATTAGAGTGGTCCTGGAAAAGCACAGCAGTTCAGGCAGCATCCGAGGAGCAGTAAAATCGACGTTTCGGGCAACAGCCCTTCATCAGGAATACAGGCAGAGACCCAGAAGGGTGGGAACACATTGTAATGTTGAAGTACAGGAGACTGGAAGATCGGGATAGATTTTGTTGATTCTGGACAAAACGTAAGTGATCTCAGCTTTGTCACCGACACTATTTTCCTCTCTCCATTGGAGAAAGGTCACATTCTGAGCAGTAAATAAAGTTGCCTCGATTAAATGAAGTGCAGACAAATCTCTGGAAGATGTGACGACAAGCTTCCACAGTAAGTAGAGATATCGGAAACCAGCAGGAAATGTAACTTACAACATAGAACGTTACAATGCAGTACAGGTACTTCGGCCCTGGCTATTGCCGCGACCTGTAAAATAATGTGATGTCCATTGTAATGGAAAATTAACATTTATTTTGAAACCAAAGAAAGCACAGGGAAACAAATAAGTAAGTACCTGACTTTACAGAGGCAAGTGTTGCACACAGACTGAAAAAAATGTAAAGTTAAACCGAAATAATAGCAGACTTACAAGGCCAGTAAACTACCATATCAACAGTCAAGAATGAGAAAAAACAACTCCGTATCTGGAAAGTAACCCGAATGTTTCAGGCCCCTGAACTTGAGCTTTTGATAAGAAGAAGCGAATTCTCGTATCAAGGGAAAATGTATTATTTGTGGAAGGTGAGCTAGTTACCTTTTTTGTAGATACAGGAGCAACATATTCAGTCCTTAAATCAACGCAGTTGAGAGAGTCGACGCAGTGGATGCTTCAGGAGTCGTGATATGAGAAAGCTTAACCGCACCCCTATTGTGCGGAACCAGTAACGGTGAAACATTCCAATTCTCATTTCTATTGTCGGAAATCTGTCCTTTAAATCAGATGGCTCGCGATCACATTGTGAGATTGGGGTCGGGTTGTGCAGTACCCCGACAGGCTTGCAGGTAATACGAAAAGATTTACCAGCGCAAGCTGTAAATTACGACTCACGACCCCGATGCATGTCTATGAGTGGCGATTAAGCCAGAGAGCCATAAGTTCAGTAAGTGATTCGCTCGGCCAGCAATCAAGTAACCATGGTAATTCCATTAACACAGATTTTCTTGCTGAGGATATGCTGCACTGAACAGCACACATACACCGTGAGGGCCCTTACAAATCATATGAGAAGGATTGTTTGAGGAGATTGGTTAAACCAGATCAGTTAGTGTTGTGCGAAGTTTATTGGAATGATCACAGATGTGCAGTCAGTGTTAATTTGTCCAAAGTATCTGTGACGGCAAGTAGACGCTATCCTTTTGATGTGGAAGGCACCTTTCCTCATGTACCATTGGCGAAGGCATCCAGCGACAGGTGGCAGGATTTGGGACCATGGGTACTATAGGCACAAAAACGAAAGATTGTGTCTTCAGGAACGATATGCGTATCTGCTTCAATGCAGATATAAGGACAGATGTGAAGAAATTAAATTGGCTATCTCAGGCAGATACGGCAGTCCAGGTAACCCCCGCCAAAAGGGTAGCCTGGCGATTAGCTATGGTAGATGTTTCGGATCCAAGATTAAGAAGGGGCTCTACTGAGTGCAGGGCAAAAGGCAAACGTGGTATGGGGTTTATACGAAGCTGTGAACCCATAGAAATAACACCAGAAATCTGAGTATCGTCCTTGCAGAACACAAGACCCGTTAAAACCCGAGGCTCTCAAAGGAATTACTTTGCATCCCTCCTGAAGGCTTGAGTGATAATTCCATGTGGATAATCACCAGTAAGAGCCCCATTTTTTCCGGTCAAAAAGGCAAACATTCCAGGTGAATCATGGAAACGGAGCTTTGTTCAAGACCTACAGGTAGTCAATTATGCTATTGTTCCGCCCGCCCCAAATGTTCCTAATCCTTGTACTATATAAGCTCAAATTCCACCTGACAGCAAATGTTTCTCTGCTATGGATTTAGCAAAAGCCTGCTTTTGCGTACCGGTACACCCAGAAAGTCAATTCTGGTTCACTTTTCCATTCAAAGGCAAATCGTGTACAATCACGCGACTTTGTCAAGATGACTGTGAGTCCCCCACCATAATTAATGAGGTTCTATGCAGGAGTCTTGAGACTCTTGTTTTAACCCCGGGGTCAGCGCTTCTGCGGTATTTTGACGAATGTTTAATAGCAGCACCAACAGAGGAACAATGTGAGAAAGATACGCTTGCGTTGCTCTGCCATCTAGCCAGGAATGGGCACAACGCTAGTTTCGCAAAACTACAATTTGTGCAACAACAGGTGAAGTTCTTACGTCACTTCTTGTCTGAACAAGGGAAGGCCATTGGTCAAGACAGAGTTCAAGCGATCCAGCAAATTCCAAAGCCTCACACGAAGAAACAATTGCTATTCTTTATGGTCATGCGCTCCTACTGTAGAATGTTTATCCCACATCACACAACCCTTGAGGCCCCCCGCAAGTGAACTTTCCAATGGCGAAGAGTTGCAGATCCAGAGACCGTAGCAGTTGAATTGAAAATGGCGCTCCAAACTACACCGACACTGGGGATTCCGAATGTAAACAAGCCTTTTGTACAAACGGTAGATGAGAAGCGTGGCTGCATGACATCTGTGCTGATGCAGGATAATGTGGGAAAATTGAGCAGGTAGCTTACATTTCGGCTAATCTTAGACCTCGCAGTGGCAGGATTGCCTGTATGCCTGCGAGTCGTGGCTGCAGCTGAAAATGTTTGCTGTAGCGTCCAGGGACACAGTCGGCTGTGGAGAATTAACCCCACTGTTCCCACATGCATGCTGACTGTTTTGCGAGCAAAACACAGCACACATGTCGGCAGCACGTTGGCTCAGATACACTACTGTGCTATTGGAGATGCCTAACATTACAATAACGAGATGTAACGTCCGTAATGCTGCTTGCCTTCTCGCCACAACAGGAGACAGAGACCCACATGACTGTGTCGCTGTAACGAATGAAATTTGCAGCCCAATATCAGACGTGCAGGATTCACAAACTCAGAATCAGGATATTCTGAGTTTTTTTGTGGATTGGTCAGTATTCAGGAGAAAACAGACAGGCCAGAATTGTGGTTGGTATGCTGTAGTAACTATCCACGAGGTAGTCAAAGCAGAATGACTCCCTTGTCATCTGTCAGCTCAAGGAGCAGAGCTGATTGCCTTGACTGAGGCATCTAAATTGACTGAGTGAAGGATAGTGAATATTTACACCGACAGCAGATATGCATTCGGGGCTGTACATAATTTTGAACCCTGTGGAAACACAGGGGCTTCTGGACCTACACTGTAAAGCCCAACGTACACCGTGACCTGATTTCTGACCCCCTGGAAGCGGTCCCACCGCCTAAATCATTCGCTGTCTGTAAATGTGAAGTCCACACGAAAACGTATGATTCCCTTTCTCAAGGCAATGCGAATGCAAACTCAGTGGGAAGAACGGCAGCCCAGCAGCCGTCAAATGATCAGTTGACATATGTATGTCAAATATTTATAATCCAAAGCAGACTTATGGGAGTTAGAGTCGCAGGCCACGCCGAGGGAGAAGCGTCAATGGACAATGGCAAGGTGCAGAATGAGGGAATGGGGATGCTGTAGCCCCATTGGTAAACCCTGTCTACCGCGATCATTATTCCCATTCCATGCCAATTAACACACAGTGAGTACCATGTGTCAAAAGGGGCGATGCACGACAGTATTTCAGCGCACTGGTACACGAAGAGATCTACTCATTACTCCTGAAAATATTGTGAATGATGCGTTATCTGTGCCACTAATAATGTTGGGAAGGGAATACAGATGTGTCAAGCAGAACACCCTCAATCTCGAAGACCCTTTGAACATTAACAGATGTATTTTATTGAACTAATACCGAGCGAAGGGAAAAGGCATTGTCTGTTAATAATTGATATGTTTTCCAAATGGGTTGAAGCACTCCCCACGTATAAATAGGATGTCATTGCAGGAACCAAGGCATTGCTAACTGAATGAATTCCGAGATGGGGAATTCCTCAATGGCTTAGCAGGGACAATGCGACACCATTTGTCACTGTTGCCGTGGAGTAGATCAGTGATTACTTGGGAATAAACGTGAGACAACACTGTGCCTACCACCCAACAAGCGGTGTTAGTGGAAAGAGAAATGCAACCTTAAAAAATAAATTGACAAACATTGTGAGCAACTCGGGGTGGCATGGACAAAGGCACTTCCAATTGTGATTAAGTATATGAGATCTAGAAGAAGAGGAACAGCCAATCTTAGCCCGTTATAGATTTTGTTTGGTAGGCCGCCCAATACAGGAATTGGCCAAAACCCTAAGGTAAACCGATAAAGGATCACTGTGAGGATGAGATTACTTGCAGTGTAGAAACAGGCCCTTCGGCCCAACAAGTCCACCCCGAACCTCCAAAGAGCAGCCCACCCAGAACCACTCCCCTACATCTAACACTACAGACAATTTAACATGGTCAATTCACCTAATCTGCACATTTTTGGACTGTGGATGGAAACTGGATCACCCGGAGGAAACCCAGGCAGATACGGGGAGAATGTGCAAACTCCAGAGAGACAGTTGCCTGAGACGGGAACCGAATCCAGGTCTCGGGCGCTTTGAGGTAGCAGTGCTTACCACCGTGCCACCATGCAACGGTCTGCACTTTCGTCTCAAATACAGAATCAACTGAAGGCAGCACTACCCAAATCAGCAGAAGGGAAGATGCACGACCTAGAACCTGGAGACTGGATAGTGCTGAAAGACTTCAGGAGTAAACGCTGGAATGCGAAGAGGTGGGAGGGACAGTTTGAAGTGCTCCTTACAACACAGTCAGCTGTTAGTCGAGTCACTGCAGGACAGCGATGAAAAGGGTTCCATGATCCCTCTCCGACCCCCTGGGATGTGCCCGGCTACATTGTCAATTTCGCAGCAGACAATGATAGCCCATCAATCCAGACAAAAATCAATGGTAAGCTGAGTCTATCTTCTCAGACTCTTTTCAGCTACAAATGTATCTGTGAGTGCGTGAGAATATATATTCGCTTATGATTTGGTGAAATAACCATGAGCTGCTTGACATTACTGCAATTTCGATTCTTGCTTTTCTAAATGATTTCAAACATTGCTCGAAACAGGACGACTTTCACGTTTACACGGAACACGAAACACACCGGACTACAGGGAAAATGCACAAAGCTGAGCAGGCTGTGTTCCACATCATACCGTGCTGCATAGTTTCAGTCACTGTGTCTGTTTTGCAGAATAAGAGTCCCAAAGAATGTTCTCTACCCTAAAACCGGAGGTAGCATTACAATGTTAGAACGACAGATCACATAATGAGGATGCTCTGACGTCTGGGCCAGTTCTAGATGCCACTTTCCTTGCCTTTTACCTGAACCGTGCAATTTGCTGCAGAGATGTTCACTCCTGGACATGATCCACATGGATACCAACTGAGTTGGAAACCTGTGTGGGAATCGACGAGAAGCGACTCAATAAATTTTGCTAAATTCCATGGTGCTTATTAGAAATGCAGTTTCTGTTCACCTCAATCTAAAAGCCAGTTTCTGAACATAGTAACAGAAGTCAAAAGGTAATTCCCTCAGCCCACCCCCACTCCAGAAGAGATGCTAACTGCCCTTGAGTGCTTTTTGTTCTCGATGTGAAGAGCTCTCACGCCTGAGTCACCTTCACATCTCTTGTGGCTGAGTGAATCACAAAGAAGGAGTTTCACCAGAGCTGCAACTGCCTCACTTCCCCACTCGCCCTCCCCGTTTACATTTTCCTGCTCGTCAGTGATTTAAAGAAAACCAAATGGATGCGATGTCATTCTGTAGCCTCTCTGTCGATTCCTCCGTTTCAGTTCCAACATGACTTAGATCTCGGGGCGCACCTTAATACTAGCGACACTATGACAGCACAAGTGCCAAGGTTCCTCTGAGAGTGTAATTTCTTTCATTGCTGTTTCTGATTGAATGAGCCACTAACGTGCGAACTGCTCCAAAACATGATTCAGGACCTCTGGTGCCAATTCTCGCACGTTGAATAACGACAGACAGCTTCCAAATGAGGCCTTTCAGAGACGACTTTGGGGTACATTTGACAGACAGACAAGTTCAGGAATTCGTGGTGCTCTGTGACACCAGCGCATCAGCTTCTTCCCTGTCTTTGAACCGAGCCGCCTGCACAAGGAATGCAAATGCGGTACTGCTTTTCGTGGAAGGATCAGAACGTGATAACTGCACTCTCAAACAGAATGGCACATGATCAGAACCAGGTTGGAGAAAAACTTTACAATGCTTTGCACAGTAATTAAATGGAATTGCATTATATTTCACTACGACAGTTGATTTGTTCCAGCAAATTTGAAGGCAGGTTTGCAGGTGGGAAATCAAGCAAGAAAGCTCCGTTCTTGTCTATGCAAAAGGCTGCAGTTGAAGAACAAAGCAGTTTCTGTCCAGTTTCGAATTGGGGACCTTTCGCGTGTGAGGCGAAAGTGGTGACCACTACACTACAGAAACAAGCGTCAGCCGCCCGCCCAGCGGCTCAGTGGCATCCAGCACTGAATGCATTCTACGTTTCACCTTTCAGTTTCCAATAGCTCGTTGTTGTCCAGCGTAACTGACATATTGAAAACATAAAAAAAAGACACGTGAAATTGATAACAAAATATAGACAAGGATGGGGTGAGGTAGGGCGAGGTGGAATAGGCTGGGACGACTTTCCCTGCAGCGTTACGGCTGCGACATGATCTTATAGAAGGGTTGTACACTGAGTATTTACGTGTTTTACACAAGTTGGGGTGAGTGGAAAACTCGACAGCATAGGTTTAAGGTGAGTGGGCTGAAATTGACAAAGGACCTGAGGCACATTTCCCACACACAAGGTTGTGCGTGTTTGGAATGAGCTACCAGAGGAAGTGGAGGAGGCTATTACACTCAGAAAATTGCAAAGGTAATCGGATATGTTTCTGGATAGGATGGGTTTAGAGGGATTGGGGCCAAATGCTTGGAAACGGGACTTGTTAAATTTTGGCTATGAGGTGAGCATGGACGAGATACCCCGAAGGATCAGTTTCTACGCGGTGTACCCCAATAACGTCGTGTTGCTTACACCGGCTTTAAAGGATTACTTTTTAGCGGAGCTTGCCATCGCAGTCTGTGGCACAATCATTTAGTCTGTTCGACTGCTCACGGGAAAGGTAGTATTGTGAAACACTGCAGAAACGAACGACTTCCTTACTTTTGCTCCAAATGACCATACTCGGTGAAATTTTCCCAGATCCTCAGTTGAGGATTTTTGCTGCTGGAAGTTAGCTCAGAAACCCTGTTAACTCCTAATGTATTGAGCAAATCGCAAAACAGAAAGTATTTAACACGGAACACAAACAAAACTGGCAAACCTAATGCATTTTCAGACACAGCGAAGCATGAATGCTAAATGTGAGACAGTCGGAGGGCACGAGTCATAAAGTAATCTCACAACTAACAACAGGGCAATTCCAAACTACTCTTTCAAAGATACTGCAGTCTTAGTGCACCACCACTTGCCAGACAATGCTGAAAAGAGAGAACGAAAGAACATAATAAGAATGGGCCATAAAAAGTGAATTTCACCAATCACAGTCTCGATTAGATTACTTTTCCCTTCCGATGTCTCCAGGACGGAAATGAAGGAAATGGGAGAACTTCAATAAAATATCACATCGAAATTCATTGGAACGATTTTCCCATTGGCCAGAAAACCAAATAACGACGTGTCGAGTCACCGCAGGACAGAGATGAAATAACAGTCTCCGTTCGGTTCCAGTAAAAGCTCAACTTGCCTGGAACAGCAGAGCAGTTTGCAATTTTCCGCGCAGGTGGCGAACATGATCATGACAGCAGAAATACTTTGAAATATTTGGCACTATCGCACACCACATTTAATTCCCCGGCAAGAAAATCCATTTTTCTTTTGTTTTCAACATCAATACAATGGCGACCGAAACAGCATTTTAACAAACTGCCGCGTTGGAGGTGATCAGCAAAACAGGCAGTGGTGAGATCCGAACACACGCACGTTTAGATATTGGAAGCTGGATCCAGCACCTGAGACCGCTCGGCCATACTACCAACCAGCCAGGCTCCCCATTTTCTTGCATTTCCAATTGTGCTCCTGCATAACAACAGACGCAAAGTCACATGAAAAGGGTTCCATGATCCCTCTCCGACCCGCAGAGCTGCTGGGATGTGCCCGGCTACATTGTCAATTTCGCAGCAGATAATGATAGCCCATCAATCCAGACAAAAATCAATGGTAAGCTGAGTCTATCTTCTTAGACTCTTTTCAGCTACAAATGTATCTGTGAGTGCGTGAGAATATATATTCGCTTATGATTTGGTGAAATAACCATGAGCTGCTTGACATTACTGCAATTTCGATTCTTGCTTTTCTAAATGATTTCACCCATTGCTCGAAACAGGACGACTTTCACGTTTACACGGAACACGAAACACACCGGACTACAGGGAAAATGCACAAAGCTGAGCAGGCCGTGTTCCACATCATACCGTGCAGCATAGTTTCAGTCACTGTGTCTGTTTTGCAGAATAAGAGTCCCAAAGAATGTTCTCCACCCTAAAACCGGAGGTAGCATTACATTCCGAGAACGACAGATCACATTGTGAGGATGCTCTGACGTCTGGGCCAGTTCAAGATGCCACTTTCCTTGCCTTTTACCTGAACCGTGCAATTTGCTGCAGAGATGTTCACTCCTGGACATGATCCACATGGATACCAACTGAGTTGGAAACCTGTGTGTGAATCGACGAGAAGCGACTCAATAAATTTTGCTAAATTCCATGGTGCTTATTAGAAATGCAGTTTCTGTTCACGTCAATCTAAAAGCCAGTTTCTGAACATAGTAACGGAAGTCAAAAGGTAATTCCCTCAGCCCACCATCACTCCAGAAGAGGTGCTAACTGCACTTGAGTGCTTTTTGTTCTCGATGTGAAGAGCTCTCACGCCTGAGTCACCTTCACGTCTCTTGTGGCTGAGTGAATCACAAAGAAGGAGTTTCACCAGAGCTGCAACTGCCTCACTTCCCCACTCGCCCTCCCCGTTTACATTTTCCTGCTCGTCAGTGATTTAAAGAAAACCAAATGGATGCGATGTCATTCTGTAGCCTCTCTGTCGATTCCTCCGTTTCAGTTCCAACATGACTTAGATCTCGGGGCGTACCTTAATACTAGCGACGCTATGAAAGCACATGTCCAAAGGTTCCTCTGAGAGTGTAATTTCTTTCATTGCTGTTGCTGATTGAATGAGCCACTAACGTGCGAACTGCTCCAAAACATGATTCAGGACCTCTGGTGCCAATTCTCGCACGTTGAATAACGACAGACAGCTTCCAAATGAGGCCTTTCAGAGATGACTTTGGGGTACATTTGACAGACAGACAAGTTCAGGAATTCGTGGTGCTCTGTGACACCAGCGCATCAGCTTCTTCCCTGTCTTTGAACCGAGCCGCCTGCACAAGGAATGCAAATTTGGTACTGCTTTTCGTGGAAGGATCAGAACGCGGTAACTACACTCTCAAACAGAATGGCATATGATCAAAACTAGGTTGCAGAAAAACTTTACAATGCTTTGCACAGTAATTAAATGGAATTGCATTACATTTCACTATGGCAGTAGATTTGTTCCAGCAAATTCGAAGGCAGGTTTGCAGATGGGAAATCAAGCAAGAAAGCTCCGTTCTTGTTCATGCAAAAGGATGCAGTTGAAGAACAAAGCAGTTTCTGCCCAGTTTCCAACTGGGGACTTTTCGCCTGTGAGGCGAAAGTGATGAGCGCTACATTACCGAAACAAGCATCAGCTGCCCGCCCAGCGCCTCAGTGGCATCCAGCACTGAAAGTTGAAGGCATTCGACGTTTCACCTTTCTGTTTCCAATAGCTCGTTGTTTTCCAGCGTAATTGACATCTAGAAAACATAAAAAAAGACACGTGAAATTGATAACAAAATATAGACAAGGATGTCGTCAATGTTTGGACTGTAGGGCGAGGTGGACGTGTCGAGTCACCATAGGACTTTGTTTTACAACAGCGATGAATTAACAGTCTTCATTCGGTTCCAGTAATAACTCAAATTGCCTGGAACATAAAGCAACAGCAGAGCTGTTTGCAATTTTCTGCGCGGGAGGCGAACACGATCATTGCAGCACAGGCACCTTGGAAAATTGGGCCCTTTCCCACACCACAGTTAATTCCGCGGGAAGCAAACCCATTTTTCTTTTGTTTTGTACATCAATACAGTGGGGATCGACACAGCATTTTAACAAGCTGCAGAGTTAGAGGTGATTAGCAGGAATGACACTGGTGTGGTTCGAAATCACGCCCCTGTTGAGGCTGGAATCTGGATCCAGCAACTTTACAGCAGGGCAAGTCCAAACTCTGCGTTCGATTTTGTCTCAGCCTTAGTGCGCTACCACTTCCCAGAAAGTGCTGGAAAGAGAGAAAGAAAGAACATAATGAGAATGGGCCATAAAAAGTGAATTTCATACATCCCAGTCTCGATTAGATTATCTTTCCGTTTTGTCTTTCGGACAGAAATGATGGAAATGATTGGACACATGACATCGCAAACTTTTAACATTCGCCAAAACACCAAATAACGATGAGTCGAGTCACCGCAGGACTTTGTTTCACAACAGCGATGGTATAAGAGTCTGCATTCGGCTCCAGTGAAAACTCAACTTTTCTGAAACGAAACAGTTGCGGTCGAGCAGCTTGAGCCCGCGATTTTTCGTACGGGACGCCAACACTGTTAAGTCAGCACAGGCACTGATCCCTTTGCCTGAGTTTATATTCGCACCCACCACTGTCAAGTCTTTGAGAAGCAAACCCCAACTTTTTAACTTTGACCCACATTTGAACATGCTGTAGCATTACAGTTGATCCACCGAAATGGCAGCGCAGGCATTCGAATTCACATAACCGAGATTCAAAAACCTCAGTGCACCAGTTTAGCCCACTCCGCCATGTGACCTTGCTGGATGCTTTCGTACGTTTTCAGATATGCCTCTGTAATTTAATAGAAGCGCGTTCCCAGGGAAAGGATTCCGTAATCCATCTCCTGCTTCAACAGCTTCTGGGAAATGCTGGCTCCAATATCAATTTCGCAGCAGATAAGGATAGCCCATTAATCCAGACATAAATCAATGGTTATCTGAATCTATTTTCTGAGACGTGTGTGTAAGAATGTAAGAATGTATGTTCGGTTTTGATTTCATAATATAACAATGAGCTGCATGAGGTCAAGATGCACTCGGTAAAGTTGGATATCCCAGCCTGATGTCCCAATGTTTCCAGTTCCATGTCAATCAAAGCTGCTCCAGGTGAGTTTTGAGCTCCCAGCCTGATGTCCTAATGTTCCCTGCTCCATGTCAATAGAAGCTTCTCCAGGTGCAGTTGGAGCTTACCGTCTGGTGTCCCAATGAGCCCTGCTGCGCTATGTCAATAGAAACCGCTCCATGTGAGGGTGGAGCTCCAAGCCTGATGCCCCAATGCTCCCTGCTGCTCCATGTCAATAGAAGTTGCTCAAGCTGCTATTTGAACAGAAGCCTCGGCCCCTATGCGCCTCTATGCGATCATAGAAGTACCGTGCGCTCACTGATTGCATCCCTGGGGGCCACAGAGTAGTTGCACTATTAAAGTTGTATCCAAATACAGGTGTATTTTCCGCAACATGAGAACCTTATCTTATTTGTCATCACCGCCCAAATATACTTTGTGAAAGACTTTCTTTCCAAAGCCTTGGTTAGCATGCGCCTATTGCACTCAATGCGACATAAGGTAATAGTGCTAAATGGCGGATTTTCAATAAATATTGCATCACATGATTCATGCTGTGTAACTGCTATTTAACAAGGAGAATGTATTTGAGGAAATCAGCAGTTTTATTTCCTGTGAGGGAATGAGGTTTGTATTCATTAAATTGAACTTGTTAAATGTGTAAAATGATCACAATAGATCTCAATTTGAAAAATGTTCGATAATGTTGTTATCCAACATGAAATGAGGCGTTGTCTTATATTGGCCACACGGTTGTTAGAACTAACTACCTATTAATGACAAGAGAATAAATAAAATTTAAATAATTTCACATGTTTGTTCTACATTAGTCAGCGGTTATTGATCCACAGTTTTGGTCAGTCCCTGCAGTTAACATGATGTCTGCTCCAATTGTTCATAAAGAGAGGAAGCTGGCTTCCCACTCATATTCAGCATTCATCACTGGCAAGAGCAATGAGAAAGGGAGAGACCAATGTGTAACTGTGTCCACGCCCATGCACAGTACCTGCATTAGCAAGTTCTCTGCAGTGCATTTACAGCCAGTACTCGGTGTCCCTGCACCCTTCCTCTGCCCCTTTCGAAATATCTCCATTATTTTCTGCTGTCTGTCTGTGCTTTTGTCACTAAGATGAATCACTTCTACCCAGTCTGATACAGGTTTCAACTGACAAAATACTCATTAACAATCCATTGGATAAACATGCGCTTGCCATCTCTCGTTATTTGCTTTTCCTGGATCTCATTCATTCCATGAAAGCTCGCACTAACTTGTCTTTGAAAGGAAAACCGTGTTCCGTTTCATTATCCGAAGGCAGTCTGCATTTCAATTCAGTTTAAGCGACAGATTCGACTAATTAATGGAGACTTTACTGCAGCGTCGATGGCAATAAACTGACCAGTCGTCCTCCAATTTAGCCGAGACTCAAACCAAAGCAGCGTCATGAACGACTGCACTCCATAAGCGACGAGAGTGCGACTCGATCCCACGCCTGCAGAGAACAATGTGTCAGTAGTCAATCACTTTCACCACTCAGACACCACGTCGGAGATACAATGCGCATCTTTTAGATTTAGATTAGATTACAGTGTGCAAACAGGCCCTTCGGGGCCAACAAGTCCACACCGACCCGCCGAAGCGCAACCATCTTTGGACTGTGGGAGAAAACCGGAGCACCCGGAGGCAACCCACGCAGACACAGGGAGAACGTGCAAACTCCACACAGTCAGTCGCCTGAGGCGTCAATTGAACCCGGGTCTCAGCCGCTAGCCCGGGTCGAGCAGTGCTTACCAATGTGCCACCGTGCCGCCCACAACCAAATGTTTAACTGAGTTGAGTAAATTGTGCATAGAAGCGGATACTTCTCCCGAGTGTTGGTGAAATGATAAATAGCACAGTCCAGTTCATGAAGAATGGTCTCACCTCTGCTTGATGGGGCAAGCGCATTCCCAATGTGGCAATCTGCTCACATGGTCTGAACAGAAATAAAGAAATGACTAAGAAACAAGATCTGTTTAATTGAATTCTATCAAGAATTGGAGCGGATGGAATGAAAAGCCTTGTGACGGGGCCGATGTTACACTGTCTCTGAAGAATTGTTTCCCCGACTCGAGGACAGTCCACAGTGCTTAGTGGCAGAACTAGCACTCCCTCTCTTCTGGACAGATATTTTTGACCGATCGCACTTAGAGCGAACAATTTCAAAATCTTAAATAAGACTAACTGAAAATTGAAGTGAACAACGCAAAAGACGACTGGAGCGACACTTTACAATAAAGTTTATTTTGCTCAACCTTGGCCTGTCTTCTTTTCCTGGGCCGGGTGACACCAAGTCACTGTACAAGCACAGCAACACAGTGAGTAAATGGTAGAGGGAAAATGTGTGTAGTACCACAGGGCATGTTGGGAGCAGCAGCAGATACACAGGGAAATTAATTTCCCACAACGGGAACACTTCCCAAACTGCGGACTGAGATGGAAGATCTCAGAGTGTTATGAAATGTTATAATTGATTCTGCAGACACTGCGGGGATCAGTTATTGAATCTGTTCAAATTAAAATTAAAATATTTCTACGGATTAAAATCAAAATAAAAAAGTCCTGGGGTTAGTGGACGTAAATATTGCAATTATATTATTAAATAATTAACTCATCTGAGCAATGAGCAGCTCATCCATTTCCTCATAGAACGTTGGAGCCACTGGTAAAGGCGTTCATATAATTCCAGGTACCAGCCGTGGAAGCAGAGATACTCGTTGTCCCATCCGTTTTGATACAACCAGGAATTTGGCGATAAGCTTTAATGCGTGGATCCAGTGCAGCAGGTAATCAGTGGATGGTATCTCTGTGCCAATGTAGTAGGCTGTGTTTTAAATTTGATTGGAGGTTTTAAATTTGATTCTCACATGGAGTTGCTTCAATTTGTCATTGTGTTGAAGTTTCATTACGGAAGGCGTTGAGCAAAGCCAAGTTGCTTAGAAAGTCTCAGTTTTTTGAATTGAGAAACGACCTTTTTTGGAAAATGACTCATTACCAACAAACCTTCTGCAAATTTTTAAAACGTCACAACATGTGTGGACAGCGAACCTAAAATAATTTTTCAACAAATGGATGGCGTTTCCCATGCGCACTGCGTTAAATTCAGAGAAAACAAAACATGTTGAGCCCGTTTTATGTTACTCAATTTGCTGTAAACTCGCAAAAGTCATTGTAATAATCAAAAAGGAATTAGATTGATCACAAGGGACCGTTCGAATATTGCATTCACTTTTGGTCAGAGCTTCTTTCAGCTTAAAATTGCGTGCTGTAGGAAAGAACAGAGGGCTAAAAAAGATAGAGACAACTTTGAGAATTTAATGGATGGAGATCAGAAATCATGAAATATGCGTAACATGATGTAAATGTGGTAAAATCTTTTAGCAGGTATTATTTCTCCTAGCGACAATTCAATTCTTTCTCATGAGGAAATAACTTTTGTTTGCAATCTTCGAGAAGATCAATTCCATTTACAATGTTTCACGTTGAATAATATGCAATACCTTTCAAATTCATGAATATTTTATATTCCATCTTATCCAGCTGGACGTTTTCATGAAAAGTCTTTTTTGATAAGTCAACAAAATGCGAAATTTTTACACACACTTTGACCTTTTCCCAATGGTAAATTCGCTACTCGTGTTCTTGTTGATGTGTCTTATAAAACACTCTGGACTCAGCTACTATCATTCTTTGTGGAAATTCTTTTAGGATTTAAATAGCTCTTGAGCAGAAGAAACTCTGACTCAAGCTTTTCTGGATCATTGACCAATGGTTTTGAATCTGAGACTCTATTTATTTATTTACTCAAAAGAGGGAATACCGCTGATTTAGTCACTTCAATCCTTGTGTTATGTGAAAGATCTATTTAGTTTACTTCCCAAACTTGCATGTTTCTGGTACAGCATTTTCAAAACCACGTGAATAAAATCCCTCATTCTGTCTATCATCTTCATAAAACCGGTTTGTATCATTTCTAATATTTTTATGCCTCAGTAAACCTCAACCCTGAGTTTCCTCGTGCCTTTCTATACAGGAAATTGTGGCTGTGCCCTTTCTAATGTCTTTTATTTTTTATTGGAGAGTGAGGGCAAGGATTACAAACAATGTATGCACTTAGTTTGACCTTTATATTTTACAGTTACACTATGAACTCTTTGCTTTGTAATACAATTTCCCTATTCATGAATTCAAACAATATTCATTATTATCTAACCAGATCATGAACAACCTCCCCATGAAAACTTCCTTTGTATTTCCAAGGAATTTGGGAAAAGGGTTGTAAGGCCAGCATCCCTAAATCCCCTCGACCTGAGTGAGTCTCAGCTTTTTCTAAAGGTAACTGAGATTCAATCACATCATAGTGGGGCTGCAGTCGTTCTCTGTGCAGACTTGTTGTGGACATGAAATACCTATAACCAAAGACTACCGTGGATCTAAAATCAAAACTTTCCAAAACACAATTATCACATCTATTGTTTATCATCTTTCTGTGTTCTTGTTTGGTTTGTTCGTGTGTCCCTGTGTTAAATCCTACCCAACGTTTAATTTGTGAATGGAGACATTCCCTTCACCACTCATGTTTGGAAACCCCATTCGACATTGAATGATTTTACCGATATGCTCCCGGAGGACAGTCCTCCCATTACTGGGATGAATCCAGTGAACATTCTCAACGGACCTTCAAAGCCAAGGATTCCCTTCTCCGAGTTGGGGATCGGTTCTGCACTGAACTCAATGTGTGTGCTCATTAAAAGCTAAACAATTGCAGCAAGATTTTCAGATTAAGATTTTGCAATCTGCTTGAATAACGTTTGTCTCAAAAGTTACATTCCTTATTGTCGTTTGTGGATGATAAAATTTCCTGAATATTTCTGTTTTTATTTCATATTGGCGGATGTTACAGCAATTTATAAGCATAGTGATTTCTAGAAGCCATCAGAGAGCACGGTAGCTGATCATGTGAAATGAGACCGCAGTAATGATTGGCCTCAGAATGAAGGTGTCGCTGGTTTGCAGTGATGACGGTGTGGCTGAGTTTCATATTTATTTTGGAGGAGGACAGGTTGGGTCTAAGATGAACGCTTAAAACCGAAGCAAGGGGAATGGTATCAGATAGCGAAGTTAGGGTGAGCTGAATTGAAGTGGAAAATTGCATCAGAAGATGGAGCAGTACAGCTTCATCATGTCACTCAGACTGTAAAAGCCACGCAGAAGAAGCAAAACACCTTCCGTGCAGGCACAATGACAGGTCAAGTGGGAAGGAAACAAAGCAAGACACTAAGATGGAATACAACAATTTATGTGAAAAGTTTCGCAATATATCCTTTTTTTAAATGCTGACTGCCCTCTCGTTGGAAAATTGAATGTCCTGCAGTGTAACGGCGATATTTACCATGCTACAACACAAGGAAAAGAGACAAGGACACATTACCTTTTGTAACGTTGTGGCCTTGTGAAAGCACGCTAGACCCATCAACCAGAATTCAAGACTTCAAAGATCTCTTCTGTGCTATTCAACGTATTTGCTGCTCCTGCAGTCAGATCTCAATAGCTTTACCTTGTCTCTTCCTCAGCTCCCTGCTTCCCGTAAAACTTCAAATGTGAACAAATCATCAGTATTTCCACTTCCATTAATTGTTCGTAACTCCCGTGCTGACAAAACGTACAATTAACCAATTTGCCTTCTCTGGCTCTTACTCTGGCATACTCGGAATAGTGAAGTGCATTGTGTCTGATCCGCAGGACACCCTGCAGGATTTTCAAACAGCGCCATCCTCCCTGTGACATGTACGTGCCGGGTAATATTCTGTTGTGTAAATGTGTCCTGGCTTTGCCAATATCACCGTTATCTAACTCCCTGCATTCTGTTGGTCGAATTGTGATTCCACTCAGAATCACAAATGTGTCACAAACTACCTCAGCTGTGCTGGCTCTCCACAGAGATAAATGTGCTTCTCTGTTGGTATCATTCTCTTTCCTTCTCCCTGAAACTCTGCACACTTTTACTTTTAACATAAACATCGAAGTATTTTTTAAACAACTCGATTGAAACTGTGTCTTTGTCAATGTCAGGCAGTGGTTTACAGACCCTAACCACTCCATACGTACATTATTCTTCTTTTACTAATGACATTTAAACTCTACCGAATCGTTCTCGATCCCTTCAGGCATGGGGAGCATTCTCCCTTCCTTATTTCCTCTGTCTAATCCACCCATGTCTTGGAAAGTTTAACAAGGCCAGTTTTCGGCCTTCTGCTCTCCAAGGAGAAGTATCCCAACTTTCCAAATGACCTTTATTTTTGCC
The DNA here is from genome assembly GCF_037043375.1 of Chiloscyllium plagiosum. NCBI lineage: Eukaryota > Metazoa > Chordata > Chondrichthyes > Orectolobiformes > Hemiscylliidae > Chiloscyllium > Chiloscyllium plagiosum. The sequence goes on along the minus strand of NW_028270159.1, from coordinate 92,752,029 downwards.
ATTCCTCATACACCACACCATTATCATCAACCTGTTCAGCGCTGTTTCCAATCATTTCACGTTCCCATTTCCGAAAGGTCAACATTCAGAACTGTGCGAACATCCAGATGGTGGATTTATTCAGAGTGGGATTGTGCGTGTGAACATCTTGAAACATTTGTTTCACTTTCACCACATATGGTACTGTGTCATGCCCACTACAATGACACTTCTGACCCCAAAACACAAAGTTATGTTAAGGGGTGCAACTTCATAATTTGCATTTTTTTTTATTTAACAGTTGATAGGGCGACCGAGCAGAAGTGAAATCAAACAACCAAGGCTCGAAGACGACTTGAAGTACGAATTCTCACATGCCAGTATTAACACAAGCTGCGAAGCGAAGATCATACCCCCAAACACTCTTCCATTTCCAACACTAAACCATCTGAGAGTCACTCAGATCCAACTACATCCCACTTTGCTCTCGGATTTCGAAGCAGCAAAGAGTTTCAAGAATATCACCTACTCATTTCCTCTCCTTGTTCACGGGACGGTGCTGTTTATCCCTTCCATTTGATCTGAGCTGTGTCAATCGGCAGATTATTCATCTATTTCCATCCACCTGCAGGTAATGTGAGGGGAGGCAAGCGCGAATACGCTCTAAAGCTCTCTCTCATCGGCACAACCAGGTCCCTCAACCGCTGGAAATCAGCAAGTTTGATTGGGAACTTCCTCCCAATATATTTATCTGAGAGAGCGACAAAGATGTTGTGATAGTGGGAAATATAGAAATGTACTCCGGATACTTTTCCCTCAGGTAAATTCATGTGAGGGCATTTTTGTGCAGACTGTTTGGTGTTCAGAATCCATCTTCACACAGCAATTCTGCAGAGAAGTTTTTTTCTAATACAGACATCTGTTTCTTTGCTGCAATCGGGCAGCAATTAGCATCTGAGCCCCAAGATGAAGAGAATCCGAGTAAAACCCTCACTCACTGAGAGCCATTCCCACAGCCCTGAGCTGCAGGCTGCAAATAATCTAACACGGAAGGAGGGTTAAAGATAAGACATTGTTTCACCCTCAGTCACTCTGCCCCAGAAACAGGAGGAGGGACAGCATCAATGTGTGGCGTCACTCACGCCCCGGCAGAAGCCGTTCAGCCCATCGAGTCCACTGCGACTCTGTGTCGCTTGTATATCTCTGTGGTTATTCATAATTGGTGATGTATGTCCTAATAATGCGGAACTGTGTATGTGTCGTAATGCTGTCTCCAACAAGATGATCCAATTGCCATTCATGGCTTTTCATTTCACAGGGAGGACAATGCAGTGTGAATCAGCGTAGGGAATGAATGCAGGGCGTCATGCGCACAGAGCACGCTGCAACTGATATATCTTACCTACACGAGTTTATTCCCAACTCTGGCAAGTGATTTTGCGAATCAGATCAGAGAAGACAGAGAACAGGAAAAGAGATTCCAGAAATTCACAAGTGTGTTTCCTCACCTGTGTAAATTTTGCGGGTGTATCATTACGAGATATTCATTTTAGATACATTGAGGGAAAGGAAGTGGAAATTGAAACAACATGCAATACGTTGAATGAAGCTATATTATAGAGGAACACTGGCGGGGCAGTACACACACTGAAACCTGGAATTGTCAACGAGCAGAGGATGTTTTCAGTCCATTAATGTCTGGGTTATGAGCCCAGTACGCTCCCGCTGGGTCGCTCTGTTAGCGCTGACTACAGCAGTTTCCAGCGATCTTCAGTTTTTAATCTGGCATGTGGCATGTGCCGCAGAGGATGATTTCAAGAAGGACTTCATTATTATTGTGTGATACACTGTGGCGCAGATGTGTCCCGGCTGTGTCAACATAACCTGTGAGCAACTTCCCACATTCTTTTGGTTTAACTGTGATTTCACTCAGAATCAAGAAATAGTGCAAAGTGAGGCCATACAGCCCACCTTCGCTGTGCTGGCCCCAAACAATAAGGAAATATCTGTATCGTTCGTTTGATTGATTACATTTGCTTGATTGATTGTCACATTTACCTGAGTGCAGTGAAAACCTTTGCAATTGGTAAAGGCAGATCATAGTAATCAAGGACATGCAGAACACAGCGTGAGAAAAACAAGGCATTCAGATTACTCCGTACAGGATGCGCTCGGCAAGATCCACATTAACAGGATCGGCATCATTTGAAGTTAGTAAATCCATTTCTCAGTCTAGTTACCGCCTACAAGAAGCAGCTGGTATGTGTCTTGAAGATTCAGTATCTTGAGCTGACCTCGAGCTCATCGAAATCATACTTTCTGAGTCAAAAATGGGACCGGATTCAAACTCCAGGGCTCAAGTGTAACTTCTCGCACGTACATCACCTACCCGAGACGATATCACACCCAAGACCAACGAGCCATAACTGCACCTTAAGCGTGATCTATAAATCAGGTGAGTCTCCTTGTTTAAAAAAGGCTTTTTCTTTTGTTTCGGAGTGAAGGCAGCACTGAGTTTTAACAATAGATCCTTGCCATTCTGCCTCCCGTTTCCCAGGAGGCTGCGCCAGCCCTTCCCCCCCTGGCAGCTGGACGAACTCCTCTTCTATTGGCAATCAGTGTTATGGGACAGCAAGGTGAATGCGCTCTTCAGCTCCCTATCAAACACCGGCTTCTGCAGCGGGGGAGGTGGCTCGTGGGAGTGGGAGTTATGGAAATTCTGGAAAGCTGTACAAAAGGGAGATCTTGCATGCATAGGAACTCATATTCTATTCGGATAATTGTCCAAATAATTCCATCTGAGATAGATAGAAAAGTGCAGAAATGCTGGGAAAGAGAGAATCTCTCCCAGTAATCAGGAACAGTGTCTGTGTACTTCTCGAATTCACAACTAGGGCTCTGCTGTCTGAATCAACATGGGATGTTACTGCAGCGAGTCCTGTCGCTCAGGCACTTTGCATCTGATGTGCATAAACTTTACCACGTTACCCCCAGCTCAGAGAAGAGTTTTCACAGCTCACATCATCCCAGAGTGACAGGGAGCAGAAGAAAGCGATTCAGACCAGCATCTTACCACCTGCTGGGGAGAATAGAGATTTCGGAGAGCCGACAGTCTCTACCAGTGCATGTTTCCATCATTTACAATCTTGGTCTGTGTGACAACAAAAGTAGGAACCAGGAACTGTTTATCTTGCTTCTTAAAACAGGCGTGGAAATTTTGCAGAGCATAGATACATCTACTTGCTGTTAGTGAAATGATGAATAGCAGAGTACAGTGCACAGAGTATGGTCTGACCTCTGTTTTATTGGACCAGCACTCTCCAACTGTGACCCTTTGCTCACATGATTTGAACACAAACAAACAATCGACTCAGTAACAAAACTTGTTAAATCGGATTCTATGAGGAATTGAATGCGATGGAATGAAATCCTCTTGAATGCGGGGATGTTACATTATCTTACAGGGAATTGTTTTCCAAACTCGAGGAGAGTGTGCAGTGCTGCTTCCATGGATCAATACCAGGATAGATAGATTGAAACAGCGTCGGATGTTATTGTAGGGAGCCCTGTTGCTTAGACACACTGCATCTTTTGTACAATGGTGCAAAAGCACGGAACTTTTGCGTCGAGGGGACAAATTCAAAATCGTTAATGAGACAAAATGCACAAATGAGTGAAACAACACAGCAACCACAGAAACTGGTATTACATAAGGGAGTAAACTCCTCTGCTAATGTAAACAAGCAAAACAGAAAGGATTCACCTCGTGCTGTATTGTGTTAAAATTCAAGAGACAAACAACTGTAGCAAGAATTAAGTTAAAAATAACAACTTTATTACATTTTTACATTTTACAGAGAATAATTAACTTACAACTACTTACACTCCTTTCTGTAAACCTGTCTTTAACCTTCTGCTCTACAATACTGGTCTGAAAAGCCTTCCCCAACCCCGACACCATTAATATTTACAAAAATATTCATATTTAAAAACCAGCCAGTTGTCGAGTTTTCTCGTTGTATCTTCCTCTCCAGATTTTCTCTCCAGGTCGGTGTCGATGCTTTTTTCTATGCAATCTATTTCTCCAGATAGTCACTCCTCGGAGATCTTACTAGCATTCGACATCTGTTGGTCTTTTACCTTCGCTCTTTGCTGTTCTTTGCCACTCTGGGTAACTGTTCAACATGTCTGATATTTGTTCCACGAACAGTCGGATCGTTTCACTGACTTTGATATTGTTGAAATACCATATTCAAACTTGATTGGGGCATAATTTAAACTGATTAGGCGAATTCGAATTTGTTTTTTTTAATCCATGTAACAAAGCTGTTAGTTGTTTCGACCAAATGTTATGTTGTTACCTTGTTCTGGACTCCTTGTGCTAGCCAGAAATTTCAGCACCCTTTAAAGTACATTGCACACACAACTTCATAGCACTGGGTTTTGCCAAGACAGTCTATTATGCTCAACATCGCTCTCTGTCAATCTCATGAGCCTGAGATTTGAACAATCTCTGGTCTAAGTTATTCAAACGACCCTGATCTCATAACCTCAGATTTAACACGCCCCCGTATGTATGTCTTACAATATTAATTGATTCCTCACTGTGTTACTTCAGCATACGTTGAGAAGAAATTAAAAATGAACACAACTTTCACCTATGTGACTGCGATTTGACCCAATGTTGCTGCAGCCAACCGATTCAGCTGTCAGTGAAATAGCCCACATCTTTCCTGTACCGGCAATGAGATTGCATAGCATAGTGGTAAGTTTTCAGCGTTGAATTTGACCCAACATCATTTCTGAGGACGAAATTTACTGGCATATGAAGATATGATGAGATACCTGGGGGTTGGGGGTTGGAATATGGTCAGGAAGGATATGGTGAGAGTTCCCTTGATACAAAATCGTTCGAGACAACGGAAATGAGATTTACTGGGAGATAAAGCCAAGAGATAAGAAATTCAGGAGTTTAATGGGATGTTGGGATAGATGAATAATAAGCGGAACAAATCAGGAATGACTGAGTTGTGTCCTAATGGAGGTTTTTCAGCTGATGTGAGGTTGGTAAGGGTAAATAGGAGGGAAATTCCATCGTTGAGGTGAGTGTATAACTAAAGGTTAGAGCTTCAAAACCAGCGAGGATGACAAATAAGTTTACAGTGGGTACTTTTTATTCTGAGAGTTATTGAAATCGGAGATGATTTTTCCGAAAGAAAAAAAAAATTCGAAGCTGATTCCAGAATATTTGAAAAGCCACATGCAGGCACACAACGAGCGAACTTAACAGGGACAGGGATTCTGGGCTGCTTGGATGGGGATGCAAAAGTGGCACACTCACGAATTCTTTCGCATTCATTGGAAAGAAATTGTATAACACCTGCAACTGAAGAAGTTAAGTATAAGAAAAGCTGGTGGTGTTGAAATGTGTCACGGCTGATTCTACGTGAACTACTACATATTGTTAATATACTGATCTTTATGTTATAGCTTTGCAGTAAACTGAAGCCAGTTAGCTCAGTCCGCTGGCTAACTAATTAATTGTATAGAGTGAGACAAACAACGTGGGATTAATTGTCGCACTGTCTCAGGTTGCCATAAAGATCATCATCTCTTCCACTCACCTGATCTGTAATACAATGGTGACTCTAGTGAGTAGGAATGGCCCTGTGGATATCAAGCATCATCATCATTGCCATCTGTTGCCTTGAACATTTGGTCACAATGACCAGGAACGGAACTGAGTTCATTTAATACTCACTAACCTCCGCGTGAAAAACCCAGCAAAAAGACTCGTCCTTATTCCTGTTTGAACGCTCTGTTCTGCACAACAGCAAAAGTATTTGTTATGGCTTTACCAGATTCACTGACAACATTCACTCTACTCAAAGAGATAAATCTAATTCCTTTCGAACAGTTTAATGAACTGTGCGAGTTTGCAGCAAATGGGATAATATGAAACGAGTTTAACAGCCTTTCCAAGAATGGAATACAGTGGAGGGTCAAAGATTTGAAAAGTGTCATCATGCTAAAACCTTACCTGTTTCTCAATCCACAGATGGATAATCGCCTGGGGAATATGGACAGCTTGCCGGCTGATAATTGACACATTTCCCAAATGCAGAAAAATCCCACAAATCAGAAACTGGAGGCTTACTGATGCTTTATTCGACGTTATTTTTCAAATTCACTTCAGTCTGGTGCTTCAATGATCCCTGATCAACATCAGGAAAAGCAGCTTCAGATAATAATTGAACTTACAGCTGCAGCATTTCACACGCTGTTAAGTGATGATGAATTGGTCCATGGGAGCAGCAGAGCGCCAACCTGTAACATGCGCTATTCGTACCTCTGGGACCTTCGACCAACCTGTTCTACTTCTGTTGTAGTCCTGAAATTAAAGTTAAGTCAGTGGAGGAGGAACTGACCTGTGACTATTGGAGCACCAGGTTCAGGAAAGGGACATAGAAAAATGTCGTGCAAATTAGACTTGATTGAAAGCTGTGTTTCTGTGTGTCACTGTCCTGTTTACAGACAATGTTACATTATCGCTGTCACAGGGCTTTTCATTCGGTCGGCTTCAATTCGGCACAGAATTTGATTCAAAGACACTTCACTAACTTCCTTCTAACAGTTCATACAGACAACATGAAACATACTGCACTCATCATCAATCTTCACCAGGGCTACATCCGAGGACGTTGCACAGTTTTCATGAATACTAAAGATATAAGAAAGTTAAACAAGAGTAAATTGAATTTCAGTTTAAATTGTAAAATGATAAGAATGCATAATAAGATACAGAATCGGTTAAATTCATGTTCATTAACGTGACCAGAACTCTAGCCCAGGAAAGAGGAAATCTATCCCTGAATCCCCAATATCCACACGGCCGTTTGCTCCATGTGCCCAGTTGGAAACCTGTGTGAAGGAACACGCAGTCGAACAGAGCGCCTGGGAGAATCCTCTACTGTCTGATCAAAGCTGCAACAGGAGCTGTGTATTCCAGCTGTGAAAGCGGTGGGATAAAGGGGAGGTCCTTGATATTCAGTGGTGTACATTCACAGTGTCCCCATAATGTTATTGTTTAATTTCCTCTGTCAGAAACAGCACAGACAGCGGGAGGAGCAAGAGGAGGCAATTTCACCCGCCGGCGCTACCCCGTCATTTGATACCATTTTGGCTGACCAAACACATCAATATCTTTTCCAAACCTATCCACATCAACCTGTCACCCAATGGGAAAAAGACAGTGAATAAACCGAAAAACTCTGTGCAACTGTGGGTGGGAAATGTGTTTAGAGACAGTGGGCTTTTGCAGTGGGTTTTGTGAATGTGCAGCCGATTCTGGCCTGATCATGTTTCAAATGATACGATTCCCTCAAAGCTCACCCCCAAGAAGGTGAGGAATGTCCTCTGGTCAGTAGCAGAGGCGAGAACTCCAGATGAGTGGAATTGACGATGAATCAGTCGAACAATCATTGATTCCGCTGAAATGTGAAATAAATTGATAAGCACATGGATGATTTTGGAATAATATAGGGAGACGCAGTGAGAATAGTTCACAGGTCAGCCCAACATCGAGGGGCGAAGGGCCTATTCTGTGCTGTATTGTTCTATGTTCTAAACTCCGAATCTGGTGGGACTCAAACAAACAATCCTTGAATCGCAATCTTAACAACGCAGTGGAATTCTAAAACATCTTTCATTTCGCCACAGAGTGCAGCCCCCATTTTGCAGCACTCAAAGATATGGTTTCAAGTCTCTCATCGAACATCTTGCCCCATTTTCCAGTACCTCCTCATTAAGGCCTAGCTCCTCAAGTGTTCGGCTAAATAATCCGGAAATGTTCTCATGACTCTTAGCTTTACCACACGTTCAAACAGTGAGTTCCAGACAAACAATACTCTCAGGATGAAAGCATTCTTCCTAAATCTTCTCTGAATATATTCCCTCTTGCTATATCCCTGGTTATTAACCCTTCCCGTGAGAAGTTTATTCCTATCACATATATCTATCCCCTTTCTGTGCACGTTAATCAGTTCCTAGCTCAGCTTTCCCCACTGTCAGATAAAGATCCCCAGCCGAGCTCATCTATCTTTGCAGTGGCAACAGTGCAGTGCGCTAATAGCACAGCATGTCAGGCAGCATCCGGGAGCAGGAGAATCGACGTTTTGTGCATGAGCCCTTCATCAGGAATGAGGCTTGTAGGTAGGGGTTGAGATATAAGTGGGAAGGGAGTTCTATTGGTGGTAAAGTATCTGGGAAAGCGACAGGTGGATGAAGGTGAAGGAGAAAGTGTTAATTCAGAGGATTGTTTGATCGACGGGTCAAGAGAGTAGTGCCTAGTTGGAGACTTGCCACTGGTATAATGTGGGAGGAAGTGAAATGAGGAAGCTGTTCAAGTACACATTAATCCCATGTGGTTGCATAGTCCGAAGGCGGAATATGAGACGTTCTTCCTCCACGCATCCGGTGGTAATGGAATGGCGGTGGTTTGTGACAGAAACATTGCTCCTCCTGCTCTTAAGATGCTGCCTGACCGACTGTGCTTTTCCATCACTACACTCTCGACTCTGGGCTCCAACACCAGAAGCCGTCACTTCCACCTATCTTCGCAGTGGGAATGGTCGAGCCCTGGCAGTACCTTGGTAAATCTCCTCTGAACACCCTCTCGTGCAAACACACGCTTCCTGAAGTCTGGCGATCAGAACAGAACAAGTTCTCCAAATAAAGAGCAGAAATATCTGAACAAAATCAGCAGGTCTAGTGCGTCTGGGAGAGAGTTCTTCCAGCCTAACGATTTACCTTTGGAACTGATGGTACGTGTAGGTTGGGCAGCAACGTGAAAGAAGGTGGAGAGGGTCTAAAATGATTGAACCCGATTTTGGGTCCTGCAGGTTGCACGGTCTCTCACTAGAAAATGACGTGCCGATCTTCTAACTTGCGCTATGCTATGTGGGAGTCTGCAGCAGACCAGAAACTGAAATGAAGTCTTGAGAACACAGTGGGATGTTGCAGTGACAGGAACCTGGAAGCTCAGAGTCCTTTTTTACTTGCAGACAGAACGTACGTTTACTCAAATTTGTCATCCACTCTGTTTTTCTCTCTCCAGTCTTGATTGATGTGATATTGTGAGCAGGAAATGTAATCTGCTAAATTGAGTGAGGTGAAAATGTGTTGCTGGAAAAGCGCAGCAGGTCAGGCAGCATCCAGGGAACTGGAGAATCGACGTTTCGGGCATAAGCCCTTCTTCTGGAATGAGGATTCCAGAACACATTTTTTCCTGCAACACATTTTCAACTCTGATCTCCAGCGTCTGCAGACCTCACTCTCTCCTAAATTGAGTGAGGGGCCGATAATTCACTGGAACCTTAAACGGTGAGGAGAGACATCGTAAACGAGCAGCATTACACCTTCTGAAATTTTGTGGAATGGTGCCATATGGGAAGTGCTGGGGGATCAAGGAGGATTGGACGAGGATGTACAGAGAGAGATTTTCCTGCATAGAGCTGGTATTCAGTGGTATGGGCTAGTGGGGAAAGGGCAGTAAAATGTATATCTTCCTGAGCTTCCTGCTATAAGTCTAATAAGACTAAATTGCCCGTAGTGTTAGGTAAGGGGTAAATGTAGGGGTATGGGTGGGTTGCGCTTCGGCGGGTCGGTGTGGACTTGTTGGGCCGAAGGGCCTGTTTCCACACTGTAATGTAATCTAATCTAATAAGCTCACTACAGAGCAAAAGTATCTTATGATTTTCATTCCAACACCAACACGAAGTCCAGCTTACAGAAGTAATGTGTTTGCACTGTCACTGTCAGTCTATCTCCCCGGGAGCAGTAGTGCTCCCCCACCTAGATTCAGATAGTACAGTTCTTCCTGTGACATGTCCCGTCGAGAATGGAAGGACAGATATTAATAATCCACACTTGGAACGGAGTATCTGTATAGCTCAATAAAAATCACTTAACTATCCTAACTCCTTTTCAAATCACTTGACTCATAGCCTTGTATGCGTCTCCGATCCTTGCATGCACTGTGTTCCAGATTTCAGCCACCCACTGTTTGAAAACGTTTTTCCACGCATTCACTGTATTCTTTCCAGCTCTGACCTTAAATCGATGGCCCCACCGTGATCGAAATCTCCATCAAAGTGAAACATGTATTTCAGTCTACACTATCCATATCCCTCAGTATTTTGTACATCTTAATCATGTCCCCCCTCAATCTCTTCTGCTCTAAGAAAAACAACTCCAGTTTGTCCAAACTCGGGAGAGATTTTCGAGCAAAACGATACACCTTTGGAACGAATGGTATGTGTAGGTGGGGCAGGAATGTGAAAGAGGGTGGACAGGGTCTAAAATGATTGGACTCGATGTTGGGTACTGAAGATTGCACGGTCTTTCAGTAGGAAATGACGTGCCGCTCTTGCAATTCGCGCTGTCCTCTGCGGGAGCTCTGCAGCAGACCAAACTGAAATGAAGGCATGAGAACACAGTGCAATGTTGCAGTGACAGGAACCTGGAAACTCAGTGTCTTTTTTTTTGCTTGCAACAGAACGTAGGTGTACTCACGTTTGTCACCCGCTCTGTTTTTTGTCTCCCCAATCCAGACGATATCACTTCGTGAGCTGGAAATGTAGTTTTCTAAATTGTGTAATGGTCAGACAAGTCACTGGAACCTTACACAGTGAGGAGAGACATCGTAAACGAGCTGCATTACACCTTCAGGGATTTCGTAGTATGGTGCCATATGGGGAAGGGCTGGGGGTCAAGGAGGATTGGACCAGGGTGTATAGAGAGAAATGTTCTGCATAGTGTCGGTAATGGGTGGTATTCAGTGGGATGAGCTCGTGTGAAAAGTACAGTAGAAGGTATATCTTCCTGACGTTCCTGCTATAAGTTCAAAGCAAAACTATCTAATGATTTTCATTCCAACACGGATACTAGGTACAGCTTGCCGAAGTCACGTCTTTGCACTTTCTCTTTCACTGTGTCTCCCTGGGATCTGTAATACTTCCCCACGCTGATTCAGACAGCACCTGTGACATGCCACTTCGAGAATGGAAGGACAGGCATCAATAACCCGCACTTAGGATCAGAATATCTGTACTGTTCAATAACAATTGACCCATAGCCTCATATGTCTTGGCATCATAAATTCACATCTGAATACTTCAGAAAATTATGTGGATTTCTGCCTCTCAGTTGCTTGCATACACTGAGTTCCAGATTTCAACGTTTTTCCACGCATTCACTCTAATCTTTCCGCCTCTGACCTTAAATCGATAGCCCTCCGTGATCGAAATGTCTATCAAATGAACATTTATTTCAGTGTATGCTATCCATATCCCTCAGTATTTTGTACATCTGAATCATAACCCCTCTCAATCTCCTCTGCTCTAAGTAAAACAACTCCAGTTTGACCAATCTCCCTTATTCAGCCCACACAATATCCTGGCAAATCTCCCCTGCATCGTTTCCAGTGCTATCACATCCCTGGTATAACCTGAATTGCATAACCACAACACCATAGTCTCGCTGGAGCGGAATGATAGCGTGAAATAAATGATGTGGAAATCCACAGAAACTGATGTTTTTTGAATAACTGTTGTTTTCCTGAATGCTGCCATGTGTCCTTTTCCTGAGCCTGATGTTTAAATAATCGCTGATCCATGTCAGTTAAAAGCTGCTACATGAGGATTGATCTCACAACCGCGGTATTGAAATGGATCAACGAGTTTGAAGGTCCTGATGATGAAACTTGGTCATGGTCATCCAGCAACAGTGATCACAGCAGCACAGACTGAACAGGGGGCAATGTGAAAGTGATTATAAGGGAAATGGGAGGGAGAACTTAAAGGAGGTAAATGATTGTGGGAGGGAGAGGATTCTCCGAGAATGAGTGAGTCTGAATCCTGATATATGACTCTCAGAAATGTGTGAGAGAGGGGATTGATGGAAAAAGTCATAATCTCGGAGAATATTTTTACGTAAAGTCAACTAATTCTTTTGTGTCTTTCTTCAGCATGTGTCACTAGGTATAAAATGGGGGAACGTTAACTGCAGTGACTCGGATTCGAAAGTGGTTACTGTGCCAACAATGTAGAATATTTTAACATTAAAACCATCACTGAGTCATGCAGAGACATCCGTTTAAAACCAGCAATAATTACAGTGACAGAGGATATGTTAGGAAAAGTAGCAGATTCACAACAGGAATATGAGGCGAGCGATAGTAGACATGTAGGGATTCAGAATTGGCTGAATCTTTAAATTCGATATCCCCAAACGCTGTGGTGGTTCCATAGAGTACTATATGTTGAGTAATGAGTTTGGTAGATTTCCAGAAAAAATGACGGTTCAGGGGATAGTGCGGGATATTGATGCACTGTGTGTTTCAATAACAATGGTTTCAATAACAATGGCTTCACCAATTTTCCCACAAGGAAGTACCTTTTGCTGCAGTCGGTCACACAATCCCAGTTCCTAGAAATGGTATCAGTCAAACCTAGTGGCGCAGCGTGAATATCAAATCGGAAGTGGCGTTGGAAATGAACACGTGGAGCTGTTCTGTGGCACCAGAAACGTGATTGGTAAAGGTGCAGTCCTTCTATGACGGGATAGAAGCCGGTGAAATTCTGAGCCTGGGAGTACTCTTGGTCAAAGGCGGGATGGCAGACCATATTGGTCTCCATTTACTATATTATTAAGATTCTGCAGCAGCATCAACCCGCACTGAAGGTTGGCTCAGAGGAAGCGTATTGGAGCCCTAAGTGAGAGGTCGATGCATTGAAAGCAGCCTATGAAATTTTCCTTAACCAGCAGTGTTTGGTTTCTTTGACAGTAAGAGTTGTGTTTGCTCACATTGTCCCCACATCAGTCTCTTGCTCCAGTAAGCACTCCAATCCAGCGTACATTGCTTCCATTCCAACACAGAAATGCGTCCTATTCTCTCTCCATTTTGGATAATCTGAATTGACAATGTCATTCTTTGAATGGAGAAATGCAGCAGTGGCGATATATTGGGCTAGCAATCTTTGGCGACTGGAACATGGCAGCTGTTGTTATTTAAATGCATGAATAAAATATGGAAAATAAACCCAATCTCAGGAACAGAGACGATAACTTTAATTTACTGAAAACTCATTCATTCATGTCCCTTTGAAAGGGAAATCTGCTGACCGTAATGACCCCTGCCAACATGTGACTCCAGATCTACAACAGTGCGATTCACCAATAAGTGCTCTCTGACTCAGTTCAAGGGGAATTAAGAATGAACAACAAATGCTCTTCAGACCAATGATAGCCACATTCCGTGGGAGAATAATGAAGAATAAAAATACATGGACGACGGGGAAAATGGGAATTGTGTCCGTGTGGACTCGAATTCAACTGATTATCCAAACTAAATAGAAACAAGGAAACCCACGTCGCCAAGAAGTCAGGTCCATAGGATGACTGCAGGATGGGATTCAATTATCTGTTGAGGTGTAAACTCACTTGCAAAGTCATAATGCGCACAGGTCCTTCACCACTCCAATATGTGAGAAGTGATCACTCAGGAGACCAACTGGCAGAATCACCAGCAAGTTTACAAATGACAGCAGGGGATCGATTCTGCTATTATTGCATTTGTTAATCCCAACCAGCAATATAACCATATTTGGATGCCTGTTTCCACTGGTGTTCCACTGTTTTCTGATGTAGATCAATGATTTAGACTTAGTTGTAGGAGCCATGATTTAGACGTTTGCTGATAATGCAAAAATTGGTCGTGTATTTGACAGTGACGAAGAAAGCCAGGGACCTCAGGGATGCATCAATCAGGTGGAAAGGTAAAATGGTGAATCGAATTGAATCCAGACCAATGAGTGTTCATGAATTTGTGGAGAAGAAACAATAACAGTGAGTATTCTGAGTGGTGTCGACGGACAAAGAGATCTTGGAGTGTACTTTTACGATCGCTGAAGATCAATGGACAGGGGAATCAGTTGGGCGGAAGTGCTTACTGCAGATGCTGGAGATCAGAGTCAAGATTAGAGTAGAGTTGAGGAAGCACAGCAGGTCAGGCAGCATCCGAGCTTCAGGAAATATTCACGCTTTTGACAAAAGCCCGTCATCAGAAATAAGGCTGGAAGCCTCGAGGGTTGAGAGATAAATGGGAAGGGGTGGCGCTGGGGAGAATTTAGTTAAGAGTGCAATAGATGGATGGAGGTGGGGATAAAAATGATAGATCAGAAAAGAGGGTGGAGCGATAGGTGGGAAAGAAGATAGACAGGTAAGTAAGATTAGATTACATTATAGTGTGGAAACAGGCCCTTCGGCCCAACAAGTCCACACCGACCCGCCGAAGCGCAACCCACACATACCCCTACATTACCCCTTATCTAACACTATGGGCAATTTAGCATGGCCAATTCACCTGATCTGCACATCTTTGGACTGTGGGAAGAAACCGGAGCACCCGGAGGAAACCCACGCAGACACGGGAAGAACGTGCAAACTCCACACAGTCAGTCGCCTGAGGCGGGAATTGAACCCGGATCTCCGGCGCTGTGAGGCAGCAATGCTAACCACTGTGCCACCGTGCCTAAGACGGCGCCAAGCTGGAAGATTGGAAATAGAGTAAGGTGAGGGGGGAAATGAGGAAACTAGTGAAATCAACATTGATACCATGGGGTTATAGGGTCCCGAGGCGGAAGATGAGGCGTTCTTCCACCAGGCGTCGGGTGGTGAGGGAGTGGCAGTGGAGGAGGCCCAGGACCTTCATGCCCTTGGTAGAGTGGGGGAGTGGAAGTGTTCGGTCACAGGGCATTGCGTTTGATTGTTGAGGGTGTCCTGGAGATGTTCTATGAAGCACTCTGCAAGAAGGTGTCCTGTAGCCCTAATGTGCTGGGGGGAAGAGTGGATCATTGGAGGTCGTGGACTTGACTAGGTAGTTGTGGGGAGATTGGACTTTGGGGAAAGTGGATACGCATGGAGAGGGACATATATCCCTGGTGGTGGGATCCGTTTCGATGTGGCGAATCTGTTGGTGGATGATATGATTTATGCGGAGGTTGATGGAATGGAAGGTGAGGACCAGGGGTTTCTGGGCTTTTTGTGGTTGGAGGTGTGGTGTTCGTGGGCGCAGGGGCGGGCCATGGAACAGATGTATTGGAGGGCATTTGAACCCCGTGGGAAGGTAAGTTCTGGTCTTTAAAGAAGAAGGGGATCTGGTGTGTTCTGTGTTGGAACTGGTCCTTTGGGAGCAGATGGGGTGGAGGCAGAGGAATTGGGAATACAGGGTAGCATTACTGCAGGCGGTGGAGTTGGTGGAGGTGTAATCCAGATAGCTGTGGAAATCAATGGATTAGTAAAACAATGTCAGTAACACTGACCTCCTGGGATAATTTCCCTCCCCACCACTATCCACTTTGAAATAAGACGGTTCAATTCACAAATACCTAGTCAAATCCACGCCCTGCAACGACCCACCCTCCAATACCAGTACCTTCCTCTGCCACTGCAGGAATTGCAAAACCTGTGCTCAACCCCTCACCTCTGTCCAATGCCCCAAAGGAGCCTTCCACATCCATCAAAGGTTCACCTGCACTTCCACACATATCATTTAATGCGTCAGTTGCTCCCGATGTGGTCTCCTTTAAATTGGGGAGACTGGATGTCTTCTCACAGAGCACTTCAGAGAACATCTCCAGGATACCCGCAAGAATCAACCCCACTGCTTCTTGGCCAAATATTTCAACTCCCTCTCCCAGTCTCCCGAGGAAATGCAGGTCCTGGGCCTCCTCAATCGCCAGTGTCTCACCACCCGATGCCTGGATTAAGAAGCCCTTATCCTTTGCCTTGGGACTCTTCAAGCCCATGACATCAATGTGCACTTCATCAGTTTTCTCATTCCCGTTCCTCCCACGTTACCTCACTTCCAACCTTCCAGCTCAACGCCGTCCTCCTGACCTGTCCCATCTGTGTATCTTCATCCCTACCTATCCGCTCCACCTTCTCCTGTGACATATCACCTTCACCCCTCCTCCATCCACTTACTGCACTGTCAGCTAACTTCTCCACAGCCCCACCCACTCCCATTTATCTCTCCACCTCATAGGCTCCCAGTCTCATTCGTGATGAAGGAGTTTTGCCTGAAACGTCGATTTTTCCTGCTCCTCTGATGCTGCCGGACCGGCTGTGCTTCTCCAGCACCACTCTAATCTTGAGGGGAATCAGTTGATTCAGAGGGTTTTGGGATATTTGCTGTTGTCGACCACACTCTGTGTAGGATAGTAGAACTTTTGCAGTTTAGGGAACAGCAAAAGGACTGAGCACAAGTCTGGACACTGCATGAATCAACATTTTTTAAATTTGTAAAATAAAAGATGGTGGGCTGAAGTATACAACTTCGCCCATCAAGACCGCTTCACGACTCAATTAGTTTATCACTGATACCTCTCCAAGTCAGGGTGCTATGTGCCTTCGTGGATAACTTGCAAATGGTGGCGTTTCAATGCATCACCCTTATAGATGTTGAGCTTCGAAGGTCCTGTCAAAAACGCCAGGATGACTTACTCCAATGCATCTTGTAGTTGGTGCACTCTGCTGCAATTGTGCCTTCGCAGTGATGGGAATGAATGTTCAGGTATTGAAGAGGGTACAATCAAGTGACTGCATTGTCGTGGCGGGTGTACAGTTCTTTAAGTGTAATTGAAGCTACACCCACCTAGGCAAATGGAGAGAGTTCTGTTCCACATCTCAATTGTGCCTTACAAACTATGCAGGCTTCACAGAGGCAAGAGTTGAGTTTGTAAACAAAAATATCTACCAGCGCACAAGTTTCTGTTGTCAAAGTGATTATATAGCCAGTCGCAGTCCGTTTTTCCTAAATACTAGCTCTGCGGATGATTACATGAGGGTTAAGTTACAGTAAATCCACTGAATGTCAATGGGATATGATTAGATTCTCATTTGTCAGAGTTCTCATTACGGTATTTAGTTATTGTGTGGACCAATCCGATTCCTATCCTTATCTGATTTCAATTTCCTATTCCTGATTTTGCCTAAAGTTTCAACTGTTGCCTCTCATTTATGCCTCTATCTGCCTTAATAATATGCAATGATGCTGCAGGGAACAGCAGAGACTTACGAATATGTTGCCAACATTGGATAAAATGGAACTTCTTGGAAAGATTGGTTAGGCTGGGATTAATCTCCTTGAAGCAAAGGAGGCGGGGAGGGGGGAGGAGAGAGAGCTCTATAATCACGTAATATCATCTATAAACGTTAAATATCCATGGAATTTTGACACGGTAGATATGGACATGTGGTTTCCCTTTGGTGTGAGGACAGCACCAGAGGACACAATCTCAGAATTAGATATTGCCTACTTAATTCGGAAATGAAGAGTAATTTCTCTGCTTAGGGGCCAGTGAATCTGTGGACCTCTTTTCCGAAACCGCTGTTGAGGCTGAGTTGTTGGGTGTTTTCAAACTGTGTCAGACATATATTTAATCAGAAAGACGATGAATTTTTGTCGAGGCAATACAGGAGAATGGAGTTGAAGATTATCAGATCAGCCATGAGTTCATTGAATGTTCGAGCAGACTCGATGGTCTGAATGGCCGACTTCCACTACTGCATCATTTGGTCTAACACCTTCTTTTATTGATAAGTTTAGAATTCCGACGGGATAGGATGAAGTGATCGGCAAGCTTTCTCAAACTGATCAAACAGATCAGGAACTAGCCTCATAAGCTCATGAAAAAGAAATGTGCAACTGGCTAATTAATACGGCTCTGTACAGTGCTATGGTTTTAATTGGTCATTTTGTTGGTATTGCGATAGTGAAGTGTATTATTGCTAAAATATTAACTTCTAATGACAATATTGGTCTACCCAGAAAATGTTTCTCCTCCACTTAGATGAAGATGAAGAAACACCATTGCCTGCCCTTGGTTCCTCTTCGAAGGAAGAGGAAGTAATGCACTCTTTTACGGCCATCGAATTGGAATGATTTGTTCCATGCCTTTATGAGTTGGTCATAGAATGACCAAAGGGGGAGATGAGGGTCTAAAATTTGAGTTTAGTTTATTGCTTGAAGCAATAAGTATATGTGGATTTTTGATTAGCACAATTTGTTTTCAATTTAAAAGATAACGATGAAATGGTTGAGAATAGTCTTTGAACCCTGTGACTTGTACTGGTGATTTGTATAATTAAGCTGAAATTCTAAGCAAAGAGAACAACAGAGTTTGCATAAAATGAATACTGACACATTAATTGACCATTTGAAATAACCTTGAACTCTCGCCATGGCATGACAACTTATGTAAATAAAATTTATTTTCCAAGGAATTACCATTGGATTAATATGCTGTCAATTTTGCCTCCATATTACAGTTGATTGGGCGTTTTTGTAATTAAGAACTCTTTCCCAGGAATTGTCATTGGATTAACTTGCTGCAAATCGTGTCACAATATCATATGTGATTCGTCTTTCTTGTAATTAATGCTGCAGTATTTCTCAAAAACAACCGTGTAAATAAAGCCTAATTTTCAAATATAACTGTGCAATTTCACCACGGAACACAGAAGCTCTCACCCCTGTGTTGCTGGATAGAATTGTTTCAAGGTACCTTAATTCAATAAACTAATAACACTTGCTTTTTGAACAGACCGCATTCGTTGGTTCTTTTGACCGATCTCGAACCAAAAGGCCCCTCTTGAGGGGTCTAAGATCTTCAAGACCTGGAGGCAACAAATGACAATGGACACACCACAAATGGATATATGCAGAAGCTGTGATTGCTAAAGAAAATTGGTGAACCTTATATTGTTGGCAACTTTGTGATAACGCTGGATGATGGTTCCCAGTATTATTCACACACAGCAAAAAGTTGTGGAAGAATGAAAGGTTCGTTTCATTGCCTAAGTTTTCTGCGGGTCCAATTACAATTGACTGTTTGAAATACTGGTCATTGAGGAGTGTTACGATAAAACAGTAATTCACAATCCCACTGTTTAAATTATTGCTCCCGTTCTGTCCTTATTTGTTTCTCCTTCATTCGATGTAAACTCCTAGAAAGGAGGAAAGAAATGTTGCATTGACTTTCATTATCCCAATTTAACTTACAACAGAATCGAAATGCTTTATTTCGACTTTGATGTGGTTTCAATTATTCGTGAATCTCCCATACAGTGCAAGACAAGAGCAACGTTCTCAATCCCATGTCAACTAAAGAATAGAAGACCCAAAGGAAAACCACATCTGTGTTTAATGGAAGGAGAAAGCCACGTAGGATTCGAACGCACACGTATTAAATGAATTATCAACCAACCACTTTAACCTCTTGGCCACTTAATGGCTTGCAAAATGTGCTGACATGTAATACATCAAGAGTATGTATGGTGAAGGTCGGGGATGAGAAATTCCCTGAGCAGAATCGAATCCACACCATTACGTTCCTGCTTTCAGCGGAATAATACCAGTAAAATTCAAGAAATCAACGTGGTCCTTGGAAGGAACAGCTGTCCTTAATCCATTCCGAGTGAGAACTGTTTCAGAATGAACCTTCGAACAAGAAATGCCCGTCACATTCACACGTACGTTTCGCCTCGACTCATAATTTATTCAGTCAGCTTCTCTCGCACGTGAAGAAGCATATATGAAGAGAGAAGTGAAGGTAATGTTATAGCTCGATGGCCTTTCTCCTATGGCTGAACCTGAACTGGGTAAAATTCCTGGAAATGTTGTTTTGTTCGTTTCATTTTATTAATTTTGCTGAACCCTCACTCTGTGCAGTGCAATGACCGGAAGTCAATTGGATATACTTCATTGGAACGTTTAAAGATGTATTAAATTTTACTTCGAATTTATTTCAGCTTAAATGAAACACTGATGAGAAAAACAGAAGGTTAAACCGCAAAAACAAAATGCCCGTTTTGGTGCTCAGTGACATTGCCTGATTTCAGTGGGTATCAAATGAACCCAACATCGTGGTGATTGTCCTCAAATCTTTAAGGCATGTGATTAAAGCAGGAAATTGATCTTCAAACGACGGGTTACTTCATGTGGAATATTGATGCAAATTCTTCAAACTCGTTGTTTTTTTTGGCCGAATCTTATTCATCTGCACCCGTTCACGATTTTTCTTTACATTTAAAGTCATCCAAATTAGACATTGAATTCATCGCATTTTCCATCCTCCACACCCCACTTTGACACTTATACCCCGCCACAGGCTATCTCTCTCCTAGTGAAACTCACTGCTTGTGTATCTCCAAATGTGCCTTTCCAAATGTTTTGGAAACGGATTCTCTGAGTGACAAAAGAGTATCTCAACCAGACATAGACCCTCTTTCTATCCCCGTATATTTCACCTGAAGAAGGGACAGCCCTCTGGCATGTGATTTCAAATAAATCTGCTGGATTATAAACTGGTGTCGTGTTACTGCTGACCTTATCCCCGCATTACGCATGGCTAATTAACTTAACTTACTGAATTCACTCCATGGACACGAGAGTGCAATTTAACATGGCCAATCCACCTAACCTGCAGACCTAACAGCAGTGATAACCACTGAGCAAATGTACCATCACAATAAGCACTATGCCTCTCATTTTAATGGTTTTATAACCTGGTAACTCAGCCTAGTGAAAGCAAGCTGCGCCCATCAACCCGAATTCAAAGCATCCAAACGCGACTCTGTGCTGTGCAACCTCATTATTGTTGCAATAAATATTTCTGCACTCAGATCTGAATCGCTTTACCATGTTTCTCCTTCTGCGTCATGCTTCCAGTAAACGCTTCAATCTGGATTAAGTCTATCAAATGGTTTTCATTCCAACACGGACACAGTGTGAAGCTTGCAGAAGTCACGTCTTTGCACTTTCACCTACATTCTATCTGCACGGGAGCTGCAGTCCTTCCCCACACTGATTCAGAGAGCACTGTACTTTCTGTGACATGTCCAATCGAGAATGGAACGCCAAACATTAATAATCTTCACTGGGGTACAGAGCGATTGATTTAAAATATTTACAATGCCCCCGGCGGGGATTTAAACCCTGTGACAGGCGGGGACACTAACTACGATACTACCGAGGAAAACAATGTCGAAGGAAGTCCTTCAGCCTGTTGTAGCCGCATTTGCAAAAAACAGCTGGTTACAACTGGTCTACCCCACGTATCTGTTTTGGGACCACTGCTGTTTGTAATTTTTATGAATGACTTAGACGCAGGCATAGGTGGCTGAATTAGTAAGTTTCCAGACGATACGAAAGTTGGTGGAGTAGTGGAGAGTGTGGAAGAATGTTACAGATTGCAGGGGGACTTTCATAAACTGCAGAATTGGACTGAGAGTTGGTAAATGGAGTTCAATGCAGTTAAATGTGAGGTGATGCACTTTGGGAAGGATAACGGGAAGGCAGAGTACTGGGTCAATGGAAAGATTCTTGGTAGTGTGGATGTGCAGAGGGATCTTTGAGTCCATGTACATAGATCCCTGAAAGTTGCCACCCGGGTGGATAGTGCTCTTAAGAAGGCATACGATGTGTTAGGTTTCATTTGTAGATGGATTGAGTTCCAGAGCCGCAATATCATGCTGCAAATGTACAAAACGTTGGTGAGGCCACACTTGGAATATTGTGTACAGTTTTTTGCCCCATATTTCGGTGAAGGATGTGGAAGCATTGGAAAAGGTGAACAGAAGATTTACCAGGATGTTGCCTGGTCTGGAGGGAAGGTCTTCTGAGTAAAGGCTGAAAGACTTGAACCTGCTCTCATTTGGCAAGAAGAAAGCTAAGAGGGGATTTAATAGAGACATACAAGATAATCAGGGGATTAGATAGGGTGCACAGTGGAAATCTTTTTTCTAGGATGATGACGTCAGCGTGTACGAGGGGGCATAGTAGCAAATTGAGGAGTAATAGATTTGACAGGTGACAGAGGCAGGTTCTTTACGCAGAGTGGTAAGGGTGTAGAATGCCCTACCTGCTCATGTAGTCAACTCAGCCATATTAGGGAGATTTAATCAATCCTTAGATAAGCACTTGGATGATTTTGGGATAGTGTGGGGGGACGAGCTGAGAAGAGTTCACAGGTCGGTGCAACATCGAATGCTGAAGGGCCTACACTGCACTGTATTGTTCTATGTTCTATGTTCTATCTACTTAACGATCTGAATCAATTTTTCCATCGTTTAGCCCATAGCCTTATATGTCTTTGCATCACCAATTCACATCTGGATATTTCTTCAGGTTATGAGGAGTTCTGTCTCTCTGACGCTTACGGACAGTGCATTCCAAATTCCAACCACCCGCTGGCTGATAAAGCTATTGAAACCTTGCTGATTTTTCCTGAAATCTCTGGCCCCCAATGATCGATCTGTCCATCAGTAGGAAAAGTTTATTTCTATCACTATCCCTATCCCTCATTATTTTGTTCATCTCAATCATGTCTTCTCTCAATCTCCTCTGCTCGGCGACAAACAACCCATGTCTGTCCTGTTTCCCTTCATAACTGAAAATCATCAGCCCGCAAAATATCCTAGCGAATCTCTCCTGCACCATTCCCAGTGCGGTGACTTCCATGTTATAATATGAATTGTAGAACTGCACTCAATACAATGGGTAGAGCCAATTGAACATTTTAAAAACTTCTGCTACAGGATAATGTGTGTTGCTGGCTCGGTAGCATTTAATGCTAACTCTAATTGCCCAGCAAGCGGTTGATACTGAACCATATCACAACGGCCCGACCAGGTAAGAATGGCGGTTTCCATCCTCAAATGACATTAATGAACCAGATGGTTTTGTTTTTTCAACAATTGTAAAAAAAAGTTTAGAAGTTACTGCATTTGTAGTACACGATATTTAATGCAACCCAATTCTACCACCTCGCACAGTTGGAGTTGAACCCGTACCCCGGGCACATTAACTCGGGGTCTGAAATAGCAGCCGAGTGATAGGAGCACTCGGCCGATGCAGAAAGATGCTGAACCCGTCTTTTCCAATAAAGTCACTTATTCCCTATACGGCCGTGTCTCATTTCCCTGAACCTCATGCTCCAATAATCTCTGGTCATTTCAGTAAAAGCTGCTACATGAAGACAGATCTCATAACCGTGGCATCCAAATGGATCAGCTAGTTTGAAGGCCCTGATCGTCAGATTCGGACACATTCACCCAACAACAGTGTGGGCGACACGGTGGCACAGTGGTTAGCACTGCTGCCTCACAGCGACAGAGACCCAGGTTCAATTCCCGACTCAGGCGACTGACCTTGTGGAGTTTGCACATTCTCCCCGTGTCTGCGTGGGTTTCCTCCGGGTGATCCGGTTTCCTCCCACCGTCACAAAGATGTGCACGTCAGGTGAATTGGCCATGCTAAATTGCCCGTAGAGTTAGGTAAAGGGGTAAAGGTACGGGAATGGGTGGGTTACGCGTCGGTGTGGACTTGTTGGGCCGAAGGGCCTGTTTCCACACTGTACGTAATCTAATCAACAGTGACGCAGCAGCACAGACTGAGTGGTGTCAATGTGAGATTGAATTTTCGATTAGTGAAAAAGGAAATTACTCAACAACCACATGATAACGGAGCAGCGCTCCAAAACCTCGAACTTCCAAATAACCTGTAAGACTAAAACCTGGTATTGTGTGATTTTTAACTTAGTAAACCCCAGTCCAACGCCAGCATCTCCAAATTAATGAAATGGAGTGGGGGGTGTGGGCGGACGGAAAGGACGGTTAGTGAGGGAGAGAACGGTTGGATTTGAATTCTGACATATGATACGCAGAGATGTGAGCGAGTGGAATTTGCAGTCAATAGAAACATTTCTTCCAAGAATATTACCATGTAAAAACAATTGATTTCTTAGGTGTAACACAAACGCTGGAGCAGGAGCAGAAAAAAAAGTAGCGCCGAGACTCGGATTTGAGCCGAAGTTGTGACGGTTATAACGCAGAGTACCAACCACTACACGATCACGGCACGCCATAGACAATGATTAAAAGCCAGCGCTATAGTCGCAGAGGAAATGTTAAGCAGAGCTCCAAATGCACAACATCAGTAATTCTCAGAACAGTGACAGACATGCGGGAACTCAGAATGGGCTGAACGTTTAACATCAGTGTCCCCAGAGGCTCTGGTGATTCCATCATTAATATGCAGAAGGCTGAGATTGATAGATCTCTCTAAAATATCAAAGACCCGGGGGACAGTGAAGGTTTTGTTGAAATGGACGCTTCAATAGCAATGCATTTAACTTCGGCTACTTCATCAGTTTCTCCACACAAGGCAGTAACCACTGCTGCCACATAGTCCCAATTCCCAGCCCCAGATTCAGAGGAACTGAGGGAGCAGTCGCGAAGATCCAACTGGAAATCGGGACGGGAACGAGATCGCAGAGCTACTCGATGAATCCAGTGATGCAATCGGTGAATGACAAGCAACATGAATTCGATTGGGACAACACTACCATTATAGGGCAAGCCAAACAGAGAACAGCCAGTAGAGTTCCTAGAGGCATGGCACTCATCCACAGACTCTATCGACAAACACATCGACCTGGACCCAATATACCGGCCACTACAGCGGACAGCTGGAACTGACAACCGGAAGTGGCAGAGACAGGCCACTAGAAATGCTGGAGGAAACAACACAGAAGCGCTTCACAGGAGGCTCCCAAGCACTGAGGATGTCACCTAGACAGGGGACGAAACGTTTGCAAGACAAATTCCCAGCTCGGCGAACAGAACCACAACAACAGTTTTCCATGTTGTGAATGGGCTTTCTTTTTCCGTATTCCGCCACAGGGTGTGGCGATCGCTGGTTAAGACAACGTTTATTTAGTCCTTAGTTCAATGTTGTCTGGCTGCACCCGGTTTCGATCCTAGCCTCGGGTGTCTGTTTGTGTGCAGTCTGCACAATTTCTGTGTTTTTGTGTTATTTTCTACCGTCTGAACAAAAATGTGCCAGTTACAGGGATCAGCAATAGGAAATCCAAGCTTATGGGCTAGAGGTCTGGTGGGATGCGTTTCGGAGAGATGGTGTGGACTGGAAGGGCCGAATAGCCTGATTCCCCACACGGTGGGGATTCCCTAATTAAGGGGCAGCTATTTTTTTTTCTGGTCCTGGAGTCACACGTAAGCAGGACTGTGTAATGATGGTAGAATCCCCTGCATAAGGGACATGAATGAATAGGATTTCAGGAAATTAAAGTAATGATCTCTGTTCGTGAGGTCAGGCCTGCATTCCAAATTTAATACGTCGAACTTAAACATCACCAGTTCCATGTCACAGTCGCTAAGGATGACTAGTTTAAAATATTGCCTCCTCGCAGAGCACTTCGGAGAACATCTCTGAGACACCCTCACCAATCAACCACACCGCGCCGTGGCCCAACATTTCAACTCCCCCTCCAACTCTCCTGAGGACATGCAGGTCCCGGGCTTCCTCCACCGCCGCTCCTTCACCACCCGAAGCCTGGAGGAAGAAGACCTCACATTTCATTTCGGAACACGTCAACCCGAGGGCATCAATGTGTACTTCACCTGTTTCCTCATTTCCCCTCCCCCCACTGTACCTCCTTTCCAACCTTCAGCTCAGCATTGTCCTCATGACCTGTCCTACTTGCCAATCTCCCTTCCCACCTGTCCGCTACACCCTCCCCTCTGACCTATCACCTCCATCTCCAACCTATTCACCTTTTGTACTTTTGCTACCTTACCCCACCCTCCTCTCTGACGTATCACCACCATCCCCACACCTATTCACCTTTATACTCTTTGCTATATTCTCCTTAGCCCCACCCACACCCCATTTATCTCACCACCCTGGAGGTTTCCTGCTTCTATTCCTGATGAAGGGCTTTTGCCCAAAGCGTCGATTTTCCTGCTCCTCGGATGCTGCCTGACCTGCTGTGCTTTTCCAGCACCACTCTGATCTATACTCTTGTTTCCAGCATTTGCAGTTCTCACTTTTGCCTCGTTCAAAATATCACCCCAACACCAACTTCACTCGGCTGAAGTCTTTACTGTGAGGAAGAAACTCATTCTGAGCTGATGCGAGCAAAAGCAGCTGCCATCGCCAGTGTCGGAAACGCAGATCCAAATTGCATAATCAGCTTTTAAATCCCCACTACACAGTTAAGAGCTCAACACGTTCCAGTTGTGCCACTCAGCTGTCTCGGAAAGTATAAACGGGGACAAATATTCTCTTGATCAAGAGCACTCACAACCTCGGAATTTCTTGCGCCTCTATTCCAACATAGAAGGACCGCACGGTCACCTATTGCATGACTGGAGCAAGAGAGTAACTCCGCGCACTCATTCCCATCCCCATTTCCGTTTGGACCTGGGCGGCTGCGTCACTGTTTCTCTGATTCCGGGACTGGGAACTGGGATTATGTGTGATTATCTGCAGTACTGATTACTGCCTTGAGTTGGGAAGCTGGTGAAGTCACTGATTTTAAACTACAATGCTATTGAAGCACACATTTCAACAATATCCTGCACTGTCCCCCGAGGCCTTGATACTTTGTGGAAATCCACAAATGTCAGTTTTCAACATTCTCATTCAGGGGATCTCCACAGCTTCTGAGGACATTGAAGTTAAACATTCAGTTCATTCTCAGTTCTCACATGTCTGTCAAGTCCGCTGAGTAATGATATTGTATATTTGTTGTTCTTCAGAACATTTCCTCTGTTAGCATACTTATTGCTGCTTTGCAGCATGCTGTTGTGTGGTTTCTGTGATCATAGTTCACTGCATTTTGCATTGTGACCACAGCAACCTCGGTACGAAACCAAATCATGACACTAAGTATTCACTCCGTTGTCCTTTTAATGACACCTGCTAAGAAATTAATTGTTTTACCTTCAAATTCCGTTCTCTCACAGCTATGCGTTTCATATATCAGAATTCAAACACACCCAATGTCGGAGATTCCTCTCCTTCCCACGATCATTAAACCTCCTTTCCGTCCCTCCTTCCATTTCTCTGAGGCAATGCACAACCTATCACTCTTCTTCACATTGATACTGTTCTGTCTGTGCTGCTGTCACTGTTTTTGAGTGAACGTGCCCCCATCCCACCATCGGGACCTTCACACAAGTCTGTCTGTTTGGATACCGCGGTTGTAAAATCAATCCCCATGTAGCAGCTTTTGCTGACATAGACCAGAGACAATTGGAGCATCAGGGTCTTGAAAATGACCTTGGGCAGTTTGGGGGGAATTAGTTTTTTTTTGGAAAAGATCAGCTTTTGTGCCTTTCTGCGATGGTGTCGTGGTAATTTCGTAGGACTAACAATCCAGAGACCCATTTAATAGTCTGGGTATAAGGATTTGAATCCCACCGTGCCAAGATTGTAAAATTTGGATTCAATAAATATCTGCAATGAAGAAGTTAATGAATACTATAGATCCATTGATAATTGTTGGGGGTAAAAAATCCATCTGGTTCACTGATGTCATTTCGGGATAGCATCTGCTATTCTTACTTTGTCTGACCTGCATGTGACTTCAGACTTATAACGATATGGTTGAGTCTCAACAGCCCTCTGGGCAATTAGGAACGGGTAGTAAATGTTGCCTCGCTAAAATCACCCTCAGACTAATACAGAATAATTAAAACAAATGCTCATTAGGCTCTAGCTAGAGCAGGGTGTGCAGTTTTGCAATTCCCATTAGATCAGGGATGTGATCACCCAGAGAAACTTGCAGGAGATATTTACCGGCATATTGTTTGGGCTGAAGAATTTCAGTAAGGAAGAAAGACATGACAGAGTGAAGTGTTCATCGCAGTGCAAAGGAGATGTAGATAAAACATGATTGAGCTGAAAATGTGTTGCTGGAAAAGCGCAGCAGGTCAGGCAGCATCTAAGGAACAGGATAATCGACGTTTCAAGCATAAGCCCTTCTTCAGCTCTTTCTCCTCGAAAACATGATTGAGTAAAGGTATGGACAGGGTAGACTAAAAGAGTTTCCCATTGATGGAGGGATCGATCAACGGGTGATAGAGAGTCAAGGGAAAAGGGAGGAAGGTTTGAGAAGATGTGCAGAAAAGCTTTATCAGCCAGCGGGTTGTTCGGAATTTGCAATACACTGTCTGTAATTTTCAGAGAGGCAGAAACCCTTTTAACCTAAAGAAATATTCAGATGTGAATTTGTGATGCCAAGACAAATAAGGCTGTGGAATAAACGCTGTGAAAGGAATTCAGTTCGTTAAACAGTTGTTTTGGCAAATATAGCCACTATTGGCTGAAGGGCCTCCTTTGACACTCTTGTTCTCGGTAGTATAATGATTTGTGACCCCGCCTGTCACAAGGTTCAATTCTCTGCTGACGACAGTGTAAATATTTTAAAACTGTCGCACCGTTCCCAAGTGCGGGTATTGATACTTGTCCTATTCTCGATAGGGCATGTCACAGGAAGGACAGTGCTGCCCGAATCAAGATGGGGAAGGGTTGCAGCTCTCAGGAAGGCAGAATGTCAGTGAAAGTGCAAATATGTGACTTCTGCAAGCTGCATTCTTTGTCTGTATTGCAATGAAAACCATTTGACAGACTTGTTCCGGTTTGAAGTGTTTATTGGAAGCAGGAAGTTGAGAAAGAATTAGGGTAAAAGCATTCTAATGCGAGTGTAGAATCATTTCCTGCAGCACTAATGAGACTGTAAAGCACAGAGTAGTGTTTAGATACGTTGAATTTGGGTTCATGGGGCGCAGCTTGACTTGATGAGGCTGAGTTAGGAGGGTATAAAACCATTAAAAATGATACAGATTTTGCTCACTGTGATAGAACATTGGCTCAGTAGTTAGCACCGCTGTCAGGGCTGAGTGTTAGGTAGATTGGCCAAGTTAAATTGCCCTCTCGTATCCAGGGATTGAATTAAGTAAGTTAAGTGAATTAGCCACGGGTAGCGAGGAATAAGGTCAGAAGTTACAGGACATCAGATTATAGTCCAACAAGTTTATTTGAAATCATAAAAGGGAGAGCTGTCCTTTCTTCAGGTGAAATATACAGGAAGAGGGAAGGGAGCTAGATCTGGGTGAGATGCTCTTCCGAGAGTCGACACGGACTGGATTGACTGAAATGCTCTTTCTGCACTGTAGAATACAGTGATTCTATTGGAGAGGATAATAATGGCGTTTACGGAGGTGTAACGTCATCAGAGACGATGCTGACGGAGTTTACTGAAGACGAGATTTTATTAACTTGTTTTCTTGGAAAATTTATAACAGTTATCCCTGAACCAAGGAAGACTTAATGGAGGTTTTCCAGGTTATGTAATGCTTGGACAGAATAAATTTGTGGAAAATTCCCTCTTTCAAGTTAGTAAATATCTAAACGTCAAACCTTCAAAACCTTTGATGAAACCTTTGAGGGACAAAGAAATGATGATACAGAATCGCTGACACTCCGAGAACCTGTTTTTCAAAATATTTGGAAAGGCACATTTGGTGACATACAAGGAATAAATTTCAAAAGTAGAGAAATAGTCTGTGGCTATGTAAAGTTGTAGGGGTGGGGTGTAGTCGGTTGGAAGCCGCGGGGAAACAATGTCTCAGTTGGTTGACTTTAGAAGAATAGAAATTTGGCGAACAGGCACGGCTGAATAAGATTTTGTTTCAAATACCCTGGATTTGGAAAGATTTGACATACTATGCCACCTGAAGCTTTGCAAATGGAACATAGTGGATTTTTTTTCGTGAAAAGGAAAGATATTACATAATGAATAGTAAGTGACCCATTGGTTGGACATCGACTTCCTGCTTTGATCACGTGGCTAAAAGATGTGATCACCAT
Source organism: Chiloscyllium plagiosum (assembly GCF_037043375.1). Lineage (NCBI taxonomy): Eukaryota > Metazoa > Chordata > Chondrichthyes > Orectolobiformes > Hemiscylliidae > Chiloscyllium > Chiloscyllium plagiosum. Next base: position 92,722,253 of record NW_028270159.1, on the reverse strand, counting down.
GATGTTTGGTCCATTTAATGATCAGTGAAATCTGCCAATGCACGAGCAACAAACTATTGGTTTTTCTTTTGGACTTTAATCGTCTCTTTTTTATGCAGTATTTTCTTTCAGCTGAAATAAATTCGGAACAAATTTGCATATATCATTAATCGTTCCAATAAGATAAATCTAATTCACTTCCGATTATTACAATGAACAGTGTGACTTTCAGTTTAATTAATAAAATGAAACGAACAAGACAGCGTTTCTTGCGATTTAACCCAATTCAGTTAAGCCATATGAGAACGGCTATTGAACCACAACATCGCCTTTATATCCCTCTCCATGGCGACTTCTTCACGTAAGAGAGAACGTGACTGATGAAATTATGAGTCAAGGCAAAATGTGGGTGTGAAAATGACGGGAAATCCTTGTTCAATGCTTCATTCTGACACAGTTCTGATTCAGAATGAATCAATGACAGATGTTCATTCCGACGAGCATGGCTATTTCTTGGATTTTGCTGTTATTGTAATTCTGGTGAAAGCAGAAACACAATGATGTGGATTCAATTTAGCTCTAGAAATTTCTCATCCACGACTTTCATCACATGTAACCTTGATGAGGTCGCATGTCACCCCTTTCCAAAACGTGCTGAGGAGACCGAGAGATTACGGTGGTGGGTTATTATACTACCGTGCTCCCCATTCACGAGTTCAAGTCACATTTTGGTTGTTAATTCCACAAACCACTACTGCATTTTTATTTTGCTCTCAAATCTCTGGTATACACTGAATCGAGAATTTTGTTCTTGCCCTTTACTGCACGGGAGATTCACGAATAATAAACACCACATTAAAGTTGAAATAAAGAATGAGAGCAGATGTTCTATTCAGTTGTAAATTAAATTGGTGTAATGGGAAGGAACACATTTTTTTCTTTATGTCACTCATTCAATCTTGTCTTTCTATGAATTTACATCGACAGAAAGAGAAATAACGAACAAGTGATCGGGAGCACAAATTTATCCAGTGGGATTGTTCATGATTATTTTAACCTAACAGTCCACACAATGATCTGATCAGTATTTCAAACAGTCACTCGGAATTGGAACCGCAGTAAACTGCTCCAATGAAACGAACGTTTCATTCTTTCACATGCAGCGTGATGACTGACTTGCTAACTGTGCAAGGTCAACCAATTTTCTTCAGCAATCACAGCTTCTGTAAATAGCCACCTGTGCTGTGCAGAGTGTCATTTGTTGCCCCCAGGTCACAGCACATTTCTTCTTCATGGGCTTATAAGTTTCGTTCCTGATCTGTTTCTAAACCTTTTCTATCACTTCATTCCATCTGAACTTATGAATAAAATTTGGCGTTCGACCAAATGTTACACAAAGTGGACGGATGGCAATCAGCTCATCGAGTCTTCCCCACCATACAACGAACTCATGGTTGATCTGATAATCTTCAACTCCATTCTGCTCACTTACCTCGACAAACTTCACCATCTTTCTGATTAAATACCTGAGACAGTTTGAAAATACCCAACAACTTAGCCTCTACTTCGGTTGCCAAAAAAAAGCCACAGATTCTCTGAGCATGGAAATTACTCTTCATTTCTGAATTAAATGGGCGATATCTCATTCTTAGATTATCTCCTCTGGTGCTCTCCTCAGAGCATAGGGCAAGCCACCTGCCTGTTTCCACGCTATAAAGATCCCGCGATTTTGTTTCAAGGAGAATAATCCCAGCCTGACCAATCATTCCACGAAGCACCATTTCATTCAAAGTTGACAACATCCTCATAAATCTCTGCTGTCCCTTACAGCACGGGAACTGGAACTTGAAATCAGATAGCCATTGGAATCGTATTAGTCCACAAATGAACCAAATACAGTAATGATAACTTTGACAAATGAGAATCTAATGATATTCTATTGACATTCAATGGCTTCATTGTAACTGAAGTCCTCCGTGTAATCGCCCTCGGAGCTGATATTTAGGAGAAATGGAACCTGACCGCCCATATAAAGACGTTGACTACAAAAAATAGTCCGTCAGTCGACTTTGTTTGATTATTAACATAACTCGTGTCTCCGTGAAGCCTGCATCATCTGCAAGGCACAAATTAGATGTGTAAAAGAACTCTCTCCATTTGCCTGGATGTGTGCAGTTTCAATACCACTGAAGGAACTGGACATCCTCCCCGACAATGGAGTCACCTAACTGTACCACGTTCAATACCTGAATGTTTATTACCTCAACGCGAAGGCCCAATTGCAGTAGAGTACACCACCTACAAGATGCGGTGGAGTAGGTCATCCAGGCTGTGTTGAGAAAATTTTCAAAGCTCAAAAACTGTGCTGACTGTAAGGACAAGGTTGAAGATGCACTGAAGCGCTACCATTTGCAAATTGCCCTCCAAGGCGCATACCGGCATGACTTGGAGATGTATCAGTGGTAAATTCATTGAGTGATGAAGCGGTCTTGATGGTCAAAGTAGTATACTTCAGCCCTCCATCCTTTATCTTACAGTTTTTTAAAATGTTGATGATTGCATTGACCAGACTTGTGCTCATTCTTTTAGTTGTGTCCTAAACTGGCGGTTACTAAAGATCGAATATCATCCAAATTCTTAGGTCAACAACCGAAAATATCCAAAAATATTCTCGACCAACTGAGCTCCCTGTCCAAAAATCTTCAGTGATCTGTGAATATCCACTCCAAAATCTCTTTGTTCCTGTTTGTTCTGTTCACCACTCAGAATCCTCACTGTTATTGTTTCAACTCCCCAAATTCGTTACCACTTTTTGGTCTGGATTCAATTCCATTCGCCGTTTTTATTTTCCACCTGATTGATAGATCACTGCAGGCCCTGACGTTATTCATCATAGTCAAATACACGACCAATTATTGCATCCTCTGTAAACTTCTAAATCATGACTCCTGCAACTAAGTCTGAATTGTTGATCTACATCAGGAAACAGTGTAACTCCACTGGAAACAGGCGTCCAATCATGGTTCATTGCTGGATGTGATGAACGCCTGCAATAACAGCACAATCGGACCCCTGATGTCATTTGTAAACATGCTGGTGATTCTGCCAGTTGGCCTCCTCAGTGATCCCTTCTCACATATGGGAGTGGTGAATGACGTGTCCAAATTGTGCCTGGGCACGTAGGTTTACACTTCAGCGGATAATTGAACCCTTTCCTGAAGTCCCCCTATGGACCTGACTTCTTGGCGGTGTGTGTATCCATGTGTCTATTTAGCTTGGATAATCAGTTGAAATTGAGTCCACGCAGAGATGACTCCCAATTTTCCCCATCATCCATGTATTTTTTTTTTTATTCTACTTTATTCTCCAACGGAGTGTGGCCAACATGGTCTGAATATTATTTGTTGTTCATTCTTAATTCACCTTGAACTGAGTCAGAGGAATTCTAAGGGTGAACCGGACTGTTGTGAGTCTGGAGTCATATGTTGGCAGGCCTTTCAAAGGGACAAGAATGAATGGGTTTTCAGCAAATTAAAACTGTTTGCCTCTGTTCCTCTGATCGGGGTTAATATTCCAGATTTTATTCATCGATTTGAATACCAGCAGCTGCCATGTTCCAGTCTCCAAAGGTTGCTAGCCCAGTATATCGCCAAAACATTTGCATTTGACACGAAGCTTGGTGAGTAGCAGAAAGCATAGAGGTCAGTCAAATAATGAAGAAGAATATAGATAGACAGGAGAGTTGAGCGGAGAAGTGGCAGACAGAGTTCAATCGAGGCAAATGTGAAGTGATGCATTTTGGGAAGCCTAATTCTAGAACCAACTACACTGTAAACGGAACAGCCTTGGAGAAATTTGATGAGCAGAGAAATCTGAGAGTTCAGGTCCTTTGTACCATGACGATGGCGGCACAGGTGGATAGAGCGGTCAAGAAGCATATGGCATGCTTGTCGTCATAGGACCAGGCTTTGAGTGTAAGAGCTGGTAGGTCATGCTAAAATTGTACAAGATCTTGGTTCGGCCGCGTTTAGAATACTGTGCACAGTTCTGGTCGTCAAGTTACCAAAAGGAAGTGGACGTTTAGGAGAGGGTGCAGATAAGGTTTAGGAGGATGTTGCTGGTATGGAAGATGCTTTCTGTAAAGAAAGGTTAAGAAGTTTATGATTGTTTTCAGTCGACATAAAGAGATTGAGGGGTCCTGATTGAGGTCTACAAAATCTGGAAGGGTGTATAGAGATAGGTTTTTTCTCCAGGTGAGGGGTTCAATAATGAGAGGTCACACATTCAAATTGAGAGGTGAAACCTTTAAAGAGGATAGATGTAGAAATTATTTAGCACAGAGGGCGGTAGGTGCCTGGAACACGTTGCTAACAGAGGTAGTAGAGACAGGCACGGTCGTTTCATTCAAGGTGCGCCTTGATAGATGTGTAAGTGGGGAGCAGATGGAAACAGATGCTGAGGAATTGGGTGATAGGTTTAGACAGTTGATTTGGTTCAGCCCAGGCTTGGAGGTCAAAAGGGCCTGTTCCTGGGCTATAAATGTTCTGTGTTCTTTGTTCTTCTTTGTTCACTACACTAAAATCTCAATGCTACGTTTCTCCATCTCAGAGAATAACATTGGCAATTCCAATACTCTCAGAGGGAGTGAGAATATTACATGTGGCTGTGTCGGAATGAAACTGATGTACGCTGTACTGGAGTGTTTGCTGGGAGTAAGAGGATGATGTGATTAAAAAAAACAGTTCTTACAGTCAAAATAACAAAACAGTGCATCATTAAGGAAAGTTGCACTGAATGCTTGCAATACATCGAGCTCTCGCTTGAGGTTGCAGCACGCTTCCGGTGAGCCGATCTGCAGTGCTGGTTAATGCTGCTGTTGTATCTTAATAATCTAATAACTGGAGACAAATATGCCCTTCCTCCCCGCCTTTGACCAGGAGAACTCCCAGCCTCGGAATTTCATGCGCCTCGGTACCATCATAGAAGTACCATGTGCTCACCGATCGCATCATTGGTGCGACACAGTAGCTTCACGTGCTCATTTCCATCCCAATTTTCAGTTTTATCTTTGCATTGGTTCTGGGTGGAGGAACTGGGATTATGTGATCCACTGCAGAAATGGGTACTTCCTTGTGTGGGGAAGCTCGTGAGGCAACAAATGTGAAACCTCATTGCTGTTGAAACATACATTTCAACAATATCCTGCAGTATCCCTTGAGAATTTGATGTTTTGTAAAAATCTATCACCCTCAGTCTTCAACATGCAGTACTCGATGGAACTTCCTCAGCCTCTTGAAACATCCAATTTGAATATACAGCCAATTCTGAGTTCCCATATGTCTATTATTGCTCGCCAAATAGTCCTGTTGTGTCTCCGCAGACTTCCTAACAGGTCGTATGTCACTGTAGTTACTGCTCTTTTCAAACACGCATCTCTGCATGGCCCAGGTATCATATAGTGGTGTGCGTTGTGGCCGCAGTAACCTCGTTTGAATCCGAGTTACGGCATGTAACGGTCTCCCCTTTTTAACGCCTTGTGGCACATGCCAAAGAAACACAGAAATGAATTAATTGAGTTTACATGAAAACTTTCTCTGATATTATGATTTTTTTCATCAAACCCCTCTCTCGCACATTTCTGTGAGATATATATCAGAATTCAGACTCACCCATTCTTGGAGACGTCTCTCCCTCACACAATCACTGACTTCCTTTAAGTTCACCCTCCCATTTCCCTTACAATCATTTTCACATTGAACCCTGTTCAGTCTGTGCTGCTGCGCTCACTGTTGTTGGGTGAACCTGCCGCAATCATACCATTGCGACCTTCAGACCAGTCAATCCATTTCGATACTGTGGTTTTGAGATCAATGGTCAAGTAGCAGCTTTTAATCACATGGATCAAATATTATTGGAACTTCAGGCTCAGGAAAAGAACACAGGGCAGCACTGAAGAAAAAAAAAACTTTTTTTTTCAAACAGACCTCTTTCTGCGGACTCCCACATCATTTATTTCACTTGCTCATTCGGCTCGATCTAGACTATTGTGTGCAGTTCTGCAATCACATTAGCACTGGAAATGATGCTGGGGTGATTTGCCAGGATATTGTCTGGGTAGAAGAGTTTCTGTTATGAAGAGAGATTTGATAGACTGGATATACTTAGAGCAGAAGAGATCGAGAGGTGACATGATTGAGATATACAAAATAATCAGGGATACGGATGGCGGAGACTGAAATAAACGTTTTGCTATAATGGAGAGATCACTCACGGGGTAATAGATTTAAGAACAGAGGAGGAAAGATTTGAGTGAATGCGCAGACAAACGTTTTGAAATCTGGAACTCAGTGCATGCAAAGGTTGGAGAGGCAGAAATCCTCATAACTTTCAGAAGTCGTCAGATGTGAATTTTCGATGACAGGCGTACAAGGCTGTCGGTCAAGTGATTTAAAAAAAAGAATTCGGATAGTTAATCGATTATTGATTTCCAGTACTGATACATAGGTTTCTTTTTGCATAGAACTCCATGGTAATACCACTGCCTGTCACTGCGTGAGATTGGGTTCAATTCGCATCCGGGACGGGCGCTTGCAGCTTGTGAGGGCTAAGAAGCCAGAAACCCGCATTTGATTCCAGACTTATGTGACTGACTTTGTGGAATTTGCACGCTCCTTTTCTCTCTCTTCTGTGTTGGTTTCCTCTGGCTGCTCCGATTCCTTCTCACTGTCCAAAGGTGTGCACTTCAGGTAGATGGCAAACCAAACCTGAATGGACTGTATAAGCAAAGACAAAAACAAAGGCAAAAGTTGGAATTGCAGCTCATGGCAAACAGAATGACAATTTGGGGTCAACAGATCATTCCTTGAAACAGATTTTGATTTGCGATGTTAACTCTGATTTCTCTCCACCGATGCTACCTAACTTTTTAACTCATTTCTATTTTTGTAGGTGGATCAATAATGCGGATTGACAAAGATAGGGTGGGGGAGTGTGAACCTCTTCGGCGGCATAGAGCAGACTCAATTGGCCAAATAGTTTCTGTCTGCTTTGTTTCTAATTCCAGTAACTCTGATTCTATACGTTTTTGTCCTTTTTTCAGTCTTTGGTATTTCACATCTCCCCCGAAATGTGGTTTGCAGAACAGGACAATCGACTTTTCGGGCATAAGCACCGCCAAACCGTTAACACCCGCTGCCTGGAAGAGGAACGCCTCATATTCTGCCTTGGTACCCTGCAACCATACGGGATAAATGTGGATTTCAAATCTTCCTCAATTCCCCTCCGCCCACATTATCACAGTCCGAAGCATCCAACTCAGCACCACACTCCGGGCCTATTAATCTTTTCCCCCTCTGACCTATCACTTTCTCCCCCGCCTCCAACCAATTATCGCTTTCTCAGCTACCTTCCACCCAACCCCAACTGCCGCCCATTTATCTCTCCGCCCCCACCCACACGTCTCATCCCTGATGAAAGACTATTGCCAAAAGCGTCGGTTCTCCTGCTTCTCGGATGCTGCCTGACCTGCTGTACTTTTCCAGCACGACCATCTCGTCATGGTGAAGATAAATTAGCTTAGCTCAGGCTCTTTATCTGAGATTGAGAAGAGTGAGTGAGAAAGAGATGAAGGTGTACAGTAAGGAGATAGATGCATGTTATAGAAATAAATTCCTTATGGGAAATGTTTACAATCATAGATCTACGTTAAACGCAAGGGGGAGGTAGTCAGAGGAGATATAGGAAGAACATTTTCAACCTGAGAGTGTTGTATAATTGGAACTCACTGTTTGAACGTGTGGTAAAACTATGAGACATCAAAACACTTCAGAAGTATTTAGCCGAATACTTGAGAAGCTAGAGCACACATGGATAAGGACTATGGAAATTGGGGCGAAGACAAACAGATATCTGATCAAAGATCCGAACACCGTACGGAAAATACAGAGCATGAAAGCATGTGAACGATAAAAGCATGGATACTACTGTTGATCTGTTACAAGGGATCTGTGGAATTGTACACGAGTCAAAAGGTCACTGTGGCAGGATGGGGCCACTGTGGCTGGATGGGATAATCATAGTGGAATGCTCCTCCACCAATTAACAGAGTCAGACTTGGGATGAACGGTTACTGTGATAGGCTGAGATGATAGCAATTAGTATCGTCAGCCTTGCCAGCTAAATATCATCACGGCTGGTTGGGACAAGTCATGACAATAAATATTTAGGACTTGATTTTAAATATTTGATTGATAGTTAGTAGAGTCAGCCTGCTTGAAACCCTTTTAGCAGAAAAAAAAGACATTAAATATCTAATCAGCTTGGGACAGGAAAACATTGTGGTAGATGGGGTAGCTGAAAATCTAATCATGACAGGCTAGTCTCGTCTGGAAGATCATTGCAGCAGAGGTGGCAGTAAGATACATAATCGTGACAATAGAAAAACCCTATTGGCAGAAGTAGAGCGATAATGGTTTATTGTATTCCTGGAGTCAGTTAATTCTGACTAACACAGTTGCGCATCCTGGTAAGCTAACAAAAATATAATTAAAGAAAGGGTATAAAGAGCCACGGATCCTGAGTTTCGGGGTCGTTCAAGAGTTTGCTCTCTGAGTGTCACGGTTTTTTGTCTGCTAATAAAAGATCTACTCCACAACAACCACAACATTGGGTACAGTAAAATTGTGGCTAGCGCGGCTCGGTGGTGCAATGAAAAGTGCGCTAGATTTCGACAGCATTGTTAACATTGCTATACAAAGTTTGTTGTTTTGGGCTCCACCACAATCGGAGTTCAGATTTCAGCTGAATCAATTATTATTCTGCTGATACATCGTTAATTCCCATCGTCTGGGGTTCTCGAAATTGCTGTTTCCCACAGAAAATTCCTTACTCCCTTGTTGGTGAGTTTTGACGGAATCATATCATTTGAAGCATGATCAGACCAGAATCAACTGCTAACCCCCGAAACCTACAAACTTCGTGCTGAAACCCACTGTCTCTAAACGCAGTCCCCTCCAATAGTTGCACAGGCATTATCGATTGCTTAAATATCTTTTTCCCTTTGGGCGACAGTCTGTTGTGGATGGTCGGGGGAAAGATATTGATGTATTTGGTCAGTCATGACGATGTCAAATGGCGGGGTAGGACCAGTGTTTGGAATAGCGTCCATCTGTTCCTCTCTGTCAGTTCTGTTTCTGACAGAGCGTTTTCAACAATAATTTGTTGGAATGTGAATCTACACTACGGAATATCAAGGTCCTCCCGTTTACCCCACCGCTCTCACAGCCAGAATGGAAATCAGACAAGGTTTAGATAGGACAATCGAGGATTCTCCCAAGCGCTCTGTCAGATTGCATGCTCCTTCACACAGGTTTCCAACTGGACACATCGAGCAAGCAAACGTGGAGATTCAGGGACAAATTACACCTCTGTTTTGCTGCAGTTCTGGACACGGAGACGTATATGAATTTCTGACATTCTGAGCCTTACTGGGCATTCTTCCTACTTTACAATTTAAACCGGATTTGAATTTATTCTTGTATCACATTCTTACATCTTAAGTATTCATGGAAACCGTGCAACGTGTTCATGGATGTAGGAATGGTGAAGATTATTGATAAATGCAATATGTTTCATGTTACCAGTATGACCTTTCAGAAGGAAGTTGTGAAGTTTTATTGATTCGAATTGAAGCCAATCGAAGGAAAGGCCTGGCGACAGCGGCAATGTAACATTGTCTGTAAACAATGCAGGAACCAAAGGAAACCCATTTTTCAATCAAGTCTAATTTGCATATTTTTATGTGTCCCCTTTCCTGAACCTGATACTTCAATAATCACAGGTCCATGTCAATTTCACCTCGTCTGCATTATCTTTAATTTCAGAACCGCAGCAAAAGTAGAGCAGTTGAGTTAAAGTTCCTAAGGTGTGAGTAGGACATGTGACCAGCTTGCTGTCTGCGGCTTCAATCGCGCAATTCTTTAGCGTCTGCTACTTAAAGGTGCGTAATATGCCACGGTTCTAAGTTCAATGCTTATCTAAAGATGCTGTTACTGACATTGACAAGGGATTATTAGCGCATCATACTAAAACACAATTGAAATCAATGTTGAGTAAAGTAACATTTATTTGAAAACTCCAGTTTCACATTTTTGTCAATTATTATCTGAAAAGCTGCAAATATTCCCCAGGTGAATATCCATCTGTGGATAGGGAAACAGAGATGAAATTTTAGCTTAATGACTTTCTCAAATCACTCTCCCTGCACTGGATTACATTCTGGGAAAGTCTGTTTACTAATTTCATATCATTCCATTTCCTGCAAACACGCAAAGCTCATTATCTAATCGAAAGTATTAGATTTATCTCTTTGGGGAGTTTGAATGTTGTCAGTAAATCTGGCAAAGGTATAACAAGTAGTTTTTCTGTTGGGAGGAGCAGAAGGTGCAACTGGGATAAGGTCGAGTCTTGTCACAGGATTTTTGAAGCGGAGGTCAGTGAGTATTAAATGGACTCACTCTTCTTTCGAGTGATTGTGACCAAATGTTCAAGGCAACAGATGGTAATGATAATGATGTTTTATATCTACAGGCCAAATCTTACTCACTAGAGGCACCATATCATTACAGATCAGGTGAGAGGGGTAGATGATGATCCTTATGCAAACCTGAGACAGTGAGAGAATTAATCCCATGCTGTTGGTCTCACTTTACTCATAACTGGTTAGTCAGCGGACTGAGCTAATCGACTTCCATTCAATGCAGAGCTAAACCAAACAGGTCAGTGTATTTACAATATATAATATTTCATGTAGAATGAGCTGCAACCTCTATCAACGCCAGCAGCTCTTCTGATACTTAACATTTTCAGTTGCAGGTTATGCAATTTCTTTCCGATGAATGTTATCCAATTCGAGAGTATGTCCCTTTTGCCTCGCCATCCAGGAAGCCAAGAATCTCTGTCACTGTTAAATTCACTCCCTGTGTGTCTGCACATGACTTTTGAAATACAATGGAATCAGATCCTAAAATGTTTTTATTTCTGAAAATTCATCTCCGATTTCAATAATTCTCAGAATAAACAAAGTCTGCTCCAAACTTCTTCATCATTCCCCGTTGATTCTGAAACTCCAACTTCTAATTTCCACTCACCTAAACGAAGGAATTTCCCTCAGATTTACTCTTACCAACGTTACATCAGCTGGATAACCTCCCTTCAGACACAACTAAGTCTTTCCTGATTTCTCCTACATGATTCTTTATCTATCCCACCTTCCCATTAAATCTGCTCTTTCCTTTTCTAATGGTTTTATCTCAAAGAAAGCGTCATGTCTGTCGTTTCTATCGACTTTGTATCAAGTGAACTCAACCGTATCGTCCTAACGTATCCTTCCAGTAAACACTACCGTGTCTTTCACCATGCCTTTATATCCCAGTAAATTTCAACCTGAGAAAGAATACTGGGTCCAATTCAACGCATGAAAACTCACCACTAAGCTATGCAATTTCATTTCCAGCACAGGAAAGATGGAAGCAATTTCAATTACAGCTGAATCGATTGGCTGCAGCAGCATCGGGTCAAATCCCAGTCACATACGTGAGTGTTGTTCTTATATTTATTTCTTCTCTACGTGCACTGAAGTAACACAGTGAGGGATCAATGACTGTTGTCACACATACATGGAGTGGCGTATTAAATACTGAGGTTGCGAGACCAGAGCAGTTTTTATTAACATAGACCATTCACTGTTCGAATCTCAGGCTCAGGAATTTGACAGAGAACGAATTTGAGCGAAAGTTGAGCAGGGGAGTTTACCCCATGACGTAACACGAGTTTCTGCGGTTGCTTTGTTATTCACCTCATTTGTGTGTTTTGCATCATTGAGGATTTTGAAGTTGTCCCCTCTATACAAAAGGCCCGTGCTTTTGCAACATTGTACAAAAGATGCAGTACAATAACAGCCGATGCTGATTCAGTCTACGTATCCAAATATTGACCCCTGGAAACAGCACTGTGCACGCTCTTCGAGTCTGGAAAACATCTTCCTCCCAGATAATGTTACATTCCCGCCCTCATGGCTCTTTTCATTCCATCGGCTTCTGTTTTTCACGGAATCCGATTCAATAGATCTTGTCACTGTCATTTCTGTCCATGTGGTCAGATCTTGTGAACAGAATATAACACAGTGGGAGTGCCCTGGCCCATATCCCAGAAGTCAGACCATACTCAAGGAACCGTACTCTGCTCTTGATCATTTTATGAACAACAGGGAGAAATATCTATGCTCTTCAAAAATTACTCACCTATTTTAAGAAGCAAGATCAGCAGTTCCTGGTTCCTGCTTTTGTTGCCACACGGACCAAGATTGTTAATGCTGGAATCAGTCGAGACTGTCCGCTCTCCCACATCCAAGTTACCCCCAGGTTGTATTAAGAGGATGGTCAGAATCGCTTCCTTCTCTTCCTTGTCACTCTGGGATGATGTGAGCTGTGAAATCTATGATCTGAACTGGAGGCTACGTGGAAAAATGTATACACATCAGCTGCGTGAGAGAGGGGACTCGCTGCAGTGACATCCCATGCTGATTCAGACAGCAGAAGCTTCCCTGTGACTTCGAGAAGCAGAGACACTGGTCCCGAATGGGGAGAGATTCGCTCTTTCCTCGCAGTTCTGCATTTTCTATCTTTCTCAGATGGCATTATTTGGACAAGGGTTCCCAAAAGAAAATGATTTGTTGTGCATGCACGATTTCCCTTTTCTACACATTTCCAGAATTTCCATACTTCGCACTCCCGCCAGACGCCTACCCCGCTCCACAAACCCGTGTTTGATAGGGAGCTGAAGACCGCGTTCAAGCTGCTCTCCACCAACTGCATGACAATAGAAGATGAGTTCGTCCAGTTACCAATCAAGACCGCCCTGTTCCGGGAAAGCAGCTAGCACAGACTCCTGGGAGAAGCGAGTCAGAATGGAAAAGAGCTGTTCTTAAAACTCTGTGCTTCTTTCACTCTGAAACAACAGACATAGCCTTAGTTAACCAAAAAAACTCACCTGAATAATGGTTACCACATCTGGCGCCGTTCAGGCTCGTTTGTCTCGGGTTTGATATTGCCTCAGATCGGTGACATACGTGCGAGCAGTCATGGGTTCACATTGCGGATGAGCCTTGGACGTTTGCACACTACTTCATTTTTGACTAAGAGGATATGATTTCGTTGAGATCGGGGTCAGATAAAGATTCCAAAGCTTGAAAACATACACAAGCAAGTTCAAGGACCGCTTCTTCTCAGCCGTTGCTGCTCTGAGAAATAGATTGTTTAACTTGAAATAAGGCTGATCTTACCAATGTGGATTTTGCTGAGCGCACGTAGTAACCTGAATTCCTGAGTCTGGTCAAATTTTGCTTTTCTCACGCTGTGATCTGCATGTCCTTGATTACTATGATCTGCCTTTACCAATCGCAAACAACGCTTTCCACTGTACTTAGGTCCATGTGATAACCAGGTAGGTAAAAACAATGACTGCAGATGCTGGAAACCAGATTCTGGATCAGTGGTGCTGGAAGAGCACAGCAATTCAGGCAGCATCCGACGAGCAGCAAAATCGACGTTACGGGCAAAAGCCCTTCATCAGGAATAAAGGCAGAGAACCTGAAACGTGGAGAGATAAGCTAGAGGTGGGTGGGTGTGGGGAAAAAGTAGCATAGAGTACAATAGGTGAGTAGGGGAAGAGATGAAGGTGATAGGTCAGGGAGGAGAGGGTGGAGTGGATAGGTGGAAAAGGAGCTAGGCAGGTCGGACAAGTCCGGACAAGTGAAGGGGTCAGTGCAGAGCTGGAAGTTTGAAACTAGGATGAGGTGGGGGAAGGGTAAATGAGGAAGCTGTTGAAGTCCACATTGATGCCCTGGGGTTGAAGTGTTCCAAGGCGGAAGGTGAGGCGTTCTTCCTCTAGGCGTCTGGTGGTGAGGGAGAGGCGGTGAAGGAGGCCCAGGTCCTCCATGTCCTCGGCAGAGTGGGAGAGGGAGTTCAAATGTTGGGCCGCGGGGCGGTTTGGTTGATTGGTGCGGGTGTCTTGGAGATGTTCCCTGAAGCGCTCTGCTAGGAGGCGCCCAGTCTCCCCAATGTAGAGGAGGCCGCATCGGGAGCAACGGATACAATAAATGATATTAATGGATGTGCAGGTTAAACTTTGAACAGCCGTGAATGACATGTGGAACAGTATGTTGGAGACAGCATTTCGAGACAGATACAGTTCCCTATTATTAGAACAAGCACCACTGATGATGAATAACCTCAGAGAGAAGCAAGCGATAGAGATTTGCCGTGGACTCCATGGGCTGAACGGCTTCTGTCGGCACGTGAATGACGTCACACGTCTTTGCCGTCCCTCTGCCTGTCTCTGTGACAGAGTGGCTGAGGGAGAAATAATGGCTTGTTTTTAATCCTCCCTTCCGCTTTGCACTGCCTGCAGCCCCGCAGCTCCCGGCTGTGGGGATGGTTCTTAGTGAGTGAGGGTTTCATTGGAGTCGCTTCATCTGGGACAGTTGGGACTCAGATGTTAACTGATGCCCGATTGCAGCAAAGAAGCCGCCGCCTCTGAAATAAAAGCCTTTCTGCAAGATAGTTGTGCGAAGATTGATTCTGAACATCAAATGGGCAGCACAAAAATGCACTTACTGGAATTTTACTGAGGGAAGAGAGTCCACAGCCCATTTCTCTCTTTCCCACCAGCTCAGCATCTTTCTCTCTCTCAAAAAGATGATATTTGGATGAAGTTCGCAATCAAAGATGCTAAGTTCCAGCGGCGCTCTTGCACCTGGCTGTGCCCGTGAGAGGAAGCTGCAGAGCATGTCCGCACATACATCCCCTCATAATGCCTGAAAGTGGAGGGAAATGGCTGAATACTCTGCCAATACAGACAGCTCAGTCCACGGGGATGGGATAAACAGCACGGTCCCGCGTGGTGACATTCTGCAGATCAGGCACAGTGCACTTTATCATTCAGATCATACCAGACTGAGAGCGCTCGAGATGGCCAATCGGTCATTCGTACCTGTGCCAACTCGGGAGTTGCAAAAGATTGGTGAAAGTGGAAAGTGGATGTGTTCACGTTTCAAGTGTTTTCGTGAAGCTGGAAGCAGAAGAAGATACACTGTGAAGCGATTGAGATCTGACTACAGGAGCAGCAAATAGGTTGTACAGCGCAGAGGAGAGCTTTGAAGTATTGAAGTATTGAATTCTGGTTAATGGGACGATCATGCTTTCACTAGGCCACGCTGCTACAGAAGAATCTACGTCAGTGTCTCTCAACATTGTGATATCACAGGCAAATGTCGCCGTTACCCTGCAGGAAATTCCTTTTTCCAATGTGAGGGCAGTCCATATGTAAATTAGCTTATATATCGAATCCTTTAACATAAGTAAGTCCACTGCACCTCAGTGTGCTGTATTGTCTCCTTTCCACGTTACCTGTCATTGTGCCTGCACTGAAGGGGCTTTGCTCCTTCTGTGTGTCTTTTACCATCTGGTTGATGTGGGGCAGTTGTATTCACCCATCTTCTGACAGAATTTTCCACTTCACTTCAGTCCTCCCTAATTTCGCTATCTGATACCATTCCAATTGTTTCGGTGTTAAGCGCTCGTCTCAGATCCAGTCTGCCCTCACCCAAAATAAATGGAAAACTCAGTCACACTGTGATCACTGCAATAAAGGGATATCTTCACTCCAAAGTCATTGACAATTCCAAAGATAAAGTTAGGACTGCAGATGGTAGTGTGATTCTGGAAAAGCACAGCAGATCAGGTAGCATCCGAGGAGCAGGAGAATTCAGGTTTCAGGCTTAAGACCTTCATCAGGAAAAGGTTTGTGAGTTGGGGCTGAGAAATAAAAGGAAGTGGTGTGGGATTGAGAGGAAATAGCTGGAAAGCAATAGATGGATGAATAGGAGGGAGAAGATAATAGGTCAGAAGTGGCAGTGATGGAATGGGTCGAGAGGGCGATGGCAAGTTGAAGGCTTGCGTTTGGGGGAGGGGAAATGAGGAAACTGTTCGAATTCACATTTAACCCGTGTGCTGTTAGAGGTCCCAAGCCGGAATGTGTGGCGTTCCTCCTCCAGGCGTTAGGTGGTAACGGTTTGGCAGTGGAGGAGGTCCAGGACCTGCATGTCTTTGACGGGGTAGGAGGGGGAGTTGAAGTGTTGAGCCACGGGATGGTGAAGTTCGTGGGTGCGGGTTCCCAAAGATGTTCTCTGAAATGATCTTCAGGAAGGTGTCCTGTCTCCATGATGTCAAGGAGACCACTTTGGGCGCAGCGGATGCAGGAGATGACATTGGTAGCTGTACAGGTGAATTTCTAATGGATGTGGAATGATCCCTTCGGATCTGAATTGGAGATGAGGGGAGTGGTGTGGGTGCTACTTTCACCCCTCCTTTAGTGGCAGTGAAAGGTGCCAGGAGAGGGTTGTGGGCTGGTGGAGGAAAGTGTGGACATGAAGAGGGGGTCGTGGAGGGAATGGTCTTTTCGGAATGCTGGCAGGGCTGGGTGGCGAAATAGATCTCTGGTGGTGGTATCTGTTTGGAGGTGGGATCAGTGGCAGGATATGATGCGTTTAATGCGGAGGTTGGTTAGGTGGAAGGTGAGCACCAGGAGGTTCTGTCC
Organism: Chiloscyllium plagiosum; assembly: GCF_037043375.1. Taxonomy (NCBI): domain Eukaryota; kingdom Metazoa; phylum Chordata; class Chondrichthyes; order Orectolobiformes; family Hemiscylliidae; genus Chiloscyllium; species Chiloscyllium plagiosum. Next base: position 92,705,621 of record NW_028270159.1, on the reverse strand, counting down.
TTGTTGCTTTGAGTGGCGTGGGGTTCTAGGGTGGTGGTGCGTGAAGTGGAGGGGATGCGCTGGAGGGCGTTGTCAACCACGTGGGTAGGCAATTTGTGATCGTGGAAGAAGGAGACCAACTGAGTCTTTCTGAGGTGTAATTGACCATCCTGGGAACAGGTGTGGTGGAGGCAGAGGAATTGGGAATAAGGAATGGAGTTTTTACACGAGAGAGGATTGGCGGAGATGTCGTCTAGATACCTGTAGGAGTCGGTGGGCTTGTAGTATATGTCTGTAATTATTCAGTCACCAGAGACTTTGATGGAGAGGTCCAGGTAGGTGAGGGAAGTAGCCAAGATGATCCGGGTAAATTTGAGGTCGGGGTGGAAGGTGTTAGTAAAGTTGGTGAGCTATTCAAGCTCCTCGTTGGAGCACCAAGTTGCGCCAATGCATTCATCAATGTAGCGGAGGAACAGACGGTGGATAGTGCAAGTGTAACTGCGTAAGATGGACAGTTTCGCGTATCTGACAAACAGGCAGGCATATCTAGGTCCTATACGGATGCCCATGGCTACCCGTTTCGATGGAGGAAGTGGGAAGATTGTAAAGATAAATTGTTGATTTTGAGGACTAGTTCAGCCCGCTGGATGAGGATGTCCGTGGAAAGGTACTGGTTGGGATGGTGTGAGATTAAGAAATGGAAGGCTTGCAGACTTCTGTCACAGCAGATGGATTTGTACAGGGACTGGATATCCATGGTGAAGATGACGCGTTGGGGGCCAGAGAAACGAAATTCGTGGTGGAGGTGAAGTGCATAGGGGTGACACGAATATAAATGGACATTTCCTGGACTGGGGAGATAGGATTGTGACGAGGTATGAAGAGATTATTCGGATGGGATAGGCGCAGGCTGAGACAATAGATCGACTGGGGAATTCAGGTTTCTGAAACTTAGGAAGGAGTTAGAATCGGGGAGTGCACAGTTCATGGACAATGAGGTTGGAGGTTGTGGATGTGCGATGTCCAGAGGTGATGAGATTGTGGATGGTCTGAGAGATGATGGTTTGGTGATGAGAGGAGAGGTCGTGATCGAGGTCAGTAGGAGGAGGTGCCTACGAGTTGGCACCTGGCTTCAGCTTTGTCACTCTGCCCGACTCATAAGCCTAATTCCTGATGAATGGCTTATGCCTAAGTCGTCCATTCTCCTGCTCCTCGCATGTTGCCTGACCTGCTGTGCTTTTCCAGTACAACATGCCCTACTCATTCATTATTACTGTCTCATTTCACACTATCAGGTCCATGCTGTCTGTTTGATTCTCGAGAACACTGTTCTCATGAACTGTGACAAAATCTGCCAATCTGAAACTAAAACAGAAATTGCAGTAAAATCACAGGTGAGCTGGCAGCTTCTGTGCAGATGAATCACAGTTAACGTTTCACATCCACTGGGTCCATCTCTCCACAGATGCTGCCAGACGTCCTGAAATTTTCCAGCAACGTCTGTTTTTGTTTGATTTTCAACATCGGCAATTTTTTCGTTTATGTTTTCTTATTTTCTGCCAATATGATTTGGCTAAAGATTACGTTAAATGTTTTAAATATGACTGCGATGGAATGGCCAGATTCCACCAGCTCGCTACTTTTATTTGGTTCACGTGTCCAATGCCTTTCCACTTGGTCACCGCGGCCTACAGCTGCACTGCATATAAATTGACAAAATTGTGGCATTCTCTCGGATTGGTAATCAGGAGCGAGATTCATTGAAATTGCTGAAAACGTAAGATAAACTGAGAAAATACGGGATATTAAACGGAAAACTGAAAGGGTAAGAGAGAACAGCGAATGACAACGTTTTTATAAAAATTGAAATGTTATTGCTCAAGATTCAGAAAATGCTTTCATCCACAAACATACCTCAATGTGGAATGTAATGTTTGGTACAACCAGTGCAAGCAGATTGCAAAATCTTAGTTTTAAAGTCTTGCTGCAACTGTTTTTGTTTTAATGAACGCACACATGGGATTCAGTGCTGTAATGATCCGCTAAACTGGAGAAGGAAATCCTTGCCTTCGAGGATACGTCCGGAATGTTCACTGATTTATCCCAGTAATGGTAGGAATGTAAGCATATGAGTAAAATTATTCAAAGTTCCATGGAGTTTCGAATGAGTGGTGAAGGGAATGTCTCCATTCACAAATTAATCATTCAGTCGAATTCAATACAGGGGCCCATGAAATTATGAACAAATTGAACAAGAACACGGACATACGATGCACAATAGCTACGACAATTACAATGTGAAAACTGTTGATTTCAGATCTACGATGGCCTTTGGTGATGGCATTTACTGTCCAGAACCAATCTGCACTGGAATGACTGGAGAAACACTGTGAAGTATTTGAACTTCAGTCTCCTTTAGAAATAGCTGAGATTCACACAGGGCACGGGGAGTTTGAGATGTTGGCCTTCCAAACCTTTTGAACATTTCGTGGAAGAATAAAGGGAGTGATAGATAATTTTCGTCTCCATGGAGACGATGTTCATGAACTGGATAGATAATAATTTACCTTATTTGAGTTTATGCATAGAGACGTCATATTTAAAAAGCAAAGAGTTCATAGTGTAACTGTAGAATCTGTAGGTCCCCCTCAGTGGGACCATTGTATGTAATCCTTGTCCTCATTCACCACCAAAAACATGTAAAGAGATTAGAAAGGGCACAGACGCTGTTTCCAGGATAGCAAGATATTAGAAAGTCAAGTGACGTTGTTTACTGAGACATAAAAATATCAGAAAGGATACAAACGGGATGATAGAAAGAATGAAGGAGTTTATTCACGAGATTTGGAAATGCTGGAGCAGGAACACGCAAGTTTGAAGTAAACTAATGAGATTTTCACATAACGCGAGGTTTGAATACCTAAATGGGGAAATACCCTTTTCGAGTGAATCAATAACTTTAGTTAGAGCTTCAAAACCATCAGTGAATGATTAAGAAAAGTTTGGATGAGAGTTTCTTCCACTCAATAGAGTTAGTTAAATCGTGAACAACTTTCCAGAAATAAAGCGTAGAAGCTGATTTCACAGTGTTTTAAAAGATACACGAGCAAACATACAAGGAGGGAATGTACCATTGAGAGAAAGTCAGTGTGGTTGCGTAACAATTTCGAATTTGGTTGACTTCAGATACAAAGACATTTCATGAACACGTACAACTGATTAAGATTGAGTATAAAAAGTTCATGGCTTGGTAAGGTGTGGCGTATTATTCAAGGTGAAACTCTGCAAATGGAGCTGATGTCCGAAAATAACTACAGAGAGAAGTTATATCCTAATGAGTAGGAATTGAATCGTCACTTGGAGACGCAACACCTACTTTAAAGATTTGACCACATTCACATGATGTTATGTATATTTCGTACATTCATAACTCCACCCAAGAAATGCACCAAGAAGACTCTGTCCTTTTGTGTTGTTAACCCTCTGTACTTTTCTGCAGCACGTCATTGAAGATAAAATATGCTCAGAACAAAATTCAATTCAATACAATATTCAAACGGTCCTATGTGATTTTTTTTTTATTATTGCAATAAACTTTGTGAGTTTGTAACAAACTGTGTAACATGAAACCAGTTCAACATCGATTTTCCCGGAATTTGACGCAGTGCACATGGGAAACGTTATCTACCTACTGAAAAATCACCTTTGGCTCTCTCTCCACACATGTCTCTACACGTTTTAGATACTTGCAGTATGTTTGTTGATCAAGGATTCATTATCCAGAAAAGGTCGTTTCTCAATCCACAATCTCGGGTATTTTCCCATAAACTTGGCTTTGCTCAATATCACCTTCGATCCGTAGCCCTCAACACGATGACAAATTGAAGCTGCTCCATGTGAGGCTCAAACTTAAAACTTCGGCACAGCACTGCCCACTATACTGGAACAGAGATATTGTGCACTGGTCACCTGCAGCACAGGAGCAACACATTAATGCTTACCTCCACATTCCTGGTTGTACCTTAACGTTTGGAAAACCGAGTTTCTCTGATTCCATGGCTAATAACGGGGATTATACGATCATCTTCACCAATGGTTCTGACCCCGTGTGAGGAAAGTGGTGAGCTACTGATTGCAAAGATGGGTAGATGGTTGAAATATACAATTTCAACATTTGCCTTCACTAACCAATGAACATTTTATTTTGTTTTTCATCTGTAGAAATCTTAACATCTTCATCTTTAACAGACTCAATGACAGATCTCCATTGTGTCTCTGGCATCGAATTCCAAAGTGTAAACCCCCTCTGAATTCTTCCACCGCAGTCTGCTGTTTGGGAATTTTTTCTGTTGTGGGAAATGCACTTCCCGTGTGTCAACTGTTGCTCCCAGCATGCGCTCTGGCACTGCATTCATTTTCCTTCTGACACTTGCTCACTCTGTTGCTGTGATCATGCAGTGACTTGGTGTCGCACGGCCCAGGAAAATGATACAGATCAAGATTTTTGCATTGTTGAATTCAATTGTCAGTTTAGCCTTATTTAGGATTTTGAAATTGTCTGTCCTGTACACAAGTGTGTGTCAAAAATATCTGAGTGGAAGAAAGGTGTTCCGAATAATGACATTGAGCACTATGCACTCTCGTCCAGTCTGGAAAACAATTCCTCACAGGCAATTTAATAGACAATAGGTGCAGGAGTAGGCCATTCTGCCCTTCGAGCCAGCACTACCATTCATTATGATCATGGCTGATCATTCTCATTCAGTATCCTGTTCTTGCCTTATCCCCATAACCCTTGATTCCACTATCCTTATGAGCTCTATCCAACTCTTTCTTGAAAGAACACCTCCTGCTTTCTCGGGTTCTTCATTCCGTTGACTTCAAATCTTCACAGAATTCAACAGAACTTGTCACATAGTCTTTTCTTAATTTTTGTTCAAATCACTGTGAGCAGAGTGGGAATGCGTTTGCCCCACAACCCAGAGGTCAGACCATAGTCTTGGAACCGTACTGTACTATTGATCATTTCACCAACACCAGGGAGAAATATCTGCTGTTCTGCATAATTTATACAATTCACTTATTAATAAGGTCATAGCATTCCGGGTCTATGTGACGAGGTGGCCGAGCGGTTAAGGCGATGGACTGCTAATCCATTGTGCTCTGCACGCGTGGGTTCGAATCCCACTCTCGTTTCTGATGCTGCCATTTTTGTACACTCACAGCTGTCTTATTGAAATTGGAACTCCAATGGTCAGTTTATATGCATCGACGCTATTATAAAATCTCAAAGAATACTTTGAGCCAGTTGCCTAAACTGCATTGAAATGTAGATCGCATTGGGATGATGAAAAGGAACGCGATTTTATTTTTCAAGTCAAGCTGCTGTGACTTCTTATTGTATGAAAGAGATCCAGGAACACCAAATAACTAGACATGCGAAGTGTATGTTTATGCAGTGGGATTCTTAATGACTGTTTTGTCAGATGAAATCTGGAGCAGGTTGAGTAGAAGTGATTCATCTTGGTGAGAAGAGCACAGAGAGACAGCACAAAACAATGGAGATATTTCAAAAGGGGCAGGGCATGGGTGTGGGAGCACCGAGAACTAGCTGTAAATGCACAGTGGCGAATTGCCGATGTTTGTGCCGTGCATGGGCACGGAGAGACTTACGCATTGGTCTCTCCGTCGTCCGTTGCTCTCGCCATTGATGAATGCTGGACATAAGGCACAGATAAACACAAGATGTGGGAAGCAAGCTCCAAAACGTTATGCACACACTGGATGCATCACATTGCACAATGAACAACTGGAGAAGTCAGCATGTTAACTGTAGGGACTGAACCTAAACTGTGGATCAATAACCGCAGATTCATGCAGCATAAGCATGAAAAATGATTTAATGTGTCTTTATACGCATGTCATTAACAGACGTTTCGTTCTAATACCCGTGTGGTTGAAAGAAGAGGACACCACATGTCAAGCTGGATGGCAACGTAACCAACTTTGCTTTGAAATTGAGATCTATTTGATCATTTTACACAGTGAACAAGTTCATTTTAAATAATGCAAACAAAATTCCCTCACCTGAAATAAAAGTGCGATTTAATTATAAACATTGTCCTTGCTAAGTAGCAGTTATTCAACATGAAAAATAGGATGAAATTTTTATTGAGCATACATCAATTAGGACCATTCTTTCATTTCGGATTGACTGCAACATGCACATGCTAAACAATGTTTAAGAAAGAATGTCTTTTGGAAATAATGATTTGGTGGTGACTAAAAATAATATAAAATTCACATGATGCGGATATTCCACCAATGGCTCCAGTGGTGGAAATGGTCAGTGGGCAGTATTTCTATGATGATATAGAGGTGTGTAAGCTGCCAGGGATGGGAGCTCCCACCTCATCTAGAGCAGCGTGTGTTGACATGGACAAATAGGAGACTCGGTGTAATACTCTAGCCAATGGGAGTGAATGAGGGGTGTTGCCAATAGGCCAACATGTGACCATGAGCTGTGCAGGTGCAGTGTCACTGGGTGGAGGGTGGGAAGAGACCCAGTGAGCGTGAAGGGAGTGGGAGAGAAATGGAGTCAGTGTGCACTGGGAGGGTTTGTAAACACACAATGTAGGCTGCTAGACCTGAATTAGAAACTCTCAGTAAATGAAAATCAAAAGAACCGCGGATGCTTAAATCAGAAACAACAACCAGAAGATACTGGAAAAGCTCAGCAGGTCTGGCAGCATCTGTGAAGAGAAATCAGAGTTCACATTTCTGATCCAATGACCCTACCTCAGAACTGATGTGACTGAGAAACAATGTCAGTTTATATGCAGAAGGTAGCGGTTAAGGAGTAAATGATAGGTGGGGATAGATTCCAAAGAGAGATATAGGAGCAATTGGACAAAGGAATGGAGAACGATCTGGCTGGCGGAGGGTGATTTGATGTTAATGGAGACTGTTAGTGGCTAACCGTAGGTAGTGTGTAATGGCAGGCTATGCAATAACAAGGCCTGGAGTGTGGGCTGGGGGATTAGGGCGAGAGGACGTCGGAGACTTAGGACCTAAAATGAATGAATTCAGTTTTAAGGCCAGAGGGCTGAAGGGTCCCCGAGTACAAAATGAGGTGTTGTTCTTCCAGCTTACGTTAAAGTTTGGCGCAGGAGAAGCACAGCAGGTCCGACAGTATCCAAGGAGCAGGAGAATTGACATATTGGGCCTAAGCCCTTCAGCAGGAATGTGAGGGTGGGGAAGAGGGTTGACAGATAATAGGATGGGTGTGTGGGGCTGGCGGGAAGGTAGTTGGGAAGGCGATAGGAAGATGCTGGTGGAAGGTAATGGTGAGAGGGTGGAGTGGATAATTGGGAAGGAAGATGGACAGGTAGGACTGTCCAAGAGGGTGGTGCTGAGTTGGAGGGCTGGATCTGGAATAAGGTGGGGTGAGGGGAAATGACGAAACGTTGATTCTGTGGTTGAAGGGTCCCAAGACAGAAGATGAGATATTCTTCCTCCAGGAGTGATGTAGTTAGGATTTTGTGGTGGATGTGGCCCAATGTACAGTAAAATATCTGCTGGATGTGGGCGGAACCTCTGGTGCCTTGGATGGAGGTGAGGGGAAGGTGTGCGCCCAGGTTTTGCACCTCTTGCAATGGCAGGCAAAGATGTTGGGAGTGGAGGATGGGTTGGTGGGGAGCATGGATCTAATGCGGAAGTCACAGGGAATGGTCTCTGAGGAATACTAAAAGGGCTGTGGAGGGAAAGGTATCTCTGCTGGTGGGGTCTGATTGTCGGTGGTGGAAATGACAGAGGATGATGTGTTGTATCTGGCTGAAAAGTGAGGACTTGGGGGTTCTATCCTTGCTGCGGTTGGAGTGGTGCGGTTCAATAGCAGAGGTGCGGGAAGTGGTGGAGATACACTGAAGGGTATTGTTGATCACATGGGTGGGGAAATTGCAGTCCTTGAAATGCAGGGCCATTTGGTATGTTCTTGGCGTATTCTGCATCAAGCTTCCTTGGAACAGTGTAGTAAGAATAAGACAGATGTTGGCCAGGGAACAGGCTCATGTGTTAAAGTGGCAGGCAACTGGACTCGGGGTCTTTTTTGGTCTGAGAGGGATCGCAGGTTTGTCCAAATTACACTTCGTCTCTTTGTAGGGACTGTCAGATTTAGTCCCAATCACCCACTTCATGATGCTAACCTGTAAACTTCTTATCTTCAATTCCCTGCAACTCCTTATGAACACAAATTCCAGTACCTTTTTAGGTGGAATGTTCCAGATTCTAACAACTGTCTGTTCATCCAGAAACTGCTGAGGTCCATGTTGACTCTGCGGTTATAAAGGATTGAATTGAATGATGAGATGCTTTTCCTGAGCTCCCATTGAGATGCATTGGAACAGTACAGGAGGCTGAGGGCAGTGTAGGTGTGAGCAGGCAATGAAAATGACAGGGCTGCACTGTGAGTGCTGCTTGGTTCAATGAGTATTTTCGAGTTGAGTGTAAACAGAGCGTGGTGGGACAGGGAGAATGTGAAGCTGAAACTCATTTTTCTTTCAGCCCCCCATTCAGAAATTTACATGGTCCCAAACGGAACAGCCAGTTTGTAAGCGATACCTGTGGAAATTTTGTAACAGCTTTTAAGGTATAAAATATCAGCTTAAGTAAAGAACACAGGATTTTGATTATAATGGATATGTTTGAAGGGTAGGAAGATTGCACGCTCAGTTAAATTCTCTTAATAAGAGTAACTACCTGAATCTAGAGAGCCTGTGTGACAGAAGACCTCAGATCCGCGGTGTGCTCCTCTTGTACAACGTGGGAATGTTAGGGATGTTTCCAGTGTCCCTAACGGCTGTGTGTGCAGGAAATATTCCCATCTGCAGCTACTGGGATACTGTTTTTCAGAGCTGGAGCTGTGAGTGGACTCACTGTGGAGCATCTGCAATACTGAGAATGTTATGGACAGCACGTTCAGTGAGTTAGTCACACCACAGGTGAGGGTTACACAGGCAGAAAGGGAATGGGTGTGCATCAGATCAAGTAAAAGGCTCAGAAAGGGAGTGCAGGAGTTCCCAGTGGTTATTCCCTTCCCAAACAGATAGTGTATACTGCTTGGGATTCGTGTGTGTGTGTGGGTGTGTGTGTCGGTCTCAGGGGAAATCGGCAACAGCCAGTTTCATGACACCATACATAGCTCTGCTGCCCAGAACGGGAAGAAAGAGAGTGACAGGGGATTCAATAGTCAGGATTACAGACAGGCACTTCTCTGGCCACAGCCATGAATCTAAGATGGTATGTTCTCTCCCTGGTGCCAGGATCCGCGATATCATGGTGCGGCTACAGGACATTTTGGAGTTGGAGGGTAAACAGCCCGTGGTTGTGGAACACTCAGATACCAACGACATCGCTAAACAGAGGGAGGAGGGCCTGAAAGTTGGATATTGGGAGAGCAGGGACTCATTAAAATGCAGCTCCTGAAATACAATGTCAGACTTACTCCCAGTGCTGTGTGCGAGTGAGAGCAGGAATAAGAGGGTAGATCGGCTGGTTGTGTGGCTGGAGTAATGGTGTACCAGAGAAGGGTTTAGATTCGTCAGGCAGTTGGACTGTTTCTGGGTTAGTTGGGACCTGTACCAGACTGACTGGTTACCCCTGGGCAGACCTAGGTCAACTCTCCTCGTGTGGGCTATTGCCAGTTCTCTTGTTGTGTTTCTAACTAGTCTGGCAGGGGGATGGGAAATAAACTGTCGGTTTAGATGGGTCACATTCAGGACAGGGAATGGGAGGTAGAATATGAGTGATGTAGTCAGCGGCTCAGAAAGCCAAAGGAAAGGAGGATTAAATGAGTTTTGAGTCCCTCTTCATCCATCAGTCCTGCCATCCCAGGAATCAGAGACAGCATAGTACGGAGCTGTACAGCTCTCTGTCTCCATGTGCTTCAGCAAAATGGTAGAAATCTGCAATAAAACTAAAAAGTGCTGGAGATCCTCAGCTGGTTGGGCAGCATCTGAAATAGTGACATATGCAGGAAAAATTGCAGCCTTTTTCACTGTCTACTAAACGTCCAATTTTGGCGTCATCTGCAAAATTACTAATAACTCCTATGTTCACATCCAAATCATTGATATAAATGATGAAAAATAGTGGATCAAGCACCAATTCTTGTGACACTCCACGGGCCTCCAGTCTGAAAAGCATCCCTTCACCACAACTCTCTGTCTTCTACCTTGAAGCCAGTTCTGTACTCAAATAGTTGGTTCCCCTTTATTCCATGAGATCTAACCTTGCTAACCAGTCTCCACGAGCGCCTTCCTAAAGTCCACGTTGATCATGTTGACCAGTCTGGCCTCATCAATCATTTTTGTTGCTCCTTCAAAAAACATTCTACCGCCTGGAAATCATAACAGTTACAGCACCGGAATAATCAGCCCACCATGTCTGTGCAGATCATGATGACATTCCAAACTAATTCCAAAGAAACCATGACTAGTCACCCTATCATTGCTCCTCATAATGTTATAAAGTTCGATAAAGCCATCTAAAGTGTCCAGTGCCGCAGGGAAATAGCCTCAGCCTATCCCTATGGTTCAAATGTTCTAATACTGGCGATACCCTTGTTAATCTTTTCTGAACTCTTTCAAATTTTCCAACATCTTTCCTATAGCAGGGAGACTGGAATTGAAGGCATTCTGGGGATTCCAAAAGTGGCTGACCCAATAAACTGTACAACCGAAACATGAACTCCCGACTCCTATACTCAATGCACTACCCAACAACAGCTGGCATACCAAGCACCACCTTCACCGACCTGTCTGCCTTCAACTACACTTTCAAGGAACTATTAAACTACACTACACGGTCTGTGTGTTTGTCAACACTTCCCAAGAACTTGCCATTAAGAGGTTGCGTCCTATTCTGGTAACATCTTTCTGAAATCAGAGAGACTACAATTGAATGCAATATTCTAAAACTAGCCTCACCAATGCCCTACCCAGCAACAATGTGACCTCCTAACCCCTATACTCAGTGACAGAATCCCTACAGTGTGGAAGAAGGCCGTTCGGCCCATGAGACCATACCAACCATCGGAACAGCATTCCACTCTAACTCTGTAACCTGCCATTACCCAAAGCTAATCCAGCTAACCTGCATGTCTTTGGATTTGTGGGAGGAAATTAAGAGCACCCAGAGGAAGCCCACGCAGACACACAGGGAGAATGTGAAAACACCACACAGACAGTGGAATCGAACCAGAGTCCATTCATTGATCAACACATTCCATTCAATGTTAGTGTCCCAAATGCCACGTTCAGCACCTGATCTCCCTGAAACTCTACTTTCCAAGAACTATGCAATTGTTTTGAGCCCTCCAGAGAGAATTAAGGTGAGGATGAGAAAACAGGAACAGGGTTGAGTTGTAGATCTATGAAATAACTCTCCATCTTCCCCCTCTGTTCACCCCGTCTCCCCCCGCTCTGTCTGTTCCAGCCTCTTTGTCGGTCGCCCCAACCCCTCATGGGTCGTCCTCCCCCCTGTCAGTCTGTTCCCCCATCTGTCGCCCTTTCGGTCTGTCCCTCCTCTCTGTCGTTTGCCCCCTACTGTCGGTCGCCCCCTGTCGGTTGCCCCCTCCTGTCGGTCGCGCCCCCAACCCTGTTGGTCGCACCCCCACCGTCGGTTGCCCTTCCTGTCAGTCGCCCACCCAGTCTCTACTTTCAAGGAACTATGAACCTGCACTCCCAAGGACTCTTTGTTTAGCAGCACTCCCCAGGAACTTACTATTAACTGTATAAGTCCTGGTAAAGTTTGCTTTCCCAAAACGCAGCACCTCACATTTTCTAAACTGAACTCCTTCGCCCATTCACTCATCTGATCCAGATCCCCTTGTACTCTGAGGTAATATTTTTCACTGTCTACTACATCTCCAATTTTAGTGTCATCTGCAAACTTACTTCCAATACTTCTGTTCACATCCAAATCATGGATATAAATGACGAAAAGTCGTCGATCCAGCACTGATCCTTGTGACACACCACTGGTCACAGGCCTCCACACCTGAAAAGTACCCTCTGCCTTTTACTTTCGGGCCAGTTCTGTACTCCATGCGATCTAACTTTTCGGACCAGTCTCCCATGAGGAACCTTGTCGAACACATTACTGAATCCATGTAGATCATGTCCATGCTCTGACCTCAGCAATCCTCTTTGTTACTTCTTCAAAATACCTGAGTCAAATTCATGAGATATGATTTCCCATGCACAAAGCTGTTATTAGTATCCAGGATTTAACTCTGTACATTGGGTCTGCGTTGCCCAGTTATAGGTGTTAATATTCTGAAGTTCAAGTCCACCAGCATTTTGTCAGTGACTCTATATTGAGTCTTGTTAATGTCACCAACACAGTTGAGTTCCTTTTGAAAGGCAGCCCCTGTATCCGTTGCCCACCAGGAAATGGTGGCCGTGTCCTTACCTCTGTATCAGGAGGATCGGGTTCAGAGTTGAGAAACAACATCTTTCAAGAGGATGATTAGAAAACATGCCCAAGGCACCAGGCCATGCTGTCTCCCAGCTGTGCCTGCCTGAGCGTCCAAACAGAACCTATCCTGCAGTTTCTCTCCTGTCAGACTCTCCCATTGCTCAGTTTGTCCAGGATCCCCTCCTGCTGCTGCACTGCTCCTGTCCCTCACTGACCTGTCCATCCCCCAGTGGTCTCTACATTCATTCATTGTTTACAATCCCATTGTCCCAGTCCTCCAGCCCTGGCCCCTCCCGTCTATACAGACGGCTCAGTGGTTAGCACTGCTGCCTCACAGCACCAGGTACCCCGGTTCGTTTCCGGCCACGGCCGACTGTCTGTGTGGAGTTTGCGCATTCTCCCCGTGTCAGAGCGAGTTTCCTCCATGTGCTCCGGTTTCTTCCCACAGTCCGAAGATGTGCAGGACGGCTGAATTGGCCATTCTAATTTGCCCATAGTATTAGGTACATTAGTTAGGGATAAATATAGTGTCGGGGAATAGGTCTGTGTAAGCTATTGTTTGGAGGGTCGGTATGGACTTATTTGGCCAAAGGGCCAGTTTCCATACTGTAGGGATTCTGATATATTGGGCAGCAGCTGCTGTCAATCACCCGGACTCCTGTATGATCGGGAGCACGTGCTGTAGGAGGGGAGACAAGTTCACGGGCGCAGTGCGGGCCAATTGTGGGATTGGTATATGTCAGTGCCTGGGAAGGAGGCTGTGGGTGTGAGGGATTAATCTGTCATTGGCACCTTCCTCGCTCTGGGAGTAGGGTCCAGGGGAATGGCCCGTTTCCTGGCACCCTGACATGTGATCAGACTATCAGCGGTGCAGCGTTTTGCAGAATGTTATCAGAACTCTTTTGTGAAGATTCAGGGTTATTATGGAAAGGGACAAGGATGGGCCTGCAATTAGAATTCTAATTTGGCTCATCCTAGTAAGATGGGTTTTGGCCAGAGTGTGCAGGAAGCAGTGTGTGCAGTGTTTCCTTCCTCACTCGCCCCCCCCCCCCCCCCCCCCCCCCCCCCCCCGACCACCGGCGGACGCAGAGTCAGACTCATTGGTTTGGTTCTTAGTCTGCAGACAGGAGCTAGGAAACTGAATTCAAAGAGAGGAGAGAGAGTGTGAAAACTGGGTGTGGAGGAAAGGAGTGAGGAGATTGGTTTGGATTTCAGTCACAGAAGAGAGAAATTGTGAGACTGAGATTTAAAGCTTTGGGGGATCAAGGAAAATACAATTTAACACTATAATTGGCTTATGAATTTCCATCCTGTATTAACAGTGGTACCTTGTTTTCTCTGTTTTAGGGTACTGAAAGGGTGGATTTGAGGTTGAGAAATTCAAATTGAACTTTATGTTCAGATCTGATAGTTACTTGATCCGTGCCGATCTGAATATCATTGGCCTTTTCACATGGAAGGAAAGGTGTGCATTCTGTCCGTGGGCGAATATTCCAAATCTCAGTGTGACTGCAAAAGTACTGAGACACAGACAAGTCCATGTCAGCATGGTGACTGGGGAGAGAGATTTCATTTTTTTTTAGAAATTCTGTAAAATCATGGCACATTTCCCAGGAACAATTAAGCCACAGCTTTGCTTTGTAGAAGGACTAGCCTTTAATTAACCATGCAACCAGAGAGACACAAGGATACCTGCACCTTGGGAAACACTATGTAAACGGGATTGTTGTAAAGGAGTTAATCCTCGATCCATGGGCATTGTCACGTCGGTTCCAGCGCCGTGGGGAAACACTGGAAATGTGATGAATGCAGTGTCATTTTCAGTTATTAAACTATAAAACGTACAGAAAAAATTACAACGATGTTGTCAGGGCTCAAGTTTCTGAGTTATAAGGAGAGGTTGGACAAGCGAGTGTTTTATGTTTAGAGCAGAGGAAACTGAGGGGGTTCTTTTCTCGAAGTGTATAAGACCATGAGAGGCATGGAAAAGGTGAATGCAGTCAGTCTTTTTCCCAGAGACTCAAGGATTGGAGGGCATCAGTTTAAGATTAAAGGAGAAAGAATGAAAGGGAAGCTGATGGGCAACTGTTTTACACAGAGGGTGGTATGTATACGGAATGAGCTGCCAGTGGAAGTGTTGAAGTGGGTACACTCACATCAGGTACAAGGCATTTGGACAAATACATCTATAGGAAAGGGTCAGAAGCAGATGGTCCAAGTGCAGGGAAATGGGGTTAGCGTGGATGGACATTCTTGTCGGCATGGGCCAGTTTGGGCCAAAGTGCCTGTTCCTACTGCAGGATTCTATGACTCTAAGTGCATTTGCTATTTCTCCCACTAACTCTTTTGGTATCCTGGGATGTATTCCATCAGGGCAATGAGACTTGTGTACCTTCACCTCCGTTAGCTTGCCCAGCTCTAACTCTTTCGTGATAATGGTTATTTCTAGGTCCTTACTTTTCTCAGTCTCCTTATCAATTACTGGCATGTTCTTCGTATGCTCCACTGTGAAGACTGACTGCTGTGTACTCATATTCCTGAACCCTGCTGGATAGGAATAACTAGGCACACAACTCTGAGAAGTCTTCTTTGAATCTTTATTGATGAAACATGGCAGTAACATGGATAGTGTACATGCAAAACGCCTTCATGCAGCATCAGGTAACTCCCTGCCTGTCCGATGTACAGCTCCCATTCTTATACCTTTGTGGGTTGAGACTTTGAATAGAGACTGTCTCTCAGTATTATCTCCATGGCAAAGGCAATTAGAAAGTCTAGTTCAGTTCAGCACTTTGTGGTTAAACCACACACCCCTCCCCCTCGCCCCCGTGGCTCCCTCAAGTATCTGACAGACGCTTAAGTTTCAGTGGGGCTGTGTATCAGGATTCTGATTTGGAGGAGCCAGTGCTGGGGTGGGGTGGACAAACTTATAAATCACAAAACACCAGGTTATAGTCCAACAGGTTTATTTGGCAGTACAAGCTTTTGGGGTGTGATGTGATTTTTAACTTGATCAGGATTATCTCTATGGTAACAGTTAAGTGCTTCAACAATTACAGAGGCCATATGTCCCCCACACATTAAGTTCCCCTCGAGCAGTGTAAACTGCTATTCTGGCCCTGGGGATAGCTCCTCATCACTTTTCTCCCCCAATCCCATCTCGCTTTCTGTTGATCTTTAAAGTTTTTCTAATCTCCTAGTTTCTCCTTGGTCTTTGCCAATGTGTATGCTTTCTATTTCAGTTTGATAGACTCCCTTATTTCCTGAGCCACCCAAGGCAGATTACGCCTATTCCTACAGTCCTTCCTCTTCCCTGATATATACTTTTGCTGAGCACTTCGAAAAATTGTTTTGATATTCCCGCACTGTCCGTCAACTTTCCCACCGTAAAGTCTTTGTTTCCAGTCTACATTAGCCAACTCCTGCCTCCTTTGTAATCTCCTTTGTTTATGCACTTGATCTTGGGATTGGATCTAATCTTCCAGCTTTCCAGCTGTGTTCTAAATTCAACCAGATTTATCAGAAGTCTTTTATCAGATTACGAGGTGAGGCGATGTTTCCTGGGTGTTTTGGTTTTCATTGTCAGTGACCTTGGCTTTGTAATAAAGTACAGGATAGACATTCACAACAGCGTATTCTGGACGTTGTGAATGTACGACACAATCTAAAACCATAAACCACTGTCTCCATTCAGTTTAAAATTGCAAACTCATTATCTCCCACTTGCTTCCTCACTATCTAAGTTTGGAACGCTAATCCACCTGACTATCCTGCATTTTCCAAAAATCTCCTTTGGTGAAAGTATGACTTTTGGATTCAGCTTTCCGATTATTACCGTAAAAAGATAAGCACTGGGCACAGGGGAACCAGCCCCACCATTTAATACGGTGATGATTGAGCTCACCTCGGTCTCAACTGGATTTTCCCGCCTGCTCTCTCTCACCCTTCAACTCATTCAACAAATTCAACATCTGTATCTCTTCATTAAATTGGCTAATTGTCCTGGCATCCACTGCATTTTGAATAGGGAATTTCACAGATTCACAACACATCGAGAAAAGTACATTCTTCTTCCTGAAAATAGAATAGAATCCCTATCGTGCAGAAACAGGGTATTCATCCATCGAATCCAGACCAACCCTATAATGAGCATCCCATCCAGACCCACTCATTCCCTGTAACATTGCATTTCCCATGGCTAATTGTCTAACCGGCACGTGCATGGACACTGTCAGCAATTTAGCATGGGCAATCCATCTAACTTGCACATCTTTGGACTGTTTGAGGAAACTGGAGAACTGCACGAAACCATGCAAACATGGGGAGAATGTATAAGCTCCCCACAGTCGCCTAAGGTCTCTGATGCTGTGAGGCAGCAGTGCTAGCCACTGAGCCACCTCTACTTAAAACCTGCTGCCTCTTATTAATCTCCCTACCCCCCAATTGGCTGAATCTATGTTCCTTACATCAGAAATCAGATTGTCTAAGCGGACGTCTCAGTAAATCCCAGTGACAGCCTACATGCCCCGTATGTCTGAATGGGGATCCAATACACAACATCTTCCACCACACACTTTTCATTCACGTTCCAGAGACCGGGATCCAGTGGCTGCATGGGGACTACAACTTCCAAATTCCAAGGCAGGGACCGCACGTCTGTGGGGAAACCTGCACTGCACACGTAGAGAATGTGGGTGGGTTTTGGAGTATGTGCTTTGGGGTAACTAGTGGAAAGTATTTCACACTGCGATTGTCTGGAGGAGGAACGTATTTGCTTGTAGTATTGATCTGTTAGAGGGTCAAAGTGTTACCACACCCACATGGGACCAAGTTCCATCCCCAACTCGTCATAACACTGGAATCGACCAATGAGAGACAAAGAAGGATCTGACCCATTCTCCCAGCCTGAAGGTTCCTCTTCTGTCCAGGATCTGCCACCTCCCTTTCTGTTTCCTTTTGTTTCATTCTGATGTTAAATGTTTGATTTGCAGCAACTGAAGGGAAAGGAAGTGAACCCAGAAAGGGTACAGAGTCTAACCAGGGACGGGAAGTGGTGGCATAGATCTGCTTATCAGTAACTCCATGAGAATGCGGAGGGTGTACATTAGGGGGTAGCAGAGACAGAATGGTGGGACAGAGTAAGTGGGCTGGAGGGTTCCAGCTTTGGGGGAAGAAAGGGGGGAAAGATATTTCAGCAAAACGAGAATTGTCTGTTCTGAATTTCTAATCTGTACGTATTCCTTTATACAAGGTGCTAGATGGTGAAGATTTGCAGACTGAAATCTCAGAATAATGCGCAGATCGTGATTAGGTTAACCAGCATTTGAAGAACCAAAGGTGGAGAATCACTCGGCCAAAATCCTGCAACACTCTCCCTCCCAGCATTGTCGGTCTATCTACGCCAAATAGACTGTGAATGGTTCAAGACGGCAGCTCACTACTATCTTCTCAAGGGTAACTAGAGATGGGGAATAAATGCTGGCTGAGCCAGTGATGCCCATATCCTGGAAGTGGATTATATTTCTAGTTGCTGAAACCCAGTTGATGTTACTGAGGAACGCTGAGTGCATCCTCCAGGAGGCAGAACATCACGTTACCCCTGCCTCCACCCACACAGTAACGCAGCAATATCACTGGAACAAAAGGCAGTTAAACCAAAGAAGGATATAGTTAATCGAGGAGAAGTCATCAAAGGGGATTGGAGACTAGCAGGAACATGAGACTGAGCTGAATGCTCAGCTGTTTCCCATTGAATGGTGGAGCAGGATTGAAAGCCCGAATGGCCTCCTCCTGCTGCTATGTGTATATAGCCATGGAGCCCGGGTAGAAAGAAGTAAGCAGGGCAGGAATTCCCCATGAGATTGCACTTCCACATCAGGTTTCAGTGAGCGATGGTTTGATGGATTTTATTTAACAGGTGTCTTTGACACATAGTTTGTGAATTTGCATTTTTCTTAAAATGTAAATGTTTATTCCACAATAAATAAAACTAAAAGAAATGAAACTATCTGAATATAACAGTTTTTAGAATTTCAAATGTCCTTTAGAACAAAATCCTGTCGATTCCCGGACACCATCACTTTCCAGTTACTCAAACTCCAGGGAAATATTCCCTCCCTGTCTGAACCATTGGTTTGATTTAACTTCTTTTCAGTTCTCATTCTGTGAGATGTGAAGTGTTCTTTTTTTCCCTGTTTCTCTTACCCAGAAGTGTTATCTCACACAGCTGAGCAACCTTCCCACCATCAGAATAGATTATTCCTTTATTTTGCTTTTTGTTAATGTGTAATCACCACCAGGAACACCCCCGTGTAACCAATTGAAAATTTATAAACAAAGCCATTACAAGTGACAGAGTGAGAAGGGACTAAATCAAAGTAGAGTTAGGGTGAGCGGGCAGCGGTGGAGGTAAAGCACTGTATCCCCTGCGGTGCTCACCTCTACATAAAGTCATCGAGAGCATTGATATACACCACATGCTCCTTCTCCAAGGACACCCTGCTGTACAGCCTTTATCCTCAATCATATAGTAGAATTCCCACAGTGTGGAAGGAGAGCATTGGCCCATCAAATCCCACCAACCATCTGAAGAACATCACGCCCACAGCACTCCATCCCTGTAACACTGCATTTCCCATGGCTGATCCACCTAGTCTGCACATTCCTGGATAGTGTGGACAATTTAGCACAAATGATCCACCTAGCCTGCACATCTTTGGACTGTGGGAGGAAACCAGAACACCTGGAGGGGACCCACACTATCATGGGGAGAATGTGGGAACTCCACATTGACCAAGATTGAACGACAACTTTGTACGTGGTGCTGTGAAGCAGCAGTGCTACAATCATAATTTAAATCAAAACAGATGATCATTGTTTATTTTCACATGCTGTTTGTGAAGACTTACTTCCCAGAGAGACACCCTGAGGTCCAGAAAGTGGCAATATAAATTCTGTCAACTCCAGCCCAGTTCATGTGATTAACAACCACAACATCAATGCTCCAACAGTGTCATCATGTACAAGGTCCTGTCCTGACTCTGATGAACAGTAACATCAGAATCAGAATCCTGCAGTGATGAGTGAACTCTACCCCACACGGAGGAGGTGGATGACCACTTCCCTGTGTCCACTCACTGGTCTCTCAGTCGTGTTGAAGACTTAGCAAATCCCTTGTCTCACAGAGAGGGAAACAGCTCCTACCCAGTGTGAACCCTCTGGTGTATCGGCAGGAGGGATGAATCACTGAAACCCTTCTCACACACTGAGCATCTGAATGGCCTCTCCCCTGTGTGGGCTCGCTGGTGTTTCAGCAGATCAGAGGATTGCGTGAATCCTTTCCCACACACTGAGCATCTGAATAGTCTCTCCCCGGTGGGAATGCACTGTTGTCTCCGCAGGTAAGAGATTTGAATGAATCCATTCCCACACACTGAGGAGGTGAATGTTCTCAATCTTCTGTGCGCTCACTGGTGCCTCAGCAGATTGTAAGATCGAATAAATCCCTTCCCACAAATGGGGCAGGTGAACGGCCTCTCCCCGTGTGACAGTGTCTCTGTGTGTCCCGCTGGGCGGGGTAACTGATTCTTTCCCACAATTCCCACATTTACACAGCCTCAACCTGGTCCCGTCATATTGGTGTCTTCCTAGATCACATGACCAGTTAAATCCTCGACCACAGACACAACATGGGAATGGTTTTTCTGGGCTGGGATTGCTGTTTTTCACTTCCATATTACCCGTAATAATCAGGATCTGCGGAATTGGGTGACTCTTAGATCGATTTAAAGTCTGAATTTCCCATCTGTGAACCCTTTCGTTGTAAAACAAGTTTCTCTCTGTCATTATTGCAGTAAAATTGCAGGAGGAATTGAGAACAGTTTCTAACTAACTATATGATTAGTTTCTGCTCAGGATCTGATTTCCCTGCTCTCCAGGTTAACATCAGTCTCTCTCTCGCACACAATGTCTCCATCCCTTTAAACGACAACAGCAGAGAGGGACAGTGTTCCTTTAAACAGCCAGCCTCTGCACATGCTCCACTGACTCAAATGAGCAGCCTAAACCTTTAGACACAAAGATACCTACGCCGCCCGGCAGTCAAGGCATTGGGGGGACTGCAGGAAAAGATGCAATTACCCGCTGAGGTCTAAACTCACTTGCTCAGTCACACTACGGACAGGCCGCCCACCACTCCCATATGCGAGAAGTAATCACTCAGGAAACCAAACTGCAGAGTCACCAGCATGTTTACAAATAACAGCAGGGGTTCGATGCTGCTGTGATTGCAGCTGTTAATCCCAACCAGCAATGAACCATGCTTGGACGTCAGTTTCCAGTCGAGTTCCCACCATTTTCTGATGTTTATCAAAATTTACACTTATTTGCTGGAGTCATAATTTAGAAGTTTCAATGCGATACAACAATTGGTTGAGTAGTTGAATACGACGAAGATTGCCAGGGACTGAACAGATGTATCAAACAGGTGGAAAGCAAAAGTGATGAATGGGATTGAATGCAGAGTAATGAGTGGTAATGAATTTGGGAAGAGGAAACAATAACAGTGAGGATTCTGAGTGGTTTAGAAGCACAAAGCGATGTGGGAGTGGACGTTCATAGATCACTGAAGATCGTTGGACAGCAAGGTCAGTTGGTCGAGAGGGCTTTTGGATATGTTCTGTTGCTGACCATAGGCTGGGGATGATACTAGAACTTTAGCAATCGCCAGTTGAGGGAAAATCTAAAGGGCTGAGCACAAGCCTGGTCACTACAATAATCAGCATTTTTAAAAACTATAATGTAAAAGATGGAGGGCTGAAGTAGGCCACTTTTCCCATCAGGTCCGCTTCACAAATGAATGCGTTTATCACTGATACCTCTCTCCAAGTCATGGTGGAATGTGCCTTGGAGGGTAACTTGCAATTGAAGGGGTTTCAATGCACCTTCCCACCTTGTCTTTGTCGTCGGTACAGCTGTTGAGCTTTGAAGGTTCTGTCAACAAAGCCTGGATGAGTGACACCAGTGCGTTGTGTCAGTGGTGCACTCTGCTGCAATTGTGCCTTAGCGGTGAAGGGAGTAATTATTGCAGGTACTGTTTAGGGTACAGTTAAGTGACTGCATTGTCTTGAAGGGTGCTCAGCTCCTTAAATGTTATTTAAGCTTCACCCATCCAGGCAAATGGATAGAGAGAGAGAGAGAGAGATCTGTTCCACATCTGATTTGCGCCTTGCAAACGATGCAGGCTGCACGGATTTAAGAGCTGAGTTAATAACCACAAAAATGCCTATCCACGGAGTTGCCTTTGTACCCAAAGTATTTATATAGCTGGTCAAGTTCCGTTTCTCACAGATACTTGTTCACTGGGCGATTATATGAGGGAATTCAGTTACAATATGCTATTGAGGTTCAATGGGATATGATTAGATTCTCATTTGTCAGAGTTATCATTGTTTTTGGTGCTTATGTGGACGAATTCGATTCTAATTCCTAACTAATTCAAAATCCCTATTCCCGTCTGTGCTAGAAATCTCAACCCGTTGCCGAGCAGGAGCTTTCTCTACTTGCCTTAACAATATATAAGGACACATGTTTCTGCGGCACTCAGTTTCTCTGATTCCGGGTCTGGGAACTGGGATTATGTGATCCTTTGCAGCAATGGGATACTGCCTTGTGTGGGGAGGTTGGTGAAGCAACAGATGTGAAACTACATTGTTATTGGAGCATACGTTTCAACAATACCTTGCGTTATCTTCTGAGCCTTTAATGTATTGTAGAAATCTATCAATCTCAGTATTCAACATGCAGTACTCGATGCAACCTCCACAGCCTCTGGAGTTAGACGATTTGGCCTAGCCACATGAGTACCTGCCATGTACATGGTGGGAAGTGTACCACCATTACACGTGGGGACACCTTGCAACATGTACATGGTGACTCCACCAATATTGTCTATCTCATACGCTGCAGGCAAGGATGCCCTGAGGCATGTTACCTCGGCGAGACCGAGCAGAGGCTACAGCAATGGATGAATGGACATGGTACAACAATCACCAGGCATTCGACCTGGGACCTGCTGGTGACCATCTTCCAAGGCGGACTTCGGGACAGTCAACAATGCAAAGTGGCCGACCGAGGCTGATAGCCAATTTTGGTAACCATGGGGATGGCCTCAAACGGAAGTTTGAGTTCTTGCCACATTACAGGTGGTCTTACTGCACAGCACATACAGACACACGCACAGAGACACACAGACACTCCGACAGACAAACTGACAGACACGCGCACTCCTACAGACCTATACACTCACGCAGACTCTCTCTCAAAAACAAGCTCACTCTCTTTCGTTCACATACTCACATGTACACGCACTCTCTTACAGACATATCCCTTCACACTCAGACTCACACACGTGCACCCACTCTCTCACACTCATACCTACCCACCACGCACACACTTATAAAGTTGCGGGGTGAATTTGTATTTACAGAATTCCATTTTATTTTGATCAAAAACTGCAAGTATCCATGTAAAATTCTGCCAGTCCAATTTTTGTAGGGCACAGGAAGCCTCACAAAGGGCACATCACACCTTCAATGCGTTATTTGGGCCGATATGACTCCAATTGTTAAAGTTCACTTGAGAATGCAACTTCTAAAAAAGTTCTGAGATTTTCATATGAAAGAACTGAAACCAACATATCCATTCTAAAAGCTGAGAGACTTTACAATTTCAATTACCTCACACTGTAAACTTTTGTGATAAATTCTGTGTCTTATGATCTTACATTCGACAATTACCTGATGAAGAGCAGTGCTCCAAAAGCTAGTGCTCTCTAAATAAACCTGTTGGGCCATAACCTGCTGTTGTGTGATTTTTAAATTTGAACTCCCCTGTCACCACTGACTCATCCAAATCATTTGTTCTGCTCTGATCGCCGGACTGCAGGAATCGTGTGTTTGCACGGGGCGGTGTTCAAAGGGGATTGACCAAGGGATTGCCTGGGCTGAAACATTCCCACTGTGAAGATAGACGAGCTCGGCTGGGGCTGTTCGTCTGAGAGCGCAGAAGGCTGAATGAGGAACTGATTTACATGCACATTAAGGGGATCGACATTTGTGATAAGAGTAAACTTCTTTTAGGAAGGATTAATAATCAGGGCTGCACATTAAACACAAGAGAGTGGACTTCTGGAGGAGAGTTAGGAAGAATGTTATCACCCTGACAGTGTTGTTTATCTGGAATTCACTGTATGAACCTGTGGTAAAGGTAAGAGTGATAAGAATATTTCAGGACTATTCAGCTGAACACTTGAGGAGCTGGGGCACACACGGATATGGACCAGGTACTGGAAAGTGTGGCGAAGATAAACAGTTGCTTGATGAAAGACCCAGACACCGCAACTTTGGGTGCAGTAAAATGGCGGCCAGTGTGGCTCTGTGGCGCAACGAAAAGCGGATTAGACTTCTACAGCATTGTTATTCAAAGTTAGTTGGGTTTGAGTCCGAATTTATTCATAATCAATGATGGTTCTGCTGATTCATCGTCAATTCCTGTCGTCTGGAATTCTGGTTCCTACAGCTGATCAGAGGAAATTCCTTACCTTCTTAGTGGTGAGTTTTGAGGGAAACGTATCTTTTAAACATGTTCGTACCAGAATTGGCAGATAAGTCACAAAGCGTACAAAGGTCGAGCAGAAACCCACTGCCTCTGAACATGACTGCCCCCCCCCCCCGCCCCCACCAGCACCACACACACACACACACACACACACACACACACACACACACACACACAGTCGCACTGACATTTTCGGTTTCTTAGATATCTGTTTCGTGGGGGCGATAGGTGGATGTGGATGGTCTGGGAAAATACATTATAGTGTTCCATCAGCCATGATGAAATCAGATTGCGGGGTAGGGCCGAGAGGTTGAATATCCTCCACTTGTTGCCCTGTGTCTGTGCTGTTACTGGTAAAGAGTTTTAAACAAGAACACCATGAGGACAATGTGAATCTAAAGCATGGAATATCAAGGTCCTTCCCTTTACCCAGCCGCTCTCACAGCGGGAATAGACGGCTCTTGTTGCAGCGTTAGATCAGAGCGTGGAGCATTTTCACAGACCCTCTGTCAGACTGCGTGCTCCTTCACACAGGGGTCCAACTGGGCACATGGAGCAAGGCACCATCTGGATTTTGGGATTCAGGAACAGATTTCCCCTTTGATGGGCTGGCATTCTTGCCACAAGTAAACACGAATTTCGGACATTCTGCAACACTCTTTATTCCCATCACTTTACAATTTAATCTGAAATTCAACTAAATCTTGTATAACCATGTTATATCTTCAGTATTCATGAAAACCGGTTTCAGTGCAGGATGTTTCATGTTGTCTGTATGAACTTTCAGAAGGAAGTTGGTGACGTTTCACTGAATCGAATTCTGTGCCCGATCGAATGGAAAGCCCTGTGACAGCGGCAATGTAACATTGTCTGTCAACAACGCACGAACCCATGGAAACCTACTTGTCAATGAAGTCTGTTGTTCACAACATTTTTTAGGTCATTTTCTGAAGTGAATGCTCCAATAATCACAAGTCCATGTCCATATAACTTCCTCTGCGTTAGTGTTCATTTCGGAACCACAGCAAAAGTCGAGCTGTTGGGTGGAAGGTGCCAGATGTATGAATATGACGCGTTAGAGGCTGGCTGCCGCGCCTCCTGTGGCGTAATAACTCAGCGCCTGTTACTTAACAGGTGTTTAAAATGCCGAGTTTATAACTTCAGTCCCGATTTTAAACTGCTTTCAATGACACTGACCAAGGGTAATTGGATCATAAGACTGAAGCACAATTGAAAAACAATGTTGAGTAAATCAAACTTTGCCCTAAAACTCCAGTTTCTGATTTGGATGATTGTTCTGTCTTTGGGAAAGGTGTCAATTATTAACTAAAAAGCTGCAAGTATTCCCCAGGTGAATATCTATCTGTGGATAGAGAAACAGGAGGAACGTTTTAGTCTGATGGCCCTTCTCATATCGTTGACCTTGCACTAGGTTACATTCTGGGCAAGACTGTTTAGTTCGGTTCATATTATTTAATTTGCTGTAAACTCGCACAGTCCATTAAAGCAATCGAAAAGAACTAGATTTATCTGTTTGGGTAGTTTGAATGTTGTCAGCAAATCTACTAAAGGCATGATAAGTAGTATTGCTGCTGTGCGGAACAGAGCGTTCAAATAGGAATAAGGACGAGTCTTGTTGCTGGATTTTTCTGGCGGAGATCAGCGAGTATTAAACGGACTCAGTTCCATTTCTTCGGATTGTGACCAAATGTTAGAGGCAACAGATGGCAATGATAATGATGTTTTACATCGACGGACCAAATCTTACTCATTAGAGTCGCCATAGTATTACAGATCAGGTGGACGGGAGAGATGATGATCCTAATGGCAACTTGAGACAGGGCAACAATTAATTCCATGTTGTTGGTCTCACTCTATACCATAATCCAGTTAGCCAGCGGACTGAGCTAACTGGTTTCCATTTAATGCCGAGCTAAAGCAAACAACTCTCACCTCTGCATGTCCACTCACCTGAAGGTGGGACTTCCCCTCCTATTTATTCTTACCAACTTCACATCAGCTGGAACCCTTCCATTAGGACACAACTCAGTCTTTCGTATTTTTTTTTCGGTGCGATTCTTCAAATACTCCACCATCCCATTAAACCCCCTCTTTTCTTTTCTAGGCCATTACTAGTCTGATAAATAAATTCTCTAACTTCAAATGAGGCTGATCCTGTTAATAGAGATCTTTCTGAGCGCACATCCTATGCGGAGTAACCTGAATGCCTTAGTCTGCCCAAATTTTGTTTTACTCACGTTGTGATCGGCATGTCCTTGATCACTATGACCTGCTTTTACCAAACGCAAACAAAGCTTTTTCACTGTACTTCGGCACAGATGAAAATCAATCAATCAATCGTATAAAATCAAGCAATCGAACGGCACAATCATTTCCTCACTGTGTGGAGCCAGTGCAGTGAAGGGGGCCTAAAGGTCTGCAGTGTGACAACATTTTGTGATTCTGAGTGAAATCACAGTTAAACCAACAGAATGTGGGAAGTAACACAGACGCGATATTGACAAAGACAGGACACCACACGTCTGCACCACAGACAATCAATCAAGAACACCGAAGATCTTTCAACATCATCCTCTAAGGTACATGCCATACGCCAGATGAAAACCTGAAAACTACGGGAAAGTGCTGTGGTCAGCGCTAACAGAGCTGCCTAGGGCAAGCGTGGTTGGCCCATAACCCAGAAATTCATGGATTGAAAACATCCCTTGCTCGTTAACAGTTCCAGTATTCAGCATGTGTATCCTACCCCCGTCAGTGTTCATCTCTTACAGAGCTCCATTCTACACATTGCATATTGATTCGTCTTCCGCTTCCTGTCACTCAATGTATCTGAAATGAATATCTCATATTGATACACCCACCAAATTTACACAGGTGAGGAAACACACTTCTGAAGATCTGGAATCTCTTTTCCGGTTCTTTGTCGATCTGCTATGATCTGCTTCGCAAAATCACTACCCTGAGCTGGGAATACACTGCTGCAGGTGAGAGATATCAGTTGTGGTGTGTACCATGTGCACGATGCCCTACCGTTAGTCCCCACGTTGTTTCACGCAGCACGGTCTTCCCAGTGAATTGAAAAACCGTAAACGACAAATGGACCAGCCTGTGGGAGACAGCATTATGGCACAGACACCGATCCCCATTATTCGGGCAAATATCACCGATTATGAATAACCTCAGAGAGATACCAGTGACAGAGAGTCGCCATGGACTTGATTGGTTGTTTCGCTTCTGTCAGCGCGGGAATGACACCTCACGTTGATGCCGTTCCTCTCGATGTCTCTGGGACAGAGCACTGAGGGAGAAACAATAGCTTATTTGTATTTCCCTCCTCCGCGTTTGACTGTCAGCAGCCCCGCAGCTCAGGGCCCGTAGGGCTGGCTCTCAGTGAGTGAGGGCTTGACGTGGATCCTCTCCATCTGGGACAGTTGGAGCTCAGATGTTAACTGCTGCCCGGTTGTAGCAAAGATTCCAACACCCCTGTTTAAAAAAAGATTTTCTGCAGGATTACTGCGTGAAGATGGATTCTGAGCATCAAACAGGCTGGACAAAAATGCACTCGCTTGAATATACCTGAAGGAAGAATATCCGGAGTACATTTCTCTCTTTCCCACCAGTTCAATATCTTTCTCTCTGTCTCAGATAAATGATATTTAGAGGAAGTTCGCAATCAAATTTACTCACTTCCAGCGCCTGAGTGAACTGGCCGTGCCGGTGAGAGAGAACTTCAGAGCATATCTGCGCTTGCCTCCCCTCACACTGCCTGAAAGTGGTGGGAAATGGCTGAATACTCCACCAATGGATACGGCTCAGTCCAAGGGGAAGGGATAAACAGCACTGCCCCATGTGCACGGAGAGAGAATGAGAAGGCGATGTTATTGAAACGCTTTGTTGCTTAGAATTCCTGAAGCAAGGTGGGATGCAGTTGGCTCTGAGCGGCTCTCAGCTGGTTTCGTGTTGGAAATGCAAGAGTGTCACTGGCTCGTTTGTCTCGGGGCATGACATTCCCCGAGCTTGTGTTAAATCGGCATGCGAGAGAGCCTTGCTTCAAATCGCCATCGAGCCTTGGTCGTTTGATTTCACTTTTGCCAGGTTGCCCTGTAAGCTGTTCGATTTAAAAAAAAAAGATGCCCTACATTAGATTAGTCTCTTTGAAATAAGTTTGTGTTTGGGACCAGAGTGTCATTGTCGTGAACATGGTACAGCAGCACACGTGGTGAAAGCGAAACAACTGTTTCACCCACACAATCCCACTCTGAATAAATCCACTATCATGATGTTTACACAGTTCTGGGTGTGAAGGGTTAGGAAGCAGGGACATGGAATGAGTGGAAACAGCGCTGAACTGGCTGGTGGGATTGGTGCGGTGTATGAGGAATGACATCAATAAAGGTGGATTGGAAAGTTGGGACAGTTCCCCTTGGAGAAGCGAGGGCTGATAAATCGCCTGGTTGAAGCTTTCCAAGTGATGAGGGATTTAGACAGTGGAAAAAAGCAGTGAAAATGCTCCTCCGCCTGAAAGGATCGAGAACGATTCGGCACAGATTTAAAGTCATTAGGAATAGAAGTAAAAGTGACATGAGGAGGAAGCTTTTCACACAGGGAGTGGTTAGGATCTGCAAGTCACTGTCTGACAGTGACAAAGAGGCAGGTTCAATTAAGTTACTGAAAACAGTATTCAACGTTTATGTTGAAAGTAGAAATGTGCAGAGTTACAGGGAGAAGGCAAGAGAATGATACAAAGAGAGGGATACTTTTCCTTACTGTGGAGAACCAGCACAGCTAAGGTGGGCTGTGACACAGTCGTGATTCTGAGTGAAATCCCAGTCAACAGAATGTCCGGTATTAGACAGCTGAAATGTTAACAAAGCCGGGACACATTTGGACAACAGAATAATACACAGCATGTACATGTCACAGGGAGGTTGGCGCAGAGAGAATTAGTGTGGGGAAATACTGCAACTATACCGCTACACAGACGGATGGCAAGCCCCGTCAAAAATAATCTCTTCAAGCCGGTGTCAGCAAGTCTCACCTTAAACCTATGCTCTCTAAATTTCAACTCACCCCACTCTGGGGACGAAGTAACCTTGAATATTTAGTCTTTTTCCATATTCCTTATGACTTTATCAACCTTCGATAAGCTCATGGCTCAGCCCCCACGCCGGAGGGAATGTTGTCCCAGCCTATTCAGCCTCGCCCTACAGTCCAACGCTTTCAATCATCTCCACATCCTTATCTATATTTTGTGAGCAATTTCACGTGATTTCCTTAATTTTTCAAAGATGCCAGTTGCGCTGGACAACAACGAGCTATTGGAAACGGAAAAGTGAAGAGGTCACCATCTGCAAATGCCAGTGGTGCTCGACTTTGAGCAGCAGCAGCAGCCGCGTGTGGTGTGAGATTCTGTAGTTTAGTAGTTATCACATTTGCTTAACCTGCAAAAGATCCCTGGTTCGAAACCGGGCAGGAACAGTCTTGCTCCCGATGGCAGTCTGGTAGGTTTGCATGAATGGGCACTTCTTGCTTGCTGCTTTCATCAGCAAACCTGCCTTGGAGTTTGTTCGCCCGTATCTGCTGTAGCGATGGAAAGACATGCAACTCCATTTAATTACTGTGTAAAGCATTGTTAAGTTTTTCTCCTCCCTGGTTCTGAATATGCGGCAATGTGTACAGCACCGATGGCCATTCTGGGTTGAAGAGTGTAGTTACCGTGCTCTGATCCTTCCGCTAAAAGCAGTAACACATTTGCTTTCCTTGCCCCGGCGGCCAGGTTCAAAGCCAAGGAGAAAGCTGAGGTGCTGGTGTCAAAGTGCACCGCGGATTCCTAATGTAGTCTCTCTATCAAATGCATGCTAAAGGAGTTTCTCAAAGGCATCATTTGGATACTGTCTGCCGTTTTTCAACGTGTGAAAATTAGCATCAGAAGCCTGAATCATGTTTTGGAGAAGTTCACATGTCAGCGGCTCACTCCATCAGCAAAAGGAATGAATGAATTTACACTTTCAGACGAAGCTCTGGACTCGTGCTATCGTAGAGTCAGTAATATTAACGTGCGCATCTGAAATCCCTGCCATGTTGGAACTGAAACCGAGGAAATGTTAGAAAGGCATTGTCTCCATTGTTATTTCTTTACATCACAGAGGAGCAGAAAAATGTCAGCGGTGTGTGTGTGTGTGTGTGTGTGTGGAGAGGGGGAATAACACAGAGAAACACGTGCAGCTCTGGTGAAACTCCTTCTTTCTGATTCAGACAGCAACAAGTGACGTGAAGGTGAATCAGGCGGGAGAGCTTTTCACATGGAGAGCAAAGAGCACTAGCGTACAGTTAGCACCTCTTTCACATCTCGTAGGGGTGGAGGGATGGCCTTTTGCTTTCCGTTATTATGTTCAGAAAGTGTGTTTTGTGCATCTCTAATAAGTACCATGGAATTTAGTCAACTTTACTGAGTGGCTTCTCATCGATTCCCACTCAGGGTTCCACCTCAGCTGGCAGCCATCTGGCTCATGACCAGGTGTGGACACCTCAGCAGCAAATTGCACGTTGAATGTGAAAGACAAGGAAACTGGCCACCCGTACCGGCACCGAAGCTCGAACATACTCGTAATGTGATCTGCCCTTCTCAGATTCTACCGCTAACTCAGCTTTTTATGTAGAGAACATTCATTGGGGTGCCTTTTCTGCAAATCAGTCGTGGTAGCTGTAATAAGGTGGATGAGCTTGAGGCTCCTTTGGAAATTGGCAGTGACAATGTTGTGGGGTTAACTGAGATATGGCTTCAATGGACAGGGCCTGGGAAATGAAAATTCAAGGCTATATGTGCTATCGTAAGGACAGACTGACTGGCAGAGGGGGTGGGGTGGCCTTTTTGGTAAGGAATGATATTCAGTCCCCTGCGCGGGAGGACCTCGAATCAGAGGATGTAGAGTCAGTATGGGTAGAGCTGAGAAATTCTAAGGGTAGAAAGACTCTAATGGGAGTTACCTACAGACCCCCAAACAGTAGCCTGGACGTAGTGTGTAAGCGGAATAAGGATCTGAAATTGGCCTGTCACAAAGATATGACTACAGTTGTCATGGAGAATTTCAATACGCAGGTATTCTGGGAGAATCAGGATGGTACTGGACCCCAAGAAAGGGAGTTTGTGGAGTGCCTCCGAAATGGATTATTAGAACAGCTTGTGCTGGACCCTACCAGGGAAAAAGCAATTCTGGATCTGTTGTTGTGCAACGAACCGGATTTGATCAGGGACCTCGATGTAAAGGAGCCCTTAAGAGGTAGTGACGATAATACAATAAGCTTTAATCTGTATTTTGAAACGGAGCGGGTAGAATCGGAAGTGACAATATTTCAGTTTAATAAGGGGAACTATGGAGCTATGAGAGAGGAGCTGGCCAAAGTTCAACGGTGCAATACCCTAGCAGGGATGGCAGTGGAACAACAATGGCAAGTATCTCTGGGTATAATGCAGAAGATGCAGGATTAATTCATTCCAAAAAGGAAGAAATATCCTAAGAGGAGACAGGGGTGGCCGTAGCTGACGAGGGAAGTTAAGGACCATATAAAGACAAAAGAGAAAAAGTATAACATAGCAAAGATGAGTGGGAATTCGGAGGAGTGGAACACTTTTAAAGAACAACAGAGGATTACTGAGAAGGAAATATGCAAAGAAAAAATAAGGTACGATGGCAAACTGGACAAAAATATAAAGGACAATAGTAAAGGTTTTGTTAGGTATATGAAAAGAAAAAAATGGTTAAGACTAAAATTGGGCCCTTGAAGACAGAAGCATCTGAATTTATTACGGGGAACAAAGAAATGGCAAAAGAATCGAATTGGTACTTTAGAACTGTCTTCACTGGGGAAGACACGAGCAATCTCCCAGATGTAACAGTGGCTGAATGACCTGAACTGAAGGGAATTTATAGTGGGCAGGAAATGGTTTTGGAGAGACTGTTAGGTCTAAACGCTGATAAGTCTCCAGGACATGATGGTCTGCATCTCAGGGTACTGAAGGAG
Organism: Chiloscyllium plagiosum; assembly: GCF_037043375.1. Classification (NCBI taxonomy): domain Eukaryota; kingdom Metazoa; phylum Chordata; class Chondrichthyes; order Orectolobiformes; family Hemiscylliidae; genus Chiloscyllium; species Chiloscyllium plagiosum. Next base: position 92,673,506 of record NW_028270159.1, on the reverse strand, counting down.
GTGGCTCTAGAAATCGTGGATGCATTGTTGATCATTTTCCAATGTTCTATAGATTCAGGATCAGTTGCTGCGGATTGGAGGGTGGCTAATGTTGCCCCACTTTTTAAGAAAGGAGGGAGGGAGAAAACAGAGAAATGTAGACCAGTTAGTCTGACCTCATTGGTGGGAAAATACTGGAGTCAATTGTAAAGGAAGAAATTATGACACATCTGGATCGCAGTAACAGGATAGGTCAGAGCCAGCATGGATTTATGAACGAGGAAATCATGCTTCAATAATCTTTAATTTTTTGAGGATGAAACTCTGAAGATGAACAAGGTAGATCCAGTGGATGTAGTATACCTGACTATCAAAAAGCCTTTGATAACGTCCCACCTAGGAGGTTAGTGAGCAAAAGTAGGGCACATGAGGTTGAGGGCACAATACTGACTTGGATTGAAAATTGGTTGGCTGACAGGAAACAAAGAGTAGTGATAAACGGCTCCCTTTCAGAATGGCAGGCGGTGACCAGTGGTTTGCCACAGGGATCAGTGCTGGGACCGCAGCTTTTTACAATGTACATTAATGATATAGATGAAGGTATTAAAAGTAATATTATCAAATTTGCTAACGACACATAGCTGGGTGGCAGTCCGAAATGTGAGGAGGATATTAGGAGAATACAGGGTGACCTGGCCAGTCTAGGTGAGTGGACAGATGCAGATGCAGTTTAATGTGGATAAATGTGTGGTTATCCACTTTGGTGGCAAGAACAGGAAGGCAGATTACTATCTTAATGAAGTCAAGTTAGTTAAAGGGGCAGTACATCGTGATCTAGGTGTATTTGTACATCAGTCAATGAAAGCAAGCATACTGGCACAGAAGGCAGTGAAGAAAGCTAATAGCATGCTGGGCTTCATTACAAGAGGAATTGAGTATAGAAGCAAAGCGGTCCTTCTGCAGCTGTACTGGGCCCTGCAAATTTGTGGAACGACATTCTGGCTGGTGAGGGAGTGCAGGGTAGGTCCACGAGGTCAATTCGCAGAATGACGGGACTATCTTACGCTGAAAGATTGGAGCGACTGGGCTTGTATAAAATTGAGATTAGAAGTCTGAGAGGGGATCTGATTGAGACGTTTAAGATTATAAAATGATTGGACACTCTGGAGGCAGGAAACATGCTTCCACTGACGGGAGAGTACCGATCCAGAGGACATAGTTAAAAATAAGGGGTAGGCCACTTAGAACAGAGTTGAGGAGAAATTTCTTCACCCAGAGAGTGGTGGGTGTATGGAATGCCCTGCCCCAGAAGGCTGTGGAGACCAAGCCTCTAGATACTTTCAAGAAAGAGTTGGATAGAGCTCTTAAGGAAAGTGGAGTCAAGGGTTCTGGGGATAAGGCAGGAACAGGATATTGGTTGAGGCTGATCAGCCATGACCATAATGAATGGTGGTGCTGGCTCGAAGGGCAGAATGGCCTACTCATGCACCTATTTTCTATTGTCTAGTGGCACTGTATTATCTGATATATCGCCTGCTAAGTTTTCTGCATTTTCCCTGCAGTTCGGTGTGTTTTATGTTACGCATAATCACGATAGTTGTACCTTTTTGAGCAATGGGCGAAACCAGTTAGCAAACCAAGAATCAAAATTACAGTATTGTCATGCAGCTCATGGTTTCTTTATCGTATCATAACCGAATGTACTTTCTCACAGACACATTCCATTTGTGACTCAAACGAGGCTCAGAACATAGACTCAGCTTCCCACTGATATTTTTCTGGATTGATGGGCTATCATTATCTGCGGTGAAACTGGTATTGTAGCTGGGCGCATCCCAGCAGCAGTGCGAGCAGGACCGGGATCATGCAACCGTTTGCCTATGACTTTGCTTCTGTTTTTTTCGCAAGAGTACAATTGAAAATGTATGAGAATAGTATTGCAGCGTGCATGGAGCTGTGGCCAAGCTGTCTAAGCCCCGGGATTAAGGTTTGTGCTTCCATAAAGGCGTCGATTCGTCTCCCCTCGTGCTATGTGCGAAAAGCTGCTGCATTTAAATTCCAACATGCGCATCTGGATTTGTTGATTTGAAACTTGTCTCTGATGTGGGAGAGTGCAGACTCTCCATCGGGTCAGTGTCTGAACTGGAGTGATCGCTTGCGCCTCCCACGCTCCAGCAGCTCCACTGCTGCTTGATAGTCCAAGCAAGTTGTGTTTTTCACTGAAACCCAGTGAAGATTGTTATGTCATTGCTGTTGTGAAACAAAATGCTGCAGTGACTCTAGCGTCCTTGCTTGGTATTCTGGCGAATGGGAAAATGATTCCAATTAATGGCGAAGTCATATTGTCTTGGATTTCTCTCATTTTCCTTCACTTCTGTCCTGGAGACATAGGTTGGTGATACGCTGCATTGTTGATCGGAGGGAAAGCTAATCTAATCGAGACTGTGATTGGTAATCTTCACTTTTCGTGGCCCACTCCTTTTCTGTTCTTCCTTTTCTCTCATTTCAACACTTTCCGGGAAGTGGCGGTGCATTAAGGCTCTAGGATGTTTGGAAGAGCAGTTTGGAGTTGCTCTGCTGCCAATTGTCGGGGTAGTTTACAGCTCATTGCCTTCGGACTTCCTCACAAATTGCATTCGTGATGAGGTGTATCTGAAAATGTGTTTGGTTTGTCATTTTTGCTTCTGTTCCGTGTTAAGCGCTTTCCATCTTGCGATTCGCTCAATGCTGTACATGGTAGCACGGTTTGTGAGCTAATATCCAACAGCAAAATTCCTCAACCGAGGGTCTGGGAATATTTTACGGTGTATGGTCAGTAGGGGCAAAAGTAAGGAAGCCCTTCGTTTCTGCAGTATTTCACACCACTAAATTCAAGCGCGATTGGATTTTAGTTTTCTGAGGCATAATTTAGACATATTGGTTAAATTCGAATTGTTTTTAACCAATTAAAACAACTCAGTTATCCATTTCATAACCAAACCTTACATCTTTTTAAATTTGGCAGGACACACTGAGACTGCTAGCTGGTCATCAACAGGTATTTGTCGGCTCTCAGTTCTGAACAGCATTCACTCTGTTTAAGTTATAGTCACGCCTTCAACTTCATAACACTGCTCTCATCACAAAATCCTCCAGCTTCTAATGTCGGGACAGGGGTTTGGTTACAAAGGTCCGAAAAAAGGGGAGTATCAGCTGCAGCCATTACCGCATTGAAAAAAGAAAGCTTTATGCCCCTTCCCATGGAATGAGCCGTTCATGTGGAAAGAGTTTCATTAAGCTGCGTCCCAGGGCTGGACAGGAAGCTGCTGATTGAAGCTGGAGTGGCTGCTTTCTGCTGGCAGTGGAGGTTTGGAGAGAATGGTGTTTGCCTCGTCTTCCTCTGTGTGGAACCCATATCACAGAATCATGGATGGTTTGGGCTGCAATCCAACCTTGTCATGGATTTTCCGTTTTAAATAGAGGTGGGGGTCACTCTTATACTTTTATCTGAAACAGCCAAAGCTGCACACCTGGATAATGTTGAAGTACCAACATTTTAACTTGCAGCCTGCTGCTGACCATTTGAGCCACAGAGACTGACACCAACCAGGCGTGCCGATCCCCATTACACAGGAAGGTTAGGGGAGATCTGAAGGGCGATGGAACAGCTGGAGCTCTCACTGTTTTCAGAGTCTGTCACCAATTTTCCTGCGTTCATCACCGAGCGTGTCAGAGGGGTCTGCAAACACCCAGAGGGAAAGGAACTATCACAAACTGGAAGTTACCCAGGCCCCTCGATGTGACTGTCTGATGTGCATCACCTGTGGCTCTGGTACTGGGGTAATTCAAACGCACAGTTTGACAGAAACTGAAACTTAAATACAGCGCTTCACGGAGCTCAGTCCAACTATCTGTCATTAAGATACACACGTACAGAATCCCTTCTATATAACCACTTCATCAAATCCTCCCTGTCAATCTGGCCAAATCTTAAACTTTGCGTCTTATCATCCATTTCCCCCAGCTAATGTGAACATTTTGTTTTCATCTACCAGTCATAAACCCATAAGCTCTGTCACATCTCCCTTCAACCCCAGTTGCTCCATTGTATCTTATATCATTCAGTCTTGAAACTCTGGGGGAAATGAATAAGCCTATCACCTCTCAGGACCCTCCCATCCTTCACAATGTGTGATAATCTCTGTGTGACTTTACCTGGTCACCCCGGACAGAAACAGGACTAATGTGAGTTTCGGACATAAAAGAGAGGGTGCTGGAAGAACCAAATAGGACTGTTCGCTTTTGGGAGTGATAAATAATGTTCATGTTTAGAGATAGTTTCTTACTCTCTTTTAATTAACTTTTCTCTCTGCACTAATAGCGATGGATTCTGGAGGCTTCTTTCACTGAGGCTTGCAAGGATGGATACACAGACAAAAGCATGGATCAAAGTGAATTATTTATCTGTCTGATTTCTCACCTGGACTGACACTGTCTTTATTAAACGTGGCTGAATACTTAAAGTGGATTCACAGAAAGGAAACACCAAACAAACAAAATCTGACACAATTGATCGATTCATGTGAAACTGAATATGACTAACCTTTCAATAAGTGTTGTATCCTCGGTCATTACCACTCACGGCATATAAGTTCTCCATCATATTCTCCCGGACGATCTGAACCAAAGTCTTACATTTACATCCCATGATCAACTTCCTTTCAGTTAATGTGAACAGTAAATGGTAGACCCTGTAAATTTCACTTCAGCTTCAATGAAAGCCTCACCTTATGATTCATTCAACATGAATTATTTTGGGAAAGGAACCAATCTGTCTCCTCGCAGGGACCCTGTTATCCTTCCCAAAATGTGGGTGATCTGCCACTCTCAGGGACCCTGTCATCCTTCTGATTTGTGGGTGATCTGTCCCTCTCTCCGGGACCCTGCCATCCTTCCCTATGTGTGAGTGATCTGTCCCTCTCAGGAATACTGCCATCCTTCCCAATGTGTATGTGATCTGTCCCTCTCAGGGATCCTGCCATCCTTCCCAATGTGTGGGTGATCTGCCCCTCTCAGGGACCCTGCCATCCTTCCCAATGTGTTGGTGAACACTCCCTCTCAAGAACACTGTAATCCTTCCCAATGTGTGGGTAATCTGCTCACTCTCACAGCCCCTGCCATCCTTCATAATGTGTGGGTGATCTGCCCCTCTCAGGGACCCTGCCATCCTTCCCAATTTGTGGGTGATCTACCCTTTCTCAGGGATACTGCCATCCTTCCTAATTTGTGCGTGATCTGTCCCTCTCACAAGGACCCTGCCATTCTTCCCAATATGTGGTTGATCTGCCCTCTCTCAGGGACCCTGCCATCCTTCGTAATATTTGGGTAATATGTCCCTCTCAGGGAGCCTGCCATTCTTCCCAATGTGTGGGTAATCTGCTCACTCTCACAGCCCCTGCCATCCTTCATAATTTGTGGGTAATCTGCCCCTCTCAGGGACCCTGCCATCCTTCCCAATGTGTGGGTGATGTGCCCCCTCTCAGGGACCCTGCCATCCTTCCCAATGTGTGGGTGATCTGCCCCTCTCAGGGACCTTGCCATTCTTCCCAATGTGTGGGTGATCTGCCCCTCTCAGGAATACTGCCATCCTTCCCAATGTGTATGTGATCTGTCCCTCTCAGGGACCTTGCCATTCTTCCCAATGTGTGAGTGATCTGTCCCTCTCAGGAATACTGCCATCCTTCCCAATGTGTATGTGATCTGTCCCTCTCAGGGATCCTGCCATCCTTCCCAATGTGTGGGTGATCTGCCCCTCTCAGGGACCCTGCCATCCTTCCCAATGTGTTGGTGAACACTCCCTCTCAAGAACACTGTAATCCTTCCCAATGTGTGGGTAATCTGGTCACTCTCACAGCCCCTGCCATCCTTCATAATGTGTGGGTGATCTGCCCCTCTCAGGGACCCTGCCATCCTTCCCAATTTGTGGGTGATCTACCCTTTCTCAGGGATACTGCCATCCTTCCTAATTTGTGCGTGATCTGTCCCTCTCACAAGGACCCTGCCATTCTTCCCAATATGTGGTTGATCTGCCCTCTCTCAGGGACCCTGCCATCCTTCGTAATATTTGGGTAATATGTCCCTCTCAGGGAGCCTGCCATTCTTCCCAATGTGTGGGTAATCTGCTCACTCTCACAGCCCCTGCCATCCTTCATAATTTGTGGGTAATCTGCCCCTCTCAGGGACCCTGCCATCCTTCCCAATGTGTGGGTGATGTGCCCCCTCTCAGGGACCCTGCCATCCTTCCCAATGTGTGGGTGATCTGCCCCTCTCAGGGACCTTGCCATTCTTCCCAATGTGTGGGTGATCTGCCCCTCTCAGAGACCTTGCCATCCTTCCCAATGTGTGGGTGACCTGTCCCTCTCTCAGAGACCCTGCTATCCTTCCCAATTTATGGGTGACTTGACCCTCTCTCAGGGGCTCTGCCATCCTTCCCAATGTGTGGATAATTTTTCCCTCTCAGGGGCCCTGCCATCCTTCCCAATGTGTGGGTGATCTTTCCCTCTCAGGGACCCTGCCATCTTCCCAATGTGTGGGTGATCTGCCCACTCTGAGAGCCCCAGATGTCCTTCCCAACGTGTGGATGATCTGCCCCCTCTCAGAGACCCTGCCATCCTTCCCAATGTGTGGGTGATCTGCCCCCTCTTAGGGACATTGCAACCCACTCAGACCCATTCCCCTACATTTACTCCTTCGCCTAACACTACGGGCAATTTAGCATGGCCAATTTACCTAATTTGCACATTTTTGGACTGTGGGAGGAAACCGGAGCACCCGGAGGAAACCCACGCAGATAATGCGCAAACTCCACACAGTCAGCCGCCTGAGACGGGAATGGAACCCGTGTCTCTGGCACTGTGAGGCAGCAGGGCTAACCACCGTGCCACCGTGTCAATTTTCTGTCTGTGAAGTGCAGATTATTGGAGAGGACTCTGAGAGACAGGATTTATGATTCCTTGGAAAACCATAGTTTGATTACAGAGGTTCAGCATGGCTTAGTTCGGGACAGGTCATGCCTCACAAACCTTATTGAATCCTTTGAGAATGTGACAAAACGCATTTATTGTTCATTGTAAAAGTACAGAGCATGGGATGCAGGGAAACCTATCTGTGTGGATACAGAATTCCTGGCCAATAGAAGACAGAGGACGATGATAGATGAAAAGCATTCGGCCTGGAGCTCAGTGACCAGTGGTTTACTGCAGGGAGAGTTACAGGATCTCTGCTCTTTGTGAGTTTATGAATGACTTGGATGTGTGAGCGGAAGAGTGGGTTAGTAAGTTTGCCAATGACATGAAGGTTGGTGGAGTGATGACTCCTGTGGAGGGCTGTTGGAGGTTGCAACGGGACATTGACAGGATGTAGAGCTGGGCTGAGAAGTGGCAGATGAAGTCAAATCTGGAAAAGTGTGAAGTGATTCATTTAGCAGAATACAGGGATAAAGGCACAATACTGGATAGTGTGGAGGAACAGATGGATCTTGGATTTCACGACCAGAGATCCGTTAAATCTGACCCCCGAATCTGATAATGTTAATAAGAAGGAATATGTTGAATTGGCTTTCATTAGCTGGGGATTGAGTTTTAAAGCCATGAGGTTATACTACAGCTCTAGGGAGCCCTGTTCTGACCCACTTAGAATATTGTGTTCAGTTCGGATCCCTTCATTACAGGAAGGATGTGAAAGATTTAGAGAAGGTGAAGAGGAGATTTACCAGGATGTTGCATAGACTGGAGAGCATGTCTTATGAAGAAAGCTTAAGGGAGCTTAGGCGTTTCTCACTGGTGTGAAGAAGAGTGAGGGCGACTTGGTAGAGGTGAACAAGATGATGTGAGGCATAGCTAAAGTGAATAGTGAGAGACCTCTTTATCCCATGGCATACATGGCACAAGGAGACATAATTTTAAGGTGATTGGAGGATGCGTAAGGGGAGATTTCAGATCTAGGATCTTTACACAGAGAGTGGTGGATGGGTGTAACGGTACATTTAATAGACTCTTAGTTGGGCACATGGATGATAGTAAAATTAAGGTTGTGTAGGTTAGTTTGATCTTACAGTTGGGTAAAAGGTTGGCATGGCATCATGGCCGAAGGGTCTTGTGTTGTATTGTTCTGTATTCTACGTTCTGTATGGTAAACTGGATAATAAGCTCAGATCAATGTAAAAGGATATGCCATTCAGGAGGAGCTAGTCAACTGGATACAAAATTGTCTTGATGGTCGAAGACAGAGGGTGGTGGGAGACATGTTGTTTTTTCTGACTGGAGGCATGTGACCAGCGGTGTAGTGGGTCCACAGTTGTTTGTCATTTGGATAAATGGTTTGGATGGCAGTATTGGTTTACTGGTAAGTAAGTTTTTTGGGTGATACTGAAATTGATGGTAAAATGGACAGTGAAGAAGGTTGCCTGTGATACAACAGGATGAACAGTCCTGCTGGGATAGTGGGCTGAAGAATAGCAGATGGAGTTTAATTAGATAAATACAAAGTGTTCCATTTTGGTAAAATGACCTAGAGTGGGACTTGTAAAGTTAATTTTCGGGCCCTGCCTGGTGTTGTCAATCAGTGATCCAGGGATGCAGGTACACAGTTCTTTGAAAGTGGTATCCCAGGTAGACAGGCAGGTGAAGCAGGTGTTTGGGATGGTTACATTTATTGGGCAGAGTATTGAGAATAAGAGTTGGGATGTCAAGATGCTGCCTGACCTGCTGTGCGTTTCCAGTACCACGATTATCTAGACTCTGGTTTTCAGCATCTGCAGTCCTTGTTTTTACCATGTTGTATCTGTACAAGACACTGGTGAGGTCACCTTAAAAGCATTGCTGATATGTAGGAAGAACTCATCATGTTCACTTACCTGCTTTAGGGAAGGACATCTGACATTCTAACCTGGTCTGGCTAACATGTGACTCCTGACCCACAGCAATATGCTGACTCTGTGCTACCCTCTGGTCAATTCGCAGTGGGGCAAAGAATTCTGGTCAAATCAGTGACACCCACATCCCATTAATGAATAAATTAAAATACATATGTCCCTCCCTATCTCTGCAAACACCTCCATCTTCAGGAATCCGTACTGGCTTTGTAACACCATTCAGGCCTGGACCACTCTCTGTGACACTCTCACCACCTCCAGTACCTTCACTTCTCCCTGTTCCGCTCGTATCATTAAACCCTGATCATGATTCACCTTCCAACTGCCCTCCTCCTGCTAGCAGACTCTTTCCAATCCCTTTAACACTTATTCTTAAAATATTCTCTTACTTCAGGATTTTAAGTACGTTTTGATGATCTTCTTAGCCTCATAATCTAGTATGATCCATTTTTCCTGAGTGAGGGACGGGTGGGAATTTCTTGCTGAGGTTTGATATGTTTCAATGGAATGTTCTTTTGTCGAGTATTTTTCGCTGTCCCTTAAAATGTTTTCCATTGTTCATTTACAGAGATATATTTCAGTTTTGTTTAGCCTGTTTATCTTGGTCAGTTCTCCTCTCAACCCCATGTAACTGACTATTTTTGTTTCTAGTTGTAATTTATCCTTTCTGTAATTCCCTTTCAAAGCTTAAATTCCTTTAAGCTGCACTTTATCACAATTTCCCAGAGGATCTTGCCAGGTGACATTACTCAGTCACTAAGTTCCATCATACAACGGTGGCTCTGACATAGTTACATCTCTAGCCAGTTGCACAATGTGTTATTCAAAGAAACACTGTAAAAACATCTCACAACTCCTCTTCCAATATCACTGTTGTCAGTGTGATTGACAAGATTATACGAAGATTGAAGTTCCACTGAATTATCCCCAAGCCTTTGTTAACAATTCCAATGAGTTCCTGTGTCATGCAGTGATGAGCAATACTGTTCGTTGACTAAAACTGTTCTGCTGCTTGTGTCCTTGGCAAGTAGCAGCCAGAATTTACATTCAGACTGACTTTACTTCATGATTATATTCGATTACTTACAGTGTGGAAACAGGCCCTTCGGCCCAACAAGTCCACACCGACCCGACCTAACACTACAGGCAATTTAGCATGGCCAATTCACCTAACCTGCACATTTTTGGAATGTGGGATGAAACCGGAGCACCCGGAGGAAACCCACACAGACACGGGGAGAATGTACAAACTCCACACAGTCAGTCGCCTGAGGCGGGAATTGAACCTGGGTCTCTGGCGCTGATGAGGCAGCAGTGCTAACCACTGTGCTACCGTGCCACCCTCAATCTGCGTCCAAATGCTTTCGCTGTAATGCCATTGTTATCCATTATTGTTAGCGTTACCCAATTTGCCTGAGCTTGCACAAGTTTGTGAACCATTGAATATTTTTGTTCAACCTGTATCTATGTCTCCCTGGTGTCTAAATCTCATATCGCTGAGTCTTAAATCCATCTACCTTATTGCAGCGACGTTGTCTATTAAAAAAAAACATAACTTACTCTTTCCTCCAATTTTTTGTCACAAATCTATTCACTGATGTACAATTTCATTTAAACTTCGTCCCATTCTGTTCCTTTTTGCTTGTCTTAAGCCACATTCTCATGCTGTTCCGATGAGACTCCTTTTGTCTTTGGATTTGGAAAGCTCCTTTCACCTGAACTCTGTCTCTGCATTCTCTCTGTCAGTTGAAAGCTCGGTTCATAAATCTACTGACATGATTGGCCAGGACACTGGTCCCAGCACGGTTCCAGTGGGACCATCCGAATAGATTATTTTTTTAAATCAGTTATGGGATATGGTGACTCTGGCTGACCAGCCTTTCTTGCCCAGCCCTAGCTGCCCTTGAGTTGAGTAACTTGCTTGGCCATTTCAGAGGGTAATTGTGAGGCAACAACTTTGCTGTGGGGATGTCGTGCAGGCCACGTGAGGATGGGCAGATGTCCTTCTCGAAAGGACAAGTGTTTGGGTTTTTTGTACATCAGCAATGGTCTCATACTTATTTGTGGATTGTTAATTACTATTTTTAAAATATTCATTTCAAATTCCACCATTTCTTATGGTGGGATTCCAACCTGCATCTCTTGAACATCAGCTGAGGTTTGGGATACATGCTCTAGCAATTATACCACTCGGCCATCACTTCACCTGCTCACAGGTTGCTCATTCCTGACCGGTTATATAAGTGCACGATGAAGCAAAACCTGTTCTTCCATATCAATTATGTGATCCTTATATCTTCCAACACTCTGGTGATATCACTTAGTCTCGCTCTTGCTCTTGCTTTCGCTCTCTCTCTCTCTCTCTCTCTCTCTATTGCAGCTACACCAGATCCTGAGCCAACAGAATTCTCCACTCCAGAGAGATGAGGGAGCACAGGCCAGGGATGGAGACTGGGATTTTCCAGATCTCTATGGTGGTACTCAGTGCCATTTTTAATCCTACATCAGTCGAATTTCCCATTCTGTCTATTCCTCTGTCTCCTGTAGGTACTCAGGAAGGGTCATACTCAATTAACTTCCCAGCTGGTTGGTTTCTCGTTTTTCACCACATTGAAGGTGGTGGGCAGCCAGAGAGACAAATGGCAGGGAGATCTGGAGCCCTCAATAAATGGTGCAGGTAAGATCACTCACAGTGCACAGAACAGAGAGCAACGAGACGGCTCCAAACATCGGCTAACAAGACATGACATAGATACAGTTCTGGAGGGGAGCACAGAATACACACACACCCCAGGCTCAATCCCCATCCCTACTGTAAGTTCTGTTGTACTAAAACTCACTACTCTGCAACACTGTATCTCTGGCATGTCTTGTGCACCAGTGTCTTCAATAATTTGTAATTCCGACAACAGTTCCTATCTCTGTAACCTCCTCCTAGCCCAATAGTCCCTCCACATATTTGAAATGTACTGTATTCCAGACTACCATCCCTATTTATGTAACTTGCTTCAGTGTCTATAACATGCCTTATCTCGGTAGTCTCCTCCTCCAATAACTGGAGACAGAGTCCATATCCCTTCAAACCTTCTCCTCCCCATGTATCTGCCCAACTTTTACATGTTGTAATTGAACTTTTCTCTACCATTTCCCCTGGAAGATCATTCCATAACTGCACCACCCTCTGTGCAGAAAATGTCCCCTAAAATCTCTTTTAAGTATTTCCTCTCCCATCCCATATTTATGCCCACAGAACACAGAACATGACAGCGCAATACAGGCCCTTCTGCCTTCGATTTTGCGCCAACCTGTTGACCCAATCTGAAGCCAATCGAACCAACACTATTCCAATTCTTGTCCATATGCCTACCCAAAGACCGTATAAATGCCTTTAAAGTTGGCCCCGACTATTCTGAGTAATGAACCTACCGCTGGCATCTGTCCCATATCTCATTATTAATATTTATATCTACCTCAATTTAAAGCTATCTCCCGTCGAGCTAGGCATCACCATCCAAGAGAAAAGGCTCTCACTGTCCAACCAATCTCACCTGCTGATAATCTTATATATCTCAATTAATTGACCTCAAACTCAATTTGAACTCTTGAACAAAAACAGTTAAAAGTCTCTCAGCCTTTCCTCAAAAGACCTTCCTCCCCATACCAGGTAACTTCCTAGTAAATCTCCTCTGAATCATTTCCAAAGCTTGCACATCCATCCTGTATTGCAGTGACCTGAACAAATGTTGCCACACCAGTTTTGTACGGCTGCAGCATGATCTTATGGTTCCGAAACTCAATCCCGCTACCAATACAAGCTCACACACTGAATGGTTTCTTAAACCTGGATGGCAACTTTCAAGGATCTATGTACATGGACATAGAGATCTCTCTGTTCATCTACACTACCAACAATCTTTCCATTATCCCAGTACTCTGTGTTCCTGTTACTCCCTCCAGAGTGAATCGCCTCACACCTTTCCACATTAAACTCCATTTGCGAACTTTCAGTCCAGCTGTGCAGCTTATCTATACCTTTCTGTAACCTACAACGTCCTTCGTCACTATCCACATCTCTACCAACCTTACTGTCTTCTGCAAATTTACTAACCCATCCGTCAATGCCCACATTTAGGTCATTTATATAAATGACAGCAACAGTGGACCCAAAACAAATCCTGGCAGTATCCACTTGTAGCTGAACTCCAGGATCAATCTTTCTCATCAACCACTACCCTCTGTCTTCTTTCAGTGAGTCAATTTCTGATCCAAACTGCTTAATCACCCACAATCCAATGCCTCCGTATTATGGGCAATAGCCTACCATGGGGGACCTTAAAAAAACGCCTTACTGAAATACATATACACCACATCAACTGCTTTACCCTCATCCATCTCTGTCTTTGTTCTCCTTCTTAAAGACCTCAATAAGGTTTTTGGGAGGCACGACCTACCCTTCACAAAATCGTGTTGACTATCCCTAATCAACGTACTCTTCTCCAGATGAATATAAAACCTATCCCTTACAAGCCTTTCTAACACTTTACCCAGAATCAAAGTAAGGCTCACACGTCTATAACTACCAGGATTGTCTCCACTCCTCTGCTTGGAGTGACACGGTAGCGCAGTGGTTAGCACTGCTGCCTCACAGCGCCAGAGACCCGGCTTCAATTCCTGCTTCAGCCAACTGTCTGTGAGGAGTTTGCACATTCTCCCCGTGTCTGTGTGGGTTTCCTCCGCGTCTGCCGATTTCCTCCCACAGTCCAAAATGTGCAGGTTAGGTGAATTGGCCATGCTAAATTGCACATAGTGTTAGATGAAGGGGTAAATGTAAGGGAATGTGTCTGAGTGGGTTGCTCATCCGATGGTCGATGTGGACTTCTTGGGCCGAAGGGCCTGTTTCCACACTGTAAGTAATCTATTATAAGGGTACAACATTTGCTCTCCTCCAGCCTTCTGGCACTATTCCCGTAAACAATTACGACATAAACATCAGACGCCAAAGGCATGGCAATCTCCTTCCTGGATTCCCAGAGAATCCGAGGATAAATCCCATCCGGCCCTGGGGACTTATCTATTTTTAGACTTTGCAGAATTGCTAACACCTCCTCCTTCTGCACTTCGATCCAATCTAGTTATGGACTACTACCCTGGGTAAAGACGTTGGCTAATCACCTTTCCTGTATTCGTCGTGGTTTGAATCATCGTCCTGCAATTTCTATCATCGAAGGACAATGATACATATATTTCTGCTCGTGTTCCTGACACTACTCTGCCACAATGTTCTGGGATACACCTGTTCAGGACCCAGTGCTTTCTCCACTTTTGTGTTCTAAGACCTCCAGCACCATCTCTTCTGTAATGGGAACTCTTTTCAAGCCATCACTGTTTCTTTAACTGACTTGTCTGCAGTAATTTCTGACATTAAATGTTCATTTAGGGTCTCACCCACCTTCTGTGATTGCACACATGGATGGCCTTATTGATCTTTGCGGGGCCCTAGTGTCTCTCTAGTTGCTTTTTTGTACTTGTGCGCTGTAGAATTTCCTTGCATTCTCCTTAACCTAAAATGCCAAATCTATCTAATCCCCATATGTTGCTTTCCAACTTATTCAGCCTCTCCGTTTCTGTCAAACGCTCCAGTATCAGTAACATCTTCGTCAATCTTTGCTCCATTTACAGTTTCAGGAAATGCTTCCTAAAGCAGGAGGATCAGAATTCTATGCAGTACTCCAATTGGGGACCCACCAATGACTTATACAGCCATTTTACGATGTACCAACTCATGTAGTCTGCCAAATGCCCTTTCCCCATCCTGTCCACGTGTGATGCCACATCCAAGGAACAATGTAACTGTACTCCTTGGTCCCTCTGTTCGCCAACACTGCCCAGGCCCGACCATTAATTGTGTTAGTCCTCCCTAGTTTGCTTTAACAAAATCCATCGCCTGAATTCAACTCCATCTTTCATTCCTTGACCACTGGCTCAGTTGTTCGAGAACCCCCTCGATAACTGTATTTCCTGCTATAACCCGTGTTATATCCGGACTTTTTTTAGATTAGATTACTTACAGTGTGGAAACAGGCCCTTCGGCCTAACAAGTCCACACCGCCCCGCCGAAGCGCAACCCACCCATACCCCTACATTTACGCCTTACCTAACACTACGGACAATTTAGCATGACCAATTCACCTGACCTGCACATCTTTGGACTGTGGGAGGAAACCGGAGCACCCGGAGGAAACCCACGCAAACACGGGGAGAACGTGCAAACTCCACACAGTCAGTCGCCTGAGGCGGGAACTGAACCCGGGTCTCCGGCGCTGTGAGGCAGCAGTGCTAACCACTGTGCCACCGTGCCGCCCACTTTTATCAACAAACTTATTAACAATAACTCCTATGCTCTTACAGAAATAATATCTGTAAATGATGCATAACAGTGGATCTAGTACTGTTCCTTATGGCACACTGCTGGTGATAGGCCGTAGTCTGCACAACAAGCTTCTCCCACCACTCTCTGTCTCCCACTGTCAAGCCAATTTTGTATCCAGTTGGATAGCTGTCCCTGCTCCCATGTGATCTAACCTCACTAACCAGTGTCCCACGCTAAACCCTGTCCAAGGCCTTGCTGTGGTCAGTATAGACAAAGTCTCCTGTTCTGTCATCATCTATCTTCTTAGTCACTTCTTCAACAAACACAGTCAAGTTTGTGAGATACTACTTGTGCAGGCTTCCTGCTCATCACCCATGGCTGTCACTGATATGAATAGCTCTTTAAGAGGCACTTCTACCTGAGTTTCCCCCAATGTCCTCGGATATACATGATTAGCTCCAGGGATTTGTCTATTTTTTATGCATTTTAAAATCTCCAGCAATTCTTTTTCTGATGTGCAGAGTCTTTTGAAGACTTTATTTCCCTGACATCTCCAGTCTTTAAGTTCTAATGTGAAATATTCGTAAAGGATCTCACCCATCTCCTGTGGTTCCACACATGGATTATCCCATTAATCTTCAAGGGGACAAATTCTGTGCTTAGTTAATCTTCTGTCATTAGTATTCATGTAGAATCCCTTTGGAGTTTCCTCAGCATTATCAGCCAAAGTTTTCTCTGGTCTCTTGTTTGCCCTACTGCTTTCCCGCTTCGGTGTATTACTGTACCCACAATGATCTTTGAGGAATCCAGCTCGCCATATATGACATGGACCGCCTTTTTCTTGACCAGAGCCTCAATATCCCCAGGCATCCAGAATTTTATACTTATAATCAGCATTGTCCTTCACACTAACAGAAATATCCTCACCCTGAACTTTCATTTTATCTTTCTTTTGAAAGCTTTCCACCTGCCTGAAGTCCATTTACCTGCAAATAGTCTCCAGAATCAACTGTTAAAAGCTCTTGACCAATAACTTCTGGATTGGGGCAGGCCAATTTTGACGTTTCACTTATGGACCAGGCCTGTCCTTTTGCATAACTGTTCTAAAACTAATATAGTTGTGGTCAGTTTGTCAATGTGCTCCCCAACTAACACCTCAGTCCCTTTCCCTACATTGTATTCCAAGGGGAGGTCAGGTTTTGCCCTTTTCTCTAGGGGGAGAGCAAACAACCAGTGGTAATTGTGCACATCAGTACACATGACATAAATACAGTTAGGTGGGTTCTGGTCAAGTAAGTATTGGGAGTTAGATAAGAAGTTAAAAAGCAGGACTACAAGGACAGTGAGCTCCAAATTTCTCCCAGTGCCGCTCGCCAGTGAATACGGAAATAGAAAGATAAGACGATCAATGAGTGCCTGAGGGGCTGGTGGTGGGGGAAGGGTTTTTACGTCTTCGATCATTGGGATCTCTTCTGCAGTAGAGATGACCTGGACAAGTTGGACGGGTTAGACTTGAACCAGAGGGGTACTAGCAACCTGGGAGGGCGATTTGCTAGTGTTACCTGGGAGGGCTTAATCTGGTTTGCCAGGTGATTGGGATTCTGAAAACGAGAGAGACCATCGGCCAGTCAGAGGAAAATACACCAGTTTCCTATTCAGGATATCCAGGGGCAAAGTCAAGAGAGGGAAAAGACTTCTAGTTTCAAGGGCATTTATTTCATGAGGCCTGACTGGTAAGGCAGGTGAGCTCAGTGCATGGATTGGCTCTGGGGACTGGGATATTATAGCCATAAGAGAAACATGGCTGAGAGAAGGGCAGGACTGGCAGCTCAGTGTTCCAGGATACAGAACGTACAAGTGTGACAGAAAGACAATTAAATGAGAAGAGGGAGTTGCGCTTTTGATAAGGGAGAGCATAACATCAGTGGTCAGAGAGGATACTCCTAAAGAGTCATCAAATGAGTCCATATGGTTAGAAGTTAGAGAGAAGAGGGGGTGGTCACTTTGTTGGGACTGTATTACAGACTCACAAATAGCCAGCGGGTATGAGAAGAGCAGATGTGTAGAGAGAATGTAGATAGCTCTAGGAATAAGAGAGTAGTATTGATTGGAGATTTTAATTTCCCCTGGATTGACTTGTGAACTCAGAGAATAAAGGCCCCATATGGGTTACAATTTGTCAATTGGGTCCAAGAAAGTTTCCTTGACCGATATGTAGAAGGTCCTACCCTACTCAGGTGGGCGTAAAATTGAATCTCCCCTGAGAAAACGAGATCAGGAAGTGACTGAAGTGTCAGTCGGAGAGCACTTTGGGTCCAGTGACCGCAACTGTCTTAGTTTTAACATCTACAGAAAACGATAGGAGAGGTCCACAGGTTAACGAGCTATGCTGGAACACAACCAGTTTTGGGGTCATGAAGCAGGACCTAGCAGAGGTTGAGTGGGTGAGTCTGTTTGAAGGAGAAGAAACGACTGGAAAATGGGAGGCTTTTAAAAGTGTGATACTGAAAATTCAGGTCAGTATGTACCTGTTAGCGTGAAGGGAAAATGGCAGGTTTAGGGATCCCTGGCTGATGAGAGATATTGAGGTTCTGGTCTGACAAATGAAGATGGTATACATTAGGTTTAAGGTTTCTGTATCTACCAAACCTCTTCCAGCCCTAAAGACACAATCGATCTGTGGAGACTCTATAATCTTCTCAGGTCTCTGCCCCACTCCGATCTGTCGAACCCACTCCAGTCCCTGTGTTGGTCCCAATCGAGTTCCTAAAGGACCTGCGATCTGTGTAATATGCTCTCATCACTATCACCCACTCTGTCAATGGAAACTCTTCCAGTATTTACACCCATCTACTTTTCTGCATAAACTTCTCCAGCTCTTACAACCCTATCTGTGTTAACAACAACCTCACCTACAACCCTTTCCCACTTAGGCCAAACTGGAGAAGGTTACTAATGCTCCTTTATCTGTGTAACTGTCTCCAATCAAAATTGCTGTTCTCATTTCCAGGAAAATCTGTCCGATTCCACATCCTCCATGTCTAAATAACACCAGAACCTAATAATTTCGATATCTCTAAACCTGTTCAGTCCCGACTACCCTTCATATGTATGTTTTTCCTTCCAGTCTATACAACCTATATTATCTCTGTAATCTGCTCCATTCCCTAAATAGTCCCTGTCTGTATAAATCTGCACTGTCCTACTACTATCCTTATCCCTGTAAACGACTCCATCCCTCCCAACCTCCCCATCTCCATGAACTCCTGCAGGCCTGACAGCTCTTCACATTTCTGTAACCTCCTGTGGCTCTATGGTCCTCCCTCCCTGTCAAACCACCTGGAGTCCCCACATCCCTCCCAATCTGGGTCCTCTGCTCCAGATCAGACCATTTCTGTCTCTGTAAACACCTCCACCTCTCACAACTCTTCCCATTTGTGTAACCTCGTTCAGACCCCATACTCTCCAGCTTCCTGAATCCTCTTCCTGCCATTGCAATCAAAATCATGTTTATGTAAAATCCACCAGTGCTTAAACCTTTCCCAACTCAGTAACCTCTTGCAGTCCTAACAAAACACCTAAACTGTGAAACCTTGCATTTCGCTACAATCCTCTCTCCCTCCCTCCTCAAATATGTTCATTACCATGTAACCTCACAATTACTGAATACTCCTTTTGGCACTGCAACCCACCGAATGTCTGCAAAATCCTCCTGTCCTGATATCCCTCCCTATCTCTGTAACCCCCACCACCCTCCAGTGCCCTTTTGGGGAACGTGGCAGAGGAGGGAAGCTTTGTAGAGTCCGGGCCATGATACGGAGGTAGAATCCTGGGAATTACAGATTTAGTCTTATGTCTATGAAGTGCAGATTACTGGAGAGGACTCTGACAGACAGGATTTATGACTACTTGGAAAACCATAGTTACATTTTAGACAGTCAGCATGGGTTTGTGAGGGGCAGGTCATGCCTCACAAAACGTATTGAATTCTTTGAGGATATGGCATAATATGTTGACGCTTATTCAGAAAATAAGCAGGCATGGGATACAGGGAAATCTGTCTGTCTGGATACAGGATTGGCAGCCGAGAGAAGACAGAGTATGGCAGCAGATGGACAGTATTGATCCTGTGGTGTTCTGTAACACTCGGCTTTTGGACTCTGCTTTCTGTGATTTTTATAAATGACTTGGATGTGGATGTTGGAGAGTGGGTTAGTAAGTTTGCCAATCTGGTGGAGTGGTGAGTAATTTATAAAATTTATAAGTTTGCCAATCTGGTGGAGTGGTGACAATTTCCTGTCACAAATTGATTCGCTGACGTAAAGTCTTATTTAAACTCTGTCCCATTCTGTTCCTTTCTGCTTGTCTTCAGCCACATTCCCATGCTGTTCCAATGCTTCACCTTTTCTATTTGGATTTGGAAAGATCCTTTCATCTGAACCCTATCCCTGCATTCTCTCTGTCAGTTGAAAGTCCTGTCCCTAAACCTACCGACGTGATTGGCCAGGGCACTGGTCCCAGCACACTTCCAGTGGGACCATCTAAATGGTTTATTTTTAAAATCAGGTCTGGGATGTGGGTGTCTCTAACCGAGCAGCCTTTCTTGCCCAGCCTTAGCTGCCCTTGAACTGACTAGCTTGCTCGGCCATTTCAGAGGGTAATTGAGAGGAAAAAGCACTTTGCTGTGGGGATATCGTGCAGACCATGTGAGGATGGCAGATTTCCCCAAGTGTAGTGTTGATGAACAAACATTGTTTTGGTCATCAGCAATGATTTCGTACTTATTCATGGATTGTTAGTTGCAATTTAAAAAAAAACGATAATTGCAAATTCCAACATTTCTGATGGTGGGATTTAAACCAACCTCCACTGAACATTGCGTGAGCTTTTGGATACATGCTCTCGCAATAATATTACTAGGCCATTACTTCACCTGTTCAAAGGTTGCTCATTCCTGAGCACTGATACCAGGGCATCAGGAACCTAAACGTGTTCTTCCAACATGATTGTTTCATTATGAAATCTTCCTGCCCTCTTGTGATGTCACTCAGTCTCTCTCCATGTGTTATCCCTCACTGTGATGATCTAATTGCTGCCTCTGTCAGCGGCTCTCACTCTTGCAGCTACTCCAGATCCTGAGCCAATTGAAGTCTTTACTCCAGAGAAACGCAGCAGCACAGGCCAGGGATGGAGACAGGGTTTTTCAGATCTCTGTTGGACTTAGAGCCATTCTCCATGTGTATCCCTCACGGGATCACTCTAATTTCCCATACTGTCTGTTCCTCTAATTCCAGTAGATATTAGGAAGGTCCAGACTCAATAGACTTCCCAGCTGCTGGGTTTCTCGTCCATCGCCACATTGAAGATGGTTGATCAGCCAGGGAGACAAAGGGAAGGGAGATTTGGAGTCTTCAATAAACCTTGCAGTGAGGTAAGATCACTCACAGTGAACAGAGCAGAGAACAAAGAGAGAGCTCCAAACATCGGCTAACAAAACATTACAGATATAGTGCTTGAGGGGGAGCACAGTACAGACACACCCCAGGCTCAATCAACACCCCTATAGTAAATCCTGTTGTGCTAAGACTCACTAATCTGCAACACTCTATCTGTGGCATGTCTTGGTGACTTGTGTCTTCAATAATTTGTGACTACTATAACAGTTCTTGTCCCGGTAACTATCTCCCTTCCCTGTACTCCCTCCACATATTTGAATTGTACTGCATTCCAGACTACTATCCCCATCGCTGTAATTTGCTTCAGTGTCTATAACATGCCTTATCTTAGTAGTCTCCTCCTACAATAACAGGAGACAGGATCATGCAGCACGGAAACGGTTCCTTCGATCCAACTAGTCCATGTTGACCAGAGTCCCTGAACGAGTCGCGGTTCCCTGCACTTGACCCATATCCGTTCAAACCTTCTCCTCTCCATGTACCTGCCCAAATGTCTTTTGCATGTTGTTGTTGTACTTTTCTCTACCACTTCCCCTCGAAACCCATTCCATACCTGAACCATCATCTTCTCCTCCAAACCCTTTTAAGTTTATTCCTCTTCCATCTCCTACTTATGCCATCCAGAACACAGAACAGAACAATACAGTGCAGTACAGTCCCTTCGTCCCTCAATGTGCGCCAACCTGTGGAGCCAATCTGAAGCCCATCTAACCTTCCCTATTCCATTCTCATCCATATGCCTATCCAATGACCGTTTACATGGCCTTAAAGTTGGCGAGTCTTCCACTGTTTCAGGCCATGCAATCCATGCCCTGACGATTCTGAGAAAAGAACCTACCTTTGGCATCTGTTCCATATCTATTAATTAATATTAATATTAGTTACTACCTCAATTTAAAGATATTTGCCCTCGTGCTAGCCATCGCCATCCGAGGGAAAAGGCTCTCACTGTCCAACCCATGTCACCCTCTGATTATCTTATATGTCTCAATTAATTAGCCTTAAACTCTTCTCTCAAATAAAAACAGATTCAAGTCCCTCAGCCTTCCTCATAACACCTTCCCTCGTACCAGGTAACATCATAGTAAAACTCCTCAGAACCCTTTCGAAATATTTTAACATCTTTCTTCTAATGTGGTGAACAATAGGCAACACTCCAAATGCGGCCGCACCAGAGTTTGTTTTTTTTACAGCTGCAGCATTATCTCATTGTTCCGAAACTCAATCCCTGTACCAATAAAAGCTCACATGCTGAATGCCTTCTTAACAACCCTATCAAACTGGGTGGCAACTTTCAGCGATCCATGTACATAGACACAGTGACCTTTCTGCTCATCTGCACTACCAAGTTCTGCTTTACCCACATCCACCTGTTTGGTCACCTCAAAGAAGTCAACAAGGTTTGTGAGGCATGACCTACCCTTCACAAAACCGTGCTGACTATCCCTCATCAACGCATTCATCTCCAGATGATAATAAATGCTAGCTTTTACAAGCCTTTCCAACACTTTGCCCAGAATCGAAGTAAGGCTCACAGTTCTATAATTAGCAGGGTTGTCTCTATTCCCCTTATTGGTCAAGGGGACAACATTTGCTGTCCTCCAGCCTTCTGACACTATTCCTGAAGACAATGACGGCATAAAGGTCAAAACCAAAGGCTCAGAAATCTCCTTACTGGCCTCCCAGAGAAACCAAAAATAAATCCCATCTGGCCCAGGGGACCTTTTTTTTCACTTTCCAGAATTGCTAATACCTTATCCTTCTGCAGTTCAATTCCCATCTAGTTATGGACTCCACTGCCCTGGGGTAAAGACGTTGGCTACCTGTACCCCTCATAGTTTTATAAACTTTTATAAGGACACCCCTCAGCCACCTACGCCCAATGGAAATGTGAAGGACAATGATATAAATATTTCTGCTCCCGTCCCTGCTACTACTTTACCACAATGTTCTGGGGTATACTTGTTCAGGAACTAGGGCTTTCTCTACCTTTGTGTTCTAAGACCTCCAGCACCACCCCTTCTGTAATGGGGACTCTTTACAAGCCATCACTGTTTCTTTCACTTTGTTTCCTAGTGTTTGTCCACAAAACGTTCTGACATGAAACGCTCATTTAGGCTCTCTCCCATCTCCTGTGGTCGATACATGGATGGCCTCACTGATCTTTGAGGAGCCCTAGTGTCACTCTAGTTGCTTTGTTGTACTTGTGTGCTGTAGAAATTTCTTCGCATTCTCCTTAACCTTATCTGCCAAATCTATCTCATTCCCCCATGTTGCTTTCCAGCTTATCCAGCCTCTCTGTTTCTGTCAACCCCTCCAGTATCAGTAACATCTTCGTCAATCTTTGCTCCATTTGCAGTTTCAGGAAATACTTCTCAGATCAGGATGATCAGAATTCTATGCAGCGTTCCAAAGCTGTGCTGATTATCCCTAATGAATCCTTGTTGTTGCAAATGCATGTAACTCCTGTCCTGCAGAATTGCTTCCAACAACGTTTGCATTGCTGACATCAAAGTAATTGGTGTTGATGTCCCTGGATTTCCGTTGCAGCCTTTCCTTAGTACTGGCACAACCTTAGCCACGCTCCAGGCTTCCAGCTCATTACCCATGGCTATCAGTGATAGAAATATCTCTTTATGGGACCTCACAATTTCTTCCTGAGCTTCCCGCAATATCCTGGGATATACTTGATTAGTTCCCAAGGATTTGTCCATCTTATATGCATTTTAGAACCTTCATTACCTCCTGTTCTGTTAAGTGGAGTATTTTGAAGACGTCACTGTTCCTTATTCACTGGCTTCCCCAGTATTTCTCCAAGTTACGTTCAAATGTGAAATTTTTGTTCAGGATCTCACCCATTTCCTGTGTTTCCACACTTGGATGGCCCCATTCGTCGTCAAGGAGCCATATTCTGCCCCTAGTTAATCTCCTGAAGAATATACTTGAATAATTCCTTTGGGTTTTCCTCAACCTGATCTGCCAAGGCTTTTTGTGGTCCCCTTTGTGCCTTCCTGAATTCCCTCTTAAGTGAATTACTCCACCTGCAATGTTCTTCAATGGGTTCCCTTGATCCAGCTGGCTATATGTGACACGTTCCCCCTTTTTGTTGAGCAGAGTCTCAATACCCCCAGTCATCAGTGTATCTCACTTGTGTCAGCATTGTACTTCACACGAACAGAAATATGGTGCCCCTGAACTCTCATTTTATCGTTCTTTTGAAAGCTTTCCATCTGCCTGACGTCCGTTTACCTGCAAATAGCAATGGTCCCCAATCAACCTTCGTCTTTCTAATGAAAACAATCCAAATCTATTCAATCTCTCCTTATTGCTAGCGCCCTATATACCAGGCACCATCCTGGTGAACCTCCTCTACACCCTGTCCAAAGCATGTACATCCTTTTGGTAATGTGGAGACCACACTAAACCAAAGTCCTATGTAACTGTAACATGACCTGCCAACTCTTGTACTCAATACCCTGTCCAATGAAGGAAAGCGTGCCGTATGCCACCTTGACCACTTTACTGACCTGCGTTACCACCTTCAAGGAACAATGGACCTGAATACCCAAATCTCAATTTTCCCCAGGACCTTCCCATTTACAGTATAGTTCACTCTTGAATTGGATCTTGCGAAATGGATCAACTGGCATTTGCCCAGATTGAACTCCATCTGCCATTTCTCTGCCCGCCTCTCCAATCTATCTATATTCTGCTCTATGATCTGACATTCCCCTTCACTGTCTGCTCCTCCACCAATCTTAGTGTCATCTGCAAACTTGCTAATCAAGGAACCGATACCTTCCTCCAAATTATTAATATGCATCACAAGCAACAGTGGGCCCTGCACGGATCCCTGTGGAACACCACTGGTCACAGGTCTCCATTTTGAGAAATTCATTTTGCTATCATTCATGTGTCTATCCAAAAGTTACTTAAATGTCCATAATGCACCTGGATCCACCATCAATACTGGCAATACATTCCACTCACCCAACACACTGTGCAAAGAAGCGACCTCTGAAATCTCCCCTCAACCTTCCTCCAAATTACCTTACAATTTTGCCTCCTTGTTCTAGCTATTTTAACTTGGGAAAACTCTCGGGCCACCCACTCTATGTCTGCCTCTCATCATCTCATACGGTTCTATCAAGTCACTTCTCATTCTTTTTCATTCCAAAGAGAAAAGCATTGGCTCCCTCAATCCTTCTTCATTAGATCTCCCGTCCAGTCCAAGCAGCATCCTGATAATTCTCCTCTGCACCCTTTCCAAAGCTTCCACATCTTTCCTGTAATGAGGTGCACAGAACTGAACACAATATTCCAATTATGATCTGTATTGAGCTGCAGCATAACCTCACGGCGTTTAGACGCAATCACCCTGCTAACGGAAGCCGACACAACATTGGCGTTCTGAACAAACCTAACAACTTGGGTGGCAACTTTAGAAGGAACTCTGGACGTTGACCCCAAGACTTTTCTGTTACTCCACACTGTCAAGAATCCTGCATTAACACTGTGAAGTCTTTCGGCAGAATCCTTCAATTTTACACCCTCCCTATTTTGGTATTTTCCTCCAGTCCCCACTACACTCATAATCTATGAAACCTCTTCCAGACCGTACAATCCTCCTTTGCTCTGTAACCTCTGTTAGCATATAGCTGTAGTCGTGTGGTTTAGGCGAGGAGTTAGAAATCCATTGGGGCTTGCACACACAAGTTCGAATCCTGTCCAACAGGGCAGTGGGGTTGATTGGTGCAGGTGTCCATAGATGTTCTCTGAAGTGCTCTGTGAGAAGGTGTCCCATGTCCCCAATGTAGAGGAGATTAGGAGACTGGGCGCCTTCTCACAGCACGCTTTACAGAGCATCTCCATCTCCCGGACACCTGAAAATCAACCCACCGACCTGTTGCCAAACATTTCAACACCCCTGCCACTCTGCCGAGAATATGCAGGTCCTAGGCCTCTTCCACCATCACGCCCCCATCACCAGATGCCTGGACGATGAACGCCTTGTCTTCTGCCTTGGGACCCCGCAACCCCAGAGCATCAATGCGCACTTCACCAGTTTTCTCATTTCCCCTTGACCCCCTTTACCCCAGTTCCAACTGTCCAGCTCAGCACTACCCTCATGACCTGTCCCGCCTGTCAATCTTCCTTCCTGCCTATCCGCTCCACCCTCCACTCTGACCTAACACTCTACCACCATCTACAACCACCTATTGCACTCTCAGACACCTTGTTCCCAACCCCACACCCCTCCCATCGATCTCTCCACCCCAGAGGATCCAAGGCTCATTCCTGATGAAGGGCTCCATCCCGAAATGTCGACTTGCCTTCTCCTCGGATGCTGTCTGACCTGCTGTGCTTTTCCAGCAACTCACTCTCCACACTGACCGTCAGCATCTGCAGACCTCACTGTCTCCTGTTTATCAGATGTGCCAATGGAGTGAGGAATGGCAGATGGAGATTAATTTAGATTAATGTGAGGTGCTTCATTTTGGAAAAGCAAATCCTCACAGGAATTATACACTTAATGGTAAGGTTTTATGGAGAGTTGCTAAACAAAGAAACCTAGAGTGCAGGTTCATAGTTCCTTGAAAGTAGAGTCGTAGCGAGATAGGATAGTGAAGAAGACGTTTGGTCAGAGTATCTAGTATAAGAGTTGGGAGGTCATCTTGCGGCTGTACAGGGCATTGGTTAGACCACTTTTGCAATATTGCATGCGATTCTCGTCTCATTCCTATTGGAAGGATTTTGTGAAACTTCAAAGGGTTCAGAAAAGATTTACAAGGATTTTGCCAGGGTGGGAGAATTTGAGTTATAGGGAGAGGTTAAATAGGCTAGGGCTGTTTTTCCTGGAGCGTCAGAGGCTGAGGGGTGACCTTATAGAGGTTCATAAAGTCAGGAAGGGCATCGATACGATAAACAGACAAGGTCGTTTCCCTGGGGAGGGGGAGTCCAGAACTAGTGGGCATAATTTCAGCGCAGACAGGTGTAAGATTTGAAGGAGACCTAAGGGGCAACTTTTTCACATAGAGGGTGCTGTGTGTATGGAATCAACTGCCAGAGGAAGTGGTGAAGGCTGGTACAGTTACAGCATTTAAAAGGCATCTGGGTGGGTATATGAATAGGAACGGTTTAGTAGGATATGTGCCGGTAAATTGAACTAGAATGGTTATGATATCAGGTCGGCGTGACCGAATTGGACTGAGGGGGTCTGTTTCTCTGCTGTACATCTCTATGACGCTACTTTTTTTCCCACTGTCCATTTACAACCTGATATTTCAGTCTGTTTCTCCTGTTTACCTTAGTCAGTTCTCCTCTCAAACTCATGTAATTGGCTTTGTTTCTGATGCTCGGGTGTGCTTTATGGCAACTTGAAAACCTGATAATCTCTTTGAATTCCACTATATTACAATCTCCTGGAGGATCTCTGTGTGACATCACTCCTTCACTCACCTTCGTCACTCAACCGTCGATCTGAGTTAGTGACATCCCGAGCCATTTACACAATATGTTATTCAAAAAAAACACTGTCAAAAAACATTCAAAGGGGAACTCTGATAATATCACTCTTGCCAGTGTGACTGTCCAAGATCAGGAAAAGATTGAAGTCTCCCAAAATTGTCATAATGCCTTTGTTACAGATTCCAATGAATTCCAGTTTAATACAGGGAGGAACGATGAAATGCTGCGAGGCAGCCTTAAAAAAAAGTTCTTCTGCTTGTGTTTGTGACACATGGGACCCAGGATTCACAATCAGGCTGATTCAGCCACATCATCTTAGGCCAAATGCTTTCTCTGTAATGTCTTTGTTATCCATTACTGTCAGGGTTACCCATCCTGTACTCCCATTTTGCCCTAGACCCCACAAGGTTGTTTACCATTGAATATTTACGTTCCACCTTTTGTTCACCCTGTAACCACATCTGTCAGATGACTAAATCCCATTTATCTCTGTGTCACAAGTCTATTATCTTATTGCAGATACTGTGGCAATTCCAAAAAAATCATTGTAATTTATTCTTTCCCACAATGTCCTGTCACAAACTGATTCACTGATGTACAGTTTTAGTTACACTCTGTCCCTTCCTGTTCCTTTCTGCTTGTCTTCAGTCACATTCCTGGACTGTTCCGATGCGTCAACTTTTCTCTTTGGATTTGAAAAGCTCCTTTCATCTGAACCCTGTTCCTGCATCCTCCATGTTAGCTTAAAGCTCTGTCCGTAAACCTACCGACATGATTGGCCAGGACACTGGTCCCCACGATGTAGTTTTTAATTCACTCGTGGAATATTGCTGTCTCTGGCTGGCCAGCATTTCATGCCCACTTCCGAGCTGCCCTTGAGCTAAGTGCCTTGCCAGAGCTCTACAGAGGGTAGTTTAAGGTCAATTCCATTGCTCTGGGTCTGGAGTCAAACGTAGGTCAGACCAGCTGCCTACCACTGATTTACTTCCTGAAAGGATATTGAGCATTCATATGGATATCCCTGCCACCGGCATTAAATTCTGGATGAACAGGCAAGTGAGAGTAATATTAGGCCATCGCCTCGCCCACTGATAGCTCCCTTATCCCTGAGTACTGCTCCCAATGCACCTTCTTCTTGACCGTGGTTTGATCCTGACAACTTCCAGCACTCTGGTGCTACCACTCAGTATCTCTCCATGTGGTATCTGTCACTGTGAGGGTTTAATTGCTGACAGTGACTGCAGCTTTTTCAGCTACTCCAGATCCTGAGCCAACAGAATTCTGCACTCCTGGGAGACGAGGCAGCGCAGGCCAGGGATGGAGACTGGGATTTTCCAGATCTCTGTGGGACTCAGTGCCACTCTCCATGCGTAACCCTCACTGTATCAGTCTAATTTCCCATTCTGTCTATTTATCTGTCTCCTGCATATATTCAGGACAGTCCTGACTCAATAAACTTCCCAACTGCTGGATGTTTCATCCATCATCCCATTGAACACAGTTGGTCATCCGGAGGACAGAGAGATCTCGAGTCTTCAATAAATCCTGCAGCGAGGTAAGATCACTCACAGTGAACAGAGCAGGGCAAACTTAAGGGATCGAGGTTTGGTCCGGAAGACCTGACACAGATACAGTGCTGAAGGGTGAACACAGAGCATGAAGGTCCCAGGCTCAATCTCCACTCTCTTGTTTACTTTTATCTCTGCAGTTCTGAACCTTCCTATGACAATACAGGAAGTTCACAATGATCAATCCAGGCCTGTGCTGCCTTAGTGAGCATCAGGACAACAGAGGGGAAAGGAGGCCTCCCTCAAGAAGGTGGTATTGAAACCTGGGATCTTTCTGTTCCCTATTACACCCCCCTCACGCGGTCACTTGTCATGTGATAGAGTCATACAGCAAGGAAACACACCTTTTGGTCCAAGTCATCTGCACCAGTGTCTTGAGTGGTTGTAATTGCCATAAAAGTTCCTATTCCACCCCTCCCATTACATTGCTGTATATTTGAAACCTACTACAATGCTGACGACTCTCCCTATTGGCAAATTGCTCCGGTCTCGATAACATGCCCATCTCAATAATCTCTTCCTGCACTCAGTACAATAATCTCCATTTCTGTAGTTTTCCACAATAACTGCAATCCATCCTGTCTCTGTAAAATCCTCCAACCCGGACCAAAATATCCACCTGTGTACCTTCCTCAAGCCCCAAGAAAACGTGATATCACTGTAACCTTCTGCAGGCCCGATCACACTCCTGCCTCCTGGCCAATAGCAACACACGACCTCTGTAACCATCTCCCATACCTACCAACCTCCTTATCTGTGTAAACACCTCCAGACCTTTTTCCAGCTTCCACAACACTCCACATCTCTGCGTGCTCCTCCCTGTACCTCAAACACCCTCACTTTGTGTAGCTCTGCCGTTTAGGTTGGCATGGCGGTTCAGTGGTGAGCACTGTTACCTCGCCACCGCCAGAGACCCAGGTTCGATTCTACTCCTGGGGGATTGTCTGCATGGAGTTAGAAAGTTATCTCTGTGTCTGCATGGGTTTCCTCCCACAGTCCAAAGATGGTCGGGTGAATTGGCCATTCCAAACAACCCAGAGCATTAGGTGCATCATTTTGAGGGAACTGGGTCTAGGTGGATTACTCTTTGGAGAGTTGGTGTGGACTTGCTGGACTGAAGTGTCGTTTCCATATTGTAGGGAATCTAATAAAATCTAAACTCTCCCTCTGCGTTCCATATTACTGACCCTAAAATATCTCTCTAACAATGAAACAGCTCCAAATCTCCCAGTCTCTGTAAACTCCAAAAGTCCCAATATCCCTCTTTATCAGTGTAACCTGAAACCCTCTCAAAATGTGGAGACCCCACAATCCTCCCTATCTGATATTTTTAAGGTCAGTAATATGGAACGCAGAGGGAGAATTTAGTTTTTCCAGATCTCTGTGGGATTCATTCTAAACTGCCCAGAGCATTAGGCGCATCATTTAGAGGGAACTGGGTCTGGGTGGATTACTCTTTGGAGAGTTGGTGTGGACTTGCTGGACCGAAGTGTCATCTTCATATTGTAGGGAATCTAATAAAATCTAAACTAGTTCTTGTACCCCCTTACATCCTTTGTCCAGACTGTTAATGTATAGCATTGTCCCAACACTGAACCCTGTGGAACTCCCCTCGTCGCCAGTTCCCATCGTGAAAAGGACCCCTTTATACCTACTATTTTTTCTGCTAATCAGCCAATCCTCTATCCACACCAAGCATGTTGTTCTGAAACTGAAATTTCATTTCACAAACCCTGCTGGATTTGTTTTCCTGTCTTGCTGTAAACAGCAGAGTAGATAAAAGGGAGGAATGGTTTGTCGGGATTTTCAGAAACTTTTCAACAAGGTCCCACTGAAGAGGTGGATAAGCAATATTGGCAAATGTGGGATTGGAGGGAATGTACTGGCATGGATTGGGAATTCTTTAACATAAAACTACGCGGGAATAAATGGATTAGTGCTTGACCCCTAACTATTCACAAAGAGATTCGATGCATTTGATGGACGGACAAAATCTACTGCTTCCATGTTTGTTGCTGACACAGAGATGGGAGTGTGGGTTGTGTGGAGGAAGCAAAGGGGATTTGAACAGTCCATGAGTTTCCCTTGTACAAATTCATTGATGGGATGTGGCTATCTCTTGCTCAGCCATCATTGCCATCCCATCTGTAATTCCCTGGAGAAGGTGGTGGTGAGCTGCCTTCCTGAGCCACTGCACCAGCCGTTGCAACTGTTATTATCTGTGTACCCTCCAGCAGGCGCTAAAACACTCTTCATGTCTGTCAATGCATACAGACAATGCAGCCCTTCCTTTATATGGGACATCCTCCTCTGCCGACAACTCTTATTGTTCATCAGAATGTTTCACTTCCTCCATTCCCATCTGTGTTAGTGATCTCTCAAATTTCTTTATTCTTGATTACACTTCTGATCACCTATAACCTCTTCCTTTCTAAATTTGTAACCCCACAGTATCTGTAACTCTCCATGTAACTGTATTCAATGACAGCACAGGTTCCCTTCCTTAAATGTCTGGAATTACAGCGGCTGGTTGTGCTAAATTGGTACTTTTCATCCTCCGTATCCTTGTTAGCTCTTCCAGCCCGTGCAATCCCACTAATTTGCAATTCTTCAATTCTCTGTACCTCCTTATATCCTGAGAGTCCTTTTTATTTTATTAGATTACTTGCAGTGTGGAAATAGGCCTAACAAATCCACACCAACCCTTCGAAAAGCAACCCACCCAGACCCATCCCCCTACATTTACCCCTTCACCTAACACTACAGGCAATTTAGCATGGCCAATTCACCTAACCTGCACATTTTTGGACTGTGGGAGGAATACCATGCAGACACTGGAAGAATGTACAAACTCCACACAGATAGTTGCCCGAGACTGGAATTGAACCATGGTCTCTGGCGCTGTGGGGCAGCAGTGCTAACCACTGTGCCACCGAGAAACAGTCAGAGAATAAAATAATATCCTGGTGTCTCCCTCCCAATTCAGTTTTCTGGTTTGGAAGCTGATGAAGGTGCTGGCTGCTCAGGGGAGTGCAGTCGGAGCCATGTCTGTGGTACCACAAGCAGCCTGACTTGAACGAAGGAGGAGCAATATTCACAGAGAAGTCAGTAAAGTGAAGAAGGTGTCAGCGTGTCTGTAATTCCAGGATAGTGGGGTTAAGAATGTCACGGTGTCTGCAGGACATTCGTCTCTGGGACAGTGAGCAGTCAAAGGTCATGTCCACTTTGGTAGGAATGACCTGGGTAGGAAGGGTGAAGTGGTCTGGGAGTCAGAATTTAGGGAGCTATGTGGATGGTTAGCAAGCAGGACCTCAAATGTAGCAATCCCTGGAATACTCCCCATGCCATGTACAAGTGAGAACAGAACTTAGAGTTTTAGGTAGATGAGAGTGTGACTGGAACGATGGTGCAGCAGGAAGGGCTTCGGCTTCCTGGGACATTGGGACTGGTTCTGGGGAAGGCAGCAACTGTACAAGCCGGATGGTCTAACGTGAAAGAGCTGGGACTGAATTTCTTACGTGGTGTTTGGGAGGGATTGAAAAAAACTTGGCGTGTGCTTAGGATCCAAAAAGGAATAATGGAGGAGACTACCAAGATTCTCAAAATCATGGGAGATACAGTTGGTATTAATTTACAACAACAAGTTTATCAGTGGAAGATGGAGAAAGAAAGAAAGCCTTAATCAGAGGTACTCTACATGGACATGATTACGCGGAGTGTGGGGAGTTCTTGATGAAGATTGATGTGTGGAAATCTGATGTACTGATCACCGAGAGCTGGCTCAAGGAATGGCAGGACTGGGTGTTAACTATTGCTGCGTATAGAGGATTCCAAAATAATAGAAGGGAAGGGAAATGATGAAGGTAGAAGCATTGGTTGAGATTTGCGTTTGCTAAGGGGTCCAAGAGAAAGAGGATCCGTCCAAGGACAGAATGAATTTGGCTGGAGCTGCAGAACAACAAGTGTACAATTAAACTGTGAGGTACAGTCTGTCAGCCAGCAACCAAATAAATGATGGAGAATAAATAGGCAGGGTCATTTGAGAGCGATGACTGTACTACAGATTAGTTATAATGTGAAACTTAATTTATCCAGATATTGACTGGGTTACTGGTGGTGCAGGGTTATGACGGACCAGTGTCCCTGGATTACATGGAGGAGAGCTCACTGCAGGAATATGTGTCCAGCCCAAAAGAGTATGTACTGTTGGACATGGTCCTTGGGAAAGACGTGGGGCAAGTGGATCGAGTGTCGGTAGTGGAATGTTTTGGGACGCAGCGATCATTTTATTGTAAAGTTCAGGATGATGGTAGAGAATGATATGCAATAATTGAGAGTGATAAACATTAGTTGACTGAGAGCAACCTTCATTGGGGCACGAATGAAGCTGGGAACTTTTCAACGAGGCCAATTAAATGGTAGCTTTAACTAGCATGTACCAGGTCAGGTTTCGCTGTCATTATGGAGATGGGGCTTCAGTGTGACCACGACTGGGAACTGGATAATCAACAGTTTTCCCCATTTCTACTGGAAGGATTAATAGGCCAACACAGTGAAGTCGCATTGTGTATAAAGGATCGGATCAGTATTATTGTGATGCTAATCAATTTACACACTGCTCCTCCCTGTCCTCTCCCCTCATCCCTGCGTATTGATCCTATCAAATATTGGTAAACTTTGAAAACTTCAGAACATAGCACAGTGCAGAGGAGATCACTCTGTCCACTGTCTACATTGGACAAGATGTAATGTTGTTTTTCATAGCCCTAGTTCTGTCTCCTCGGACGGCGTAGGACTTCAGGTGTAGATCCCGGCACCTTTTTAAAATGGTTTGAGAGTTTCTGCCTATACTCCACTTCCATGTGTGACTCCCAGATCCCAACCATACTCCTGGTAAAATAACAACCTTCCTCACAACGTCCCTAACATTTCACCCAATTACATTAAATATTCACTGTGGTAACTGAGCTCTCCAACAGGAACAAGGTATTCTACCCAGGCCCCTGACAATATGTGCATCCCAATCAAATCTCCTCTCAGCATCCTCAATTCCAATCTTTCCTCATAACTGCACTTCCATGTGACAGGGAAACGGATCTCCTCTGTGCCCTCTCCAGTCCAATTCAATCCTTCCATGTAATGGGGCGACCAGAAGTGCACACAATCCCCAAGCTGTGACTGGACTCATTATTTATGCAGTTCCTGCATAAGCTTCCTGCTCTGAAGAATATTTTGTCTGATAGAGCAAATAATGTCATTTGCTACACCTACAAGATCGTTGATGTTTCTAGCTACCTTCATTTATCTGCCCACACTGACCACATTCTAATTTATTGTGCATTCTTCTCTATTGTTGATGTCCTCAAATGCCTTGCCGTGCAATTCTCTGGGTTGTTTGCTCCATTCACCTGGACCCATAGTTTCTGTTTTAAAACAGTCTGCCATGGGATCTCTCGTCAAATCCAAGTAAGTCACATGCAGTTACAGGTTAGTGCCTCAAACCGACATAGTCAGATTAATTACACACGATCTTCCTTGAACAAATTCAGACAGACTATCCTGGGGTTCCTGGGACTTCCTCAGTGACCGTTTACCCACTGGCTCAGAATTTCAGTCTCGATCTTTTCAGTCAGTCCCTTGCTCCACATTAAACAAAGCTACAGTGTTAGCCGTTTTCCAGGCCTCTGGCACTATCCCTGCATCCAGTGAGGATTGGATAATGTGGGTAACTATAACGCAGGGGATTTTCCCCAGCTCCTTTTAACAGTCTGGAACATTGTGTTACCCCTATTTTAAGGATTTGAATCTCCTTTAAAATTCTCCGCTCCAAGTTTTTGCTCCCAATATTTCATCCTTACTTTGATTCAGACAGAGAGAAACCAAAACCATCTTATGATTTGGTCAAGTCTCATTTCAGTCGGGTTTCATGGAGGGTTACTCTCCACAAGGTGAAATGCATTTTCTTATGATACCATCCCCAATCTGCCTCATACCTTCCCTGCCCGCGTGGCCTTCCTCTCATCTAACACTAACGCGACGATATTTCCCTTTGTCATAACATCTGCCCTCTGCCTGGATATCACAGAATGCACTGACCTCCCTGTTAAAGTGGCCATCTTTAAAAAGTCATTATGCTCTTGGATGATCAGTCCAAAACTGCCCTAGACATGGCAGAGGGAGGAAAACTGGGGTTTCACTTTGTAGACAAGCCCCTGAGATTCTGGTGGATGACATGGTGTAGGAGAGGGACATTATCTTCCTCTAAGACTGGCAGGGGAGGCCATGGCACCAGGCCCTGCCAGCTTCTCCCGAGGTTGACCCCTCTGTCAGTGAGATGCCAGCCTTCTGGGTGAATGTCAGCATTGTAGGAAGGAGGTCAGTGACCTTCTCCACTCCACCAGGCTAAGTGCCACCATCTGCACTCTGTGAGCTCAATCTCACTCTATCTCTGTTACTGCACCCACCTCCCACCTAGGCTCATGTTCTCCTACCCTCATTAAATGCAGCACCTTCTCTCAGTCTCTCTCTAACCGCTTCTCTGTCCGTCTTCCAAACTCTGTCTGGTATCTGTGCGCCCACTCACTCACTGACGACATCTCGCTACCTTCCCCCAGCTGTCCCAGCTGTAACAAATAATTCCACCTCCCTTAATACCGCTTGTTAATTCTCACATTTCGGAAGGATCCACCCCAACCGAGAGCAGAAAGAGCCAAGAGGGATCGAGGACTCCCCAACATTCAGCTCCTCACCCCATCACAGGGGAAGAATCCTGACCCTAACAACCACGAGAGGTTGTCTGACCGTGTCCAAGCTCCCGGACTGGGATCTGAGACTCACATTGACTCACTGTGCTGGGCACCGTGACTGACTGTGGACAATGATATCAAACTTCCTCGGTTTGTGTCTGCGCTAAACACCAAGACAATACAGCAAGCGGGTGAGCCTGGTAGCTCTGGCTGAGGGGAATCACTGCTGAGTGCAGGGTAAGGCAAGACAATAATTCTGTGAGTATTCAAGTCAGCTCAAAGTGAGTGCGTACAAACACGGAGTGAGCAGCCCAGAGGGACAGCCCATGAGCTGGATGTGTGTTCCTGAGCACAGTGTCCTTGCAGCAGCATTGAGTACGTACAAACACGGAGTGAGTAGCCCAGAGGGGTAGTCCATGAGGTGGGTGTGTCCCTCTGAGTACAGTGTCCTTGCAGCAGCATTGAAATGAGAGTTGTCAGTGCACCCTGAGCTGCAGCATTGAAGTACAGAAGCGGACTGTCAATGGGTCGGGGATGTGCTGGGATGGCATGGTGAGGCTGGCATCTGACAGATGCCATCATTGGTGGATGTGAATTGCATGCAGCTTCTGTCTGTGCAGTGTCCCCCGAGACGTTGGTGTCCAAGTTAGAAGGCCGTCGGAACGAGGGCCGAGATGGAGTCACCAGTTACCAGCTTGGACTTTCACGTCCAATTCTCAATATTGAGTTTCCCTACTGTGAGAGGGAGGGTATGAAGCTGCAAGTTGTTGAGGAGAGATCCACTGAATGTGGCTGGTGATCATCAGTAATCATTCAGTCAGCATCTCCCCACTCCCCCGCTCAAATCTTGTTTTAAACAACAGTCCAGTACAGGAACAGGCTCTTCTGCCAGCAAGCCCCACTGACACATGATGCCCTTCTAAAGTTAAAAAGAAAATTTTTGCTCAGACACCCTCTATGTCATTCTGTTCCCGACTTACTCATATTTGTGCCAAGATCTCTCTTACACCTTGCTATATTAGCTTCTTCTCCTCTATTAGTGCATTGAAGGCACTTTCACATTCTGTCTGAACAAGCAAAAATAAACTTGCCAATCACATCTCCTAAACTTTCTCCCTTTTACCTAAAACCTACGGTCCTGAGTAATTGATATTTCTACTCTGGGGGGAAAAATGCTTCTAACTGTCCTTCTATCTATGCCTCTGATAATTTTGTAAATATCTATCAGGCAGCCCCATAGCCAATAATGCCCAGGTGCACACAAACCACGTTTGTTCGATTTATCCTTCTGGCTATTACCCTCCAAACCAGACAAGATGCTGGTAAAATTTTCCATACCCTCGCCAACACTTCCACATCGTGTGGCAACCAGTACTGTACACAAGATTCTAAATGTACCCGAACACAGTTTCTCTACAGCTGCAATATGACCTGCTAATTTTCATACTGCATACTCCGATGCATGTCTGCAAGTTTGCCGTCAGTCTTCTTGATCACCCTATCCACCCGTGTTGCCACTTTCCGGGAACTGTGGAGCTGTACACCTGGATCCCTTCCAATGTTGATGCGGCGAGTAGTTTTTCCTTCCACTTTATACTTCTCTCCTGCATTAGACCTTTTAAAATGCATCACATTGCACCTGTACAGATAAGGTTACATCTGCATTTTCTCTGTCCAAATCTGCAGCTGACCTGTATCCTGCTGTATTCTCTGGCAATTATTCTCATGATCTGCAATTCCGCCAAAATATTTACAGATCTCCAGTCACAAAAACACTGTTCCACCACTACTTTGTCTTCTTTGACCAAGCCGTTCTCTATCCATCTTACTAACTGACCTCTGATCCTATGTCACTTCACCTTCTGTATGAGCCTGCCATAAGGAACCATATCAAAGGCCTTGCTAAGGTCCAATTGGCCAACATTCATCCCCACGCCCTCATCAATCAATTTTGTCAGTTCCTCAAAATAATCAATCATGTTTGTGAGACAGGACCTTCCCCACACAAGTGCATTGCCTGTTGCTAGTAAGTCAATATTAGAGTACTGCACTAATTCAGACAAGTGATTATCCCATCATATACCTGACTTGAACTTTGGAGGTTAGATTAGATTCCCTACAATGTGGAAACAGGCCCTTCGGCCCAACCAGTCCACATCAATCCTCAGAAGAGTAACCCACCCAGACCCATTCCCCTGCCCTATCTTTACCCCTGACTAATGCACCTAATACCATGGGCAATTTAGCATGGCCAATTCACCTGTCCTGCACGGCTTTGGACTGTGGGAGGAAACCGGAGCATCCAGAGGAAACCCACGCAGACATGGGGAATGTGCAAACTGCACACAGTCACCCAAGGCCGGAATTGAACCTAGGACTTTTGTGCTGTGGGGCAGCAGTGTTAAGCACTGAGCTCTTGACAGTTACTGTGCAGTGGGAGGTATGTCGGGCCGTGGTGGTACTGTACAGTGGGAGATATGTCGGGCTGTGAGGTTGCAGACTGAGTTCTCCAGAGTATGATTCGGCTGCTGCTGTTGGCCCATTGCATCTCTTAGATGCATCATAATTTGTTGCTCAATCTGTTTAAAATCTGTCCCAAATGGGAACCCATATCATGGTGAGGTGGATCTGCAAAATGTGAAGGTAGTGCTTGCTCCCCACAAGGGCTGTGCAGTGACCATTCTTCCAGATATATGAAATTGAGTGGTGTATCTGCAGTAGGCAGCTCGGTGACGATGTGGTCAATTATATGTTTCCCTTTTACTGATTCCCCCATAACCTGCCACAGAGCAGTCTAGCAGCCATAGGATCCAGCATCAATGCTGAGCACTGTATTGACTATATACCAAGGAGCTGCCCCCTCAGCCTGGCTATGTCATGTCAATGGGACAGAACCTACCAGAGAGGGTGGTGAAGTTACCAGGGACGTAGTCCTGTTCACAGAATCCTGCTTTGCAGACAATGTCTGATTGTTTCTTTATTAGTCCGTGGGAAATATATAACAGGTCACTTTTACATTTTGTATAATAAAGTGTTAATATCACTTTGTTTCTTACGTATTTTGAAATAAACCAAACATCAATATTTTTCAGTTGAAAACAATTTAAGTGAACAATAATTGAAATACCAGAGCGCACACTTAACTATTACACAATTCAGTGACTGTAGTAAACAGCCGATTCATGTTCAGATCATTAAACACACCATCTTGCAGGAAGCAAAGCTGTTGGAAATGACTTTGAGGAAAAGTCTGAATTCAGACACAGTGTTACTGGCCCTCACCATGACCTCCAAAACACTGGCCATCTCCAAAATCTGTCCAGAGAGCTTTCAAACTGGATCTGGGCAGTTACTCACACAATCCCTCACAATAGACTGGTTCGAGACAGACCTGAACAACAGGAAGAGGTGTGTGGGGCAGACTAGTCAATGGACTAGAACATGGCACAGTTCAACATTTGTAACAATGACCTGTAAACAACCATGTCTTGCAAGTATATCCCTTCTTATGCCATCTAAACTTTGTGTAAATCTGCACCTTGGATCCAATCCTGAATTAAGGTGTTATAAAGGTGAAGGGCTCCTACAGCACATAGCATCTTACATTGAATCCATCATAAACCATATCCAGTGTATGTTAGCCCCACAATGTCAGTATCCAAACAGAATTGTATGGCCCCATGGATGGCCAGAATCATCCCAGCCCAACGACCTTGAGTGTGACTTGAGCTGGAAATGTCCGTGTAAATGTTTGCAGCATTGTTCTAACCATTAACAGCATAGTCTCTTTACTGAAGGCCTGACATCCTTTCATAGTACCAACTTTTAGATTGTCCAATAAGCACAAAATTCACCCAATTATTCACTTTTATAACAACAATATGATGAAAACAGTGGCCAACTCACAGTAAGGAGCTTTGAAATGATGAATCTCATTACCACACCCAAGGACTTTGAAAATATTCATTTATTTTTCCTTGTCTTAATATTGTGAACTCATAGTCGACTCTCCTGTTCCTCAGATGCTGCCAGAACGACTGTGGTTTTTTTTAATAAGAACCACACTTTTTGACTCTGATCTCCAGCATCTGCTGTCCTCACTTTCTCCCTGCTTATATTCACTCATAATCACTTTCATGGCAACAATATCACTGTGTGTTTAAATATGTTACAGTCAGATATGAGTACGTTTTGAGTTCCTTCTGTCTATCTCAGAGCTCAGTAATGTGGGATGTGAATGTCAGTGTCTGTGTGATTCGCTCGGTACGTAGGCCATGCATCTGAGAGATGGACAGATTGTTTAAAACAGCACATTCGTTCAGCTGTTCACAACAAACAGGTTACTGCCTGGACCCTAACAGCCTGAGCTCACAAAACTAAAAGCACAGTGTCCAGCGTTGAGCAGATCTGGACTATATTTTCATTTGCATTTATTCATGGAATATGATTGGGCCAGTGTTTATTGCCCAACTCTTGTTGCCATTGAGAAGGTGAGGGTGAGCTGCCAATTGAACCACTGCAGTCGATGTGCTGTAATTAGACTTACGATACCATTAGGGAGGGAACTTGAAATAGTGGCACTGAAGGAACGGCAATATACTTCCCAATCAGGATGGTGGGTTGCTTGGAACGGAAAGCGAACATGGTGATGATCCCATGTATCTGTTTCCCTTGTCTTTCTTCACAGTCATGGTTTCAGAGGTACGTTGTAAGAAACATTGGTCAATTTCTGCAGGGCACCGTGTAGATGACAGGTATTTCTGCTCCTCAGTGTCAGTGGATGAGAGGTGAAGCTGCATTCACAGGCAAATGGGGAGGGGCGGGTATTTCATCACATACACATTAACTGTGCGTCTTAGAGATGGTGTCCACGTTTTTGGAAATCATGAGGTATGTTATCTCTGCAGGATTCCTAGCTCTTGAGATATTCTTGTCGCCAATTAATTTATATGCGTCAAAGTGTGACGCTGGAAAGTCACAACAGGTCAGGCAGCATCTGAGGTACAGGAGAGTCAACGTTTTCGCATAAGCCCCTTACAAGAATGGGGAATGAAATTATATGGTCAGTCCAGTTCTGGTTAATGGTAATCCCCGGGATATTGGTATTTGGGAGTTCAGTGATGGTGGTGGCATTGAACGTTAGAGGACATGGTTCCATTTTCAATTGTTAGAGGTAATCGTTGTCAATGTGTGCAATGGAAATTGTACTTATCACTGTTAAGCACACACCTTCATATTCCCAGTTCCTTGATGCATTTGGATAAGGATTGCTTCAAAATCTGAGCAAATCGCAAATAGTGTTGAATTCTGTCCAATCATTGACAAACATCCCCAGTTTTCACTTCACTTGAGTAGAGATCGTCATTTATGAAGCAGCTGAAAAGTGTTGGGCCTATGGCAGAGAGCACTCTTACAGCTCAGTGATGATGTCCCTCTCTCTGAGCTAGGAAGCTTGCTTCTAGTTTCACCTGGACCAGATGTGTCTAACAACATATCTGAATGGAATAATGTTACAGTATCTTTCCCCAGGCGTTGAGTAAAGACTTGGTTAGCGCAATCAGTTGGACGACTTGTTTGTAATGCATATTAATACTAACAGTGTGGTTCAATTATTGCACTGACTGAGGTGTCTGAAATGGGCTGCCCTACCTAAGCTCTCCCTCACTTGAGGCATGATGACTGCCCAGTTAAACTACCACCCGTCGTCTCTGTCTAACGAGAGAGAAGCCCTATCATCTGTCGGGTATGGTGCCCTACTTTGCCGTTTCTGATCTACAGGCTTACCCAGAAACCCCTCCCCTGGGGAACTGCGGTGGAGCTGAGATGGCTGCTCTCCTCCAACCCCAGCCACCTTCATTTGTACCAGGTGTAACTTCTGCCAACGCAGACGTTTCCTATATGCTCCAGGTTTGCCGTTAATCCTGGATGCGACATTTGGTCAAATGCAGTTATGATCATGTTAACTGTCACTGTCACCTTACCTCTAAAATTCAGCTATGTGTTTTCTTGTTGTACATCATTAAACCAAGGCTTCAATGAGCCCAAGGGATGAGAGCCCAAACTGAGCTTTAATGAGCAGGTTGGTGCTGAGGAAGTGCTGCTTGATTCCACTGTAGGTGACATCTGCCATCCCTTTATTGATGATAGAGATGAGAGCAATGGGGCAGTTATTGATTGTCTGATGTTTTGTCTGTGTATGTACAGGACAGACCCGGATAGTTTCCCACATTGTCAAGTAGATGCCAGTGCTGTATCCCAGCAGGAACAGCCTGAATGGAATGTTATCAGAGCGCACGGCCTTTGCATTCTCCAATCCCTCCAGCTGTTTGTAAATACCACACACAGCGAATAGGATTAGGTGAAGACTGCCATCTGGCGGAGACTACAATATATCAACTCGGAGAAAGTGAGGACTGCAAGATGCTGGAGATCAGAGCTGAAAAATGTGTTGCTGTAAAAGTGCAGCAGGTCAGGCTGCATCCAAGGAACAGGAAAATCGACGTTTCAGGCATAAGTCTGAAGAAGGGTTTATGCCCGAAACATTGATTCTCTTGCTCTTTGGATGCTGCCTGACCAGCTGTACTTTTCCAGCAACACATTTTTTTTAACAAAAATAGATCATCCCATCGATATTTTTGTCTGAACACTTTTGTGAAAGTTGCAGCCTTAGCTTTTCTATTATTGTGCTGGGCTCTTCAATCTTTAAGGAAGGTGGTATTTGTGGATCCTCCTCCTCCAGTGAGTTGTGTGATTGTCCACCACCACTCACCCACACTGCGAGAGGATTGCAGTGATTAGGTCTGATTCATTGGATAGATGTATGTATCATTTGCTATTTATAAGATGTGATGAGTAAGTGGCCCAATTAGTAATTTCATCTCATTCTGAGGTGTATTTGGTGATACTATTGGAAGGCCCTCCTGTATTCTCCATTTAACAAGGGTGTATCCCTGCTTTGATGGTCAGGATAAAGTAGAGCATACGCCAGGCAGTGATAGTGAAAATTATACTGGAGTACAATTCTGATGCTGTTGGTAATGACCCGAACCACCTCACACAGGCCATTGCAAAATTACAAAATCTATTGGAAATCTGCCGTATTTAGCACAGTGATAGTGTCACATATATACAGGGGGCCTTCACGATGTGAAAGTGGAACTTTGTCTTCAGAAATACTGTGTGCTGTAGCCACCGTTCCCAATACGGTCATTGAACAATGTGCCTGCAGCTGGTAGGTTGGTGAGGATGAGGTCAAGGATGTTTCTCCGTGGCAGTCGTTCCCCCTGACCAGGTGCAGACGCAGTGAAGCAGTGTGTCCTTTTGGACCCGACCACCTCGATCAGCAATGCTGCTGCTGAGCTCCTCTTGGTGGTGGTTTTGCATTGGCCCACCCAGTATACATCCGCCAGCTCTGTCAGTCTCTCAGTGCTTCCTCCAAGTGTTGTTCATTGTGGAGGGACACTGATCCACCAGCTCAGGCAGGGGAGTCAGCAGGAGGTTTATGTGTCAGTGTTTGATCTGACACCATTAGGCTGAGGTAGGGGAGTCAGCAGGAGGTTTCCGTGTCAGGTTTTGATCTGACACCGTGAGGCTGAGGGAGGGGATTCAGCAGGAGGTTTCCTTGTCAGTATTTGATCTGACACCCTGAGGCTGAGGGAGGGGAGTCAGCAGGAGGTTTTGTGTCAGTGTTTGATCTGACGTCGTGAGGCTGAGGGGGGGGAGTCAGCAGGAGGTTTCCGTGTCAGTATTTGATCTGACCCCGTGAGGCTGAGGGAGGGGAGTCAACAGGAGGTTTCCGTGTCAATATTT
This sequence comes from Chiloscyllium plagiosum, assembly GCF_037043375.1. NCBI lineage: Eukaryota > Metazoa > Chordata > Chondrichthyes > Orectolobiformes > Hemiscylliidae > Chiloscyllium > Chiloscyllium plagiosum. Next base: position 92,630,199 of record NW_028270159.1, on the reverse strand, counting down.
GATCTGACCCCGTGAGGCTGAGGGAAGGGAGTCAGCAGGAGGTTTCCGTGTCAATATTTGATCTGACCCCGTGAGGCTGAGGGAGGGTGATCAGCAGGAGATTTCCGTGTCAGTGTTTGATCTGACACCTTGAGGCTGAGGGAGGGGAGTCAGCAGGAAATTTCCGTGTCAGTGTTTGATCTGACACCGTGAGGCTGAGGCAGGGGGATCAGTAGGAGGTTTCCGTGTCAGTGTTTGATCGGACACCGTGAACCTGAGGGAGGGAGGACAGCAGGAGGTTTCTGTGTCAGAGTTTGATGTGACACCGTGAGGCTGAGGGAGGGGAGTCAGCAGGAGTTTTCTGTGTCAGTGTTTGATCTGACCCCGTGAGGCTGATGGAGGGGAGTCAGCAGGAGTTTTCTGTGTCAGTGTTTGATCTGACACCGTGAGACTGCGGGAGGGGAGTCAGCAGGAGGTTTCATTGTCAGTGTTTGATCTGACACCGTGAGGCTGCGGGAGGGGAGTCAGCAGGAGTTTTCTGTGTCAGTGTTTGATCTGACACCGTGAGGCTGCGGGAGGGGAGTCAGCAGGAGGTTTCTGTTTCAGTGTTTGATCTGACACAATGAGCGTCAAAACTCTAGACCCTGTACCACACTCTATCTGCTAAACCCATTCTAAACCCTGCTCCCCTCCCTATCTTTCTGAACCCTCCAAACCTTATACCTCTTCCTACATATCTCAACCCCACCAAACCCTTCACCTATCTGTCTAATCCCCTCCAATCCCTACCCCCTTCCCTATCTCTCTAACCTGCTCCAAACCCTATGCTATTCCGTATCTCTCTCAAACCCTGCACGCCTCCCTATCTCTCTAACCCCTCCAAACCTACACATTTCCCTATCCATCTAACCCCCTCCAATCCGTAACCCTTCTCTATCTCTCTAACCTCCTCCAAACCCTATACTACTCCATAACTCTCTCAAACCCTGCACGCCTCCCTATCCCTCTAATCCTCTCGAAACCCTACACGCCTCCCTATATCTCTCAGCCCCTCCCAATTCATATACTACTCCCTATCTCTCTCAACCCGCTCATACTACCCGCTAATGTTTTATCACGCCTCATATTTACGCTTCTACTGCCGTTTTAAGTTTAGCTCTACACATACGGTAGTTGCCTCCATTGACCTGTTCAGTTTGTACCTGCTTTAAGCTTCGATTTAATTCCCTTCGAACTGCAGCAACTGTTCCATAACTAGTAATGCAACACCACCTCCTCCTTTACCCCTCTCTGTACTGCCTATACTTCTTGTACCGCAGAATATTGAGTTTTCAGCCCTGATCTCCCACACGCACATCTCTGTAATGGCAAAAATATCACAATTCCATGTGTCACCTCGTTCCCTTATCACATCTATCTGTCCGATAATATACCCAAAAGTAAGGGAAATCACATCCACCCTGGAATATATCACCTGGAATACTCTGTACCTCGGAGTTCTTCAGTCATTGACTGCTCGTTATCAAGCTGCCTAATTCATGAACCAAAACTGTAACTCTGGGACTGAATGAATATTTTTTGAATAGTAATTTCGTTTTCAGTAAATGTATTCATCAAATGCAACTTTCCAGAACTGAACAGCCAGCTCTAGATACAACGGGTTTCTGCAGATTAATTGCCTGCTCAGTGTGCAGAGAGGACAGCCCTTTGTAATGGAGAAAGTGAGACCTGCAGATGTTTTTGATCAGAGTCGAAAAGTGTGGCGCTGGAAAAGCACAGCATGTCAGGCGACATTTGAGAAGCAGGACAGTCAAAGCTTTGGGCATCAGCCTTTCATCAGGAAGGCATTGGTGCCTTCCCATGTTTTCCATTCCATGCTTAACAGGTTATAGGGAACCATATGTGTTCAGGAAAGCAGCACTGCATAGAGCCCTGAAATGGAAAGCAGTCAATCAGATAGTTGGACAGTGAGTCGATATGGTGAGGTGAAGTACAGACTGATTGCAATACAAACATAGGGATAGATAAATCTCTTCGGCGAGACGGGATCCACCCTGGCTTACTACAGGAAGAGAGCGAAGAGATTATTGCACCTTTGAAGATGATCTTTGCGTCCTCACTCTTCACTGGAATAGTGTCAGATGATTGGAGGGTTGCAAATGTTACTCCCTTGTTCAGGAAATGGAATAGGGATAATCCTGAGAATTACAGCCCAGTTTACATCAGCATTGGGCAAAGTTTTGGAGAGAATTCTGAGAGACAGAATTTATGATTACTTGCAAATCATAGTTTGGTTAGAAATAGTCAGCATGGCTTTGTGAGGGGCAGGTCATGCCTCACAAACCTTACTGAATTCTTTGAGGATGGGATCAAGAAGCGAGAGTAGTGGATGTGGAGTACATGGTTTTTAACCAGGCGTTTGGTAAATTTCCCCATGGTAGGTTCATTCAGAAAGTAAGGACACATCGGATACAGGGAAACCTGCCTCTCTGGACTCAGAATTGACTGGCCCATAGAATACAGAGGGGGGTGGTAAATGGCAAGCATTCTGCCTGGTGCTCGGTGACCATTGGTGTTCCATTGGGATCGGTTCTGGGGTCACTGTTGTTTGTGATATTTATAAATGACTTCGATAAGAAAGAGGGTAGGTGGATTAGTAAGTTTTTTCAATTTAACAAAGCATGGTGGAATTGTGGGTAGTGTGGAGGGATATTGCAGTTTGCACAGGACATTGACAGGATGCTAAACTGGGCTGATAAGGGATAGTTGGAGTTCAACCTGGCAAATTGTGAAGCGATTCAGTTTGGAAGGTCAAATTTTATAAAATAATACATGGTTAAATGTAGGATTCATGCATTGTGGAGTAACAGTGGGATCTGATGATCCATGTCATTGCTCCCACAAAGTAGCCACCCAGGTTGATAAGGTTATTAAGAAGCCGGATGATGTTTTCATTAGCATGGGGATTTAGTTTAAGTAGTGAGGTTATGCTGCAGCTCTATGGAACCCTGGCGAGATCACACTTAGAATGTTGTGTTCCGTACTGGTCGCCTCATGATACGAAAGATGTGGAAGCATTGGTGAGCATAATGAGTAAATTTATCAGAACGCTGCTTGGACTGGAGGGCAGATCTTGCGAAGAAAATTCAGAGAACTAGGATTTTTCCGCAGTGGAACGAAAAAGAATGGAACATGACTTGATAGAGGTGGGCAAGATGATTAGAGGCATATATAGAGTGCACAGCCAGAGACTTTCACCAAGGACGGAAATGGCTATGATGAGGGGGCACGATTTTAAGGTAATTGGAGGAATATTTATGGCAGATGTCCGAGGTAGGTTCTTTACACAGAGAGTGTTGGTGTGTGGATAGGCACATGAATGATCGTATGATGAAAGATATGTAGGTTAGTCTGATCTTATAACAGGATAAAATGTCGGCAGGACGTTAAGGGCTCAACGGTCTGGACTATGATTCCTATTTCACCAAGCTTGTAGATTCTCATCAATTCTTGAGTGTGTGAGGGAGCAATGTGTGTGAGATCATGAAGCTTTGACGAGGTTAGATTACATTACAGTGTGGAAACAGGCCCTTCGGCCCAACAAGTCCACACCGACCCGCCAAAGCGCAACCCACTCATACCCCTACATTTACCCCTTACCTAACACTACGGGCAATTTAGCATGGCCAATTCACCTGACCTGCACATCTTTGGACTGTGGGAGGAAACCGGAGCACCCGGAGGCAACCAGGTGTTAGGTCAAAACTTATATTTACGGTGTGCATTGTTACAGTCACCTGTGTGCCAGTACAATATGTGTATGTCACCACACACCAACAGAATCCGCCACGTTCAGTTATTAACGTACTTCTTGGCCTGCCGTTTTTTGCTGTTTTCTGCAGATATATTCTGTTGGGTGAACCATGCATTAATCTCTGGCCATCCACAGGGATGTAAAATTTTATTTTGATACTGATGATAATGAAGGTGACATTTATTGGGTACGGTTTCAGAGGTTTCTTTGTGAGATTCAAGATAGTGCATCAGACTGTCAACTTCTTAACGTCTTTTCCCAGCATCCGGTACAGAGTGCAGATGAATGGAGTCTGGGAGGCAGGCCAGGTGTCAGCACCATCAGTAAGTTGTGCGGTGTGATTCTGACACTGCATGTCGACACATCTGCCCACTGGGCCAGGCTCTGACTGAAGATGATTTTTTCAAACCTGGTTGCTGGTCAGCCATTGATATCTAATTTGGACATCATTTGTAGCTACACTGAGACCAGCAATAGTCTATTAGCGAGCTCCCACCTTTCCCAGGGTGGATTCCAAATTATTTGTTGTGAAGAAATGTTTGACTGACTGCCCTGTCCCAGGTTAGAAACTCTTTGCACAGATCTAGGAGCAGGTCAGTGTGTCACCCAGCATCACAGGCAACTGTGAATTCCAGTAACACTGTAAATGATTCCAAATCTTTTGGAAGCCATTTTACCGTAGCTCATTGCAAGGTGTTGAGTTTACTGACCCGAACAATAATTAGCTGTTAGCTATGTTTCGTGAATAATCTCTGAAAACAATTAGGTCGATTCTATATTTATGGGAGCAAGGTATAAACTCCTATCGATCATTTGTAACACAGAAATAAAGAATTCACATTTTATTTTATATTGAGTAAAGAACGTGGTACCTAACTGTTGAGATCAGAATAACGTATTCAATGTCAGAATTCAAAACAATGCATTGCCACTCCAACATTTTGAAAATAGTAGGCTTCTGAATGATTACGTGTTCAGAGTGAGTAAACGATTGAACAATCAAATAAAATTAGCATTATTACATATTTATGAATAATCAATCAGTTAAATTTCTCAGTGAAATGTACGAGCTTCAGGTAATAGCCAGCAATCTAGAAATGCGTTAATTCAACATGCACTGTAAATGATTTATGTCATCAAATTTTAGCGAACAATAATTTGAAAACTTCCGATGTTTAGAAAGAATGATACTTACTATGAAATGTGGACAGTGAAAAAAAAAAGATGGACGTATTATGGTGTGAGGGAAAAGTCAGACCTTTTCAAAGAGATTTGTGCCAAAGCAATGATGTATTTGTTTTCGTTATCAGAATATAACATTTAAAATATTAATGTTCGGAGTAATAAATAGACTACATAATGAGACTGACCTTGCAATATTTGCATTTTAAATGTTCATCCTGCACCAAATAATCAGATATTTGCGAGCATTTACAACGAGAAATAATCCGATACTGACTTTTATTTGCATCAGACACATGATAGAGTGCAAGCCTCTAAAGTACAGGAGGAGGCCATTGGCTACTGTGTGTGCACCAGCTCCAGTAATGTTTCCCAAGCACCTTCCATTTGCCAGCCCTATCTATGTAGCCCATTAAATTCATGATTTCCAAATATATATCCAATTCTTTATTGAATCGTCATGTACAACTCTCCCAGGCAGTCTAATCCAAATCCTCACAACTCTCTCAATAAAGAAGTATTTATGTATCTCAGTCCCAGCTCTTTTGCTGACCATCTTGAAATTAGAACTCCTTGATGGTGTAATGCCAACTAACGGAAACAGAGTTTTCCTGATTTACTCTGCAACTTTCTTCATACTTTTGAGCACCACAATCAGTTCACATCATTGTCTGTTCTGCTCCAGGAAGAATAAGCCTTGCAAGTACTGTAACAAACACTACAAAGGAAAAACAGGCAGAAAACTAGCCACCTAGATGCATGAACAACAACTAGCCAGAAAAAAGACATGACGCACTATCACTAGATCCTTATATACGGATGAGGAAGTATATCATTTTGACTGGGTCTGCACATCGATCTTGGACAAGCCAAACAGAGACACGCACAAGAATTCCTAGAAGCAGAGCATTCCAACCTGAACTCTATCAACAAACACAGCGATTTTGATTCCATCTAACACTCTCTGAGGAAAAGAACCAGACATGAAATCACCAATACTGGAAATTACATAACTGACTCAAGGAAACCTAAACACTTAAGTAGGAAGTGGGACATAACACTAGCATTTCAGCGGAGGCTCACTGATAATGTTCACTAGTATAGTGATGAACCATCTGAAAATGAACTCTCCTACTCAGCGAGCAAACTGACATCCAGAAGAAATGCAGTTTCTCTCGACCTTTCTTTAACTAAATCCTTCATTCCAGTGATCATTCTGATTATTTATAAGGTCATTGGTATTCTTCTGCAAAGTAATGTGGTGTCTGTCTGATTGTGTGTGTGTGAGAGAGAGACAGAACAATCCTCTGTTATCTCTGAATTACTCCACGTGCTATATAGAAAAGAGGTAAGGATGAGGACGGCGGTATAGTTAACATGTTGTTAAAAATCTAGTTCAGGGTTGATGGTTTCAGATTTTTGGATTATTGGGATTTCTTCCAGGACAGGCGGGACCTGCACAAAAAAGACAGATTGCATCTTAACTGGAGGACCAACAACATCCTTTTGGGGAGCTTTGCTAGTGCATGTCGAATGGATTTAAACGAATAAACCAGGAGTTTGGTAACCAAAGCAGTGGGTCAGAAACTGAGTAGAAAGTCGAGATGAATTGCACATCAGGCATGGCCAGACTAATGACCATGCTGAGGGAAGGAATCATATCTGTTCACATTGTGAGATGGAAGTTGGAATAAATGATAGAGATGAGGCTCAGGTTTATCAGCGATTCACAAATGAGGATGTAGAGTGTGGGGGATGTGAGGGATTGAGGTGTGAGAGATCAGGAAGGCAGTGCACAAGAAAATATTAAAGGGGAAATATTAAAAGGGTGGAGTGGACTGGGGAATTCTGTGATAAATAACTGGCAGCAAAACACAGGAAAACTTGCTGTTTGTCAAAGTGAATATCTGGGAAGTAATTTATTATGCTTCAGAGAAATAGCACCCTCATAGCTAGAAGTCTGCATTATATTGAAGGAAGATCTGTGTCCATGACATTGCTGTAGCTATAATAATGGTGGTAAACAGCTGGAAAAATGCTCGTGCTGTTGTTAGACAATGCTTTCACTGAGCATGGGAATTACCCTGGATGTTCCCAGAGATGGCTTGAATGCTGTAGGTGGAGAAAGGGCTGAAGCTCCATGAGATGATGCTGGTTTGTAATCTCGCCACTTACTGAGTCCAGTCAAAGGAACAAACCAACAACTGTCAATGCTTATTGCTTCAGAATTTAACAGAGGGTTCATGGCTGCCACCGCATAGAATCATGAAACGTATTAAAGGTCTGTGCCAGTAAGTGTTCATCCAAAGGCTTTTTAAACGTTTGTGAGGTTACCTCCCTCAACGACCCTCCAAACAATGCATTCCGGATTCATACCACCCTCTCAGTACGAAATACATTCAACAAATCCTCTCTCAAATCCCTTTGCCTTTCATTATAAAAAATGCGTTCCTTTATTTTTGACCCTTTGACTAAGGGAAACAGCTTTGGTTTGTTCATCCTCTCCATACCCCTATACTCCAGTATATCTGTAGCAGGTTCACTCCTCAACATTCCCTGTTGCAAAGAACAAGCGAGCAAATTTAGCACTCCCCATACATAGTTTGAGCACTCCCTTGTCTTATTACTTCTGACGTGCATCATCCCACATTTATTAGTGTTAAATTTAATCGGCCATTGATCTGGATATCTGAATAATCTATATATATCCTCCTGATTGTGAGCCACTCAGCTCAGCTTTGTGTCATCCACAACATTGGTCAGCATTCCACTGCCCCCCCGCCTCCACCTCCCCACCCCCATTTTCCACATGCTCACCATCGTCATTTATGAATATCACAAACAAACCGTGATTTCCTTCCTGTTCCCCAGATGTTATTCAGAGGAAGATTTGAGAATTCCAGTGTCTATTTTTTCTTATTTTGGTTAATTTACAGAGTGATGTGGTTAACATATTTTATGAGGAAGCCAGAAATAACATTTTTGACACAGAGTTGAATTCATCTTTTACACTTTGCATGTTTTATTTATAAAGCTTGTAAATAATTTAAGATGAACTAGGGTTTGGCATCTTGCGCTGGAACATTAAATTTTTGGAGGCCTGCAATAGCCAGAGCTGGAGACATTTTTCATCTGCTGGATGGACACAGACTAATTCATTATTTGTTTAAATCAGCGAGTGTGATGAGGATAAATACTCAATTAAATTCTATGTTATGGACAAACTGAAGGAGATCAAATTATATTCTCATGTCTATCTTGAATTGGAAGCAAATACATACTGTAAAGAAAAATCAAAACTATTGAAACACCACAGAAGACAAGAAAAAAAAAAATCCTCTGCACTTGAAACAGAAATATAGAGTACATGTACAATCTTAACAATAATCAAGTGATAGAAAAGAAAGTACATGAAAACTTTTCTTAATTTTTAATGGAAACCTGATCTCGATTTTCCTGAACAGTGAGATTTTCGCTTCCCCGAAAACAAGTTTTTTCCTGTCACTAAAACTTCACCCGTCATTCTTCCTCCTTCGTCCTACTCTTTCGTCACACTCCTACTTCCCTTGCACTACCCCTTCTGCTGCTACATGCTCTTCTACTGATGAGTTCACTTTACACCCTCCTTCTCACACTTCTACTGTAAGTTACACCAATTCTCCAGTTACTCCCACTTCATCTGACCTTCGCATTCCCTTTTTGCTTTCCAACTGGGATGATGGGAGCCGCTGGCTTCTGTGCTGTGCTGCTATTGATCATCAGTGAATGTAGAGATTGGGAAGATCAATGTCCAATCAGAACAGACAATAGTGTGTGTCTGTCACTGTCTGATGCACCGTGAACAGATGGTTTTGTTCCCCATGGTCCAGAGTGGAGTGTCTTTCTGTCTCTATGTCGCAGTGCACAACCAAACAGCCTCATCACAAATAGGACGACCCTTTCCTCAGAATCAGAAGTCTATGCATCAGTTTTCCCTTAAACATTGTGAGTACAGTGAGCACATTGTTCAAACAAGCCGTGTTTTACTTTTTATTATTTTCACAGTTTACCTCTTTTGAGGTGAGATCAGAGTAGATTCCCTTGCACCAAAGTAGTATTTGACTCATGTGGCATCACGGACCCTGAGTACACAGTGGTCAATGGGAATCGGAGGAAATTCTATCCTAGTAATTTCCTCACTGAACGATGGCACCTTCCCTAGAGCTTTTGAGAATGACAAATAAACTTGCTAATACCTTTCAAATCCAAGGATGACTTTGCCCTGTTAATAACATCAACATTTATTATGTTTTCACAGTTTTGTCTAAAATCTTAGAAAAGTAAGACTTTGCTGGTTGAGTCTCACTCCAATGAAATCAGGGCAGTACAATAAGATTACGTTCATTTTCATTCAGTTACTGCCTGAGGACTGATCATGTGATGTCAGTTCCAGTGATATCAACATTTTATCTGTGCAAAAGCATCACATCTCATTGGCTCAAGGTTGCACCACTCCACAATTCTATTTCTTTCTCCAGCTCATTCGCCATGCTCATCAGATATATGAGGCACACAAGATGCAATAACACAGAGATGTCTATGACCCCTTGGAACCTACCTCCCCACCCGTGCCCTGCACTCTGACTTCATCCCCTCCCCAAAATGAACCTCCTGTCGTATCTTCACCTTTCCTCCTACCCTTCCACACTCTGATGTTGAATGTTCTGTACTTAAAGATAGTCTCAGCATTATCCCGCTGTGCCCCGACTTTAATGAATTTCGGGTACGGCATGACGTTTAACTCTTCTCCCACCATCTTCTCCTCGGCACCGATTTCTTTGGGCAAAGATTCTGTTCCCCGTTCCACAGACTCTTCGCCGAGCTCCAATACTCTTCCTCCACCTGGACATCTCCCTCTGCCGTTTGCTTGAACTCAATCTGTTCATTGAGAATGTTCGATGTGACATTGGTTGTCTTAATTTCTCTGCATCCCCTCACCCAATCCAACAAATCACCCTCTGAACAGGCTGTACGCCGTGTGCTTTGATCCAACCCTGACTTTGTTATTCAGCCTGTGTTGGTAAGGGTGATGCTGCTGTAATCTGGTGGACTGACCTCTACATTGCAGAGACTGAGCACCAGCTCTCAGTTACCTCCTCATATCACCTGCTGGACTGTGACCCGAACATGGTACATCAGGCCATTGAATCAACTATGATAATTGACCACATTTCATCTTGTCATTCACACCCTACCTGCTCCCACCTAACGGTCCCAAAGCTGATGGACCTCTGATAGCAGAGCTCACTTCTATCTCCTCCTAAAAATCCACAAACAGAACTGCCCAGGCAGACCAATTGCTTCAGCCTACTCCTGCCACACAGAGGGGGTGCATGGACACAAACGTGGGCTCCAGTCATAACTGTTTCTTCAAAGTGTACGTAGAAAATTCCCTGTTCCACTTCTATTCCAGCCCCAACCACAACTCTTTCTCCAATGCATAGATTATGTAACCGATTGTGCTTCTCTCTCTTGTCCTGAATTTGAAAAAAAAATCATCGATTTCACTTCCAATTTGCAACCCTCCCTCACTTTCACCTAGTCTTTCTCTGACTCATCCCTTCCTTTCCTCGACATCTCTGTTTCCATTTCTGGGGATCGACAGGCCACTAATATCCAGTATTAACCAACCAAATCCCACAGCTACCTGGAGTATACACCCTCACAACCTGTTTCTTGCTAATACTCCATCCCATTCCACCAATTTTTCTGTCTCCACCGCATTGCTTCTGAAGATGTCAATTTCCAAAATGTCCATCTTCTTCCTCAACTGAGAATTTCCCAGCACTGTTCTCGAGAGTGCCCTCAACCAGGTCTGACCCACCTCTTGTATTTCTATTCTCACCCTCTCTCTACCCTCCTGCAACAGCGAGATAATTCCTCTTGGCATGGCTTACCATCCCACCAGATTTCACATGAAGTGGATCATCAGCCGCCATTTCCCTCACCTCCAGCAAGATGCCATCACCAGATATATATTTCGCTCCTCTCCCTTGTCTGCCTTCTGTAGGGACCAGGAGACCCTGGTTCACTCTTTAATCACTCCCATTACCCCGCCCTCACCCCCACCACAGGTCCACTTCACCTGCCCCTGCCGAAAGTGTAACATGTTCGCACTTCTGTCCTCCTTTCTCACTATCCAAGGGCCCAACTACACCGTACTGAAGAAGCAGCATCTTACCGACATTTCCCACAATTAGTCTAGATTCGCTTCTCACAATGTGGTCTCCTCTACATTGGGGAAACTAACGGTAGCCTGGGTGGCCGCTTCACTGAACATCCAAAGTCTACCTATACAAATGACGCTGAGCTTCCTGTTGCCTGCCAGTTTAATACCGAATCATGTTCCCTGGCTAATATCTCTGTGTCAGGCTTGCTGCTGTGTTCCAGGAAATGTCTATGCAAACTGGAAGAACAACGCCTCATTTACCGTGTGAGGACCCTACAGCCCTTCAGACTCAAAATCAAGTTCAATAATTTTCAGCCCTGAACTCCCCAATGTCCTAGTTCTCACATCGCCTTTCATTATACACCCTCTCTGTTTAGCCACTAGCAATCTCCATTAACAGCTGTCCAGCCCCTTCTGCATATCAACCAACATTTTCCGAGCTACCATCAGTTCTGGGGAAGGGTCACTGAACCCGAAAAGTTAACTGATTTCTCTGCACAGATGCTGCCAGACCTACTGAGCTTTTGAAGCAACTACGGTTTGTGTTTCAACATTTTCATGGCAAGTTCTCACAATGCAACGCGTCATCAATATTTAGAGCCTTGTTAAACATAGGAACTTCGTAATTTTTCATTAATTTCCATAACAAATTACTCAAGATCCAAGTGAGACGGGGGCTTTGCTGTTATGGTTCAGACGAGACAATTTGTTACAGTTCAGAAAAAAAAGAAATCAAAAGAGCTGGGGCAAAACTCATCAAATCTGGTAGAATCTGCGCAGAGATGCACAGAATTAACCTTTGACTTTTCAGAAGTGTCGCATCATAATCAATATGTTAACTCTGTTTCTATCTGCAGATACTTATTCGTTTTTTATTTCGTTTCTCCACCATTTTCAGTTTGTATCTAATGTTTGCATATCATTATATCTCATGTTTCTTGACCGGTCCATATGTTGACCTTGGTTGTATTTGGACACTGTGGTCCTTTCCTGTTCCTATTACAGTTGGTGTGTCTGTGACACGTGTATTAAGTCCGAAATCTGTTTCTTCTAAAGATTCAAAGAGAAAAAACAACATGTTTCTGAATATCCTGTAAATCTCAGAAAACCACTGTTCTAAAACACTTTTTATTGCAACTGAACTTCATGACGTAATAAGAATCGATTTTTGTTGATGGAACACTCTGTGTCCTTCATTGAACAAGCTTGTCTCCCCCTTCCATAGGCTTTCAATACATATCACAGTATTATTACAGCAAAGGTTGAGGAAACTCAACCCATTATCTCTTCCAGCTTAGAATGAGGTGTACCTCTACTGTTATTCCGTATACTGGCAACTGAAAGCATTCTATTCGCGTGACATGGTAGCTGCTCTACCCAGGACCGTAAGAAACTACAGACGGTTGCGTGCACAGCACAGACCATCACGGAAGGCAACCTTCCATCCATTTATACTTCTTATTGTCACCGAAAGTCTGATAACATAAATAAAATTCTCCCAAACTGGCAATGATCTCCGACATCCTCTTCCAACAGGAAGAAGATGGAGAGGCTTGAAGACATGGATCAGCATACTCAGGAACACCTTCTTCCTTACCGTAATTAGACTGACGAATTGACATCTCTAACTTCAAATAAAACTAGTCTTGCTAATAGCGATCTTGCTTTGCACATCTCCCGTGCAGCTGTAACCTAATATGCCTCACTCTGTTGAAGTACCCCATGAGCTGTGTTTTTTGTCTACTATCATGTTCCTGCACTACTCACAAATCAAAGCTTTCCATTTTACATTTGACTAAAATAAATCAAATCAAATCAAATCAAATCAAATACGTGGACTACAGTGGCTCACGGTCTTCTCAAGAGCAGCTAAAAAAGTGAAGTAATGCTGGCCCATCCAGTGATACCCGTATCCCATTAACGAATATGAGAAGATGACCACCATTCAGGGAAGAGAGACAGGGAGATAAAATCGCTTTAAACATTGTCTTAGACATATACAGGTTTCCCGCGCTATCTGAAAGTACAGTGTTCCTTTCATAGGCTGATTGTGGTGTAAAGTGAATAAGCATTCATTTGTATGGGAAAAATTTCGGCAATCTTCGTAAAAGTGAAAATCCTGTTTGGAATTCTTTTGATTAGCGAAAACAGGTCCTAATGTAGGTCATTTGGAAAGGGAAGCGGCGAAAAGCGAACTTTTGAAAAGCAGGGGATACCTGCATTTACCTGCATCAACGAACGTACAGCTGGCGTTGTTTGGAATTTGGCAACACAGCCATACGTGTACAGGAAGTACAGTAGGGGGCTGAGGGCGCATCCTTGGGTAACCCATGTTGAGTGTGATTGTGGTCGAGGTGCTGATACCTATCTTCACAGATTGTGGTCTGTGGGTCTGAAACAGGGGGATCAAGTTGCAGAGGATGGAGCCGCGACTAATGTCACGGAATTTTGAGATTAGTCTGGAGGGGATAATGATGTGAAGGTGGAGCTATAGTCAATGAGCAGGTGTCTGGTGTAAGTGTCCTTGTTGTCCAGATGTCCCAGGGATGAGTGCAGGGATCGGGGTATGGCATCCGTCTGGACCTGTTACATCAGTCGGCAAATTATAAGGCATCAGGTCAGCCTGGGAGACTGGAGGTGATGTTGGCCATAACCAGCGTTTCAAATCACTCCATGTTTATTGAGGTTAGAGCCACTGGGCGGTAGTCATTAAGGCATGTTACATGTGTTTTTTCACTTACGAGGATGATGGTGATCTTCTTGAAGCAGGTTGGGACTTCGGCTTGTAAGAGGGAGAAGCTGAAGTTGTATGTGAATACCTCTACCAGTTGGTCCTCACAGGATCTGAGTACACAGCCGGGAACATCGTCCAGGTCCATCGCTTCCCTTGCCTTGACTCTCAGGAAGACTGATCATGTCTGCAGCGGTGACAGCGGGCACAGATGCATCCGAGGCTGTCGGGGCAGGTTTCAGCCTGGCAGTCACACAGTTATTCATTGTAGACATTCCTTCCCACACCCCCCTCCATCGTTATCAACACGCAGTGACATTGGTTGGTGTAAACACCACCCAGTTAGTGCCAGACAGAATGCCATCAATAGACTGGGATTGTGCGCCATAATGAAGTAAACTCACCACAAAACGGGGCAGGGTGTGCTTCTACTGAGAGTCAGTGGTGCATGGAGTGAAGACTTTGCAGGTGCAATTCCACTCAAGCCATTGCTTCAACACGAATGGAGTCAAGCACCTGGATTGTTGTGCCTTGTAGATGGTGGACAGTCCTTAGGGAGCCAGGAAATGTATTATACATGGACAAATTGGACAAAGGAGCAGAGGGCAGTTTTACTAAGTTTGAAGATGATGCAGTGATGGCTTGCTGGGAAGATGAGATTGAGAACGTGGGGAGGCTGCAGAAAGACTTGGGCAGTTTTGGACTGTGGGAGAACATGTGGCTGATGGAACAAAATATGGAATCGTGTGAGATTATGTACTTTGATAGGCGGAATAGAAGCCGATACTATGTTCTAATAGGATCCATTCAATCTGAAGCACAAAAGTATTTTGAAGCACTCGTCCTCCCTTATGGTTAATGTGCAGGTTCAGTTGGCAGTTACGAAAGCAAATGCAATGCTCGCGTTCATTTCAAGAGAACAAGAATACAAATGAGGTGACATACTGTTGAGAATGTAATGGGCAATGGTCAGACGGCATTTGGCATATTGTGAACTGCTGAGGGATGATGGCTTGTCATATGAGCGGCAGTGTGTGTACTCGATGGAACTTAGAAGAATGACAGGGGGAGCATCTGATTGAAACTGATCGATTACTGCAAAGATTGATACATGCTGTGTGTAGAACATATTTCCACTAGACAGAGAGACAATGCTAAAACAGCACAGTGCAGAATTGTAAGTCTCTGATCTGCTCTTTTATTTATAAATTGGTTTGACTTCACGTTCTGGTCAATGGTAACCCCTGTGATATAGACGGTGGGAGGATTCAGTGTAGCCAGTAGTCCATTAATCTGTTGAATGTAAGCTACTATCTGTGAGTCTCACCTGGCGGGAGTACATTGTCTCGACGATGATTGTCATTTGTAATCTGGTCATTTCGAAGTATTGAGCCTGTTACACCAGTATTGTTGATTTTAACTAAAAAGGTGCAATTTATCACAGCACTCATCAGCAATATGTCATCGAATACGGAACACCTTTCCAATAACAAATAAAGTCTAAAATATTCAATATTAGAAACACTGTTTTCCTGTTCGCATTCAAATCAGATAATCTGTCCCATCGAGATGCTCAACTTGGAACTGTTGTTTTAAAAAAATATTTTTTGGATGTGGGCATCACTGGATGGGCCCAGCATTTCTTGCCCGTCCCGAGTTGCCTTTGAGAAGGTGGTGGTGATCTACCTTTCTGAACTGGTGCAACCTACGTGCTGTGCGTTGACCCACTAGTGATTAAGGAGGAAATTCTAGTGTTTTGAACCAGCAACAGGGAAGGAACGGCGATATATTTCCAAATCAGGATGTTGACTGGTTTGGAAGGGAATTTGAAGTTGGTGGTGTTCCCAAAAGTCTACTGCCCTTGTCATTCTACATGGAAGTGTTTGTGAGATTGGAAGGAGCTCTCTGAGGATCTTTGTGGAATTTCTGCATTGTGTCTAGTAGACAGTACGCAATGCTATTCCTGAGTGACCGTGGAGAAGGGAGTGAATGCTTGTGGATGTGATGCAAATCAAATCGGCTGCTTTGTCATGGATGGTGTCAAGCTTCCTTGGTGTTGTTGGGGCTGCACCCATTCAGGTAAGTGAGCATTATTCCATCTCATTCCTGATTTGTGCTTTGTAAATGTTGGGCAGGCTTTGGGAAGTCAGAAGGTGAGTTAAAATCGCGCAGTATTCCTAACCTCTGATCTGCATTTATCTGTGGCGAGTCCAGTTGAGTTTATGGTCAATAATACCCCCCAGGATTTTGATCGTGGGGGAATTTAGTTATGATAATGCTGCTGAATAACAAGTGGTTATATTGTTTCTCATTCATGATAGCCATTGTCTGGATTTGTGTGGCACGAATGTTACTTGCAACCTGTCAGCCCAAGCCTGGATTATCCCCACTCCCGACCTTATGACGGAAGGAAGATCATTGTTGAAGCTGCTGAAGATGTTTGTACCTAGAACATTATCCTACTGCAGAGATGTTCTGGAGATGAGATGACTGACCTCCAACAACAATGACCATCTTCCTATCTGTCAGGTATGACTACAATAATGCAGTGTTGGCCTGCGTTTTTGCTTGGGATCCTTGATATCCCATTTGGCAGAATGCAGTCTTGATGTCAAGGACTGGAATTGAGTTCATTTCTCTATGTTTAAACCAAGGCTATGATGAGGTCAGGATCTGAGTGACCCTGGTGGAACACAAAATGGGCGTCCCTGAGCAGGTGCTGCTTGATGACAGTGTGGATGACACCTTCCATCACTTTACTGATGATGGAGAGTGGACTGATGAGGCGGTATTTGGATGGGTTGACTTTGTCCTACGTTTTATGTACAGTCCCGGGTTCAATTCCCGCCTCAGGCGACTGACTGTGTGGAGTTTGTACTTTCTCCCCGTGTCTGCGTGGGTTTCCTCCGGGTGCTCCGGTTTCCTCTCACAGTCAAAAGATGTGCAGGTTAGGTGAATTGGCCATGCTAAATTGCCCGTAGTGTTAGGTAAGGGGTAAATGTAGGGGCATGGGTGGGTTGCGCTTCGGCGGGTCCGTGTGGACCTGTTGGGCCGAAGGGCCTGTTTCTACGCTGTAATGTAATCTAAAACATACTTGAGCAGTTTTCCCCATTGTCTCTTTGTAACCGTACTGGAACAGCTTGTCTAGGGATGCGGAAAGTTCTGGAGTACAAGTCTTCTGGACTATTGTCGGCATGTTATCAGGGGTTATAGCCTTTGCAGTATCCAGTACCTTCAACCGTTTCTTGATATCAGTCAATCGAATTTGCTGAAGGCTGCTATCTTTAATGATGGGGACCACCGGAGGAGGCCAAAATGGATCATCCACTCAAAACTTCTGACTGAAGATTGCTGCGAAAGCTTCAGCCTTAAATTTTGCACTGATGTTCTGGGATCTTCCATCATTGAGGATGGGGATATTTGTGGAGACTCCTACTCTCGTGAGTTGTTTGATCATCCACCACCATCCATGATCGGATTAGGAGGACTGCAGAACTTAAATCTGATGCATTCGTTTTGGGATAGCTCAGTTCTGTCTGTCCCTTGCTGTTTATGTTATTTGGCACGCAAGTATTTCTGTTTGGAAGCTTCAGCAGATTAACATTTTATCTTTGTATATTCCTGATTCTGCTCCTGGCATGCCCTCCGGCATTCTACATTGAACCAGAGTTGATTCTCTGCCTTGATGATAATGGTTGAGTGGGGGGATATGATGGGTCGTGACATTACAGTTTATGCTGGAGTACAGTTCTGCTGCTATTAATGATCCACAGTGTCTTATGGATGCTCAGTCTTGAGTTGCTAGTTGTCTTCGAAATCTGTGCCATTTAGCATGGTGATAGTGCCACATAACACAATAGAGTTTATTCTGATTGTGACCGCGAGACTTTTACCGATACTGTCATGGACAGATACGTCTGCAGATGGTAGATTGGTAAGGATGAGGTCATGTATGATTTTTTTCCCCCTCCTGTTCTTTCCCTCGCCACCTGCTGCAGACCCAATCTAATAACTATATCCTTTAGGATCCGACCAGCGTGATCAGTACTACTGCTGCCAATCCATACTTGGTGGTCGCCTTTGAAATCTCCCAGCCAATCTCCTTGCCTCAGTCAATGCTTTCTCCAAGTGTTGTTTAACATAGAGGAGCACTGATTCAGTTGCGGAAAGATATTACGTGGTAATCAGTAAGAGAATTCTTTGTCCATGTTTAATCTGAAGACATGGGACTTCATTAGGTCTGGAGTCAATTCTGGAGACTCCCAGAGCAACGTCCTACCGACTATATCTCACTGAGCTGCCCCCTCTGCTTGATCCGTCCTGCCTTTGGGGCAGGACATATCCAGGGATGGTGATGGTGATGATTGGGTTATTTTTGTAAGGTATGATTCCGTGAGAATGACTGCGTCAGGCTGTTGCTTGACCACTCTGTAAGGCAGTTGACCCAATTTTGGCACTACCCTTTAGATGATAGCAAGGAAGACTTTGGAGGTTCTACAGTGGCGTTTCTAATGTTGACTTTTCCAGTGCACAGTTTCTGCCAGGTGGTCAAGCAGGTTTCATTTCATTGAAACTTTGTAACGATTGGTACAACTGAATGACTCACTGGACCATTTCAGGGGGGGATTGGGAGTCAATGTCGTTGCTTTGGGTCTGGATTTGCATGTCAGCCAGACCAGGTGCGGATGGAAGATTCCTTCATTGAAGGATATTAATGATCCAGATTGATTTTTCTGAAAATCGGCAATGATTTTATTCTCATAGGTAGATTCTTAATTCCAGGGATATTTTAAAATTATTGAATTGAATTTCTACCTTCTGCAGTGGCGGGATTCGAACCTGGGTCCAAAGAACAGGAGCTGATTTTCTGGATTGATAATCTCTCGGTAATATCACGAGGCCTGCTTAGAACCACATGTTGCACTCAGCTGCTATTTCTTGTGTTGCCCTGTTTTTCATTCATTGATTATGTTATTCTGGAATTTCATCCATCATTAAATCCTGATCGAAATACACAGTCATGAACGTCGTCTCGACTGCTTGAATTTCATTCTATATGTTTGGTTTGAACAGACATTTCAAGACAGCTGCATATCAGAAAAGATCAAGAAGTGAGAATGGCTGACTGTGCACTTTACGTGTCACCGGACCAGCATGTCTGGGTATGTCAGTTAGTCCGATCTTCGAGTATGATAAAAGATCGGCAGAACGTCAAGGGTCAAAGGGTCTGCAATGTGCTGTACTGTTCTGTGTTTTATGTTTCACCCAGCCTGTGGATTCTTATCAATTGTTGAATGTGTGAGGGAGTGATATATGTAAGATCAGGAAGCTGGGAGGGGCGTTAGCCCAAAACTTCCAGTTATGTTTTTCATGTTACATTCACCTGAATGCGATTACAGTAGGTGTGGTGTCGTACACTACGCAGGCTCCGCCAAGTTCCATTATTAACGTGATTCTTGACTTGTCATTTGCTGCTGTTTTCTTCAAATACAATCTGTTGGGTGACCCATGTATTAATCAGATGTTTTTTTTAAGTTGCGTGAATTGGGCAAAAATAAGACGTCAACTATGATTATTCGACTCTACTACAATCTCTGAAAATAATTAGGTTAATTCTATATTTATGGATCTAAAATATAAACTCCTGTCAAGATTTCCTAACACAGAAATAAAGAATGTACATTTTATTTTGTACATGGATGTAACTCTTTTGGCGATCAGAATTACACACACAATGTCAGGATTCAAAATAATGCACTGTCACTCCAACATTTTGAAATCGGTTGGCTTCTGAATGATTACATGTTCAGGGTGAGCAAACGATTGGACAATCAAATAGAATTAGCAATGTTATACATTTATATATAATCAATCAGTTTAATTTCTCACTGAAATGTACAAGCTTCAGCTATTTGCCAGCGAATTAGGATATAATTCAACATGCACTGTGAATATTAAACTAAATAAATGATTTGTGTTATCAAATTTTAGTGAACAATAATTTGAAACCGTTTAATTTTTAGAAAAAATGTTATTTAATTTGAAATGCAGACAGTGAAAAAAAATGATAAACATATTATCGTGACTAAAAAGTCAGATCTTTTCAAAGACATTTGTGCCAAAGCAATGACAGATTTGTTTTCGTAATTGGAATACAACATTTAAAATATTCATGTTCTGAGCAATAATTAGACTATATAATAAAGATGGTCTTGCAATACTTGCATTTTAAATGCTTATGCTGCACTAAATAATCAGATATGCGCGAGCATTTACAATGGGAAATAATCAGATACTGACTTTTGTTCACATCAGACACATGATAGAGTGCAAAACTTTAAAGTACAGGAGGCGGCCATTGGCCACTGTGTGTGCATCAGCTCCAGGAATGCCTCGAATGCCCGTCCCATTTGCTAGCCTTATCTCTGCAGCCTGTTAAATTCATATTTCCAAATATATATCCAGATCTCTTTTTAATCTTCATCTACAACTCTCCCAGGCAGACCATTCCAAATTCTAACAACTCTCTCTCAATAGAAATTTTTTTCCTTATCTCAAACCTGGTTCTTTTGTTAACAATCTTGGAATGAGAACTCCTTGATGCTGTAATGCCAACTAACGGAAACAGAAATTTCTGTTTTACTCTACAATTTTTTTTTCATACTTTTGAGCACCGCAATAAGTTCACATATTTGTCTGTTCTCCTCCAGGAAGAATAAGCCTTGCAAGAACTGTAGCAAGCACTACATCGGAAAAAACAGGCAGCAAACTAACCACCTGGATACATGAACAACAGCTATCCAGAAAAAAAGACATGACGCACTATCACTAGTATCCTTACATACAGATGAGGAAGTACACCATTTCGACTGGGTGCATCTTGGACAAGCCAAACGGAAACACGCACAAGAATTCCTAGAAGCAGAACATTCCAACCTGAACTCTATCAACAAACACATCGGTTTTGATTCCATCTAACAATCTCTGAGAAAAAGAACCGGACATAAAATCACCAATACTGGAAATTACATCACTGACTCAAGGAAACCTAAACACATAAATAGCAAGTGGGACATAACACCCGCACTTCACCAGAGGCTCACTGATAATGTTCCCTAGTACAGTGAAGAACCATCTGAAAATGAACTCTCCAGCTCAGCGAGCAAACTGGCATCCAGAAAAAGCGCAATTTCTCTCATCCTCCCTTTAACTAAATCCTTCATTCCAGTTATCATTCCAATTATTTTAAGGTTATTTGTATTCTTCTGCAAAATAATATGGTGTCTGTCTGTCTTCTGAATGTGTGTGGGTAGTGGGGGGTTGGTGCGAGAGAGAGAGAGAAGGCGAGAGAGAGAGAGAGATAGGTAGAGAGAGAGAGAAAGACAACAATCCTTGTGTAATCCCTGGATTACTTCCCGTGCTATGTGGAAAAGAGGGAAGGATGAGGAACATAGTATAGCTTAACATGTTGTTAACAAGCTAGTTTAGGGGTGGGGGTTTCAGATTTTTGGATCAATGGGACCTCTTCCAAGACAGGCGAGGACCTTTACAAAAAAGACAGGTTGTATCTTAACTGGACGAGCACCAGCATCCTTGTGGGAGGGAGGGGAGGTTTGGGGGTTGCTCGTGCAAGTCAGATGAATTTGAATAAACCAGGAGAGTGAGAACCAAAGCAGCGGATCAGGAACTGAGCAGAAGGTAGAGGTGAATAGGACATCAGGCACGGCCAGTCTAATGACCATGTCGAGAGAAGGAATCAAATCACTCCAAAATGTGAGTTGGGAGTTTTAATAAATCATCTAGATTAGGCGCATATTTATCAAGGATTAATAAATAAGGATGGAGAGTGTGTGTGATGTGAGGGAGTGAGGTGTGTGAGATCAGGGAGACAGTACACAATAAAATGATAAAGTGGAAAGAGGTTGGGGTGGGGAATTCTGTGAGAAACAACTGGCAGAAAAAAAACACAGGACATCTTGCTATTTGTCAAAGGGAATACCTGGGAAATAATTTATTATGCTTCAGAGAAATAACATCCTTATTGCTAGACGTCTTTATTATAATGGAGGAAAAACTGTGTTCAAATTATGGCTGTAACTATAATAATTGTGGCAAACAGTTAGAATATTATCAATGCTGTTGTTGGACAATGCTTCCACAGAGCATGTGAATTACCCTGGATGTTCTCAGAGATGGCTGGGCTGACTTTGGTTGAGTCAGTGCTGCAGCTGCATGAAATGATGCTGCTTTGTAATATAGCTACTTACTGAGTACAGTGAAAGGAACAAAGCAACAACTGCCATTGCTTATTGTTTAAGAATATACCAGGGTGTTCATGGCTGCCACTGCAAAGAATCATGCAATGAAAAACAGGCCTATCACGTCTGTGCCAGCAAGTGCATATCCAAAGGCTTTTTAAACGTTTGTGAGGTTACCTGCCTCAACCACTCTCCTAGACAACGCATTCCAAATTCATACTACCCTCTCAGTTCTAAACACATTCCACAAATCCTCTCACAAACCCCTCCCTTTCTCTTTAAAAGTGAGTCCCTTTGTTTTTGATCATTTGAGGAAGGAAAACAGCTTCTGTATGTTCATTCTCCCCATACCCCTTATGCTCTTGTACACCTGTACCAGGTTCCCTCGTCAACCTTCACTGCTGCAAAGAAAAAAACAAGCAAATTTAGCCGTCCTCTGTCATATTTACTTTTGAGTACTCACTTGTCTTGTTACTTCTGACTTGCATCTTCCAAATTTATCGGTGTTAAATTTCATCAGGCCATTGATCTGGCTATTTGAATAATTTGGTTATGTCCTCCTGTAGCCTAACACTTTCCTCCTGACTGTGATCCACCCAGCTCATCTTTGTGTCATCCACAACATTGATCATCATTCCATTGATCCCCACTTCCATATTCTCACAATCGTCATTTCTGAATATCACAAACAACCCGTGATTTCCTTCCTGTTCTCCAAATGTTATTCAGAGGATGATTTGACAATTCCAGTTTCTTGTTTTCCCTATTTTGGTGAATTTATGAGTGATGTAATTAACACATCTTATGAGGGAGCCACAAATAGCATTTTCGTCACAGAGTTGAATTCACCTTTTACACTCTGCCTCTCCGCATGTTTTATTTATAAACCTTGTAATAATTTAGGATAAACCAGGGATTGACACCTCGCGCTGGAACATTAGCATTTTGTGTGACACTGTTCTTTGTAACATTCCCTGCAATAGCCAGAGCTGAAGTAATTTTTCATCTGCAGGATGGACGTGGACTCATTCATCGTTTGTTTCAATCAGCGAGGGTGATGGGGATAAATATTCAATTAAATTCGATGTTAGGAGCAAACTGCAAAAGGTCAAACCATCTTCTCATATCCACCTTGAATTGGAAGTAAACACATACTGGAAAATAATCAAAAATAGTGAAACACCACAGTAGGGGAGAAAAAAAACATGTCGTCTGCACTTGATGGAGATATGGAAATATATTGCACATGTACAACCTGAACAAGGACCAAGCGATAGAAGAGAGAGTACAAGAAATACTTTCTTAATTTTGAATGGAATCCAGACCCCGATTTTCTTGAACAGTGATGGTTTCTCATCCAATCTCACCATCCAGTCCCTTCTGCATATAAACCAACATTTTCCATATTACCATCAGTTCTGAGGAAGGGGCACTGGACATGCAACGTTAACTCTGATTTCTCTGCACAGATGCTGCCAGTCCTGCTGAGCATTTACAGCAACCTTTGTTTTGTTGAACATTTTCATCGCAAGTTCTCACAATACAATACATCATCGATATTTAGAACCCTGTCAAACAGAAGAATTTGGACAATGTGGTCCTTTCTTGTTTCTATTACAGTTGGTGTGTCTGTGACACCTGAATTACAGCCTAAATCTGTTTCTTATTTAAGATAGAAAGTAACAAAAAATTCTGAACATCTTGTAAATCTCTGGAAATCTATTATTAAAAAATACATTTTAGAGGCAGCTGATCTCCATGAAATAATCGGGATAGATTTTTGATGATGGAACGCTCTGTGTCCTTCATTAAACAAGCTTGTCTCCCCACCCTCCAAAAGCTTTCAATGCATAACATAGAATTATTACAGCAAAGGTGGTGAAAACTCAGCCTATTGTCTCTTCCAGTTTGGAATGAACGATATCTCTACTATTATTCTCCTGTATTGTCCCCAGAGCCCTGCACATTTTATTATTAGTTTCTGTTTTTAATTGTAAGCATCCTGCAAGAAATGAACAATATGAGCAATCTCAAACAAAAACAGACTTTCTAGGGAAAGCTCAGCAGGTCTGGCAGTATCTGTGAAGAGAAATCAATGTTAATGCTTCAGGTGCGGTGACCCTACTCAATCAGTATTCCCAATGATTAAATGGTGTGTATATAAAATATAAAATAGCCTTGTTGTGAACTATATTTAATTCTATCTGACGTTAAGAGTGATGATGACTGGGGAATATCATTGTACTCCCCATGCAGTCTTCACAGCCATTCCGCCCTATATCCCATCCAAACGTGACTCATTAATTCAAAAGTCTTAAAGAATAAGTTCAATTTTGGTTTTGGACTGAGGGGACGAATTGTAAAAATTATTGATTTACAGCAAATAAAACTGCATTAAGATGTTTGTCAATTTGTATAAATTAATTACTGAAGCATATTATGAATGGAAGGTCCAACGTTTCTTTATTAGAGCAGGGAGAGGAACATTCAGAGAAGTCCACACTTCCTGTCTATGTGCAGAGCAACTGTGCCCAGTGACAGTGTGTTGGCTGGCGTTTGTTCCCGTGGAGAAGAGATCAGCACAGTAACAAGTCCTGATTGTGTTTCTTTTTTTTGGAGGGGTGGAAATTCGGGGTAAGATGGTTACAGCATTGCAAACGTACAATAGGGCAGAGTCATCTAGCCTGCGATAAGAAAGCATCCATCATTCTCCCTCACAACTGACTTCACTGGAGCAATAAGTGATGGGAGATGTGACCAATAGCCAGCAATGCCAGTATCCAGTACAGTACAGTTATATTGTGAACTGAAAGTGCTGTATTGAAAGCTAGAACTTTTTGCTCAATGACTGGGATTTATGTCAGTCTCCATGCATTGTAACTGTGTCACTGGAGCGTTTCCCTGTCCTATTGGTGAGGGGCTTCACTCTGCGCTATCCCAGTGTAGGAGCAGATGCATCAGCTCCAATAATAACAAAGATCAGCAGCTGCACAGACGTGGGGAGAACAGATCTGAATCTGAGAATAATGGATTGGATAATTACAACAATGGAGAGGAGGCTTTCCTTGGGTCTTTTCAACATTTTTCTCTATTGGGAATTTCTACCATATCGCATATTAGCGGTACTGATTGTTATTTTGGGCGGGGTGGAGGGTGTGTTACTAACCTATTCTCGCTATTGTTGGTGTTTTATACCTCTGTCCATTCATTAATCCCATAAACAATTTTGAACTTAATTGCAATTTCTGTTATCTTTATTTGTCAAAGAAATAAACTATTATCTTCAATTCAAATTGCAGTCTCCATTCATCTGAAATGCAGACCACACCCTTACAAACATCTGAGAACAAAACTGTGGGCAACCTCAAGAACCCTTTTGGCCCTGAATTGATTTATGTCTCGTGTCATCTCTGTCACGAACCTTGTCCACTACCAGCTCATAATATTCCCAATTTCCATCTCTGCGTCAGTGGTCTGTCTGAACAAACCATTGTCTGAACGTTGGTAAAATTCAGACTTTATATTTCAAGCTCTCTCCTGGCCACTTTTCCAGTTGCAAGTATTTCAATCACAAAATTGTTCTTGTCTCGGACGTTACTTCATGATTTGGAAAATGTGTCAGAGTAGGAATGTCGTTGGATGTAATTCGGTAGCAAAGCTTATTAAACGAAAAACATTGTTTCAAACCACTTGTTTCAAGTCCTACCACAGCTGATGGCAGAACTTCAATAAAAATGATAGGAATTCGAATAAAGTGCATTTCACGAAAAACAACCATAAAATCCAGATTTTGTCTGAAAATCTTGCTGTTTCACTAATGACCTTTAAGAAATCTAATGTTACTACCAGATCTGGGTTAAGTGTGACTTCAGACCCATATTAATGTGCTTGACTTTATATTGGCTTGTGGAATGGCCTCACAGTCAGGGCAATTAGTGATGATTAACAAATGCTGCCCTTGGCAGAGATGCCGACTTCCCATGGAATAACAAATTTGAAGATTAAACCAAATAAAAAAAGATGCTGGAGATCTGAAATTGCATAAGAAATGCAAAGCAAAGAACAGAAAATGCTGGGAGCTTTTCTGAACTGAAAACAGTTGGAAAATAGTGTCAATAATGCTGGTGATAGGGAAGTCTGCTTTGAAAGGGAGGAGGAGTGAGCTCAATCGATAGAGAAAGAGAGAGATAGAAGAAAAAGAGCAAACAACAGGAATGATGATCAGCTGGGATGGAAATAAATGTGAGATTCACCTAATTTATTTTTAACTTTTCCCATCTTCCTGAATACCATGCCCATGCCGGTATATGTATCCCCCGCTTTTCAAAAATTCGCTTTTTGCCACTTCCCTTTCCGGAAAACCTCCATTACCTCCTGTTTTCGTTGACCAAAAGAAATCCGAAGAGGTTTTCACTTTTACCAAGAAAGATAATTTTTTGCTCACATAAATTAATGCTACTTCACTTTACGCCATATCAGCTTATGAAATGTTTTGTAGGAACACTCTACCTTCAGATACTCAGGGAAACCATATCATGGTTTAAGATCATGTTTAAAGCGATTTGATCCCAACTGTCTGTCTTCCCTGAGTGTCGTCATGTTCTTATATTTATTAATGGGATATAGGTATCGCTGGCTGGGCTAGCATTAGTTCAATTATTTGATTGCCCTTGAGAAGACCTTGAGCCTCAACGGCACTTACACAGAGTGAGGCACACAAGGTGACAGCTGCACAGGAGGTTGCAAAGCAAGAGCGACTTTCGCAACATTAATATTATTTGAAAAGTTAGAGATTTCAATTCGTCAGTGTAATTACGGTGGGGAAGAAGGTGTTCCTGAGTATGCTGGTCCATGTTTTCAAGCCTCTGTATTTCCTCCCTTTTGGAAGAGGTTGTAGGAGATCATTACAGGTTTTGGAGAGAGATCAAATATCAGCCTTTCGCAGACAATGAGAAGTCTAAATGGATTGAAGATTGTCTTCCATGATAGTCTGGGCTGTGGACACAACCGTCTGTAGTTTCTTATGGTCCTGGGAAGAGCAGTTACCATCACACTATTATGCACATGAATAGCATGCTTTCAGTTGCCAGTATGCAGAGCACTGAGAGAAGGCAGTTCCAAAATATTTAGATGTAACAATTGGTTGTTAAATGGATATCCATGTTCTGGTTGCTGTTTTGACAAAAATTGAAATTTAACCAATAAATTTAAATTATGTCCAAGATACCAAAACGCAATTGAGTTTATTGTATTGCCAACATCCAACCAAAGAGCCATCACATGCTTCAAAAGAATAGGGACGCCATCACCATCACACGAGGGAGAAATAAACAGACACGTATAAGGAGAGAGAGAACACAGCGAGGGAAACAGAATGACTGTCAATAAAACAGAGAAAGGAAACAAAACAAGAACAAACAGTCACATGGACAGGGAGAAGGGGAGGTAGTAAGTTCAGGGAAAGAAACAGAAGACAGAGAAAATGAAAATACAAGGAAACAGACAGTGTGAGAGAAATAGTGAGATACAAAGCACACAGTCAGCTGAGGATGGGGAATGGGAGGTGCTGGGGGTGATGACCAGAGAGAGCTCGGAGTGAGCTGGGGGGAGGAAGATGAGGATTTACTATGACCTGTACCAAGGTGTACAGGCAGATCATAGTAAGCAAGGGTGTGCAGAACGATGGCCATAAAACATGTCTGAGAGGCATGCAGGTTACGTTGTATAGGGCGTGCGCGAGGCGAGATCAACATGAACAAGATCAGCATTATCTGAGATAAGAGAGTACATTCATCAGTCTAATAACAGTCAGGAAGAAACTTTTAATGAACCAGCTGCTCTGTGTTTTCAAGTTTCCATATCTTTTAGCCTGATGGAAGAGGTTGTCGGACACCATTACTGGGGTGTGATTGGTCTTTGATAATGTTAGAACAAAACATTCCAGCACAGAAACAGGCCATTCGATGGTCCAAGCCTGCGCCGATCCAAATCTTCTATCTAAACCTGTCGCCTATTTTCTAAGGATCTGTATCCATTGGCTCTCTTCTCATTCATATATCTTTCCAGAAACATCTTAAATGAAACCACTGGTCACAGTTCACCATTTTTAGAAACTCCCTCCCCCTACTATTCACTGTGTCATGTTGCCCAGCCAGTTCTTTATCCATGTGACTTCACTTTCTCCATAGCCCGACCGTGGGGAAACATACCAAACGCCTTCCTGAAGTCCATGTACATGACATCTACAGTCTCTCCCTCATCAATCAACTTTGTCACTTCCTCAAAGAATTCTATTGAGTTGGTAAGACATGACCTTCCCTGCTCAAAACCATGTTGTTTATCACTGATAAGACTACTTTCATCCAAATGAGAGTAGACCCTATCCCTCAGTATCTTCTCTAGCAGATTCCCTACCACTGACATCAGTCTCACTGGTCTATAATTGACTGGATTATCCCTACTACCTTTCTTAAACAAGGGGTTTAACCATTGTCCACTCTTCCGGGACCTCAGCCGTGTTCAAGGATGCTCCAAAGATACCTGTTAATGCCTCAGCTATTTCCTGTCTCCCTTCCCTCAGATATCTGGGGTAGATGTTGGCAGCCTTTCTGCGGCAACGAGCCATGTAAATGGAATCGATGGTTGGGATGTTAGAGTCCGTGTTGGTCAGAGCAGTGCACCCAACCTTGTGTAGTTTCTCACGGTCCTGAGTCGAGCAGTTGCCGTACCAGGCTGTTATGCACCGGGACAATACGCTCTCAATGCTGCATCTGTAGATGTAGCGCATGCCGAATTTCCTGTATCACCTCAGGAAGGAGAGGCATTGTTGAACCTTCCCGACCGTCGGTCCTATGTGAGACGTTCAGGACAGGTTGTGAGTTATCATCACTCCGAGGCACTTGATGCTCTCCACGCCCTCAAACGGTTGATGTAGATGGGGGATGGGGTGTGTTCCCCTCCTTTCTTCTTAAAGTCAGTGATCAGTCCTTTACGTTTACCGGATTAGAGAGAGAGGTCATTATCAACAGATCATTCCACCAAATTCTCTATCGCCTTTCTAGATTCTGACGTGTTGTTGTTTAATCTCCGTACTGCGATCGTGATGTCATCGGCGAACTTGTAGCTGGCGTTGTTTGGAATTTGGAAACTCAGCCGTGGCTGTACAGGGAGTACGTGGGGGGCTGAGTACACAACCGTGGTTGTACAGGTAGGACATTAGGGGACTGTGGAAACAACCGTGGGAGTACAGGGAGAACAGTGGTTGACTGAGGGCACAGCCGTGGATGTACAGGGAACACACTAAGGGGCTGAGGTCACAGCCGTGGGCGTAGCTGGAGTACCGTAAGGGACTGAGGGCACAGACGTGGGTGTGCATGGAATACAGTAAGGGGCTGAGGGCACAGACGTGGGTGTGCATGAAGGACAGTGGGGGGGAGGGCTGAGGACACAGCCGTGGGTGTACAGGACGTACAGTAAGGTGCTGATGGTCCACTGTGTCTTATGGACGCTCAGTCTTGAGTTGCTAGATCTCTTCTAAGTCTGTACCATTTAG
This sequence comes from Chiloscyllium plagiosum, assembly GCF_037043375.1. Lineage (NCBI taxonomy): Eukaryota > Metazoa > Chordata > Chondrichthyes > Orectolobiformes > Hemiscylliidae > Chiloscyllium > Chiloscyllium plagiosum. The sequence goes on along the minus strand of NW_028270159.1, from coordinate 92,600,475 downwards.
CATGGTGATAGTGCCACACAAAACAAAAGAGTTTTTTTTTGAATGTCACCATGAGACTTTTACCGATACTGTCACGGACAGATATATCCGCAGTTGGTGGATTGGTAAGTATGAGGTCATATATGATTTTTTTCTTCTTGTTCTTTCCCTCACCACCTGGTGCAGTCCCAATCTAGTAGCTATGTCCTTTTTGGACCCGACCAGCCTGATCAGTAGTACTGCTGCCAACCCATTCTTGGGGGTCGACTTTGTAATGTCCCAGTCAGAATACACTTTGTGCCCTTGCCTCAGTCTTTCTCCAAGTGTTGTTTAACATAGAGGAGTTCTGATTCATATGAGGAACGACGTTCCGTGGTAATCAGTAAGAGACATCGTTGTCCATGTTTAATCAGAAGCCATGGGACTTCATTGACTCTGGAGTCAATTTTGGGGACTCCCAGAGCAACAACCTACCAACTGTACCTCACTGAGCTGCCCCCTCTGCTGGATCGTTCCTGCCTTTGGGGCAGGACATATCCAGGGATGGTGATGATCGTGTCTGGGTTATTTGTGTCAGGTATGATTCCATGATTATGACTATGTCGGGCTGTTGCTTGAATAGTCTGTAAGGCAGTTGTCCCAGTTTTGGAATGACCCATTAGATGATAGTAAGGAAGACTTTGGAGATTCTACAGTGATGTTTCTAATGTTGACTTTTCCGGTGCCGGGTTTGACGCCAGATGGCCCAGCCGGTTTCAGTTCTTTGAAACTTTGTAACGATTGGTACAACTGAATGACTCACTGGGCCATTTTAGGGGGCGATTGAGAATCAATGATATTGCTGTGGGTCTGGAGTTGCATGTCAGCCAGACCAGATGTGGATAGAAGATTCCTTCATTAAAAGATATTAGTGATCCAGATGGATTTTTCTGAAAAACGGCAGTGATTTCATTCTCATAGGTAGATTCATAATTCCAGGGATATTGATCTGAATTTCCACCATCTGCAGTGGCGGGATTCGTATTTGGGTCCAATGAACAGGAGCTGATTTTCTGGATTGATAATTTATCGATAACACCATCAAGCCTATTTGGAACCATATGATGTTCTCAACTGCCATTTCTTGTGTTGCCCTGTTTTTCATTAATTGGTTATGTTATTCTGTAATCTCATCCTTCATTATATCCTGATTGAAATACACAGTCATGAACGTCCTCTCGGCTGCTTGAATTTCATTTAATCCGTTTCTGCCCATCAGAAAATACCAGGAAGTAAGAATGGCTGACTGTGCACTGTACGTGTCACCGGACCAGCGTGTCTGTCCAGGCACGTAAAGTATTTATTGCGGGTCAGAGAACCTCCGAATTATTAGAGCACAGATGGAGGCCATTCAGCCCATCGAGGAGTCATAAGCTCTCCAACTGAACAAACGGATATAGAGAGATTGTGTGGAGATAGATGATGTGTGAGAGAAATAAACAGAGAGAAAGAAAGTGAAAGGAGATAAACTGAGAGAGGATAGAAAGGGGAGTGACTGGCTGAGGGGAAAAGGTGTTAGATGATGGTGAAAATAGATATATCAAGACACTGCATTAGGGTATATAAATATGCACAGATAGTAATTGAAGTTTTATTTAGAAATTCTTCTGGACGCCATACCATGTGAGCACTATGCTGATACTGGCTGCCATCCCAGAGTATTTATTTCCAATAATATCACAGAATTTACTGACAGATGAATAGAACCCATTAGGCCAATAGATTGGTTCCATGCAGAAAGCAGAGTTTTTAAACAGACTGTGCCAAGAGCAGCAGGAAATGATGACACCTCCCCCCTCCAAACTGTGTGAGAGACCACACAGTTTGAGAGGCCAGAGAATCACAGTGAGGGGGATCACTGACAGAGGGGAAATCAAAACCTCAGCTGTGGGTGAAATAATTATTCATAAAGTTTGAACACCACTTACCTAGTTTTGTAATCTACATTTCAATTTATATAGCACAGTATCAGGAGTGCATTTTAACAACCTTATCTCTTTGTACTTTGCATATATTGGTATGTGCAGAAAATCAGTTTGTTTCTGAATTTTATATTGTGTGAAAAGCACAGTATCAGGAGTGCATTTTGACAACCTTATCTCTTTGTACTTTGCATACACTGGTATGTGCAGAAAATCATTTTTTTTTCTGGATTTTACGTTGCAAGAATGCATTTCATTAATATTGTCTCTGCCAGTTCCTCATTGTAAATGTATCCTGGAATCTGTTCTTCATATGAGTTATAAAGAGCAAAGTTCCAATACTGGTGACTGGAGAACATCACTGTCTCTCCACCCACTCGAAGCAATCATGTCACCCAATCCTCTCCATCTTCTGTCTTTCCCCAATGTCATAATCACAATGTAAGTGAAGTCCATTAAATGACACTTCATCACAGTTCGTTAACATGGATACCATCAACAACATGACCCACACCTGCCCTCTCTGATTCTGGAATAACAATCTGAATTATGTTTGTCACGTACAATTCTCTGTTAATATATCCTTGCCATTTGTTTGTTATAACCTACGTTGCCTTAGGCACATTTTGCCATCGGGTCATGGACGAAAGATGTTCTGTCAATGTTTTACAGATATTGCAATGACTGATCTGTAGTTACAGATGTATTTCTCTATTTATGAGCAGAGAAGCATGTTAATGTTCCGTTAAACACTATTTCTTCCATTACTCCCATAGCCAAGGCAAACTGAATAATGACACACAATCAATCTACCATCTTCAACATTCCTTCCTTCAGTCACTCACATATCACATCCAGAATGCACAAACGTTTAAAGTTATTTTGAACTTTAATAAAACAGTATTGAATTCAAATCGGTTAACTGGAGCAATTTGTTCAGCGATTGTGATTATGTCAGTCTCCTTGGATCCTAAGCGTCCCTAGAGAGTTTGTCTCTTCTATCAATAAAGGAATGTTTTCAGGGTTTTAACCCATAGTATGAGCGGGAGCATCACCCACACCAGTAACAGGGATCAGCAGCTCCAGAGAGAGGTGGAGGAGAGATCAGTCTGTGAGAACATTAGACTGCAATTTTCCAACAATGGGCAGGAGTTTATCTTATGGTATTTACTGGCTTTCCCAGCCTTGGATGTCATTAGCATATCGGATTGAAGATGTACTGCTGGTTATTCAAGATGGTTACTATCCTATTCTTGCTATAGTTGGTATTCCTGGTAAGTCACTCAGTCTGTCGATTGGACTGCATTGATACTGACGATATGTAAATTTTGGAAAGGTGCAAGTCAACTTTTTCAGTTCCAATCAAAGCTTCCATTCCTTGGAAATAATAACTAGCAAATTATTATTGACAAATACCTCCCAATTTGCGGGGATGGAACACACTGTTCTCAACCATCGTGATTCATTTTCTCCTGCAAAGTTTACATCTCCATATCCTCCCCACATGCCAATCCTGTCCAGAACAAACGTCTCAGTCTCCTCCTCTGCCTCAGTGCAACTCCTGAATAAACCATTGCGCCTTTGTTAATTCTGGATACATGTTTCAAGTCCCTTCTTATCACGTGTCCATTGCAAAATAATTGAACTTGAGATGTGTAACTTGTTCTCTATACAGAATCCCAAAGATGGGAAGATAGTGTATGGTGGTCACATGATTGGCTCATAATCTAGATGCACAGAATAAATATCTGTTGATATCGGCTTGCCTGATGCATATTAAAGAAGGCAGTGGGTCATTCTTCCCTGGTCAGGTCTCTGTTTAAATGCAAATTTACAGCAGTTTGTTTTACTATTTACTGTCCTGTGGAACAGCTGAACCAACCACTCAGTTCAAGATCGGTACAACATGCTGGCCTGACCAGGGCTGCACACATCCGTGATGGAAGAACAAAAGTGAAGGCAAATCCCTTCCTTTGCCTATTTCCCATAAGCCAACAGTTGATTTCCATTCAAGTAGGTGACCATTCACTGTTTTAGGTGCATTCTTTGTCATTGACTCTCTCCCCGAGTGTGATATCCATCTCGATAGGCACCTCTAGTGATGGCTTTATTGATGCTGACCTACAGATGTAAGGATGTTTTACATTCCACATCAGTGGCAATGGATTGTAAATGAATGGTTTCCTTTGTCACATGAAGGAAATGGAGCCAGCTAAGTGAGGGAAAGAATTTATTGCGGCCAAACCTCAGAGTGTTGTTGAGGCAGTATTTGGGGCATTGTGGACAGATTTTCTCTCCTTTATAAGGAGTGATCTCCTTACCACAGAGAGAGTGAACAGGAGTTCCACCAGATTAATCCCTGGCATAATGGCATCATAAAGAGTGAGTAATGTTTGATCTGGAGTGCTTTCAGAGAATGAGAGGTGATTGCATTGAACACTGAGGGGGGAGGGGCAATCACTCCTTATTTTCTAAACAGATAATGAGAAGGTGATAAATTCCATGTCTGCTGTTCCACTCAGGATGCATGGTTCTGGATAATTTTAGTGCCTCTGAGGACGTTACGCCTACTCATCCCAACCTCCACTCCCCAAGGTGACTGCGAGAGACAGAGAGATCCAGGTTTTGAATAAACTATCACCACATTAATATAGTGCAGTTGGTGTGTGATCCTGCACTGAATGTCATATTATCCACCACACTGACAGCAGCCGCAATACCTTCATTCTAAAACAGTTAATTATGCCCACCAGCTTCTGACATTCATGAAGAACATGAATCCATCTACTCAGAGACGTCTATAAGACACAGGAGCAGAAATTAGGCCAGTTAGCATGTCAAGTCTGCCCATCATTCAATCATCGCTGATAGGTTTCGCAAATCGATTCTCCAGCCTTCTCCTCGTAATTTTTCATCCCCTGGATAATCAAGAACCTATGTAAAGCCGTCTCTAATAGGCTTAATGACCAGGCCCCCATTGCCTTCTGTGGCAATAAATTTTAAAGATTCGACATTCTCTGGTTAAATACATTTCTCCTTATCACTGTTCTAAAATGTGTTCCCTTTCATCTAAATCTCTGCCCTCGAGCTCTCGTTCAATGGAAACATCTTACCAACATCAAATCTGTCCAGATAATTCAGTACTCTGTGCTTCCATTACATTCCGTCTCATCCTTCTAAACTTTACCGAGGATAGACCCAGAGCCCACAAACATTCCTCATGCGATAATCTTTTCATTCCTATGACCATTCTCGTGAAAATATTCTGCACATGCTCCAGGGCCACAACATCCTTCCTGAGATATGGGGCTTAAAAATTCGCACAATACTCCAAATGTGGTCTGAGCAGAGACTTATACAACCTGTTTTCTGTTCAATTCCTCTCGTAATAAATGCCATCAAAATAACTGCAATTGCCCTCCTGACTACTGTCTCAACCTGCAAGCTTACCTTGAGAGAACCCTGCACTAGACCTCCCAATTCCCTTTGCACTTCAGATTTCTGAATTTTCTCCTCATTTAAAAAATAGACCATGCCTCTATTCTTCATGCCAAAGTGCATGACCACACACTTTTCAACGTTGTAATGCATCTGCCAATCTCCTTCTTCAACCTCTCCGCCTCCTCAATACGACCAGTCCATCTACCTATCTATGTATCGTCTGCAAACGTAGCCAGAGTACACTCAGTTCCATCATCTAGATTGTTAACGTAACAAGTAAAAAGTTACGATTCTAACACTGAGTCTTGTAGAACACCACTTGTCAGCGACTGCCATCCTGAGAAGGACTATTTTATCCCCACTGTCTGCTTTCTGCCAGACAGACAAACTTCCATTCATGCCGCTACCTTACCTCGAACACCACGGTCGCTTATCATACTCATCCATCTCCTGTGTGACACCTTGTCCAAGGCCTTCTTGAAATCCGGGTGGATAACATCCAGTGGCTGTGCTTGGTCAAGCCTGCTCATTTCCTCTTCAAATAATTCCAACAGATTTGTCAGGCATGACCTTCCCTTGATGAAGTGATTTTGTCCCATTTTACCAAACACTTCCAAGGATTCAGAAATCTCATCCTTCACAATGGATTCCAGGATCACACCCACGACCGAAGTTAAGCCATTAATTGTGGATATGTTTTGCCTTTTTCCTCACTCCCTTGTTACAATGGGGTGCCACGTTAGTGGGTGCCCAGTTCTCTGGGATCTTTCCTTACTCTAGTGATTCCTGAAAGATCATCGCTATCCCCCCACACCTTCTTCAGCTATCTTCCTTATATCTCTGGGATGTAGTCCATCCGTTCCAGGATAATTAACCACCTGCTGGTCATTCAGTTTTTCGAGCACGCTCTCCATGGTGGTGGCCAGCATACTTAGCTCTGGCCCCTCACTATCTTGAATGTTAAGGTATTACTCGTATCTTCCACCATGACCAAATTTTTCAGTTCCTCGGCCTATTCTTGTTCACCACTACTACCTCTATAGTATAATTTTCCAGCAGTCCAATGTCTACTTTTGCCTCTCTTTTGTACTTTATATATTGAAAGAAGGTCTTACAGACTTCCTTTATGTTAGTGGCTACCTTACCCCCATATTTAATAATCTCCCTCCTTATTTTATTTTGCTTGCTCTCTGTTTTATCTTTGTAAGCTTCCCAAACCTCTGGTTCCCCAAACAGCCACTCGCCACATTATATGGGTTCTCATTTGCTTCTATGCAGTCCCTGACTTCCCTAGTCAGCTATGGTTGCTTCATCCTCCCTCTATCATGCCTCTTTTTCCACAGGATAAATCTCTGATGCATCCTGAATTACTCCAAAAATCTCCAGTCATTGCTGCTCCACTGTCTTTCCTTCTGGGACTGTATCCCAATTAATTCTACCCAGGTCCTCTCTCATGCCTCTGTAATTGCCTTTATTCAGCTGTAATACCATTACCTCTGATTATAACTTCTCCATCTGAAATTGCAGAGTAAGTTCAATCTTATTATGATTACTGCCTCCTATGATTTCCTTCATCCAAAGCTCCCCTCATCTAGTCTTCCTGCACAAGCTGCTACAAAAATCCATCTCATAGACACTCCACAAATTCCTTTTCCTGCAAACCACTATCAAACTGAATTCCCAGTCCACCTGCATAATGAAATCCCACATGATCACTGTAACGTTGCCTTTCCTCCAGATCTTTCTATCTCCTGTGTATCTTGCACCCCAGCTCCTGATTACTGTTTGGCGGCCTGTACATAACTGCAACAGCATTTTTTCAGCTTTTTGATTTGCCAGTTCTACCGACACAGATTCTACACCATCTGAGATTACTTCATTTCTTCTAATTGATTCAATTCCATTTCTTACGAATGAGACAAATCCGTCTCTCTGCCCACATGCCTATCATTTCGACAGGATGAATACCCTTGAATACTCAGCTCCCACTCCTGATCCTCGTGCAGTGATGTCACTGTGATGCCCTCCACGTCATACATGCTAATTTCTGTATGAGTCACAAGCTTATTTACATTATTTCTTCCTTGCTTTCCGATATAACAGTTCAGTTCTGTATTTATCGTCCCTCTTCCCATTGTCATTTCCTTGTCCAGCCGTTCGTACTTACACGAACCCTGGCCACTGACTCATTCCCCTCCCACTCCAAGTTCTTCTGCACCCCAGATGACATATCCCAAACCGAAGCACCAGGTAGACAGCACAACCTTCAGGACTCTCAATCCTGGTCAGAGAGAATATTCAAAGTTTGTGAGAAGATTTGTATCACTTGTGCTCGTTGTTGTGGTTCTGTTCGCCGAGCTCGGAATTTGTGATGCAGACGTTTCGTCCCCTGTTTAGGTGGCATCCTCAGTGCTTGGGAGCCTCGTGTGAAGCGCTTCTATGATCTTTCCTCCGGCATTTTTAGTGGTTTGAATCTGCCGCTTCCGGTTGTCAGTTCCAGCTGTCCGTTGCAATGGCTGGTTTATTGGGTCCAGGTCGATGTGCTTATTGATTGAATCTGTGCATGAGTGCCAGGCATCTAGGAATTCCATGCATCTAAATCTCTGGACTCATAGCAGAAGCAGTAATGTAAAGATTAGAACAAACAGTCATACCGCAAATACAATCCAAACTCTGGGACAGATTTGTGGATGACACCTTTGTAATCATTAAAAACACAGAAATAGAGAACACACAGCGGATCATCAACGCCACACCCACAGGAATCCGATTCACTAGAGAGGAAGAAAAGGACAACCAACTCCCATTCCTAGACGTGATGGTACAGAGAACACCGAACGGAGAATTCACTACAAATGGATACAGGAAAGCCACACACACAGACCATGTTCTGAACTACGAAAGCAACCACCCCAACACACACAAAAGAAGTTGCATCAAGACACTATTCAAAAGGGCCACAACATACTGCAGCACACCAGAACTGCAAAAAGAGGAAGAAGAACACCTATACATTGTATTCGCCAAAAACGGATACCCCCGCAATTTCATCATCAGATGCCTAAGGGAAAGATAACGGAACGAGGACATGCCGCAACCCAAAGGACTCGCCACACTACCATACCTCAAGAGCATTTCTGAACTGACAGCCAGACTACTGTGACCAATAGGACTCATAACAGCACACAGTCCAACTGCCACTCTCAGACAACAACTTACCAGAACGAAGGACCCGATACCCAACATGAGCAAAACCAATGCAGTGTACAAAATCCCATGCAAGGACTGCACAAAACACTACAGAGGACAAACAGGAAGACAGCTAACGATTCGCATCCATGAACACCAACTAGCCACGAAACGATACGACCAGCTATCCTTAGTAGCCACACCCGCAGATGACAAGCAACGTGAGTTCGACTGGGACAACACTATTATTATAGGACAAGCCAAACAGAGAACAGCCAGGGAATTCCTTGAGGCATGGCACTCATCCACAGATTCAATCAATAAGCACATCGATCTGGACCCAATATACCAGTCATTGCAACGGACAGCTGGAACTGACAACCGGAAGCGGCAGATTCAAACCACTATAAATGCCGGAGGAAAGATCATAGAAGCGCTTCACACGAGGCTCCCAAGCACTGAGGATGTCACCTAGACAGGGGACGAAACGTCTGCAACACAAATTCCGAGCTCGGCGAACAGAACCACAACAACGAGCACCCGAGCTACAAATCTTCTCAAAGACTCTGTTTCCCTATTCAGATGTAACCTCATCTGCTGATTGTCTCTATTATTTTCTGTTTGTATTTCAGATTTCATTATGTTTAGTGTTTTGGTTTATTTGATGAGCTAAGAGGTAGAACTTGATTATATTTGCCCAGTATGGTTTGAACTGATGTGTCGGTCACACTTGTGTTACATCGGAGGCTGAGTCTTCTTTAAGTTCCAAGGAAACAATGTTTTGTTAAAATCCATCTAATATGGGAATCTCAGTAATTCGATTTTACTTGAAAAGGCATTTTGCAGGCAACTGCACTTCATGAAACAACAAGAATAGATTATTGATGATGCCACAATATATGGTCTTCACTGAACAGGATTGCCTCCTCAGACTCCGAATGCCTTTAATACATATCAGATAATAATTACAGCAAAACGCATTGGTCCTTCAGCCAACTACCTCTGCATTGGTACAGAGTGAGTTATATATCTGCTGTAATTATCCTGTAATCTCGCTGTACCCCGACACATCTGCCTGTTTTAATTCTGAATATCCTGTGCAGACATGAACAATCGTATCAACCTGTTACCCTGCGATGAAACAGTGTGTCTGTTAAAATACATTGCCTCAATCTCATTTACAATTTTCCTGTTCTATTCAGACTATCAATTGACATTCCATCTCCCAAATGTAATCTGCCTCCTTGATCTGCATTATATTTCATTCCATCTGTCAGAAAGAGTGATGTTTGAATGCTGGTGACTGGAGGATATCATTGTACTCCTCCCCAGTCTCCAATTACAAACCCCCGTTCCTCTGTATGTCCAAGGCAATGTCAAATTCATTCTGTCTCTGATCCCTTAATAAGTCATGTTTTAATAAACAAGATGATTGTACATGTCACATTTAGCTTTGGTCTAAATTCAAAGAATGCAAATATTGCTGATTTAAAGCAAATAAACTTCAATAAGGTTTTTTTTTCAAAAGCTGAAGCAAATTTTGTGGTGAAATTACAAAGTTGCCTTATTAAATCAGTGAAAGAAACATTCAGTCAAATCCATACTTCTTGAGCATGATCGGGTAATTAAGCCCAGTGACAATCTGTTGGCTGGCGTTTGATCCGAATGATCAGCAGAGGAACAACCTCTTGACCACTGTTTTTGTGGAGGGCTGTCGGATGTAGCATTGTATATGAACAACATAACAGAATCATGAACAAAAATGAAACGTCCATCATTCTCCCTCCTCACTGACTTCACAAGAACAGTTGGTATTGGTAGAGAAGACCAATAGAAGCAATACCAACATCCAATCCAGTCCAATTATTGTTGTGAACTGGAAGTGTGTATTGAAAAGGGGTTAACTGGAAATGTGTATTCAGTGACTGTGATTATTGTAAATCTCCATGGAATCTAATTGTGTAACTGGAGGCTTTCCCTCGACTATTAGTAAGGGCTTCTTTCGATGCATTATCCCATTGTTTCTGCAACTGCATCACATCTACCACTAACTGCAGCTGCAGAGACAGGGAAAGGAGAGATCAGAATCTGAGAACAATGGACTGGAATGTTCCAACAATGGATCAGAATCTGAGAACAATGAACTCGAACGTTCCAACATTGGACAGGAGTTTATCCTTGGGGCTTAACTTTCTTTCCTGGTCTTTATTATCTTTTCGGATAGAAGGTGTACTGCTGATTATTCAGGCGGGTTACTATCCCATCCTCGCTGTTGTTGGTGTTCCTGGTAAGTCTCTTTATATCTATCCATTTATTCATTCCCTAAACCATGTTGAACTCCATTGCTATTTCTGTTGTCTATGTTTGACAAGGACAGAATCTTTTAACTTCAGTTTCAATTGAAAACTACATTCATTATCCACAAATGTCAGACCTCTGCCTCACACGCATCTAATACCGAGACTGCTCACAATGTCGAGGCCCCTTTTTGCCCTGAACCAATTTATGTCTTGGTATTGTGTCCATCATCAAACCTGTCCATTGCCAGCTCCATCATATCACCAGACTCCACCCAGCAGTTCAGAACTGTTGCTGAATCAACAATTATCTAAGCCTTGGTAAAATTCAGATTTTACTGTTGCAACTCTCTTCTAGTCATGCTTCCAGCTGCAAATATTTTCAGAACAAACTTGTTTTTTGCCACTAAAGTAAATCCATGATATGGACACTGCCAGAGTATTAATGACACTGGAAGGGATATTCAGAGACTCAAGCTCATTATCTGAAGACATTCATTCATATCAAACAACAACTTATAACAGACCTTAAATTGAAATGACTAGAACTGGAAAAAAATTGAATTTCAATAATAACAACCATAAGTCCCTAAGGATTTTGTCTAAAACCCGAGCTGTTTCGCTGATATCGTTTGGGAAAGAAATCGAACATTCTTCTCTGGCTTGGGTTAAGTGTGCCTTCAGACTCATAACATTGTGCTTGGCTCTATTCTTCCTTGTGAGAAAGTGAGGGCTGCAGATGCTGGAGATCAGAGCTGAAAATGTGTTGCTGGAAAAGCGCAGCAGGTCAGGCAGCATCCAAGGAACAGGAGAATCGACGTTACGGGCATTAGCCCTGAAGAAGGGCTTATGCCCTAAACGTCGATTCTCCTGTTCCTTGGATGCTGCCTGACCTGCTGCGCTTTTCCAGCAACACATTTTCAGCTCTATTCTGCCTTGTGGAATGGCCTCACCGTCAAGGTCAATCAGTCATGAAATGCTGTCCCTCCCAGTGATGCCGACATTCCCATGGAATTAAAAAAAAAGAGTTAAATCAAACAAAGGAAGATACTGCCATTTGGAAACAAAAAAGAAGTAGTGGGGTAAAGGATGATATTTGCCTGCCTGTGTCAAGAGAAAAAAATGAGTTCGCATTTCAAGTCCACTGACAATGAGAACTGAAACTGAAAGATTGTGATTATTTTAGGGACGGATTTGTTTGTTGTCAAGGGGACAAGGACTGAGTCGAACAGAAGGAGAGTGGGTGGGGTGGAGAGGGAGAGAAAGAGAAGCAAAGAAAGGGATTGTTGATCGGCTGGGATGGAAATAAAATATACCATGAATCTTATTTGTTTTTCGCCTATTCCTATACTCTTGAAAATCATTCCAAGTGCCTGTTTAAACTGAGTTATGTCCCCTCAGTCTCTTCCCAGAGTGTGTTCATCTCCTTATATTCACTAATGGGACATGGGTATCGCTGACTGGACCAGCATTTATTTCCCCTGCCAATTGCCCTTGAGAAGATGCTGCTGAACTGCCTTCTTGACCAACTGCAGGTGCCTCGGCCCATTCAGTTTCATTTCTCTGAGACTTTGTAGTGATTGATACAGCTGATTGGTTGACTTGGCCATTTCGAAGGGCAGCTGAGAGTCAACCCTGTTGCTGAGAGTCTGGAGTCAAATATAGGCCAGAACAGGTGACGGTGGTAAATTTCCTTCCCTGAAGGACATTCGGGAGCCAGATGGGTTTTCCTGACAACAAACGATGGTTTCATAGTTTCATTTGATTCATAATTCCACATATTTGATTGAATTCAAATTCCAACATCTGCCCTTGGCTGGATCAAATCTAGGGTCTTGGGTATTACCTGGATCCTTGGATTAATAGACCACTGGCTGGACCATCGCCTCCCCGTGTTCTCTAATCACCTCCCCATGCAATAGTGGCGCTGCTGTCATCGTGACTGAGGTACAGAAAATGGTGCAATTCTACTTCTATGGAGACTGGAATTGCAAATATTTCAGGTCAGTGGGACTGTGAAAAGATGTAACGGTTCATCAGCAACCAACAACAAATCTGACAACGAAGGCATTTTCAACACATAGTGGGTGTGCCATGTATACATGTATTTGACCTGCTCCTGTCACTGTAACATCAGTGAAGGTTCAGTAAATGGTTTACTCAGGTTTGTGTACAAGCTGCTGCATTCATTCAGGGACAGCTGAGGGTCTGGTGAACCCACTATGATCAAGGTGTGGGCAGGGCATTCAGTCTATCGGGGTCTTCAACACGGCTAACAAATGGAGCAGAGACTGCAGAGAAGGGAAGCTCTGTAAACAGTGGGGAGCAGGGCACTACAATCTCCTCTTTGGGATTTCCTGGATTATTTTTCAATGTTGAACCTATTCCAGGTGCAATGTGTGAAGCCGGTTTGTTTAGACAATGAGATGGTCACAGCGCTGTGTAATTTATTTCAGCATAACCTATGGTCTCACACCAGGAGAGGGCTGTGCTGATACTTAACATGAAGTGAATTATTTTGATTCTGGAACTTTCTGTGCAAGAATTGGTGTCATATCCACCACGTGCCATCGTGCCATCCTCTGAGGTATTCATTTGAACGTTCTCTGTCCCCAGAGGTTGGTTCAATCTCCACAGCGAAAGGAACAGAAAATCTTGCAGAAGTATTAGGGAACAGGGTGACTGGTGTAGATGAGGAAGTGCATGAAATTTGAATTATGAAAGAGCAATTACTTGAAAAACTGCTTGCATTGAAGTGTGGTAATTGCTGCACCAAATAAGTGATGAATTTCAAGGACTGCGGAGATGGGGCTGCAGATGGAGCGTGTTGGTCAGCTCTTTTGGGAGCCGATACAGAGATGATGGTCAATTGCCTCTTTTGATCAGTAAATTCCTTGATTCTATGAGGCATTTTCCAGACTACTGAGTGAAGTAAAAGTTCTTCAAATCCCTTTCGATTCTGTGACATATCATAGACAGTAGTGAGTAGATACTATGGCTGCAAATTTTAATACTTGATGCAGAGGGAATTATTTGATGTCAGTTGGTAAAAGATATGAGCACGTTTTGTGAGGAAGGTGGTAACTGGATAATTGGAGAGCAATGATATGAATTAACAAAGCCAGCATACGTTCAGAAATAATTTTTAATACATCTGCAGGCCTTTGTGGAAGATGTTGTTTGTGACATCAACAAATGAGAACAGTGGGACTGGAATATTTCAATTTTCAGATGAATTTTGAAACACATGCGCACTGGTGAGTGAAGAAAGTTCGAGCCCAGGGGTAAGAGGAGAATATACTATATGTATTAATTTACAAAATCGAAAGACTGCATGGTCACTTTAAGAAAGACGATGCAGGAACCATGGTTTCGATGTGTGGCTGAAGGAGCAGCGGGTATGTATCTGGCAGTATTGCCAGTGCCGCAACTGCAACCTGGTCACCGATTGGCAGCGTATCATGGCAGTGCAGGGAGGGCTCCACAAACAGCAGCACCGGGTGGAGGAAATGGCCCTGCTCTGGGGGACAGGCGCTAGAAACACCAGCCTCCTGACACGGGGCAAGCAACAAGCCTGTTCCCCAGCCCAGTGTTGGAGGGAGACACCTCTGTCTCGGATAGGGATGGACCCTCAAAGGGGCAGCAGGGTAAACGGGGCAGTGGCGACAGGAACAACAGTCCGTCTGCCCATGTAGTCCACACCTCTGACTCCGTTGATCATCGTCCTCGATACCTGGAGGTTTGAACTCGGTTTATTAAAGGTAACTCCCCACTCCTGACACCAACCTGTTTTAATGCAGAGGTCTAGCCCCTCTGCTAATTAAAACCAACACCCCAGGAAAGCTCGCCTCACCTCGTAATTTGGTTAAAAAAACTGAGGGAGTGAAAGCAAACTCCTGATTTCCACTGTTTAATGAAAAATAACAATTTCCTTTCCCTAACTCTAACAGTGAACACTAAATAGCAAAACTGAGCCCACTTTTTATTAACTCATCACTACTTGACTCCAACTCTTGAAATTCTCCTCCAATAACACAATTATTACCCATTAAAGTAACTTAATGGTGGCTTTTTTTCGACTGGGACAACACATCTATCCTGGGACAGGCTAAGAAAAGGCATGCCAGAGAATTCATAGAGGCCTGGCACTCCAACCACAGCGCCATAAACAAACACAGAGATTTAGATGCCATCTATCAACCCCTCAGAAAACGAACAGGAAAAGACATCACCACAAACCCTAGGAACCCTATCCAGGAAAAAGATATAATTAGAAAGCAGGAGACAACAGCTTCACTTCACTTGGAGGTCGCCATTGATGATGTTACCTAACCAGGTAATGAAACGTCTGGACACCAAATCTACAACTCAGCGAGCAAACCCACACCCTACATGTTGACTATCCCTAATCAGTATTTGCCTTTCCAAATAGATGTACATCCTGTCCCTCAGGATTCCCTCCAACAACTTGCCCACCTCCAAAGTCAGGCTCGCTGGTCTGTAGTTCCCTGGCTTGTCCTTATCACCCTTCTTAAACAGTGGCACTACGTTTGCCAACCTCCAGTGTTCCGACACCTCACCCCTGACTATCGATGGTGCGGCACACTGGCACAGTGGATAGCACTGCTGCCTCACAGCGGCTTGAATTCCATTTGCTATTTCTCTGCCCATCTTTCCAATTTATCTATATTTTGCTCTATTCTCTGGCAGTCCTTTTCCCTATCTGCTACTCCACTGGGCAGCACAGTGGCACAGTGATTAGCACTGTTGCCTCACAGTGCCAGAGACCCGGTTCCATTCCCACCGTAGGCAACTGTCTGTGTGCAGTTTTCACTTCTCCCTGTGTCTGCGTAGGTTTCCTCCGGGTGCTCCAGTTCCTCCCAGAGTCCAAAAATGTGCAGGTTAGGTGAATTGGCCATGCTAATTTGCCCGTAGTGTTAGTTGAAGAGGTAAATGGAGGGGAATGGTACTGAGTGTGTTCCTTTTCGGAGGGTTGGCGTGGACTTGTTGGGCCGAAGGGCCTGTTTCCACACTGTATGTAATCTAATCTAATCTTTATGTCCTCTGCAAACTTGCTGTTCAGCCAACCTGTACCTTGCTCCACATCATTTATATATATATATATATATATATATATATATATATATCACAAACAAGAGTCGTCCCAGCTCAGATCCAGTAGAATCTGCAACTGGTCACAGGTGACAGTGAGGCCTGCAGATGCTTTAGAACAAAGTTGATAGTGTGTTGCTGGAAAAGCTGGAGCTCCCAGCCTTATTCCTGATGAAAGGCTCTGACTCGAAATGCCGATTTTCCTGCTGCTCAGATGTTGCCTGACCTGCTGTGCTTTTCGAGCAACACACTCCCAACACTGGTCACAGGTATCCATTTTGAGAAACTCCTTTCCCCTACTACTCTATTGCCCAGACCGTTCTCCATACATGTAGCAAGAACACCCAGGATACCAGGCGACTTTACCTTCTCCATCAGCCTACCATGGGGAACCTTATTAAATGTCTTACTTAAACTTCATGAATATAGCTCTTCCCCCAATGTTGCCACCTCCTTAAGTTTGTAAGACATGAATCTTCCCACACAAAACCATGCTAACTCTTACTGATAAACCCATTTTCTTCCAAATGGAAATTATTCTATCCCTCAATATCTTCTCCAGCAGCTTCCCTAACACGGACGTAAGGTCTATAATTTTCTGGAGAATCCCTGCCTCGCTGCTTAAACAATGGGACAGTATTAGCAATTCTCCAGTGTTCAAGGATGCTGCAAAGATATCTGTTAAAGCCCGAACTATTTCTTCTCTAGCTTCCCTCAATAACCTAAGGTAGATACCATCTGACCTAGGTACTTGTCTACCTTTTAGAATACCGAGAACTCCCTCCCTCCTTATGCTGACTTGAATTAGAGTACTCAAAGATCTATCCCTAACCTCAGCATCCATCATATCCCTCTCCTTGGTGAATACCAATACAAAGTATTTTTTAAGAATCTCACCAATTTTCTCTGACTCCACACGTAACTCTCTTCCTTTGACCTTGAGTAGATCAACCCTTTCTCTTGTTACCCTCTAGTTCCTTATATATGAATAAAAACGACTTTGGGATTTAATTTAACCCTATTTGCTAAAGATATCTCATGACCCGTTTTAACCCTCATAGTTTCTCGTTTCAAATTGATCCTAGATTCCCAATGTTCTTCCAAAGCTTTGGCTCTGTTCAGCAGTCTCGGCTTTTTGTATGCATCCTTTTTCCTGTTAGCTAGTCTCACAACTTCACCTGTCATGCACAGATCCCTAATCTTGCCATTTCTATCCCTCATTTTCACAGGATCATACCTCTTCTGAAATCTAATAAACCTTTCTTTAAAGGCATATCGAAGGTGGATTTACCTTCAAACAGCCGTTCCCCAGCTCCTGCTGAATTTTGGTATAGTTGGCTTCCCTCAATTTTGCACTCTTCCTTTCGGACCACTTTCATCTTTGTCCATGAGTGTTCTAAAACTTCCGAAATTGTCATCACTATTCCTAAAATAATACCCGACTGAATCTTCAACCACCTGGCCAGGCTCATTCCCCAACACCAGATCCAGTGGTCCCTTCCCTAGTTGGACTATTTACATACTGCTCTAAAAAAAAATCCCCGTGGATGCTCCTTACAAATTCTGCTCCATGGTCTAACACGAAATGAATCCCAGTCATTGTTGGGAAAATTAAAATTTTCCAAAACAACGAACATGTTGCTCCTCCATCTTTCCATGTTCCTTTTAATATTTGGACGTCTATCTCCCGCTTGCTGTTGGGATGCCTGTAGTACAGCCCTAACATTGTTACTGCACCATTCCTGTCTCTGAACTTTGTCCATATTGCCTCACTGCTCGAGTGTACTCCTTCAGCCCAGCTGTGACATTCTCTCTGACCAGGAATGCAACTCCTCCACCCCTTTACCTCCCTTTCTATCCTGCTTGAAGCATCGATATCTTGGGATATTTCACTGCCAATCATGCCCTTCCCACAACCAAGTTTCAGTGATACCAATAACGTCATATTCCCAGATTCTAATCCAAGCTCTTAGTTCATCTAACTTATCTATGACACTTCTTGTATTAAAACAACTGAACCTCAGACCACCAGCCCCTTTATGTTCATCATCTGCTCCCTGCCTCCTCTTCACCTTCATCGTGCTGACTTCATTATCTAGTTTATTACAGGCTTTAGTTACTACCTCCTCACTGTCAGTTTAAACCCTCCCCAACAGCGTTACCAAAAGGACCCCCAACGACATTAGTTCCAGTCCAGCCCAGGTGGAGACCGTCCAATTTGTAATAGTGCCACCTCCCCCAGAACCGGTCGCAATGTCCCAAAAATTTAAACCCCTCCATAATGCACCATCTGTCAAGCCAATCACTCATCATGTTTATTCTATCCCTCTGACTAGCACGTGGCACCGGTAGCAATATTGAGATTACAACCTATGAGGTCCGACCTTTTAACATGGCTCCAGACTCCCTGAATTCTGCTTGTAGGCCCTCATCCGTTTTCTTTACCATTATTGTTTGTACCTTTATGCACCACGACAACTGGCTGTTCACCCTCCCCCTCGAGAATGTTCTGCAACCGATCTGAGACATCCCAGACCTGTACACCTTGGAGGCAACAAATCATTCGGGAGACTCGTTTCCAACCACAGAACTGCCCACCTGCTCCTCTACAATTGAATCCCCTCTGACTAGAGCTCTTCCACTCTTTACCCTGCCCTTCTGTACAGCAGAGCCAGCCACGGTGCCATGAACACGTCTACTGCTGCCTTCCTCTGGCGAGCTCTCCCAGCTCCCACTCAGCTCCTCACTCTCGTCGCTCCTACCCAGCCCCTCACTCTCAATGTTACCACTTAGCTCCTCTGTCTTCCTGCTCCAATTCAGCTCCTCACTCTCCCCTCTCCAATTCAGCTCCTCTCTCTCCATGCTCGAATTCCGCTCCTCACTGTCCCCATTCCCACTCAGCTCCTCACTTTCGCCGCTCCCACTCAGCTCCTCACTCTCCCTGCTCTCAGTCAGCTCCTCACTCTCCCCTCTTCCACTCAGCTGCTCACTCTCCCCGCTCTCACTGAGCTCCTCACTCTCTCCGCTCCCACTCAGCTCCTCACTCTCCGGGTTCCCACTCAGCTCCTCACTCTCCCCACTCCCACTCAGGTCCTCTCTCTCCCTGCTCCCACTCAGCTCCTCACTATCGCCGCTCCCACTCAGCTCCTCACTCTCCGCTCTTCCACTCAACTCCTCACTCTCTCCGCTCCCACTCAGCTCCTCACTCTACGGGTTCCCACTCAGCTCCTCACTCTCCCCACTCCACTCAGGTCCCCTCTCTCCCCACCCCCACTCAGGTCCTCTCTCTCCCTGCTCCACTTCAGCTCCTTTCTCTCCCCGCACCCGCTGTTGTGGAACAAAGGCAGCTGATTCTCGAGGTAAGTCCCTTTTAAGTGTGAAATATACCCCGGTCCTCTCTTTCTATTTCGTCTTCCTGAAAATGCTCTCCCCATCTCTGCCTTACACAAGGACCGTTCCCTTTGAGAGCCTTCGATTTGTGACACTCTCCCAACTGACAGCTCCCCTACCCCCGCCCCAGGAACATTGCCCTGCAACGGGAAAGACGCTAAACCACGCAGGGCCCCAAACAGTCCTTCCAGGTGTGACAGAGCTTCACCTGCCTCACTTCCAACCCAGTTCAACTTCGGGCAGACCGAATGTAAACTTAGGAAACGGTTCACCGAGCATCTCAGCCAAGTCCGCAGGAGCCGACCGACCTCCCAGTCACTGCCCATTTCAATAGCCATAACCATTCCTTTTCCAACATCACCATCCTCCCAGTCACTGCCCATTTCACCTATCCTAACCATTCCTTTTCCAACATCACCGTCCTCCCAGTCACTGCCCATTACAATTGCCCTAACCATTCCTTTTCCAACATTACTGTCCTCCCAGTCACTGCCCATTTCAGTTCCCCCAACCATTCCCTTTCCAACATCACCGTCCTTCTAATTACTGCCCATTTCATTTCCCACAACCACTCCCTTGCCAACATCACCATCCTCCCTGTCATTTCCCATTTCAATTCCCCCAACCATTCCCTTGCCAACATCACCATCCTCCCAGTCATAGCCCATTTCAATTCCCCCAACCATTCCCTTTCCGACATGACCACCTCTAAGTGCTCTGGTTTCCTTGAACAATCCAAAGGTGTGCAGATTGAGTGAATTGGGCGTGCTAAGTTGCCCACCGTGTTCAGGGATGTGAGGCATGGGACATTAGTCGGGGCAAATGTCAACTAATTCGGGAGGAGGATAGGTTTGTGTGGGATCCTCTTCGGAGTGTTGGTGTGGACTTGTTGGGCCAAAGGGGCTGTTCCCACACCGAAGAAATTCTATAAATGATAAAGAAATGATCTGGAAGCGGGCACTGTTGGAATGATCAGCAAGTTTGCAGATGACACGAAGATTTGTGGGATAGCTGGAAGAGTAAGGGACTGTCAAAAATACAGGAGGATATGGATAGACTGAATAGTTGGGCGGAAAAGTGGCAGATGGAGTTCAACCCAGACAAATGTGAGGTGATGCATTTAGGCAAGACTAATTCTAGACCGAATTATACAATGAATGGAAGAGTCTTGGGATAGGCTGATGGGCAGAGAGATCTGGGAGTGTAGGTCCATTGTTTCCTGAAAGTTGCTGCACAAGTAGATAAAGTGGTCAAGAAGGCATATAGTATGCTTGCCTTCATTGGACGGGGTATTACGTATAAGAACCTGGCAAGTCATGTTAAAATTATACAAGACATTGGTTCGGCCGCATTTAGAATATTGTGTACAGTTCTGGTTGCCACATTACCAAAAGGATGTGGACGCTTTGGAGAGGGTGCAGAGAAGGTTTACGAGGATGTTGCCTGGTATTCAAAGTGCTAGCTATGAAGAGAGGTTGAGTAGGTTAAGATTGTTTTCTTTGGAAAAAAGGAGATTGGGGGAGTCCTGATTGAGGTCTATAAAATCATGAACGGTATAGACAGGGGGGATAAAATTAAGCTTTTTCTCCGGGTGAAGGATTCAATATCGTGAGGTCACACTTTCAAGGTGTGAGGTGAAAAGCTCAAGGGGGATACACGCGGCAAGTACTTCACACAGAGGGTGGTGGGTGGATGGAATGCGTTGCCAGCAGAGATGGTAGAGGCAAGCACGGTCGATTCATTTAAGAAGTATCTGGACAGATGCACGAGTAGGTGGGGAGCAGAGGGATACAGATGCTTAGGAATTGGACGACAGATTTTGCCAGTGGATTTGGATTGGCTCAGGCTTGGAGGGCCGAAGGGCGTGTTCCCGGCCTGTAAATTTTCACTGTTCTTCTCTTTGTTCTTGACAACTATAACTAACATCTCATCTTCCCCCTGGACAGCCTAGCGCCCAGAGGACTCACAATTGAGTTGTCCAATTTCATAAAGCCTTCCTTCCCATCTCCTGACTCCCTTCCCAACCCTCCCCATCACTTCCACTGCTCCCTGCCACCAACCGGATTTAGTCCTCCCATTGACTAATAGGTTGTACCTTTGACATGTCTTCACCTATCTCCACTTCTCCATCCTGCCCCCACCACCCCCTTTCTCTGCAGCTGCCCCTACATCCCACCCCCAGTTCGGAGGAATGGATACTCCAGAGAAATCGATTTCTCCACCTCCTGATGTTGTCCGGCTTGCTGTGTTCTTCCAGCCTCCTGCTGGGTTGCCATTTTCTCCCAGCTTATGGTGTCTGGGCTAATTCTCAGGGAGACTCAGAATCCAATGGAATGAACCATTTAAGCTGATCTGGCAATGTTTTTATTCACTTTTCTCATTGTTGTGACAGTAGTCTTCAAACTCTCACTCCTCCAGGTAGTCCCACTCCATTGTCTTCTTCTCCACGTTTACACAACATGTTCTCAGTTAATTAATTATCTGTTTTTGTCTTTAATATGAATCGTTGTGCCCCTCTGTACCTTTCCCTGGCCTTGGTTTTTGGCTACCGAGTCTATCGATTGCTGCCATTGTGAAGCTCAGAAACAAGAAAAAATTATGTGTCGGGCTGTTGTTCACTTCCCGGTGTGTCCCATGTAACGCTCCGTGTGGGACAGGGGTTTACAGCAGCTTTGACACACATCCTTGTAACTTGGTCTGTGCCTGTCCACTGAACGCCTGTGTTTGTCCCCCTCAGTTGATCGTGCAGTCAGTAACACGGGGAAACCGCTGAGTATTATTGTAAAGGATCAGACGTCTGACTTGTAGCTGAGGGGCTTCTTACTGACTCCTGTTATTGAAACGTTAGTGTAGGGGCTGGGCGTGGTTTGCTGGAGATTGAGCTGTGAGCTGACTCAGACATTCAGGGTGACCTGAGGATTTCGGGACCAACTCTGGATGGAGTATGGGGACTGTAGTTACAGCATCTGGTTCTGTAACGTGAACAACAAATGGAGCAGGGGCTGGAGATAGGGGAAGCTCTGAATCCGCGGAGTGAGTGTGGGTGGGGAAAGGGATCTGCCGTATCCACTCCAGGTTTTCCAAGAATAGCTTCCCAAGCGACACTTAACCCAGAAGCAGAGTGTGAGGGGACCCTGGTTGAACAAGGAGCTGGTCACAGAGCAGTGTCACCTCCTTCAACACGACCTGCAGCTTCACACCAGGGAGAGGACGGTGCTGTCAGGGGCTGTTAGGGTCACTGTTTCATTCAGCTTCTCAGATCCGGAACTCTCCAGCCAGGTGTGGGAAACATATCTATCATCTCCCAGTATCTCAACATCAATGTCACCATTCGGTGACGGAGGATATATATGGCGGATGAGGTGAATACAATCTTTCCTCCCTCAGCAGGTAGCTGCCAGGTCTGCGCTTGTTTTTCCAGTATAGTGGGATTGCCGATGGTGAACGTGGCTCTGCGGGGTCCCCATGTCAATGGGGAGAGTTAGAGGAACTGAAGGACCTCTCACTCCATTAATGGTGCAGAGTGACCATGCACAGTCCATCATGTTGGTGAATACCCACTGTCCTGGCACCAGCCACGGCCTCTTCTTTCAGAAGCAGTCAGCCATTTCCATTGTCTTCAGGTCCCCACGTAGAAAGAAAGAATCGCCTCTCAGATGAGGCCACTTCCTTCGGACACGGTTCACAACACCCTGCTCCTCACCACTTCCCACCGCCAGCCAACCACATAACAATATCTCGTGTTTCCTGAGAGCAATGGGAACATTAGGGATCAGACCATCAGGGAGATGGAGCAACACTTCAAGTGTTTGGACTAGGTGCTGCAATCTAGCTCCAATTGTGTAATGTATGGCCTTGTATTCTTCCTGAAAACTTCACAGGTTCACAGTTAGCCACGCTACATTTCATCTGCGAAATGGTTGTTTCCTGCTTATCCATTTACAGATCCTCCACCTCCACTTGATAACTTTGTTTCCTTCCTATCTCAGCATCATTGCCGAATTTAGTGAGAATATATTTGTTCCATCTGTTTATACCGTTGATATAATTTGCACATAGTTGAGGACCCAGCAGGGTCTGTGCTGTTGTTATTTTCTGTTAAACTGGTAAAGACTGATTTATCTCATTGGATGGTCTTCAATATGGGGCTGAGCATTTCCCTCCAGCAGAACTGTGTGCTGGCTGGTGTGGAGGCAGGAGATTTCCATCATCAGGTGCTTTCCTTGACCATCTTTAACCTGTCACCAAGACCTTTATTGACTGTACAGCACGGTGCCATCAATATTGGTGGGTCTGTCCTGCCGTGTGGGACAGGACATACCCAGGGATGATGATGGGGCTTCAGGTTTGATTCTGTGTGTAATGGCAATGTCAGACTGTTTCCTGACTGGTCAAAATAAGGAATAAAGGTGACAATGTAGCAGGGAATAACGGCTTAAAAAGCTGAATGAAAGACAGTATATCTGAATGGATATTGTAGTCTCAAAAATGATTGAGGAACTCAATGCACACCTTGAGGTAAATGGATACAATTTAATGACATGAGAGTGTCCTTGCTCCAGGGTGTCTGATTTTTGGAACTGAACATCAAGGACCTTTTATATTTGGGGATGTAATACAAAATATAAAACGAGGTGGGGAGATTTCCAAGTAAAAGTTGACATCTGTATGATTGTAAACAGAGAATCGTATATCAAATGTTCAGGTTTTTGGCTTAATCTTATTGTTTCTGTGCGTAAATTGCCAGTTGAGTTGGGTTTGGAGAAAGATTTCCACCATGGGCGCTGAGTGGATTTCACCAAACCTAATGGACAGAAGGGCCTTAGTGATGCGGCTTTTTATGATGCTATCACATTCTCAAACTGATATTCTCCGGAACATTCTATAACCAACATTCCTCTGGAACAGTCTATGACTGACATTCTCCGGATCATTCTATAAATGGCATTCTCTGGAACATTCTACAAGTCACATTCTCTGAACAGTCCATCACAAACATTCCCAAAATATTCTATTATTGACATTGTCTAAACACATTCTATAACCAACATTCTCTGGAACAGTCTATAAACAGCATTCTCCAGAACAGTCTCTGACTCACCTTCCCTGGAACAATCTATAACCAACACTCTTCAGAACATTATTTTACCAACATTTCTCGGTAAATTCTACAACCCACATTCCCCGAACATTCTGGAACTGACCCCTGAAAAATTTATATCCAACATTCACTTGATCATGCTATAAGCAACATTCTCCAAAACATTCTAAAACCATCAATATTTGTGAACAGCCGGATGACATTTAATTGAAAGAAAATAAAATCCCAAGGGCAAAGATCCCATCCATGGAGAAGGAAACACTGTTCCGAAGTCTCCTCAGGCAGTTAAAGGGTTTTCCCTTACATTTACATTTCATCACATCAGAGAATCGAATGACCACAATTTAGACTAAAAGACAAGCACTTCTAACGTCCGTTTGTCTTCAAAGAAGTGCAAGAGAATTCTTCAGGACGGCAATGTTTACTCTCTGCCTTAGGAACTGTAAAGAAGTGACCTGTCTGCTTTTGAGTGATCGAGTGTATGGGATTGTTCTAGAATCCATCTGTTCTGATAGATGCATGTCTGTGCGTTTAGGGAGGTAGGGTTTCTTCTGTATTACATCACACTTCTGTCAGTAATTCAGAATTTACCATGTGTTATTCCAGGTACAACTGCATCAATAAATCTCTGAATATTTCATCTTGAAAATCTCACTCCGATCTCAATCAATTGTAAAATATCCTTCAGGTTAATGTCTAAATTGTTGGTTTTCCTTCCTCACAGTTAACGTCATGACGATCTTCATCCTGCTTTACAAAGATTGTGGATTGTCTCCATGTGTCAGACGTTACCTGGGGGCCATGGCAGTGACGGATCTACTGATCATTATCCTCGACCTGATACTGAGACACATTCCCATTGTTTATCGGGAGCAGTTTTATTTCCTGGGGGACATCCCCGTGTGTAATATCCACGCCGTCCTGCTTTATGCAGCCACTGACTGCTCTGTCTGGTTCACCGTCACTTTCACTTTTGATCGATTTGTAGCCATTTGTTGCCAGAAGCTGAAAAATAAATATTGCAGTGAGAAAACGGCGGCTGTGGTTCTGGGAACAGTGACTGTGCTGAGCTGTTTCAAGAACATTTTCTGGTATTTCATGCTCACAGGTCTTTATCGGTCGGCAAACGCTCCCTGGTTTTGTTACACAATGAACGGTGTTCTATCTTCTCGTGTCTGGGTCACAATCGAGTTCGTCCATCACATTCTAACCCCGTGTGTCCCATTTCTCCTGATTCTGTTGCTCAATGTTTTCACCATCAGACATATATTAGTGACCAGCAGAGCCCGCAGGAGACTCCGGATTCACACTAATGGGGATATTCACCATGATACAGAAATGCAAAATCGAAAAACATCTATCATTTTATTGTTTGTGATCTCGGCCAATTTCATCCTGTTATGGTCAACATTAATGCTGTATTCGGTATGGAATCGGATGTTTAATTTGGCACATGCCTCTGTGTATCTGCATCGCTTTGTGCGGGAATTGGGCTTCATGCTGCAGCTCCTCAGTTGCTGCACCAACACTGCGATTTACGCTGTGACCCAGACTAAGTTCAGGCAGCAGCTGAAGAATGTGCTGAAATATCCCTTTACCCAAATTCATCAATCGATCAAACTTACTCATTAGTCAATCTATTCAGGTTTTTCTGATATCAGATCAATGTTTCAGCAACGAAATAACCTGTCACTATGGTAACAGATGAGGGCAGTGCTGGTTTTCCAACTGTATTCAATACGGGGTTACAGGGACACCTTTCAATGTTTCTCTACTCGGGGATCAGTGAAAAAAGGCACCATTCCATTGAATGTATCTATCACTTCTATCTGTAAAAATGAAATTATTCATTAAGAATTACCAAGCAGCAGAACAAACTATTTTGTTGTTTGTGTTGAAGCAGCTGAGCTGAAGAGATACAGACTCAGCCCCAAGTCCTGGTCATTAGGGAAGGGGAGGGAAGCAGTGCCCAGCACAGGAGTTGGGTTTAAGTCACTCTGACCTTTACTTTAACCTCAGGATCACTGACTCTGACCTGCCCTCGGCAGATTTCACCTCTGTCTCCATATCCAACTCTCATTCTCACAATGTCCCACTCTTTCTCTCGTCCTCTCATTTTTTTTGTTTTCGTTGCTCATATCTCGAATGCAACATCGTTCGGCCAAAACTGCTGTGTCACCAAAGAAATTATTTGAAGAATAACACAACTGTGCAACATGAGAGATTCACAAGCTGTGATGCCCTCACCACAGAAAAGATCATCCACTCATTTAGTGGCAGGTTGAGAACCAGCAGCAGGTGGCATTACATCACATTAAATACAATCGGCTTGAGCCGAGGGTGGGGGGCGGGGAATGTGCAAAAGAGACTCAGCCTTTGATTTATCACATTTTCATTCATTCATTAATTCAAACTTCCATAAAGTCCCATTGCACCGAGAGACAGATCCACAGGCACAAACGTATAGAGATACAAATTTGGAGATATACACCAATATGGCAATTGTATCACTTTGCACACAAGACAGACAGAAAGAAAGTGGAAAGAGAGATAAACACCATTTCAATGCATTCACCCCAGAACAACAGACATCCCACTGCACAGTGACACAGACGTCGGGACACATGAGACAGATAGATGCACACTAATACACACACTAATCTACAGCAGCTGATGTGCACGCAGCAACAAAAAGTGTAAAGATAGGTCAGCAGAGACATTTCAGTACATACACACAAACAACAAACAATATTTGCAGCCCAGGAACAGGCCCTTCGGCACTCCAAGCCTGAGCCGATCCAAAAGTTCTGTCTGAACCTGTCGGTCAATTCCTAAGCATTTTTATCCCTCTGCCCACCAACTACTCATGCATGTGTCCAGACACATCTTAAATGAATCTACCGTGACTACCTCTACCACCTCTGCTGGCAACGCTTTCCAAATCCCCACCAACCTCTGTGTGAGGTATCCCTCTTAATCCTTCCACCTCTCACCTTGAAAGCATGACCTCTCATTATTGAATCCTTTACCCTGGGAAAAACCTTGTCTCTATCCACCCTGTCTATACCCTTCATGATTTTGTCAACCTCAATCAGGTTCCCCCTCAATCTCCTTTTTTCTAGTGAAAATAAACCTAACCTACTCACCCTCTCTTCATAGCTAGCACCTTCCATACCAAGCAACATCCTCGTAAACCTTCTCTGCACCCTCTCCAAAGTCCACAACCTATTGGTAATGTGGCAACCAGAAATGTACACAGTATTCTAAATGCGGCTGAACCAAAGTCTTGCACAAGTTTAACATGACTTGCCAGCTTTTATACTCAATACTCCGTCCAATGAAGGCAAGCATACCAGATGCCTTCTTGACTGCTCTGCACCTGTGCAGCAACCTTCTGGGTACAATGGACCTGCACTCACAGATCTCTCTGACCATCAACTTTTCCCAAGTCTCTTCCATTCATTGTATAATTCGGTCTACAATTAGATTTGCCTAAATGCATCACCTCACATTTGTTTGGATTGAAAGCCATCTGTCACTTTTCTGCCCAACTCTCCAGTCTATCTATATCCTCCTATATTCTCTGACAGTCACTTATGCTTTCTGCTACTCCACCAATCTTTGTGTCATCTATGAAACTTGCTGATCATACCAACAGTGGCCTCTTCTAGATCATTTATGTATATTACAAACAACAGTGGCCCTAACACTGACCCCTGTGGAACACCACTGGTCACCTTTCTCCATTTCGAGAAACTCCCTTCAACTACTACTCTGTGTTTCCTGTTGCTCAACCTAGCGAGAACACGTTGCACACAATGTGACTTCACTTTCTCCATTAGTCTACAATGGGGAGCCTTACCAAACGCCTTACTAAAGTCCATGTCTATGACATCAACAGCCATCACCAAATAGCGTGGTCACTTCCTCGAAGAACTCTATTAAGTTGGTAATAGACATGAGCAACCTTCCAGTCCTGCGGCACTTCTCTGCCTATTCTTCCCTTTATTAATGCTATATTCATAATTCTTACAGTCTCCAGTGTCCACCTTGCTGCCTTCTTGTTTTCTCTTATGGTTCCCAGTCCACTGCCACATTAGTTTCAAACCTTCCAAAAAGCGGTAGCAAAAAAAATCCCCCAAGGACATTGCTACCAGTCTGGTTCCGATGTAGACTGTCCCTTTGTAATAGCCCCACCTTCCCCGGAACCAGTCCCAATGTCCAACAAATCTGAACTCCACCCTCCTACACCATCTCTCAAGCCAAGTGTTATTCCTGCCTAGTTTTTCATTTCTGCACTGGTTAGCACGTAGCACCAGTAGTAATGCTGAGATCACGACGTTTGAGGTACTCTCCTTTAACTTCTCTCCTAGCTCCCTGAATTCTTCTTTCAGGACCTCATCTAGCTTTCTACTTATATCGTTGGTACCTGTATGCACCAAGACAACAGGCTGGCCACCCTTACCTTTTAGAATGTTCTGCAGCCGATCGGTGACATCCCTGACCCGAGCACCTAGGAGGCACCATACCATCCGCGAGTCCTGTTTTCAGCTACAGAACCGCCTATCCACTCCCCTCACAATAGAATTCTCTATGACTATGATCCTACGAGTCTTCTTCCCGCCCTTCTAACAGCAGTGCCCACCACGGTGCCATGATCCTGGCAACTGCTGCCCTCCCCTGGTGAACCATCTCCCTCAACAGTATACCTGGTTTGGAGGGAGATGACTGCAGGGGACAACTGCACTGCCTTTCTGCTCTTTTTCTGTCTTTTGGTCATCCATTCACTGTCTCCCTCAGTAATCCTAAACTGCGGTGTGACCAGTTCACTAAACGTGGTATCCACGATCTCCTCATCATCGCGGATGTTCCACAGTGAGTCCATCCACAGCTCCAGAGCCGGCATGCGGTTAAACAAGAGCTGCAGCTGGACACACTACTTGCAAGTGTAAGAGCCTGGAATGTCAGACACGTTCCTAAACTCCCACATCAAGCAAGAGGCACATGCCACGGGTCTGAAGTCCCTGCCATTGTAAGCTTAGCTTTATATGAACCAACTAAAATCAAACAATGAACTTAAATAAATGGAAAAGGAAGATAAGAAATAAAAGCCTTACCTTACAGTATCTTTTTCTTCTGGTTAGAGGAGGGGGGAGGGAGGGAGATACGACACTTGTTCAGCCACTGCTCAAATATAAATTAAGCCCTTACCTTCCCGGTAGCCCTCGCTTCACTCCTCCTTCTGTCCACACTCAGAAATACACCCCCCCACGCACACTTCCACACAGATACACACACACGCACACAGATACAGACATACGCACACACAGATACACACACACAGATACAAACGAATACACACATCCATATACATTACCTCACAAACTCATCGCTATAAATATGCAGAGATAGTTCCATTGAGATAGACACGCAGACAGTTACAGGGAGAGAATCAGATACAAAGAGACACACACAGGCACATTTATACACACAAACATACAGACCGACATAGATTCATACACACACAAAAACAGAAACAGAAACAGACACAGACTGAGGTGCACACGTGCAAACAGACCTTTACACTGACACAGACAAACACACAGAACCATACACATACAAATGCACTCCCACGCCGAAACATACACACAAATATTGCTATGGACCAGGCCAGACCACCTCAAAATATATTGAGAAGGTAGCTTAGATCCTAACGTTTTCTTTTTTAAAGGCAGATGGGAAATCAATATTCCATGTGTGATGCAGCTGGTCAGACCACTCACCTTTCAGCAAAACAGGATTTATTAAAACACAACAGTATAACAAAAGAAAATCGAATTTAGAATAACTTCGTTATTGGAAAACGTAACCATCCAGATACATCAAATTAACGAAGGGACTGTTCCAATCCAGACATCCCAGAACACACACTTTAGTAAAATAGGTAAACTGAAACAGATTCTTGAGGGCAGGAGGGAACAACATCCAAAGAAATTCAAGGGGGAAAGTAAGTTGGGATTGCTGAAGCTTGGAATCTTTTCTGAACTCCAGGATCTTGTGACTGCCACAGCTAACCCAAACTGGAAAGAAAACCCTGAACTGGGAGAACTGGCCAATCCCCTGCCATTGTTAACCTCGGCTCTTTCAAGCCCCTTCAACACCTTTGCCTTTACAACGTCTCTTATTCGTGTCGATGGAATTGAGGAATTGCATAGTATAAACAAAATCATAGTTGGAGATATGTACAGGTCCCCAAGCAGTCGTCAGGAGATGGGGCGCAAGATACAATTGGTGATGCAAAAGATTTGAAGGAAATGCAAAGTTACAGTGATCATTTGGGGATTTCAATATGCAGGTGGACTGGGAAAATCAGGTTGGGAACAATTCGCAAGAAAGTGAATTTGTGGAACGCCTATGGAATGGCTTTTTGGACCAACTTGTGGTAGAGCCCAGGAGGGAAAAGGCAATCCTGGATTTAGAGATGTGTAATGAAGCAGATTTGATCAGGGAGCTTAATGTGCAGGAATCCTCAGCAGGCAGTGATCATAATATATCTGAAATTACTCTGCAAATTGAGAGGGAGATTTTGCAATCAAAGGTAACAGTATTAGAGCTGAATAAAGCCAACTACAGAGGCATGAGAGAGGAGGTGGGTAGAATTGATCGGGAGAGGAGTGTATCAGGAAAGACAGTGGAACAGCAATGGCAGGTGTTTCTGGGAGTAACTCAGGAGGCACAGCAGAGATTCATCCCAAGGGCAAAGAGGCATGGTACAGGGAGGAAGAGGTAATCATGGCTGACGAGGGAATTCAGGAATATTGTAAAAATAAAAGAGAAAACAGATCATTTGGGGAAGGACAGTGGGAAACCAAAGCATTAGGCATTTGCAAAGACCAATGGAGGGCAACAACAAAAGAAATAAGGAGGATCACCATGAAATATGAGGCTAAGCTAGCCAGTCATATTAAGCAATACCGTAAGACATTCTTTCGACAAATGAAGGGCAAAAGAGAGGTAGAAGTGGGCATTGGGCTTCTGGCAAATGACGCGGAAAGATAGTGGTGGGTAAAAGGAAATAGCTGAAAAATTGAATAATTATTCTGTGTCAGTCTTTATTGTGGAAGACATGATTAATATCCCCCCAAAAAATAAAGAGAGGGTCGGGACAGAGCTCAGTGTAGTGGCCATCACCAAAGACATCAACTTCATCAATCTTGATGTGTTCATGCCTTTTTCCCAGATCCTCAAAGTTCTCATTCACCAGAAGGTCCCTTTCCTTAGTGAAAACTGAAGGAAAAAAACTGATTTAAGACTTCCTCTATCTCCTTAGATTCCACACACAAGTTCCGCACGCTATCCCTGACTGACCCTACATTCTCTTATTCCTAACAAATGAGTAAAATGCCTTTGGGTTCTCCATAATCCTTCCTGAGAAGCCTTTTTTTATGCCCCATCCTGGCTCTCCCCAGTCCATTTATGAGCTCCTTTCTAGAAAGCCTGCAATCCTCTAAAGTTGTACTAGATCCTTGCTTCCTCCAGCTCACATAAGCTACCTTCTTCCTTTTAACGAGAAGCTCCTCTGTTCTTGTCAACCAAGGCACCTTAATGTTAACTATTCTTGCCTGTGTCAGTGGACAAATCTGTGCATCACTCGCAACAACTGCTCCTTAAATACTCTCCACGTATCTGTTATGCCCTTTCTGTGGAACAATTGCTCCCAATCTGTCCTTCCCAACTCCTGTCTGATAGCGTCATAATTTCCTCTTCCCCAATTAAATATCTTCCTTTGGTAACTGCTCCTTTCCCTTTACAGGACTATGGTAGATGTGAGGCAGTTGTGGTCACTGTTACCAAAGTGTTCTCCCACCGCAAGATCCGACACCTATCCTGGCTCATTGCCAAGCATCAAATCCAAAATGGCCTTTCCCCTCGGCGGCCTGTCCTCATACTGAGTAAGGAAACCCTCTTGAACACACCTGACAATAGCAGCTCCATCCAAACTATCTGAACTAAGGAGATTCCAATCAATATTGGGAAAGTTGAAGTCAGCCATAACCACAACCCTGCTAAATCTGCATTTTTCCAAAATCTGCCAGCCTATGAGTATTTTGATCTCTCTACTGCTATTAGGGTGTCTATAGGAAACCCCTAATGGATGGATGCTCCTTTGCTGTTCATACTGATTCAGTAGACAAACCTTCCTCCACAGGCATCCTTTCTGTAGCTGTGATGCACGCTCTGATTAGCAATGCTACACCCCTCCTATTTTCCACTGTTCCTGTTCTTCTTAAACGTTCTCAACCCTTGAACATCTAGCAACCATCCCTGCCCCAGTGAAAACCACGTCTCTGTTATGGCCACAACATCATAGTCCCAAGTACTGATCCACGCTGTCAGTTCATCACTCTTACTTCTGACGCTCCTGGATGGACTGGCCCTGGAGTCTGTTCAGAGAACGTTCACGAGAATGGCCCCAGGAATGAAAAGCTTAACATGTCTCAGGACTCTGGGTCCGCACTCGATGGGGTTCAGAAGAATGAGGAGGAATCTAATTGAAATCTGGAATACTGAATGTCCAGGACAGAATGGATGTAGGGAAGATGTTTCCATTGGTAAGAAAGATTCGGACCGAGGGCACAGCTGTAGTGTAAAGGGAAGACCTTTTTAAATGGAGTCAAGGAGAAACGGTATCAGTCAAATAGTGATGCATC
The DNA here is from genome assembly GCF_037043375.1 of Chiloscyllium plagiosum. Taxonomy (NCBI): domain Eukaryota; kingdom Metazoa; phylum Chordata; class Chondrichthyes; order Orectolobiformes; family Hemiscylliidae; genus Chiloscyllium; species Chiloscyllium plagiosum. The sequence goes on along the minus strand of NW_028270159.1, from coordinate 92,567,294 downwards.
TATGGAATTCACTGCCTCAGAAAGCTGTGGAGGCCAGTACTTTGAATATATTTAAGACGGAGTTAGATAATTTCTTAACTGTCAAGGGGATCAAGTTTTAGAGGGAGAATAGGGATGAGAAACGTAGCAGCCATGATTGAATAGTGGAGCAGGCTCGATGGGCTGATTGGTCTAATTTCTGCATTTATGTCTTATAGATATTTTTTTTTAAATGAAGGACAAAATAAGCTTGTAAAAGTGTCAGCATTGTAAAATCCAGATGCTCTGGCACAGATATACATACAGATATACAGAAACGCACACACCGACACACATAAACACACACAGAAACATATACGCACACAGACACACTGACTTGCATATCTATACAGATACAGAGAAACATGCACACACACGGACACACTGACTCACTCATATATACAGACACACAGAAACATATACACACAGAGACTGTGTGTGCAGTAAATGACACTTGCCTAGGTTTAACCATTGAGTGGCGAGACAGTGCTGTGATGTGCCTCAAGTATTGTCAGGGAGGCGGTGAATGTGTCCAACAAACTCAGGGATCATTTGAACAATGAACAAACGTCCACTGGCACAATAGATTCATTAGTCCCTTCGTGTTCATCTGTCAAATAGTTTGATGTTGACTCTTATAAACTTACTAACTTTACTGGTTAAGTTTATTTCACTCACACATGTGTTTGTCTGTGTGGAAATACGATGTTCCCCTGTGGGATAAATCTGTTTTCCTTGGCTGCAGAAGACTGTTCCCTTGTCTGAATAAAAGCAATTTGAAACACCATACACCCCCCATTTCACACCCTCCCCTTCTTCTCTTATTTCCCCAGCAGATATTCCCTCAACACGTTTCACTACCTCCCACTTTTGCCCTTGTCTTTACTCCACAACTTTGCCCCGCCATCACAGTAATTTCCCCATCCCAAAATCTTGAGTCACCCCAAAAGAATATTACCCTCCCTCATATGTTGCACTCCCCCCGCACAAATGTTTCGCCCACCATCTGCCAAATATTGCCTCGTCAAATGTTGTGTTACCCTCAATTCAGTTCGCCCCAAATATCATCCTAAAGTTTGTCCTCCATCCCAATTTTGGATCTTATGTGAAGACCCATGCCCTTAGTGACCAGGCCCCCCAAACCTCTCAACAGATACAGCACTACACCGACACAGGAAGCTCTGCTGGATTAGGGCCAAGCCCTCAGTAGGGTCATTAACCTTCACCATGATTTGATAAAGGCAGCGAATGCCCACACCCACCAGGAGCCATATCATCCGTTCCTACCTGGGGACGATGTAATGCTCAAATCACTGGGAACAGATTCTCTCTCTCCTCGGTGGAAAAGTCCATACTTGGTGCCTCTGACAACCCCGACAGATGTCAAACTGAAGGGAAACCCTGATTGGACACACGGGACGAGCTGCAAGTGAGCTCCGCCCCCAAATGACAACAACCAGTAAGCACAGCAAACGACAACTCCACACTTCGAGGAAAGCTCCAGCTAACCGCCACAGCCATCACCATCTTTATACTCCCCCGATCATCCTGTCATGGGATGACTCGAACCAGGATCATGCAGTGAGACACCTACCATTCGCGAGTCACTGGTCAATATATTCCTCTGTGTGACCTGTGTGTATGCTCAGAGAGTCAGCCAGAGTAGTTGTTTGGTTGGCGCTCATGTCCCTATGCACTCCCAATGGGACATTCGCTTGAGAGCCTTCCCCTTTAATGAATCAGACATGTCTGAATGGTGGGTTGGAAGGGCTGAAGTGACCACTATCAGCCTACCACCGTGAATGGGATCTTACAGAGGTAATTCTCCAGCCTGTTGGAAATCCGCAGAGTACCCGTTAAACAATTTTAAGGGTATGTTCTATCCCTCATACAATCTTCTCTATGAACCCCCGGCCCTACTCCTCACAGACACTCGCGGACAGGGCACACCTATCGGATCGATCTGCCTCAAAAACAGCTATCCATCCAGATGGAATGCTGGCTGGAGCCGGCGCGCCAACTCCTTGCTCCTCACCCCACAGCAAGTCAGTCCACATCAGAGGGCAGGACACTGAACCTCAACAGGAACAGGAGAAGCCCCACTTTCACCACCACCTGGACAGGGACCTTAACTGACCGCCTGAGAAACTATAATGGCACTTACTTTATTTACAGCCACAAAGCCTCCCCTTGGTTCCTGTTATCCTTTACCAGGAGCTGCTATGTTGGGTACGTGGACCCATTTGTATAACATTCCCAGTCTTCTCCCTTCACGAAGCCCCCGTCTCACTGGAAGTGAACCCTCAACCCCCTTGACCAGCCTCTCTCTGTCTTTTCATCCACCGATGCAGCCATTCGATTGGAAATAGAATTCTGGATTAGCAGTGTTGGAAGAGCACAGCAGTTCAGGCAGCATCCGAGGAGCAGTAAAGTCGACGTTTCGGGCAAAAGCCCTTCATCAAACGTCAATTTTACTGCTTCTCGGATGCTGCCTGAACTGCTGTGCTCTTCTAGCACTACTAATCCAGAATCTGGTTTCCAGCATCTGCAGTCATTGTTTTTACCTGATTGGAAATAGAAGCCCAGCTGCTGGCCATCCCCTTGGAGGAGGTAGACAATGCCACATCCAAAGAACTCACCCAGCTGAATGCGGAAGTTCTTGCCGTTCACACTGTGGCCCAATAAAACAGGTCTGCCCCTGGATTATCCGCTGGCGGAGAAAGGGGGCACATGTGCCCTGATCAGCTCTGATTGCTGCAGTTACATACCCGGCCCCAGTGGGAACATACTAACTCAGCCCGACATATCCAACAGGCTGCCGCTGTACTGCACAACCAAAAACCAAAATGTGACCCACGGAACTGGGCAAGCTCCTGGCTGGATTTCTGGGGCACAGCCTTGCTACAGGGACTCATAATCCTCATTATTATCATTGTCGTTATTGCAGTTCTTGTCATGGCTATTAAAATGTGCTGTCTGAGCTTGTTCTCAATGCTGCTAACCCCCTGCCATGACCTTAACACCCAACTCGTGAAGGTCCACTGGGATAATAACTTTGTCACCGACACGAAATATGTGGTTTCAGACTCGGACTCCAAATCCGACCCCACTGATTCCGACCCTCCCCCTAGCTCTGGATACATTCCTCCCTTCGCCTCTACGCCTAACTCAGCGCTTCCCTGATAAAAACAAAAAAATGGGGAATTGTACGATAAAAGATAAACCACTCTGCCTGCCCACTACTTGTTCACAGAAACCATGTCTGTTCTTAGCAAAACAGAGCATACTGGGAGTGCAGATCCATTGTAACCTGAAGGTTACTGCACAGTTGGATAGAGTGGTCAAGCAGGCATCTGGTATGCTTGCCTTCACTGGACGAGGTATTGAGTATAAGTGTTGTTATCTCATGTTGTAATCGTACAAGACATTGGTTCGGACACATTTGGAATACTGTATATAGTTCTGGTCACCACATTCCCAAAAGGACGTGGACGCTTTGGAGAGGGTGCAGAGAAGGTTTACGAGGATGTTGCCTGGTATGGATGATACTCGTTATGAAGAGAGGTTGAGTAGGTTAGGTTTATTTTCATTAGAAAATAGGAGATTGAGGGGGGACCTGATTGAGGATTACAAAATTATGAAGGTTATAGACAAGATAGATAGAGACAAGCTTTTTACTTGGGTGAAGGATTCACTAATGAGAGGGTATGCTTTTAAGGTGAGAGGTGGAAAGGTTAAGGGGGATACACACAGCAAGTACATCACACAGAGGTTGGTGGGCATTTGGAAAGCGTTGCCAGCCGAGGTGGTAGAGGCAGGCATGGTAGATTCATTTAAGATGCATCTGGACAAATGCATGAGTAAGTGGGGAGCAGAGGGATACAGATGCTTAGGAATTGGCCGACAGGTTTAGAGAGTACATTTGGATCAGCTCAGGCTTGGAGGACCGAAGGGTCTGTTCCTGGGTTGTAACTTTTCTTTCTTTGCTCCATAATCCCTCAACTTGACTAAAACCAGCTCAGGAACTAAACAGCAAAACAAGACATTACCTAAACAGCTTCCAGACTGAAGGAATACACTCATCAGATCATCTGAAAACAGCCTTCCTATCTCACAATAACATCACCGCTCCTGCAGCCCCGAGGGCATCCACATTGCCCTCAGGTCGGAAGTCCAACAAAGACTCCCTGGACTGAGTGGCACCCAGATACCTGACAAGAATACGCACTACCCTGCAGGCCCAGTGGAACCAGGATACTGGACATTAGCACCTGCTTTAGCAGAGGAACGGAACCTCCTGTTACAGTTATTACCTGATTGCTACGACAGGCCAACCGATTGTTTTCCATTGAATGTAACTTCATTCATCTTGTCTTGTAATTAACATTAAACTACAGTAACACTACTGTAACACTCTAAAAACTCTGTAGCTTGGGGAATAGAATCATTGACTTAACTGAGCAAAGTGCCCATTTTCTATCAGTCCTGTCAATTTCTCTTTCCCAGGATATGGTGAGAAATAAACTAGTGTTCGTCAATTTCACAAGATCAGTGTGTGGCCTCTATTTGTAATTGGACGATTCTCCGACAGCTTCCTATAGTGCAACAAGTGGCTCAGAGTCAAAATATCATTGTGATTTTACATTTTCTTTCTCACTCTGTCCCGCTGTGTCAGTTTCCTTCCCTCAGTCTTGGGGCTTCCTCCATTTCTCTCCCTCCATCGTCTGGCTCTTTCTTTCTCACTCCACTCTTCTCTCTCTCTCTCCCTCTCTCTCTCTCTCACACACACACACACACACACACACACACACACACACACACACACACACACACACACACACACACACACACACACACACACACACACACACACACACACACACACACACACACACACACACACCTTTTCTGCCTCTCCATCACAATTCCTCTGTCTGTCATCTTCGCCCGCCTCCTCATCAAACTCTCCAGACCGTCCCATCATTTTAATCCATCAATGCTGTAATGTTCCGAGTCAGGTTTACAAAATGAAAGTAACTAAAACATTTCAGAAACAGAGGTTTAAATGATAGAAACTTTTTAAAAATATTCTTTTGTGCGACTTGGGCGTCACTGACTGGCTAACATTGACAGCCCATCCTTATTTGCCCTTGAGAAGGTGGTGGTGAGCTGCCATCTTGAATCACTGCAGTCCACTTGCTGTGAGTTGACCCATAATGCCGGTAGGGAGGGAATTCCAAGATTTTCACCCAACAACTGTGAAGGAACGGTGGTATATTTCCAAGTCAGGGTGGTGAGTGGCTTGGAGGGGAACTTGCAGGTGGTGGTGTTCCCAAGTACCAGCTGCCCTTGTCCTTCGAGGTGGATTGGAAGGTGCTGTTGAAGAATCTTGTGTAAAATTCTGCAGTGCATCTTGCAGATAACACACACTGCTGCCACTGGGCGCTGGTGGTGGAGGGGTTGAATACTTGTCGATGTGGTGCCAATCAAGTGGTTTGCTTTGTCCTGGATGGTGTCAAGCTCCTTGAGTATTGTTGGAGCAGTACCCACCAAGGCAAGTGGGGAGTATACCATCACATTCCTGACTTGTACCTTGTAGATAGTGGATAGAGTTTGGGGTGTTAGGAGGTGAGTTACGCGCCACAGCATCCGTGGTCTCTGACCTGCTCTTGTAACCATTGTTTTTATGTAGTGAGTCCAGTGTGTTTCCGATCAATGGTAACTCCAAGGATGTTGACAGTGGAGGATTCAGTGATGGTAAAACCGTTGAATGTAAGGAGTGGTGATTAGAGTGTTTCTTATTGATGATGTCATGGTCTGGCATTTGTGTGGCGTGAACATTATTTGCCACTTGTTGGCCCAAGCCTGGATATTGTCCAGATCTTGTTGCATTTGAGCACGGATTGCTTCAGGACCGAAGGAGTCATGAAATGTGCTGAAAACTGTGCAAACATTAGCGAACATCCCCACTTCTGACCTTATGACAGAGGGAAGGGAATTGATGAAGCAGCTGAAGAGCCGTGGGCCTAGGGCACTACCCATTTCTCCTGCAGTGATGTCCTGGAGCTTAGATGTCTGACACTCTACAACCACAATCATATTCCTTTGTGCCAGGTATGACTCTAACCAGTGAAGTATTTGGCCCAAATACATATTGATTCCATTTCTGACAGGGCTCCTTGATGTCATACCCGGTCAAATTCAGCCTTGATGTCAAGGGCTGTCACTCACACCTCACCACTGGAATTCAGCTCTTTTGTCCATGTTTGAACCGAGGCTGCAATGAGATCAGGAGCTGAATGACTTTGACGGAAATCAAACTGGGCGTTGTTGAGCAGGTGCTGTTTGATGGCCCTCGACAAAAGTGAGGACTGCAGATGCTGGAAACCAGTATTTAGATCAGAGCGTTGCTGGAAGAGCACAGCAGGTCAGGCAGAATCTGACTGCTCGGATGCTGGCTGACCTGTTGTGCTTTTCCAGCACCACTCTGTTTGATAGTCCTGTTGATGGAGAGTCGGCAGATCATGTGATAATTAGCCGGGTTGGATTTGTCAAGCTTTTTATGTACAGGAAATACCTGGGCAATTTTCCACATTGTCAGGTAGATGCCAATGTTGCAACTGTACCGGAAGAGCTTGGCTGGGGGGGGTGGGGGGGTGGGGGTGGGGGTGGGGGTGGGGGGGGGGTGGTAAGTACTGGATCGCACTTCTTTAATACTATTGCCAGAATGTTCTCAAGGCACATTACCTTTGCAGTATCCAGTGCCTCCAGCCATTTCTGGATATCTCGGGCAGTGAATCGAATTGTCTGGAAACTGGTATCTGTGATGTTGGGGACCACTGGAGAAGTCTGAGATGGATCATCTACTTAGCATTTCTGACTGAAGATATTTACGAATGCATCAGCCTTATCTTTTGCACTGATGTGCTGGGCTCCTCAATCATTGAGAATGGGAATACTTGTGGAGCATCTCCTCCAGTGAGTTGTTAGGTTGTCCACCACCATTCAGGACTGGATATGGAAGGACTGCAGAGCTTAGATCTCATGCGTTGGTTGTGGGATCACTTCGCTCTGTCTATCACTTCCTGTTTATGCCATTTGGCATGCCAGTACTCCTGTTTAGTACCTTCACCAGGTTGACACCTCATATTTTGATATGCCTGACGATGTTCCTGGCATGCCCTCCTGAACTCAACATTCAACCAAGATTAATCCCTGGCTTGGTGAGAATGGTTGAGTGGGGGATATATTGGGCTATGAGGTTACAGATTGTGCTGGAGTACAGTTCTGCTGCTGTTGATGGCCCAAAGTTCATCATGGATGCCCAGTATTGAGCTGCTAGATATTGTTCGAAGTCTGTCTCATTTAGCACAGTGATAGCACCACACAAAAGATGGAGGGTATTTTCAATGTGAAGACAGGACTTCGTCTCCATATGGACAGTGCGGTGGTCACTCTTATCTGTACTGTCATGGAGAGAGGTGATTGCAATTGGCAGATTAGTAAGGGTGAGATAAAGTACATTTTCTGCACTTGTTGGTTCCTTCACCACCTGCCAGAGACCCACTGTAGCGGTTATCTCCTTTCGGACCCGACCAATCCGATCGGTAGTGCTGCTGCCGAGCCACTCTTTGATATCCCCCAACCAGTATACATTTTTCCATCCTCAGTGCTTCCTCCAAGTGTTGTTCAACATGGAGGTGCACCGATTTATCAACTGAAGGAGGACGATACATTGTCAGCTGTAAGAGGTTTCCTTGCCCTTGCTTAACTTGACGCCATGAGACCTCATGGAGTCCAGTGTCGATGTCACGGGCTTCCAGGGCAACTCCCTCCCGACTGTATGCCACTGTGCTGCCACCTCAGCTGGATCTAGCCTGCTACTGGGACTGGACATATCCAGGGATGGTAATGGTGGTGTCTGGGTACATAAGATATGATTTAATAAGAATGATTATATCAGGCTGTTGCTTGACTCGTCTGTGAGACCGTACTCTCAATTTCGGCACGAGCTCCCAGATTCCAGTACAGAGGATAGGGCTATTTGTGTTTTTACCATAGTCTTTTCTGATTCCAAGGTCGATGTAAGGTGGTCTGTCTGGTTTCATTTCTTTGTAGTTACATTCTAGAGATTGATACGACTGAATGGCGTGTGAGGCCATTTCAGAGGGCAGTGGAGAATCAACCACATTGCTGTGGCTCTGGAGTCACATGGAGGCCAGAACCGGTAAGGATTGCAATTTCCTTCCCTAAAGGACATTAATGAACCGGATAATTTTTTTTCCCCCACAATTGGCAATGGTTTCACGGTCAACACTTAATTCCAGATTTTTCTAAAACTGAAATCAGATTTCAACATGGCAGGATTTGAACGCAGGTTCCCAGAACTTCTGGGTTAATAGTTATACAACAACACCACTGGATCATCAAGGAGGTGGATAGGGGCGCCCAGAGAGTATGGAAAGGCAGAGATGGGAGTCAGCCTGAAGGGCCGTGAGGATGGGGAGGTGGGGAGCAGGGAGTAGATACAAGGGCTGGGTTGGGGGTTGTGATAATCTCCTGTCACTGAGCACAGAAATTGCAAGATAAATAGTTCCCAGCACATGATGACAGCCTGGGATAGAGAGAATGAGACAGAGAGAAGTTGGACAAATACACAAACGTGAGGGGAGGGGGTGACAGTGTCCCAACCTTTGCAGTCTCTGGTTTCTGGTGTGTGTGATGTGCTTTTGTTGGAACGCAGTGAGACTGTGTGTGGGATCTTCCTTCATTCGACAAGGTGTTGCACAAAAGGTTCTGGCATAAGCTCAACATACAAGCCATGTATTAGCATGGATACAGGATGGGTTAACTGACAGGAAGCAAACAGTGGAGATAAATGAGTGCGTTTCTGGTTGTTGATCAGTGACGAGGTTTTGCCTCAGTTATTAGCATTAGGACCGCATTTATTCACTCTTTACAGAGAGGGTTTGGAGTTGGGGACCACATTTAGTGCCAATGTTTGCAGATTACACGAAGGTGAGTGGTAGAGTAAAGTGTGCAGAGCACTCTGAAAGTCTCCAAAGGGACATCGATGGCTCAAGTGAGTGGCCAAAGGTCTGGTAGGTGGAGTACAATGTTAATAAATGTGAAATCATCCAATTTGGAATAACTGTGAGAATGACTGTTTCTGAATGTTGAAAGAAAGTTGCAGCATGATGCTGTGCAGAGGGACCTGGAGTCCTTATGCATGGATCAGAGAATGTTGGTCTGCAGGTGCAACACGTCATTCAGAAGAAAAAAATAATGTTGTCTTTCATTGCGCAAGGCATTGAGTTTAAAAGCAGGACGGCTACGTTGCAGCTGTATAGGGTGCTGGCGAGGCCATACCTGGAGCACAGTGTGCAGGCTTTGTTTCCTTACTTGAGAAAGGATGTACTGGCACTAGAGGTGGTGCAGAGGAGGAGGTTCTCTAGGTTGATTCCGGAGTTCAGGGGGATGGCTTATGAAGAGAATCTGATCAGACTGGGATTATATTCATTGGGATTTCCTACAATAGTGGGGATGGTGGGGTGGCAGTGGATATCATAGGATCATGTGAAATTATTTAGGGGAAAGATAAGATAGAAGTAAAGAGGGTGTTTCCACTGGCAGGTGAAACTGGGAAAAGTGGGCATAGCCTCTAAATAAGGAGGAGCAGATTCGGACTGAAATGTGAATGAAGTTTTTCACCCAAAGGATTGTGAATCTATGGAAAGCCCTGCCAGTTGAAGTAGTTGAGGCTTCCTCAGTAAATGAGTTTAAAGAAAAGAGAAATAGATTTTTGACAAGGAAAGGAAATAAGGCTGATGGTGAGAGGGTGGGTATGTGGAGCTCATGCAACACAAAGACCAGCCATGATTATAGTGAATGACTCAGGAGGCTCAAATGACCAGACGACCATTTCCTGCTCCTCATTCTTATGGTCTTATGGATACAAACATTACCCTCTTCTGCGGGATTGTGTTTATGTGTGTGAGGGTGGGAGGGTGAAGGTGGAGGCGTGTGTATGGCGGGGGGCGTGAGGATGGAGGTGTTGGGAGGGTGAGGGTGAAATCCTGAGTCTCTGAATTTTTTATCAATTATTGTGGAAGGGCTGTATTATTATTTCAGACTATGCTAAATGGAAGTTGCAGGTGCCACTGAAATGCAGTTTATTGATCAGCAGAGGTTAATGGGGGAGGGAAAGAGAGGGTTAGATTTTCCTGTCTCTCCAGGAAGCCATTTTCTTTCCTGTAATTTCTCTCGGAATATTGGGAGATGTTCCACTGGGAATTGTCGCCACTTTAGTGGGGAGGTGTGTGAGTGGTCAGAGGAGATCATGGTGTGGGAAGGGAGTGGGATCCCAACTCCCCCCCACACACACTGTCCCATTCCCTCCTCCTACCCTTCTCAGTCTATCTGTGAGTATAGGGGAATGAACAGAAGGAATTGTTGCCATTGACTGGGATCTCACTACTGTCTCGGGTTGGGAGTGGGGTTTGGTGAGGGAGTGGGGTTTTCAGAGTCGGTTCTGGGACTGAGGAGGTTCCTCAGCATTGCAAAGGGGCAAGAAATGCAGGATAGGACTCTCCCCCGCTCCCCCACTCCCTTTTGGCCAACGTTAAGGATGATATTAACCCAACTCCATCAACGATTGGCCATTTTCATATTTTGCTTCTTGTGGGATCCAGCACAGCTGGATTGTAGGGGCGGGGGTGAAGATGGGGGTGTTAGATGGAAAAGGAAGACAGCTGAAAGAAGGATGGGGTGGTAGGGGGCTAGGTACCGGATCTGGAGGGAGGGTGTGATGGTTTACTCCGGTGTTCAGTCCCAGCCCACTTCCTGGTTGAAACGGGAGAGTTTAGCATTTGCTGGTGCTTTAGTGGGGATAAGGGGGTCGGGGGTGCTGGTTTACATTACAGCCTGTGGGATCTTGATGTGCGGGGGTAGGCTGCAGCCATTTCCTTTACAGTAGCAGGGAGCAACAGTTTTCACATTCAGGAAATTCAGGAGGTGAGGGCAAAGGGAATGCACATTGGTGGTGAAGGTACAGAAACCTTCAGTTTCATTCAACGTGGAGCGGGGTAAACTGGGGACAGCTGGTGGGATCCAGCTGTGCAGAATACCCTTCACTCCAATATCAGCCCCTCTCTGGGGAGGGCACTGGGGAGGTGGGGGGTGAGCAGCAGTGGGCTCTGACAGATTGTTGAATGAATACCATGGCGATCCCCTGCATACAGCTACCTGTGGGATCTTGCTGTGCATTCCCTTGGCCTGCAGCTCACTCTCACATGTTACGTTAGCCTATCCATAGGGCCCCAGGCTGATGGCACTGATGTCCTAATAGTTTCCCCGTTGCTCTGACACTCCCACACCCCTCGTCATCCCCTCACTCTCTGAGACATGGCTGAGATTGGAGCACAAGGCAAACGTGAGGCAGGAGAGGGCATTTCAATCAAAACATGCCTGGAATGGATAGTGAGAGATTTGCGAGATGAAAGGGAAATCTGAGCAGAGCTGAAGATATGGGTGGGGATAGTGAAAGAGGAAGAGGGAGAAAGGGACAGAGAAAAAAAAACATTGATCGATTTGTGAGAGCAGAAGGAGAAAGCTGAACAGAGATGAACAAGTGGATAGGGTCAGTCAGAGGAAGAGAGGAGTGAAAGAGAGCGACAGGAACACTCAGATAGAGAGGTGCCTGTACCAGAGGAAGATTCCTCATTAATATTTCATGTAGAAACTGCACTAATCCCAGACGGAGTGGCATGGGGGTGGTGCCCTTTGAATGGTAGTGAGTCTGGGGAACATTGTTTTTTTTTGTGCTTCTTCTTACTCCTGGAGTGTCAGAGAACCAGCTGGACGGGGCAGATTAAACCCAAAGGATGGTGGTGGCTGGGGGGCGGGTGGTGGGAAAAGTGGGAGAGGGACACAAGTTGTGGTGAGTGAGTCTCCACCACTGAGTCATTGCCCAGCCCCTCAGAAAATAAACCCTGGGGGCATTCAGAAAGCATTTTCCCCTGATCTCATTTGAAATGTGTTCCTATTCTATGAGTTTAAGATCAGGGCGTGGTGCTGATTAAACATAGAGACTTTGGAAGTCAGTCAGTGATGGGATCTCGTTTGCTGATCCTCAGATTTGTTTCAGAACATCTCAGTTTTGATCTGATCAATTTCCATCTCTCTCCTGGGTGTATTTCTGAGATACTGAAACTTGAACACTGAGGGAGACACGGACTCTGGCAGTGGGAATGACGTTGGTATGGAGTGGGAAGGGGATGTTGGGGGTGGGAGACAATAAATATTTCTGTCCCTGCTCCTCTCAAACAGAAACACTGGGACAGTCCTGAGGCAGTCTGAGTAACCTTCCCGTTACCGGTCTCTGGGTTTAATATCAGTGGCTGGGTTGGGAGGAGACTGTCAGATTGTGGAGGCAACGAGCGGTGGGATCTTGCTTTTGATGCAGGAATTTGAAAAAAAAATGTTCATTTCTCTCTCTGTCTTTCCACCCATCGACTCCGAGGAGATTTGTTTCGGAGCTGAAACACAGGATGATGTGGGGACATAGTGAGAAACAATTATAATAAATTGTCCCGTCTCCTGTCATTCATTTACACACAAGCACACACTCCCCGGGGAGAACAATTGTGGGGCTCATGCAGTCTCTGGGGTTTGTATCACAAGGGGGTGAGCTCTGAGGTGTAGAGGGGTTGTGGGAAGACAGAGGGGCAAAAAGGTAGCTGCTGCACAGTCTGATCCCACAGATTTCACTGCCTGCCTCCCTCTCTGCCACCATTTTCCCAGCTGCCTGTCCCTACCACAGCTTTCTATAAATTCCCCTCTCTGCCATATCCTTCACATCTACCCCTGCCCACTCTCATGCCATCTCCCCAGGTTTTTGAGGAACTGATCTGGCAGTCAGTATTTCTGATCTTTGTCCTTTCCAGCCAACCTCTCTCAGCTCTCTGTGATCTTGCTATTGCTCCCTGAGGGTCATTTGAGCCACATCCCTCTCGGTATCTTTCCCTCTCCATCGCTCATGCTCAATGATATCTCTGTTTGCCTTTCTCCACACCGACTTCTTTCTCTCCTTGGGTTTCCATAGATTCCCCACAGGATGAAAGCAGCTCATACAGCCCATTGATTCCACGCCAACCCTCTGACGGACAGCCTCTCCAAACCCTTCCCATCTCTGTAACCCTATACTTCCCATGGCTCATCCACTTAACCTGCTCACCTTTTGACTGTAGGAGGGCACCAAAGCGGTACAGTGGTTAGCACTGCTGCCTCACAGCGCCCAAGACCGGCGTTCAATTCCTGCCTCAGGCAACTGACTGTGTGGATTTTGCACATTCTCCCCGTGTCTGCGTGGGTTTCCTCCCACAGTCCAAAAATGCGCAGGTTAGGTGAATTGGCAAGGCTAAAATTGCCTGTAGTATTATCTGAAGGGGTAAATGTAGGGGAATGGGTCGCGCTTCGGCGGGTTGGTGTGGACTTGTTGGGTCGAAGGGCCTATTTCCACACTGTAAGTAATCTAATCACCCAGAGGAAACCCAGGCAGATACAAGGAGAATGTACAAACTCCATGCCGACAGTCATTCAAGGCTGGAATTTAACCTGGGTCCCTTGCGCTGAGGCAGCAGTGTTAACTGCTGAACCACCGTCCATCTCTCTTCTCTCTATCTGTGTGTGTCTGTGTCTCTCTGGCCATTCGATTTTTCTAGAACCTTCTCTTTTAGTGATGTCCATCATACTCAGCTCTGCCCCGAGACTCTCTTGAATTTATTTGACATTACTCGTACTTTCCACCATGAAGTCAAACACAAAAGAGTTGTTCAATTCATCAGCCATTTCCTTTTTCCCACAACTGTCTTTCCAACGTCATTTTCCAGCGTTTCAATGTCCACTTTTGCGTCTCTATTGCCCTTTATGTATCTGAAGAAACTCTTACAGTGTTCCTTGATATGTCTGGCTAACCTACCCTCATATTTCATCTTGATCCTCCTTATATCGTTTGTTGTTGCCCTCTATTGGTATTTGCAAGTTGCCAATCCTTTGGTTCCACTAACCTTCCCCAAATGATCTGTTTTCTCTTTTACATTTATGCTTTCCCTGCCTTCCCTATTCAGCCATGATTGCCTCATCCTCCCTGTACCATGCTTCTTTTCCCTCGGGATGAATCTCTGCTGTGTCTCCTGAGTCACTCACAAAACCTCCTGCCATTGCTGTTCCACTCTCTTTCCTGATACACTCCTCTCCCAGTCAATTCTACCCACTTCCTCTCTCATGCCTCTGTAGTTGCCTTTATTCAGCTGTATTCCATTACCTTTGATTCTATCTTTTCCGTCTCAAACTTAAGAGTAATTTCAGTTAAATTATGATCATTGTCTGCTGAGGATTCCTTCACCTTAAGCTCCCTGATCAAGTCTGCCTCTTGCCTGTAAGAATCTCTGTTCCAGTTTATATTACAGAACATTGAACATTGCAGCGCAGTACAGGCCCTTCGGTCCTCAATGTTGCGCCGACCTGTGAAGCCCATCTAACCTGCACTATTCCATTTTCGTCCATATGTCTATCCAATGACCATTTAAATGTACTTAAAGTTGGCGACTCTACAACTGTAGCAGGTAGTGCTTCCATGTCCCTACTTCCCTGCTACCCTCTGAGTGAAAATCTACATCTGACATCTGTCACCCCTCAATTTAATGCATCTCCCCTTGTGCGAGCCATCACCATCCGAGGAAAATGTTCTCACTGTCCATCCTACCTAACCCTTTAATTATTGTATATGTCTCAGTTAAGTCACCTCTCAACCTTCTTCTCTAATGAAAACAGCCTCAGGTCCATCAGCCTTACCTCGTAAGACCTCCCTCCATACCAGGCAACATCTTTATGAATCTCCTCTGAAACCTTTCCAAAGCTTCCACATCCTTCCTATAATGCGGTAACCTGAACTGTTACAATACCCAAGTGCGGCTGCACCAGAGTTGTGTACAGTGGCAGCATGACGTCATGGCTCTGAAACTCAGTCCCTCGACTATTAAAAGCTAACACACCATATGTCTTCTGAACAAACTTCTCAACCTGGATGACAAATTTCAGGAATCTATGTACATGGACACAAAGATCTCTCTGCTCATTGACACTATCAAGAATCTTACCATGAGCCAAGTGCTCTATATTCCTGTTGCTCCTTCCAAAGTGAATCACATCACACGTTTCCACATTAACTCCATTTGCCACCTCTTCGCCCAGCAATGCAGCATATCTATAACCCTTTGTAACCTACAACATCCTTCGGTACTACCCACAACTCTACTGACATTAGTGTCATCCACAAATTTACTAATCCATCCTTTGAAGACCTCCTTTTATAGGCCACCGCAGAGTTCCAGAGAGGTGGAAGAGAAGATTAGCAAAATTATTCTGGGTAGGAGTGAAAGGAATAAGGTGGTCATTATAGGGGACTTAAACTTCCCCAACATTGACTGAAAATGCTACAACTTTCGTACCTTGGATGGATCAGTTTTTGTCCAATGTGTACAGGTGTGTTTTCTGACACAATATGTCAAGGGCCAACAAGAGGGGAGGCCACACTGGAACTGGTGCTTGGTAAAGAACCAGGCCAGGTGTTAGATTTAGTTGTAGGTGAGCACTTTGGAGAGAGTGACCATAATTCAGTTCCATTTTGGTTAGCGATTGAAAGGGATAGTTACGTGTCTCAGGTCAAGAATCATTGATCGGGCAAAGGCAATTATAATGCAATTAGGCAAGATTTAGAATGCAAAGAACGGGGTAGCAAAATGAGGGAGATGTGGACAATGGAAATGTGGAGCTGGTTTCAGGAACAGATATTGCGTGTCCTTGATAGGTCTGTCCATTTCAGGCAGGGAGGAAGTGGTAATGTCACGGAACAGTGGTTTACTACAGAAAGGTTGATCTTGCCTTACAAGTATTACTGAATTCCTTGAGGAGATGACCAAGCATGTGGATGAGGGTAGAGCAGTGGATGTAGTATACATGGATTTTAGTAAGGCATTTGATAAAGTTCCCCATGGTAGGCTTATGCGGAAAGTCAGGAGGCATGGGATATAGGGAAATTTGGCCAATTGGATAGAAAACTGGCTAACCGGTCGAAGTCCGAGAGTGGTGGTCGATGGTAAATATTCAGCCTGGAGCCCAGTTACAAGTGGAGTTCCGCAGGGATCAGTTCTGGGTCCTCTA
Source organism: Chiloscyllium plagiosum (assembly GCF_037043375.1). Lineage (NCBI taxonomy): Eukaryota > Metazoa > Chordata > Chondrichthyes > Orectolobiformes > Hemiscylliidae > Chiloscyllium > Chiloscyllium plagiosum. Next base: position 92,551,055 of record NW_028270159.1, on the reverse strand, counting down.
CTGGTTGTAATCTTTATTAATGACTTGGATGAGGGAGTCGAAGGGTGGGTCAGTAAATTTGCAGATGATACGAAGATTGGTGGAGTTGTGGATAGTGAGGAGGGTTGTTGTCGGCTGCAAAGGGACTTAGATATGATGCAGAGCTGGGCTGAGGAGTAGCAGATGGAGTTCAACCCTGCCAAGTGTGAGGTTGTCCATTTTGGAAAGACAAATAAGAATGCGGAATACAGGGTTAACGGTAGGGTCCTTAGTGAGGTGGAGGAACAGAGGGATCTTGGGGTCCATGTTCATAGATCTTTGAATTTTGCCACTCAAGTGGACAGAGCTTGTAAGAAGGCCTATGGTGTATTAGCGTTCATTAGCAGAGGGATTGAATTCAAGAGTCGTGAAGTGATGTTGCAACTGTACAGGACTTTGGTTAGGCCGCATTTGGAGTACTGTGTGCAGTTCTGGTCGCCTCACTTTAGGAAAGATGTGGAAGCTTTGGAGAGGGTGCAGAGAAGATTTACCAGGATGTTGCCTGGAATGGAGAATAGGTCGTACGATGATAGGTTGAGAGTGCTCGGCCCTTTCTCGTTGGAACGGCGAAGGATGAGGGGTGACTTGATAGAGGTTTATAAGATGATCAGAGGAATAGATAGAGTAGACAGTCAGAAACTTTTCCCCCGGGTACAACAGAGTGTTACAAGGGAACATAAATTTAAGGTGAAGGGTGGAAGGTATAGGGGAGATGTCAGGGGTGGGTTCTTTACCCAGAGAGTGGTGCGGGCATGGAATGCGCTGCCTGTGGGAGTGGTAGAGTCAGAATCTTTGGTGACCTTTAAGCGGCAATTGGATAGGTACATGGATGGGTGCTTTTCCTAGGACAAATGTTCGGCACAACATCGTGGGCCGAAGGGCCTGTTCTGTGCTGTATTGTTCTATGTCTAAATTACATCTCTATTTAAGCAGAAGAAGGAGGTTGTGTTGATGATGCAAGATGGCAGAGATGAAGGTTGGAGAGTTGCACATCAGCTCGGAAGAATTTAAAGAGAGAGTTCAGAAGAGCAAAGAGATGACACGAACAGTGTTTAGCATATAGAATAAAGATGAACCCTAAATCTTTCTATAGGTATGTGAGGAACACAAGTATGACTAGGGTAGGAATAGGCCCAGACAAAGACAGAAGTGGGAAGTTAAGTGTGACCCTGTGGAGATCAGAGAGATGCTAAACAAACATTTCTAATCGATTTTCACTCAGGAAAAGGAGAACGTTGTAGAGGAGAAGAATGAGGTACGAGATATTAGACGAGAAATGATTGTGGTTAGTTACGAAAAGGTGTTATCAATCCTAAAAGGATGGGATTTATCTTAAGATTCTCTGGGAGCTGGGGAGGAGATAGCAGAGCCCATTGGCTTTGATATTTGAATCATCATTGTCAATAGGCTTTGTACGAGATGACTGGAGGATTGCAAATGTTGTGCCCTTGTTCAAGAAGGCAGTCGAGATGACCCAGGTAATTATAGACCAGTGAGCTTTACTTATGTTGTAGGAAAGTTTTTGGAAAGGATTATAAGAGATAAGATTTATAGTCATCTAGCAAGCAACAATTTGATTTCAGATATTCAACATGGTTTTGTCAAGTGCAGGCCGTGTCTCACAAACCTCATTGAGTTTTTTGAGAAGGTGACCAAGCATGTAGATGAGGATAGAGCAGTTGACGTGGTATACATGGACTTAAGTAAAGCCTTTGATAAGATTCCACATGGTAAGCTATTAGCGAAAATGCAGAGACATTGGATTGGGGTTGAATTAGGAGTTTGGATTAGAAACTGGCTTTCTGAAAGTAGGCAGCGAGTGGTGGTTGATGGAAAATATTCAGCCTGGAGTCCGGATACTAGTCACGTGCCGCCAGGATCTGTTTTGGGATCACTGATGTTTGTCATTTTTATAAATGAGTTAGACGCAGGCATAGGTAAATTTGCAAATGACGCTAAAGTCGGTGGAGTAGTGGACAGTTTGGAAGAATGTTGCAGGTTGTAGGGAGACTTGGGTAAACTGCACAATCGGGCTAAGAGGTTGCAAATGGAGTTCAATGCAGCTAAATGTGAGGTGATGCACTTTGAGAAGAATAACAGGAAGACAGAGTACTGTGTCAATGGAAAGATTCTTGATCGTGTGAATGTGCAGAGGGATCTTGGAGTGCATGCACATAGATCCCTGAAAGTTGCCACCCAGGCTGTTCGCGCTTTTAAGAAGGCATACGGTGTGTTCGGCTTCATTGGTAGAGGGATTGAGTTCCGGAGCCGCAATATTATGCTGCAACTATATAAAAAGCTAGTGTTCCACACTTGGAATATTGTGTACAGTTCTGGTCTCCATATTTCAGGAAGGATGTGGAGGCATTGTAAAAGGTGCAGAGGAGGTTTACCAGGATGTTGCCTGGTCTGGAGGGAAGGTCTTATGAGGAAAGGATGAGAGGCTTGGCTCTGTTCTCATTGGAAATCAGAAGGCGAAGAGGGGATTTGATAGAGACATACAAGATGATTAGAGGATTAGATTTGGTAGACAGTAAAAGTCTTTTTCTGAGAACAATGACGCCAGCATGTACGAGGGGGCATAACTGCAAATTGAGGGGTGATAGATTTAAGACAGATGTCAGAGGTAGGTTGTTTACTCAGAGAGTGGGTAGGGCGTGGAATGCCCTAACTGCCAATGTAGTTCACTCAGCCACATTATGGTGATTTAAACAATCATGGATAAGCATATGGATGATGATGGGATAGTGCAGGGAGACGAGCTGAGAATAGTTCAACAACGAGGGCCAGAGGCCCTGTTCTGCGCTGTGTTGTTCCATGTTCTATGTGCTTTTTGCTATCATCCAGCCTTCTGGAAGTATTCCTGTAGACAATGGCGACATCAAGATCAAAGCCAAGGTCTCGGCAATCTCCTCCCTTACTTCCCAGAGAATCCGAAGATAAATATCATCTTGTCCAGGGTACATATCTATTTTCACAATTTCCAGAATTGCTAACACCTCCTCCATGTGAACGTCAATCACCTCGAGTCTCCGAGCCTGTATCTCAGTATTCTCCTCGAGAACATTGTCTTTTTCGAGTGTAAATACTGACAAATATTCATTTCATGCTTCCCTTTGTCCTCGGACTCCACGCACAACATCCCACTACTATCCTGGATTCACCTTAATCTTACTCTAGTCATTCTTTTATTCCTGATATACCTATAGGGTGTGTTATGGGAACAGTGCCTGAAGTTGCTGTTTCTGGTCAGTTACGTTTTCCAATAGTTATGTTATTCTAAATTCCGTTTAGTTTTATTAAACTGTCATGTTTAAATAAATTCTGTATTGCTGAAAGTCGAGTTGTCTGACCGGCTGCATTACACCTGGAATAGAGTCTTAGAATCATAGAGATGTACTGCATGGAAACAGACCCTTCAGTCCAACCCATCCATGCTGACCAGATATCACAACCTAATCTTGTCCCACCTGACAGCACCCGGCCCATATCCTTCCAACCCCTTCCTATTCATATACCCATCCAAACGCCTTTTAAACTTTGAAATTATACCAGATTCACCACTTCCTCTGGCAGCTCATTCCATACACGTACTACCCTCTGAAAAAGTTGCCCCTTTTAGATCATTTCCCTTTCATCCTAAACCTATGCCCTCTCGTTCTGGACTCCCCGACCACAGAGAAAATACTTTTTCTATTTATTCTATCCATGCCCCTCGCAATTTTGTAAACTTCTATAAGGTCACTCCTCAGCCTCCGACGCTGCAGGGAAAACAGCCCGGGCCTGTTCAGCCTCTCCTGATACCTCAAATCCTCCAAACTTGGTAACATCCTTCTAAATATTTTCTAAACCCTTTCAAGTTTCACAACATCTTTCTGATAGAAAGGAGATCAGAATTGCACGCAGTTTTCCAACAGTGGCCTAACCAATGTCCTGTGCAGCCGCATCATGACCTTACAACTTCTGTACTCAACACTCTGACCAATAAAGGAAAGCATACCAAACGCCTTCTTCACTGTCTTATCTACCTGCAACACCATTTTCAAGGAGCGATGAACCTGCACTCCAACGTCTGTTTGTTCAGCAACATTCCCGAGGACCTTGCCATTAATTGTATAAGAATATCGATTTCACATCTGTCTTTAAAGGAATAAAACGTTAGCGTCTAAACTACCGTCTTCAAATATTTTGAGATGGTCTGGCCTGGTCCATAACAATATGTTTTTGTGTGTTTTTCTGTGTCTGTGTTAAGGCCTGTTGCAATCTGCACCTCAATATGTGTCTGTTCCTGTCTTTGTATGTGTATAAACCAATGTCGGTATGTTTGCTTGTGTGTATAAATGTGCCTCTGTGTGTCTGTGTGTGATTCTCCCTTTAACTGTGTGTGACTATCTCAGTTGAATTATCTCTGCATGCTTGTAGCTATAAGTGTGTGAGGTAGTGTATATGGATGTGTGTATTAGTGTGTGTCTTCATATCGTGTGTGTGTGTGTCTATGTCGACCGAACTGTGTTATGTATCTGTGTGCACATACAATGGTCCTGTTGATGTTTATTTCCAAATGTGTGTTTGGATGTGTTTGTGCCTGCAAGTTCATTTCTGGATTCAATTGGACTGGAAGAGAGTTTGAATGAATGAATGAATTGACAAGTGACGAATGAAAGGCTTAGAGTCTCTACTACTCCCCTCCTGTGTCTAAAGTGATGAAATGCCACAAAAGGGGCTAGCTTGTTCTTCGGAGAGAGCATCACAGTTTGTGAATCTCTCAGGTTGCACGGCTGTCTCGTTCTTCAAACAATGTCTTTGGCGGCACGAGCAGTTTTGTCCGACTGATGTTGCATCTACGATGTGAGCAAAAGGAGACAGCAATGGGTGGATGAGAGAGAGGGAGACATTGTGAGAGTGAGGGCTGGATATGGAGGGAGAGGGAACAAGGGAGAGAGATGAACCCTGATGAGGCCAGGTCAGAGTGAGTGATCCTGAGGTGAAAGTAAAGGACAGAGTGACTTAAACCCAACACTTGAGCTGGGCCCCGTTCTTTCCCCGTCCCTAAGGACCAGGACTTGGGGTTGAGTCTGTCACTGTCCAGCTCAGCTTCTTCAACACAAAGATAAACAATAAAATAGTTTGTTCTACTGTTTGGCATTTCTTAATGATCATTTTCATTATTTACAAACTGAAGTTACAGATACAGTCAGTGGGATGGTGCCTTTTCTCACTGACCCCCAAATTGTGAGAAACATTGAAATGTGTCCCTGTAAACCCCTCTGGGATATGATTGGACAAACCAGCACTACTCTCCTTCTGTTACCAGAGCAACAGGGTGCTTCATTTTTGAAACATTGAACTGAAATGAGATAATCCTAGATGGATTGATTAACAAATGAATTTGATTGTGTGATGAATTTGGGGAAAGAGATATTTCAGCACATTCTTCAGCTGCTGTCTGAACCTATTTTGTGTCATAGCGTAATCTGCGGTGTTAGTGCAGCAACTGAGGAGCTGCAGCATGAAGCCCATTTCCCGCACACTGGCACCTAGATACACAGAGTCGTATGCCAAATTATGCATCCGATTCTATATCGAATACAGCATTACCATTGACCATAACAGGATGAAATTGGCTGAGATCACAAACAATAATACAACAGACGTTTTTCAATTTTGCATTTCAGTATCATGATGAGTCTTCCGATTGGTGTGAATCCGGAGTCTCCTGCGGGCTCTACTGGTCACTAAAATGTGTCTGATGGTGAAAACATTGAGCAGCAAAATCAGGAGAAATAGGAAAGCTAGTGTGAGAATGTGATGGAGGAACTCAGTTGTGAGGAGAAAGTGAGGACTGCAGATGCTGGAGATCAGAGCTGAAAATGTGTTGCTGGAAAAGCGCAGCAGATCAGGCAGCATCCAAGGAGCAGGAGAATTGAAACGTTGATTCTCCTGCTCCTTGGATGCTGCCTGACCTGCTGCGCTTTTCCAGCAACACATTTTCAGAACTCAATTTTGACCCAGACACGAGAAGATAGAACACCGTTCATTGTGTAACAAAACCAGGGCGAGTTCCCCAACTCACATAGAGTATCAAATACCAGAGCATGAAATACCAGAAAATATTCTTTAACCACCTGAGCACAGTCACTTTTCCTAGAACCACAGCCGCCGTTTTCTCACTGCAATATTTATTTTTCAACATCGAGCAATAAATGGCAACAACTCGACCAAAGGTGAAAGTGACGGTGAACCAGACAGAGCAGTCAGTGGCTGCATAAACCAGGACGGCGTGGATATTACACACGGGGATGTACCACATTAGGAAACAAAACTGTTCCCGATAAACAATGGGAATGCGTCTCAATATCAGATCGAGGATAATGATCAGTAGATCCGTCACTGCCATGGCTCCCAGGGAACGTCTGACACATGGAGACAATCCACAATCGTTATCATGCAGAACGAAGATCGTTATGACATTAACTGTGAGGAAGGAAAATCAACAATTTAGACAACAACCTGAAGGACATTTTCCAAATGATTGATATTTTCAAAATGAAATGTTCAGAGATATCTTGATGCAGTTGTACCTGGAATAACACATGGTAATTCTATATTACTGACAGAAATGTGACGTAATACAGAAGAAACCCTCCCTCCCACCACACACAGACATGTATCCATAAGAATAGATGGTTTCTAGAACATTCTCAAACACTTGATTACTCGAGAGCAGACAGGTCATTGCTTGACAGTTCCGAATACGGAGGGTAAAAATTGCCGTCCTGAAGGATTCTCTCCCAGTTACTCGAGGACAAATGGACGCTGGTAATTTCTGTATTTTAGTCTAAATTGTGTTCGATTTTCCGACGTGAAGAAATATAAATGCAGGGGAAAACCCCTTGACTGCCTGAGGGGACTTCGAAACAGTGATTCCTTTTCCTTGGAAAAGGTTCGTTTCCCTTGGGATCTCATGGTCTTTCAATGAAATGTCATCTGGCTGTGTACAAATAATGTCAGTTTTAGAATTGTTTGGAGAATATTGTTTATAGTATATTCGGGAGAATGTCAGTTGTAGATTGGTTATAAAATGGCCTGGAGACTCCCAGTTATTGAATATTCTGCGGAATGTAAGTGATAGAATATTCCAAGAAAAGTCAGTTATGGAATTTTCTGGAGAATGTCAGTTATAGATTTTTCCGACAAAGATCGTTTCTAGAATGGTCCAAAAGATGTTGTTTACAGAATACTCCAGGGAATGTCGGTTATAGAATCATTACAGAGAATGTCAGAGTTATAGAATGTTCCAGAGAATGGCAGGGTTATGGAATGTTCCAGAGAATGTCAGGGTTATGGAATATGCTGAGGATTGTCAGTAATAGAATGTTCCTGGAATATTAGTTAGAGAATGTTCCGGAGAATATTGGTTGGAGAAGGTAATAGAGTCATAAAAAGCCACTTCCCCAAGGCCCTTCTGTTCATTAAGTTTGATGAAATCCACTCAGCGTCATGGCGAAAATCTCTCTCCAAACCCAACTCAACTGGCACTTTACGCACAGAAACAATAAGATTAAGCCAAAATCTTGAACATTTGATGTAAGATTCTCTGCTTACAATCAGGCAGATGTCATCCTTTATGGAGATCCACACCACCACCTCTTATATTTTGTAGAACTCTTCCAATATAAAAGGTCCTGCAGGTTCAGTTCCAAATATCAGACACCCTGTAGCGAGGTCTCTCTCATGTCATTAAATTGTATCCAGTTACCTCAATGTATGGATTGAATACCTCAATCGTTTTTGAGAATGCAACATACATTCAGAAAGAGTGCCTTTCATTCAGGTTTTTAAACCATTATTACCTGCTCCATTGTCACATTTATCAGTTTGATCGGTCAGGAAAAAGTCTGACATTGTCATTACACATAGAATCAAACTTGATGGGTAATGTTTATGTGTGTACATGTGTGTATGTGTGTGCGTGTTTGTGTGTTGTATTGTGGGTTTTGGGGCGGCACGGTGTCTGCGTGGGTTTCCTCCGGGTGCTCCAGTTTCATCCCACAGTCCACAGATGTACAGATCAGGTGAATTGGCTGTGCTAACTTGCCCATAACGATAGGTGCATTAGTCAGGGGGTAGTGGTTCTGGGTGGGTTACTCTTCGGAGGGTCAGTGTGGACTTGTTGGGCTGTAGGGCCTGTTTCCACACTGGAGGGAATCTAATCTAATCTAAATGTGAAAGTCATTGTTTCAGAAAGAATATGCAAGGTAGAAATCAGTATAATTATGAACATCTGTCAAGGGTTTGGGTAACTGACGGGGGGTGGGGGGGGGGGGGCTGAGAGGCGATTAATGGGCAGATGTGATGAAGAGTTTGAGAATGTTAAAAAAAGATATTTTAAGACCCAGTAACAATACAGATCAATGTACACATAGTTGATTGTTGGATGGGATTTTGGTGTGAGATTGAATAAGGACCATGGGGTGTAACTTAGATTTGCTTCTGCAGATTTGAAGCTGGGAATGTCAGCAAGAGATTAGTAACATCATTAGTACTGCATTTAATAGCTCAAGGTTCAAATCGCAGATGAAATGAGCCAGCAACGTATATTCTAGAGGCATTAGTAGTTAAGATTAGGAATGGTCAAGGTATGGGGTCAGGATTCAGCTCATGGCTGAAGGGATAAACACACAGTTGTGATTTGTGTGTTTTAGCCTCAGATATTGGCCAGGGGTAGGGCGGAGTCAGAGGAAGGAAATGGAGCGTGGAACCAGAAGAGAAGACAGTGACCTCATGCTCCTGATATTTAGATAACAAGGGCAGTGATACAATGAATTATGGTTCACATCTGAAACAGAGTAGGTCAACATAGACACCCATGAGGGACACTGCCAGGAGCAAAGAGGGACATTCCAGTCTAATGTTCTCAGATTCAATAGTGTTATAACATTCCAGTCTAATGTTCTCAGATTCTACGTTGTTATAACATTCCAGTCTGTTGTTCTCACATTCCGATCTCTCCTCTCCCTGTCTCATGAGCTGTGGATCGCTGTTAGTGCTGTTGGTGATGCTCTGCACAAAAAAACCATGGGATAACACATTGAACGGAGCCCACTTCTCTTTAAAGGATGGAAACCCTCTACTGGGATAATTAGCATCTATGTCTTTTGACATTAATCACAGTCACCGAACAAACAGATTCAGGTAACCCACTCCTTACATCACTTTTCATATCACAATAAAGGGGAATATTTACTTGGTCTGAATGGATGGATGAAGATTTCTGAGGGATGGAATATAAATCTTTCAATTTTTTAAATCTTTCTTCCTTATATGTGGAGTAGTGTCTGTTACAGAGGAACAACGGGAGGATATTCAAACCCTCTAAAGAGTTATAGAGTCACAGAGTCATAAGGATATACAGCATGGAAACAGACCCTTCCATTGTATGGGTCCATATTGAACAGATATCCTAAATTAATCTAGTCCTGCTTTCCAGCACACCGTCCATAAGACTCCCAACTTTCTTATTCATATACTCATTCAGATGCATTGTAATTTTTCTAATTGTACCAGCCTCCACCACTTCCTTTGGCAGCTCATTCCATGCACACACACATCACTCTCTGTTGAAAAAGCTGCCCCTTAGGTACCTTTGAAAACTTTCGCCTCACACCCTAAACCTATGTCTTCCAGTTCTGGACTCACCCACTCCAGGGAAAAGGTCTTGTCTATTTATCCAGTCAATCCCCCTCATGATTTTATAAACCATTGTAAGGTCACCCCTCTGCCTCTGATGCTCCAGGGAAAACAGTCACAGCCGATTCAACCTCTCCGATTCAAAAATGTGCAGGTTAGGTGAATTGGCCATGCTAAATTGCCCGTAGTGTTTGGTGAAGGGGTAAATGTAGGAATATGGGTCTGGGTGGTATACACTTCGGCGGTTCGGTGTGGACTTGTTGGACCGAAGGGCCTGTTTCCACACTGTAAGTAATCTAATCTAATCTAAACTCATCTCTCTGTATAGCTCAAACCCTCCAAACCTGGCGATCTCCTTGTAAATATATTCTGAACTCTTTCAAGTTTCACAACATCCTTCCTATTGGGGGGAGAACAGAATTACACACAATATTCCAAAAGTGGCCGAACCAATGTCCTGTTCAGCCGCAACGTGACCTCCCAACTCCTATCGTTAATGCTCTGACCAATAAAGGGAAGCACACAAAATGCCTTCTTCACTATCCTATCTGCATGTGACTCCATTTTCAAGGAACTGTGAACCTTCAACATTCCCCATGACGATACCATTAAGTGTATAAGTCTTCCCTGATTTACCTTTCTAAAATGTAATTTTTGTGAAAACTAACCTCCATCTGCCATTCCTTGGCCCATTAACCCATCAGAACATGATCTCTTTGTACTGAAGTACCCTTCTTTACTAACTACTATACCTCCAATTTTTATATCATCTGCAAACTTATTTACTCTTCCTTCTATGTTTGCATCTAATCATTTATATAAATGATGAATATCAGTGGACCCAGTACTGATCCTTGTAGCACATCACTGGTCATAGGTCTCCAATCTGAATGACAACCCTCCATCACTACCGTCTGACGTCTATCTTCATGACAGTCCAGTATCCAAATAATTAGTTCTCCCTTTGTTCCAATTGGACTAACCTTGTTCACCAGTCAACAATGAGGAACCTTGTCAAAAACTTACTAAAGTCCATATAGATCATATCCACCAATCCTCTTCAAACATTCTTCAAAAAACGCAATCAAGTTAGTGAAACATGATATCCTATGCACAAAGACACGTTGACTGTTCTTAATCAGTCCTTGCCTTTTCATACACATACAGATCCTATCCATCAGGATTTGATAGATCGTGCCTTCAAAGAGATTTATTTGAGAGCGGTGATAGCCCTTTTAGATGACATGTGCTCTCATGTTCAATGGGATTTTCTCTGACTACTGTTTAAAATGTCCTTCCTTTTAAAACACCAAGACATGTAACCTGACTTTGGTCCAATGTTGCCAACTCAATTAAATTCAAATCAATTGGTTTTTGATATCCTGGGCATAATTTAAATTAATTGGTTAAATTCAAATCCAGTTTCATTAACACAAAAACACAACTTGAATCCTTTGGATAGTTTTTTTTTCAAAACTATACTTAATTCATTAAAATATTTTGATGATCTGTACAATTCATGCCATACATACCTACATTCCATTTCTTTGCATCGAGCGATCAAGTAATCATTCATATATACAGGTCTGTACGTTTGCAATGCAGAAATTGAGCTGAGGCGTCATCGGAGCCCACTTATTGCGTAGGCTCCCTGTTCTTTGGCAGGCAGACATTACACAGTGGTCTTTCCCCACCGCGCCTTGGCGGCAGCTGCCCCAAGCTTCAGCACATCCCTCAACACGTAGTCCTGGACCTTTGAATGTGCCAGTCTGCAACACTCAGTCGGGGTCACTTCTTCAGCTGGAAGATCAACAGGTTTCGGACAGACCAAAGAGCGTCTCTGACCGAGTTGACGATCCTCCAGGCACAGTTGAAGTTCGTCTCGGTGTGCGTCCCGGGGAACAGAACGTAGAGCACGGTTTCCCACGTCACGAAGCTGCTCGGAACGAACCTCGACAAACACTCCTGCATTCGTCTCCAGACTTCTGTTGCGTTGACACATTCCAGAAGGAGGTGAGTGGCAGTCTCATCCCCTCTGCTGCTGCTTCGAGGGCAGAGTGTGGTGAGGCATTTGTCAGAACTAAAAGAAGGAGGCTCACCCGACCAAGGGATGCAAAGAGGCCAAGAACGACAATCTTTGCGGAGAGGCCAGTAAGGTACCACAAACCAGCAGGAGAATGGTGTCTGCGGGCACCCAGAAGGATGGAGCGGAGCAGACGGCAACCAGTGGGGAGGTGCAACAGCCAATCCAAGCGCCCACAGGACAGATGGAGGAAATGGAGGAGGAGAAAGAAAAGGAGGCAAAGGAGTGGATTCCTGTAAAAACCAGGATGAGGAAACATGGCCAGGTCCTCAAAGCCACCCATCAAAGGGGGAAACGACACCTGCACGAGGAGGATACAGGCAGATCTTCAGATGGTGAGGACGGACGTACGGAGGTCGACACCAGAGGAAGAGACAGAGCGCCGTGGGGAGAAAGGAGGGCAGCACCCCACAAATAACAAATGACAAACCCTCTGAGGGGGCTGGTAAAGACCACTCCCCACCTGGTGAGAACCAGGAGGTACGCACCGCCCCACAATTCCAGGTAACTGGGAACAGCGATCTTCGGACAGCCCCGATGTCAGAGAGAGAACGGGACTGTGCGAACCCTGGTCCTGACCCGAAGACACCAGAGCAGGGAAATGTCTGCAGCGAGGAGCCGGGCAGCTACCTCGGCCCTGCGAGTGTCCAGCAGTTCGTGTTCACACAGGAATGCTGATAACGACCCCAGAGAGGCTGGACCATCAGCAAATGGACACTGGTAACCTGATAAACGTTTGTAATAGGGATACAAATTGCCAGTATTAATATGCATAGCATTAAATCTGTTACGCGATGTGTCTATATGCTGTCCTTCCTGACCAACGATAAAGCTGACTTCCTGTTTCGGCAGGAGTGTGGGATACCGTACCTCAGTAGCTACAGGAGATGGTCGAGTTTGTGGGCCCATCGGCCGTCAGTTTGGTTGGGGGGTCAATTACAGCCGCGCCTCCAGCCTGGGTATCCTGTTGCAAGGAGGCGACTTCAACATCTCCGAGATTAAGGAGGAAGTGGGCGGGCGCCTCCTCGTCGCTGATATCATACACAGAAACTCTCCCCTGAGACTAATTAATGTGTACGCCCCAACGGGTAAGAGTTAAAGGTTGGCTGTCCTGCAGCAGCTACCATTGTTGCTGGCTACGTCCAGGCCAGTCATTCTGGCCGGAGACTTCAACTGTATCATTGATGCAGATGGACGATCCGGCGGGGGGACAGTAAACTGGACATCACGTCCAGAGTCCTGATGGAAACTGTCAAAGATGCCAATCTGTACGACGTCTTCAGCACTCCTGCAGACGGAGTGCAGCGAAGATACATCTGGTCAAGGGCAAATGGGTCTCCTGCCCAAGGATAGATTACCTGTTTGTATCCCGAACGTTCTCGGTCAGATCCACTGAAGTCAAGCCGGTGTTCTTCTCTAACCACTGCCTCCTGCTGGCCGACTGTCACCTACAGGACGAGCAGCGGACTGGTAAGGGAACGTGGAATCTGAACACCAAGCGGTTGACTCCAGAAACATTGAGGACGCCAAGAGGGACTATGCAGGTTGGAGAACCGTGAAGCCCCTCTTTGAGTCCCCAGCGGACTGGTGGGAAACAGTAAAAGGGAACATCAAGAGGTTCTTCACCCTCAAAGGTGTTCAGGAGGCGAGGGAGAGGCGGGCAAAACTATCCCAACTCCAGGAAAGTTTGCAGAACCTGCTCCTGCTGCAGACGATGGGGACTGATGTACGTTCTGTTTCATCTGTATTTTTGTGAATAATTTTTGTTTGTTTTAAAACCTGGTAGCCAACCTAGCTAACTTACTCTGATTAATTCTCATTGTACCTTTCGCAACACAAATTGCAAAGTAGCGGTTTGTGCTGCTTGCTTCAGAATGTTTTGAGTGGTCTGTCCTCGTCCACAATAACTCTGTGCCCGGATTGATGAGGGAGAACATGGTCTAGAGGGTACCTTTTCTATGTGCTGCCGCTTTCAGAGAACTGTGGATCTGTAACCCGAGTAGATTACTCTGCATGGTGATGTTACTAATGGTTCTGCCATTTATTGTAGCTTTCCATCCTGCATTAAATATTCCAAGAAGCATTACTTCATATTTGTCCAGATTAAATTCTATCTGCCATTTCGCCACTGAAATCTCCAGCCAATGTACACCTTGCCGTAAACTCAGGTAATCCTCTTCAATATCCACAGCTCTCCAAAACATAGTGTCGTTCACATTTTTACTCATCTGACCACCTATATTCTCCTTCAAATCATTTATCTGTTTCACAAGACAAGGGTAGCACTGAACTCCGCAGTGAATCACTGGGTCATGGATCTCCAGTCAATCAAAACATCTTTCCACCACGACTCTGTCTTCAACGATGAAGTCAGTTATGTATCCATCTTACATGATCACCACAGAAACCATTTGAATTCACCTTCTTTATTAGCCACAAGCAAACTTGTCAAAGGCCACGCTGAAGTACATGTAGTTAAAACTCACACAACACCAGTTTATAGTCCAACAGGTTTATTTGGAAGCACAGGTGGTTGGCACATTGAGCCCTGAGTCCAACCATCTGGTGAAGAAGCAGTGCTTCGAAAGCTCGTGTTTCCAAATCAACCTATAACATGGTGTAATGTGATTTTTAACTTTGTCCACCTCAGTCCAACACAGGCTCCTCCAAGTTATGAAGCCCGTGTAGACATCATACCGCCCCATGGTCTGAGCAATTGTTTTTTACTTCCTCAAAAAACCCTCTTAAGTTTGTGAGACAAGAGTTTCCCTGCACAAAGCCATGCTGCCTGTCGCTAAACACGAACAAACACAGAAAGACAGTTCTCGCACGGGGTTAGAAAGAGAATAAAGCTGCATCAACAGTATATTCTATCAGACTGTCACAGGGCAGATACAGCACAGTGTAGTATTGTGGACTGTACTGTCCCCATCAAAAATTCCAGGACAAGATGGCATGCGATTAGCCATGGAATAAAACTCATTCTGCAATGTCCGATCAAATACTTCAGGGCAGGTACATAATGGGGTTAGGTACAGAATAAAACTCATCCTCCACTGTCCCCAGTAAAGACTCCAAGACAAGGGTAGCTTGCAGTTTGGCACAATGGTTCCGTGGTTAACACTGCTGCCTCACAAGTTCCCTCACAGGATCCCAGGTTTGATCCCAACCTCGGGCGGCTGTCTGTGTGGAGTTTGCACATTCTACCTGTGTTTGTGTGGGTTTCCTCCCACAGTCCAAAGATGTTCAAGTCAGGTAAATTGGCTAAGAATAAAAATCAGTCTACACTGAGTACAGGTACATAAAGGGTCTAGATAGAGAGTAAACCCACACACACACTAACACTTTGCAAATTCCCATGACATTTTCAGCTTGCATTTAGATATTCATTAGAATGTGTTGTATACCATCACGATATAACGCTTCCGGGACCGGTGCAGAATGGGTTTGGTACAAATTAATGCTCCCTATGACATGGTCCCCAGCAATCACTCCATGACAAATACAGTGTAGGTTTAGAGAGAAATGAAATATCGTCTTCAATGTCCTAATCAGACAGTCTTGGGCAAGTACAGCATGGACCTCGATACAAATGAAAGCTCAGTCTACACTGTTGCCATCAAACATTCCAGTAATCTGAAGCATAGTGTTCGATGCAGAATAAAACAATGAAGGACAGGTACAGCATGGGATGATATACAGAGCATGGCTGCCCATTTGAAATTTTACCCCATCGCATGGCCCTCCCTGCCCCCTCTCCATCTGCCTCTTTCTCCGCTCTCCATCTCTCTCTCTCCAACTCCCTCTTGCCCCTCTCCATATCTGCCTCTCTCTCTCTTCTCTCACTCCCCTCCTTTCTGTATCAATCTCCCTGTTTGTAAACATCATCTATCTCTCCCAACAACCTCTCTCTCTTTCCCTTCCTCACACTCCCCGCTGTCTCCCCCTCCCTCTCACTCTCCCCATCTTTCATCATCCCCTTCTCTCTCACCTCTGTCTCTCTCACTTTCTCCTTCTCCTCTCTATCATTTTCTGCTTCTCCTCTCTTTTTCTCACCCACACCCCACCCTCCGCCCTCTCCACTCTCCCCTACGCCACACTCTCTTCCCTCTTTCCATCTTTCTCTTTGTCACTGTCACTTCTCCATCTGTCTCCCCGTTTCTTTCTCTGCCCCTCCCCATCGTTGTCTCTCTCCTTCTCTATCTCTCTTGCTCCCTCTTTTACACCCATCCCCGTCTCTCTCACCACACTCTTTTTTTTCTTTCTCTATCTCCCCTCTCTCCCCCAGTCTCTTTCCCTCGATCGCTCACATGCCACTATCCCCTCTATTCTATCCTTCTTCTCCATCGTTATGTTTCTCTGTCCGCTCTCTCTCTCAAACACACACACACACACACACACAAACACACACACAACTCTCTGAGTGCCTCACAGCACCAGGGTCCCAGGTTCAAACCCAGCCACACCCCTCTAATGTCTCTCACACCCTTCTGTCTCTCTTTCTGTGTGTGTGTGTGTGTGTGTGTGTGTATGTGTGTGTCTCTCTCTCTCTGTCACTTCCCTGTCTTGCCTCTCTCTTTGACTCATTCACCTTTCTTTGTTCTCCTTTTCCTCTTGCCAGCACTTTACATTCCTCTTGTTTGCTATCTTTCCCCAGATGCTCTCTATCCCTCTTTCTCGACTTCACACTCTTTTTCTCTTCCTCATTAAACCCAACTCTCGCTCTCTTCCCTCTCTGTCCTCACCATTCCCCTGTTTTTGTCGCTTATCCCTTTCTACAACTCATTCCGCTCTTTCTATCTCTCACCACTTCTCTCTGTCCATCTCCCACTTCTCACTCCCTCTCTCATTTCCTCACTCTCTCTCTCTCTGCACCGTGTCAATCTGTCTCTCCTCACACTCTTCCTCCCATTCTCTTACATTTCCCACTCTCCCCTTCGGTTGCTCTCTCCCTTCACTCTCCCCCCACACACTCAGTCGCCCCTCTCCTGGCTTTTACACCCTTCCCCCTCGTTCCTCCCCAACACTCCCAGCCCCGTCACTCTGTCATTCCCTCACTTATCTCAAAAGCACTCTCTCCCGGCTACTCTCTCCCTTCCCTCTCTTTCTTTACCTCTCTATCATCAGTGGTGAGCAGGCTGTTGGAGGTAATCCTGAGGGAGATGTTTACATGCATTTGGAAAGGCAAGGACTGATTAGAACAAAGTTCACAGAAAATTTACAGCCCAAGAATAGGCTCTTCAGTCTTCCACACCTGAGCCGATAGAAATCTACTGTCTAAACCTGTCACCCAATTCCTAAACATCTGTATCCCTCTGTTCCCCACCTACTCATGCATCTGTCCAGATGCATCTTCAATGAATCTACCGTGCCTGCTTCTACCACCTCTGCTGGCAACGCGTTCCATGCACCTACAAACCTCTGTGTGAAGTCCTTGCCGCATGTATCCCCTTAAACTTTTCACCTCTCACCTTGAAAGCATGACCTCTCTTTATTGAATCCTTCACCCTGGGAAAAAGCTTATCTCGATCTATCCTCTCTATACGCTTCATGATTTTGTAAATTTCAATCAGGTCCCCCCTTAATCTCCTTTTTCGAAGGAAAACAATTTGAACCTACTCAACCTTTCTTCATAGCTAGCACCTTCCATACCAGGCAACATCTTCGTAAACCTTGTCTGCACCCTATCCAAACCATCCACATCCTTTTGGTAATGTGGCGACCAGAACTGTACACACTATTCCAATTGCGGCCGAACCAATGTCTTGTTCAATTTTAATATGCCCTGCTAGCTCTTCTACTCAATACCCAGTCCGATGAAGGCAAGCTTACCATATCCTTTCTTGACCACTCCATCCACCTATGCAGCAACCTTTAGGGTACAATAAATCTGTACTTCCAGATCTCTCTGCTCATCAACGTTTCCCAAGGCTCTTCCGTTCAGTATATAATTCGCTCGAGAATTAGACTTGCCTAAGTGCATCACCTCACCTCATATTTGTTGAGACTGAATTCCATCTGCCACTTTTCCACCCTCTCCAGTCAATCTATATTCTCCTGTATTCCTTACAGTCCCTTATGTTTTCTACTACTCCACAACCAAAGTCCATGTATATGACATCAACAGTCCTTCCTTCATCTATCAACTTGGTCACTTCCTCAAAGAATTCTATTAAGTTGGTAAGGCAGGAACTAACCTGCAGAAAACCATGTTGCCTATTACTGATAAGCCCATTCTTCTTTAAATATAAGTAGATCCTATCCCTCAGTACCTTCTCCAGCAACTTTCACACCACTGAGGCCAGCGTCACTGGTCTGTAGTTACCTGCAATATTCCTACTACCCTTCCTGTACAGGTGGACAACATGAGCAACCTTCCAGAATCCCGGCACCACACCTGTGTTTAAGAACGCTTCAAAGATATCTGTCAGGGCCCCAACTATTTCGTCCCTCGCCTCCCTCAGCAAACTGGGATAGATACCATCCAGTCCTGGAGATTGGTCCACCTTAATAACCTTTAGCCTACCCAACACATCTTCCCTACTTATGTCATAGAACATAGAACAACACAGCGCAGAACATGCTCTTCTGCCCTCGATGTTGCGCCGACCTGTGAACTATTCTCAGCATGTCCTCCTACACTATCCAAAAATAATCCATGTGCTTATCTAAGGTTTGTTTAAATCTCCCTAATGTGGCTGAGTTGTCTACATTAGCAAGTAGGGCATTCCACGCCCTTACCACTCTCTGCGTCACCGTGATCCAGATTAATCAAACTTCTAGCTCTAATCTCAACATTCATCATGTTCCTCTCCTCAGTGAACACTGATGCAAAGTATTCATTCAGAATCTCACCCATTCGCTCAAGTTCTACACAAAGTCTTCCTTCAGTATCCTTTATTGGACCAATCCTTTCTCTAGTTACGCGGTTGCTTCTTATATTAGAATAAAAGGCTTGGGAATTCTCCTTAGTTCTGCTCACTAAAGGTATTTAGTGACCCCTTTTAACCCACTTGATTTCTCGATTAAGACTAGTCCTACTCTTCCAATATTCCTCCAGGGCCCGTTCTGTTCTTAGCTGCTTGGACCTTATGTACGCTTCGCTTTTCCACTTGGCTAGTTGTACGATTTCTCCTGTCATCCACGGTTCACGAATCTTATCATTCCTATCCCTTGCCTTCAACTAAACATGCCGATCCTGCACTACCTTTAACCTACCTTTGAAAGACCCCCACATATCAAATGTGAACTTCTCTTCAAATAGCTGTGTCCAATCCACATTTCCCAGCTCCTGCTTATTTTTGATGTAATTGGCTTTGGCCTAGTTTAGTACTCTCCCCTTAGAACCACTCTTATCTTTCACTGCGAGTATTCTAAAACTTTCAGAATTGTGGTTACTGTTCCCAAAGAAATCGCCCACTGCAACTTCGACCACCTGTACTGGCCAAACCCCCAATACACGGTCCAATATAACCCATTTCCTTGTCGGAATATTGACATGTTGTTCTAGAAAACGCTCCTGGACGCTTCTTACAAATTCTACCCAATCCAGACCTCTGACTCAAAATGTATCCCAGTCAATGTTGGAAAAATTAGAATCTTCCATCACCACTACCTCGCTGCATCGACATCTTTCCATAATCTATTGATCTATTTGTTCTTCTACCTTACGCTCACGGTTGGGGGGCCAGTAGTATAGCCCCAACAATGTAACTGCACTTTTCTTATTTCTCAGCTCCACCCATAATACCTCACTTTCCAAGCCCTCCATAGTGTCCTCCTTTAGTACAGCCGTGATATCGTCCCTGAACAGCAATGCAACTCCAACCCCCTGTCCTGTTGGAAGGGCCTATATCCTGGAACATTTAGGGATATTCTGCATGAGTGTATCTGGGAAATTATGTCCCATGATTGATTTTTTTTTTGAAAAAGTAACAAGAGGATTGATGAGGGCAGAGCATTGGGTGTGATCTATATGGACTTCGGTAAAGCATTCGGCAAGGGTACTCATGGAAGACTGTGTGGGAGAAGGAAAAACCAATTTGCTTCGAGATCATTTTGCTCACAGAAGCCAGTTTGTCCCGAGCTAAAAGTTCCCATAATGCATGGATAACTCAAATTATCTCTACCCAGGAATTGACTATAAATGGCAGGAATGGGAGGAAACATGTTATTTAAACATCCCGCTAATAGGATTCTCTCACTCACAATGACACTGCACCACCAGAAGCCCTGAAGGCTCTCTCTCTCTCTCTCTCTCTCTCTCCATACCCCGGCAGACAAGATGTGACCAAGCTATTAATATGGATGGTGTCAACTCTCGGATCCATGATACACAGTATGCCCCTGATTTTTCAATCGATGTTCTCAGATTTATTAACCTCCTGTTACCAATGTTTATCTGATCAGTACTGTCCGACCCTTAGCATTATTAGCCCTCTTTCAATACTATTAAACTGTTACCTGTATTCAGAACTGCATTGTCTTGCAGATACCTATTAATCTCTTGTAACCCTTTATAAACTGCGTATGCCTGCACCTGGATGGAGAAGTAGTGACTCATCAGTACAGAGCAATGACTCTGTGCTGAGCGGCCATTGACCGATTCCCGGTCATGAAATCAACACAAGTGTGAATTTCACAAGGTCTGCATACAAGCTTTATTTGAAATTGGACAATTCTCCAGAAGACTGGTTAGCAAGGTTAGATCTCATGGAATGCAGGGAGAACTAGCCAGTTGGACACAAAACTGGCTCAAAGCTAGAAGGCAGAGGAAGGTTTTGGAGCGTTGCTTTTCAGACTGGAGGCCTGAGATCATTGGAGTGCACAAGGATCGCTGAGTCCGCAACATTTCGTCATTTATACAAATGTTAACAACGGAGGGACAGTTAATAAGTTTGCAGATGACCGCAAAATTGGAGGTGTAGTGAACAGTGAAGACGTTTACTTCAGATTCCAACAGGATCTTGATCAAAAGGGCCAATGGGCTGAGGAGTGGCAGATGGACTTTAATTTAGATAAATGTGAGGTGCTGCTTTTTGGAAAAGCTAATCAGAGCATGAATTATACACTTACTGGTAAGGACCCGAGGATTGTTGCTGAACAAAGAGAATTTGGAGTGCAGGTTCATAGTTCCTTAAAAGTTGAGTCGCAGTTAAATAGGATAATAAGTATGGCATTCGGTATGCATTCCTTTATTGGTCAGAGCATGAGTTTAGGTGTTGCCAGGGCATGTTGTGTTCAGGATATTGGTGAGGTCACTTTTGGAATATGATGTGCAGTTCGGGTCTCCTTCCTATCGGAAGAATGTTGTGAAACTTGAAAGGATTCAGAAAACATTTAGCAAGATGTTGTCAGGGTTGGAGGATTTGTGTTTTACGGGTAGGTTGAATAGGCTAGGGCTGTTTTCCCTGGAGTGTTGGAGGCTGATACAAGTTGACATAGAACATAGAACATAGAACAGCACAGAACAGGCCCTTCAGCCCACGATGTTGTGCCGACCATTGAACCTCATGTATGCACCCACAAATTTCTGTGACCATATGCATGCCCAGCAGTCTCTTAAATGTCCCCAATGACTTTGCTTCCACAACTGCTGCTGGCAACGCATTCCATGCTCTCACAACTCTCTGTGTAAAGAACAAGCCTCTGACATCCCCTCTATACTTCCCTCCAACCAGCTTAAAACTATGACCCCTCGTGTTAGGCAATTCTGCCCTGGGAAATAGTCTCTAGCTATCAACTCTATCTATGCCTCTCATTATCTTGTATACCTCAATTAGGTCCCCTCTCCTCCTCCTTTTCTCCAATGAAAAATGTCCGAGCTCAGTCAACCTCTCTTCAGAAACTAAGCCCTCCATTCCAGGCAGCATCCTGGTAAACCTCCTCTGAACCCTCTCCAAAGCATCCACATCTTTCCTATAATAGGGCGACCAAAACTGGACACAATTTCCCAAGTGCGGCCTAACCAAAAGTTTATAGAGCTGCAACAAGATCTCACATCTCTTAAACTCAATACCCCTGTTAATGAAAGCATATGCTTTCTCAACAACCCTGTCCACTTGGGTGGCCATTTTAAGGGATCTATGTACCTGCACACCAAGATCCCTCTGTTCCTCCACACTGCCAAGAATCCTATCCTTAATCCTGTATTCAGCTTTCAAATTCGACCTTCCAAAATGTATCACCTCGCATGTATCCAAGTTGAACTCCATCTGCCAACTCTCAGCCCATCTCTGCATCCTGTCAATGTCCAGCTACAGCCTACAACAGCCCTCTGTACTGTCAACAACACCTCCAACCTTTGTGTCATCTGCAAACTTGCTGACCCATCCTTCAATCCCCTCATCCAAGTCATTAATAAAAACAACAAAGAGTAGAGGCCCAAGGACAGAGCCCTGTGGTGCACCACTCACCACTGACTTCCAGGTAGAATATTTTCCTTCTACCACTCCTGTTGGCCAGTCAATTCTGTATCCAGACAGCTAAGTTCTCCTGTATCATATTCCTCCTGACCTTCTGAATGAGCCTAGCATGGGGAAACTTATCAAATGCCTTGCTGAAATCCATATACAGCACATCCACAGCTCGATTCTCATAAACTTTTCTAGTCACATCCTCAAAGAACTCGATAAGGTTTGTGAGGCATGACTTGCCCCTCACAGAGCCGTGCTGACTGCGTTTAATCAAATCATGCTCTTCCAGATGGTCATAAATCCTATCCCTCAGAATCCTCTCTTACACCTTCCAGGCAACAGACGTGAGGGCTTATAGAGGTTTCTAAAATTATGGGTGGCATGAGAGGATAAACAGACAAGGGGGGGGGGTGGGGGAGTGGGAGTCCAGACCTAGAGGGCACAGGTTCAGGGTAAGACAGGAGAGTCATAAAACGGACCGAAGAGGCAACTTTTTCTCGCAGAGGGTAGTGCGTGTATGGAATGATCTGCCAGAGGAAATGGTGGAGGCTAGCACAATTACAGAAATTAAAAGGCATGTGGATGGGTATATGAATAATAATGGTTTATAATGATATGAGCCATGTATTGGCAAATGGGATGAGAGAGAACGCAAAACATAGAACATAAAACAATACAGCAGTGAACAGGCCTTTCAGCCCTCAATGTTGTACCTACCTGTGAACTAATCTGAGCCCATCTCCCTCCACTGTCCCATCATCATTCTTATCCAAAGATTGATTAAATCTCTCTATTGTTGCTTAGTTGACTACATTGGCACGTAGCTGAAAATGTGTTGCTGGAAAAGCGCAGCAGGTCAGGCAGCATCCAGGGAATAGGAGAATCGACGTTTCGGGCATAAGCCCTTCTTGAAGAATCTCTCCGTGTCTGCGTGGGTTTCCTCCGGGTGCTCCGGTTTCCTCCCACAGTCCAAAGAAGTGCAGGTTAGGTGAATTGGCCATGCTAAATTGCCCGTAGTGTTAGGTGAGGGGTAAATGTAGGGGTATGGGTGGGTTGCGCTTCGGCGGGGCGGGGTGGACTTGTTGGGCTGAAGGGCCTGTTTACACACTGAAAGTAATCTAATCTAAAAAAAAAGCTTTTCCTCATAAGACCTTCTCTCCAGACCAGGCAACATCCTGGTCAATTTCCTCTGCACCTTTTCCAATGCTTCCACATCTTTCCTGTGATGTGGCGACTAGACCTGTGCACAATACTCCAAGTGTGGCCACACGAGCAATTTGCATAGTTGCAGCATGACCTGACGGCTGCAGAACTCAATTCCTACCAAAAGAACCGAACACTGTATGCCTTTTAACAGCATTATCAACCTGGATGGCAACTTTCAGGGATCTATGTACATGGACTCCAAGATCCCTCTTTTTTTATTTCAAAAATATACATTATTCATATAAATGTTTTGATGATCTGTACAATTGGTCATGCCATACATACATAAACATTCCATTCCTTTGCATACAGAGATCGAGTACTCATTCAAAAAAACAGGTCTGTACGTTTACCATTCATAGCCCACGAATATTCATTGATTCTGTGTTTGCTGTATTAATAAGTACAGAGGGAGAGGGAATCGAGGAAGTTGGATGAAATAAACTTCTCCCGACGCAGATCATGGATATGGAAAAATATATTCAGATATGGGAGTGTGAAACTGAGGAAAGGACCATTCTGGGAGTTGACAGTTTAGAACAGTTAGGACCAACTATTTCTGTAGAGACCCGAACTGTAATATGGGAATAACCTGGCCAGGCCCGTGACAGGAAGCAAAGGAGAGGCGACATTTCCACAGTAGTTACCTTGCAGGGAGACTGGAACAGTCAGAGAATTTGGGGAGTTATAGCTAGGACCCAAACAGCAGTGTGGGTAACTCAAACAGGAATGTGGGTTATTATCTATGGATCCTGTAAAGGTCGAGGGCCCTCTCACTCCCCACACAAACCGAATCCCATTAAAGCTGGGGCTGAGGAGGCAATAATTGTGACAGTAACAGATTGAGAGAAACAGGGAATAGTCAGACCGACAGTATCCCAGATTAATTCACTGAATCCAGATGGCTCATCCCACCTCACTATTGATTATACCTCCCTCAGTAAATCCACCACTAAAGAGTATCCTGAAGTAGCGAACCACACCACTGTATTTAATGGATTGAAATCGCAACAGGATATAGTCTCAGCCCTTGATATTGTGACTGCGTTCTGGTCTCCTGCCTTCCCCCGAGTGACAGACTGTCTTTTTGTCCTTGTCTCACCCCAACCTTGCTCACAACCTGTTACATTTCTGATGGTTCCCAGACCTCTGTAACTTTCACTGCGTCCCCTGGGTCAATGGCACGAGTTTTGAATAATCTTCCTCATGAGATAATCGGAAATCTTTCCGGTTGCAGTTTCCCCCAGATTTTATTTTGGAAATAAAAGAGCATTTGTGTCAGAGTCAAGTATTTGTGAGCCTTCATCCACAATTCTGAGCCCTTCGACATAATCTAAGACCCTCCCACCAATGTGCAAGTTCGCTGGATTGGCTGTGATAATATGGCCTGTAGTGTGTAGGTTAGTTGGGTTGGTCTAACCATGGTAAATGTGGGGTTATGGAGGTAGGGTCATTGCAGACTCGATGGACCAAATAGTCTCTTTGTGCGCCTCAGGGATTCTGTGATTCTAACTAGTTGTGATTGTCGACACGTTTTCCTCATGCCAGGTTCATTCAGCTCAGGTACACATGCTGCCTGTGTGTTTCTGTGGATGCTCCCTCACTCCTTCCCTTCTGTGTTACAGCAATTTCACACTATACGTGAGGGTGAGAATGAATTTGTAAACACAAATACTCCAACCGAAACCCGCACAGGTCAGGACCTGTTTCTGCTGCTGCTGTCGCTCACAGGGAACAGGAAAATAAAGGTTCAGTCATACATCTTACCAGGACACAGAGGTTATAATCACCAGGAATGGCTACACAGCCTAAAACTCTCTTCTCAAGAAAAAAGGACGGTATGGAGATAACCTGGTACAAGTAGGAAGCTTTGTGTATGTATTTTCTGAGATTTGAGGTTGAAATCATTGGGTTTGAAGCATGTTTCATTGTCCCAGGTCATCAAAGGTGCTATCTAAATGTGCCTCTTTCTTTCTGTCTTTTTGTCTGAGTTAACAATCAGATGGACAGGTCAGTCAGTGTCTGTGTGCTTTCCCAAATCCCTGACTGAATCTGTCTCCCCGCACAAACTCAGGTGCCTCACCACTCACTGGGCCACTGAGAAACTCTGCCGTTACAATGAGAACTGTCTTTGCTGTCACCTCTCCTCGTGCTTCCACCTAATCCCCACTTCCCTTCGTTAAATCCCAGTTGCCTCTAGTCCACCCACATGGACATGTTGAAGAGCATGACAGGAGATTGGATTGAAACCGAGAGTTCAACAGCCAGAATGAAATAGGAAGAAGGAAATAAACGGGGTTTGTGGATCCTGGGGATACAGACTCCAGGCTGAGTCCTTTGTAGGCACTCCCGCAGTAATACGAGACAGCATTTTCCATAATGAGAGTTAAACCCTGGTGGCAGGAGAGGGAGTCACTGAACATTAGCATGTTTGGTTCAAACACAGGAGGTTTGTTCAGTCAGTAACAGTGTGTTCTCCGTGGATGTGAAGTGAACAGTGAGAGGAAAATGTTGCCACAAGCTGCAGATGGACAACTTTCATTGGAACAGGAGGAGGCCATTCAGCCCTTCAACCCTGCTCTGCCATTAAATAGATCATGGCTAATTTGTGGCCTAGCTTGCAATTTTCAAAACTCTCCAAACTCATCAATAAACTCCTCTGCAACACACAAGATGAATATTGAAAAACTATCCATCTGCAAATGCTGGGAAATCGGAAACAAATCCAAATATTGCTGGAAATTTTCAGGAGGTCTGGCAGCATCTGTGGAGAGTGAACCTTTGGGGCCAGTGACCGGTCAGGTGACCAGCTGCAGTTGACCATTCTGCCTTTTCTGTAACACTGGAACAGGTTCTGGTGCGAGGGGAATGAGACTGTCAATAACAACTGAGAAAACAGGAGGATGTGCCTAATCAGAATAAAACACATTTTGGTCTTTCACTTTTAATTCAACTGCAAACATTATTCATTATTATTTCTGAAATAGGATAATAGACCAGAAATCAATTCTTCATGTCATTGGGTCTGGGAAACTGTTAATTCTGATCTGGTCCAGCCGACATGTGAATCCAGACCCTGATAATGTGGTTGACTCTGAACCATCTCCTTGGCAGTTAGAATGGATGACAATTGCTGCCCCAGCAAGTGATGCCGTGAACCCATGAACAAACAAAACAAATCCAATCACTGTGGTTAGTTATGAACTTGGCGGTGTTATGGGAAATGGACGAATGGGAAGGTGTATGGGGTAAAGGGAGAACAATGGCATTCAGTGAGGTGTTCCTTTGGAGAGCTGATGAGCCAATCAGCCTCCTTTTGTACAGTAACAATTCTGTGAATAATTAATTCTGAGCCCTCTAAGGAAATATGAGAGCAGGGTTTGCAAAGAGGTCAGATTGAATGAGTGTCTCACTGAACACAGGTACAGAGGGGCTTTGGGATGGATTAAATTAAATTTTATACATTTGCACAGTCATCAACATTACAGCAGTTAAAATGGGAGTGATCAAGAGAGTGGAATTAGAGCAGCAAATAAATCTTCAACATTGATGCAGCTAAAGCGGATGCTGGGTAAACATACCATAGTTAGTGCTTATTTCATTCCAGGCACACCAGCCAGGGAGCACATCCTTCTTGTACCTATCCTCTCGAGCTCTTGAAGATTTTTGTTCCTTTGAAGTGTTTCATGTTTAGATACTCCAGAGAAGACAGCTTCAAGCTCCTCAATCTCTCCTGCCAGGGCAATGCTGCTGTTAGAATTCAATTCACTGGTGCAGGTTACTGGCTGCTTCATTGTTTGGAACAGGAAATTGAGACGGAAAGGTTCCTGTATAAAATACCTACAATGGTATTTCCAGACGTGAGTGGTTTTAGGAAAATGACCTTGACTTACGGGCATTGAGTGTCAGAGCACTTCCTGTTGTGGGGCATCCTGTTTAGATTCAATCTATTGATAACTATTAGAACTGACTTGCACTGGCTTCGTCAAAGTGGTCAGAGCATTATGGCTGTCATCGAAGCTGGTAACAAACTTCCCATGGGTTAAAAATCGTAAATGATAAAGTCGGTACGAGGTCTGATGGCACTGTTGGAGTATTGATGTTGTTGTTAATCACATTAACTCGGCAGGAGTTGACTGAATTCATATTGTCTCTTTCTGAATCTCAGAATGTCTCTCTGGGCAATAAGTCTCCACAAACAGCAATGAGCAGGTGTCGTCAGTTTTGATTTGAATTGCTCTATAGCACTGCTGCTTCACAGCACCAGGTACAAGGTTGGAGTTCAGCCTTGGTCAACAGCCTGTGTGGAGTTTGCACATTCTCCCCAGGATAGTGTGGGTCCACTCCAGGTGCTCTGGTTTCCTCCCACAGTCCAAAGATTTGTGGGTTAGGTGGATCAGTCGTGCTAAATTGTCCACAGTGTCCAGGATTGTGCAGACTCGGTGGATCAGCCATGGGGAATGCAGTGTTACAGGGGTGGAGTGCTCCAGATGGGATGCTCTTTGGATAGTTGGTGGGGTTTCATGGGCCAATGTTCTCCTTCCACACAGTCGGGATTCTATTCTATGATTGAGGATAAAGGCGACACAACAGGGTGTCCTTGGAGAAGGAGCATGTGGTGTGTACCAATTCTCCCGATGCCTTTAGATAGAGGTGGGCACCGCAGTGGATGCAGTGCTTTATCTCCATCTCTGCCTCCTCACCCCCAACTCTACTTTGATTTGGTCCCTTCCCACTTTGTCATTTGTAATGGTTTGCTTTGCCTGTAAGGGGGTTGTTTATAAATATTCAATTGGTTACACGGGTGGTTTACTGCTGGTGATTATATGTGAACCAAAATGGTGTAATGATGATGTCGATGGTGGGAAGGTTGCTGAGCTGTGTGTGATAATACTTCTGGCTAGGAGAAATGGCGAATAAAGAACGCTTCACAGCTCACAGAATGAGAACTGAAAAGCAGTTAAATCAAACCAAAGGTTCAGACAGGGAGGGACTATTTCCCTGGAGCTTGAGTAACCAGAAAGAGATGGTGCCCGGAATAGACAGGATTTGTTTTACAGGGCGTTTAAAATTTTAAAAAAGGGTTATATTCAGATAGTTTCATTCCTTTACTTTTAATTTTATTTATTGTGGAAGAAATAACTACAATATTTTAAAACCAAATTCACAAACCTTGTGTTAAAGACAAATGTTAAATAAAATCCATCAAACCGTCCCTCACTGAAAACTGATGTGGAAGTGCATTCGCCTGCAGAATCCCTGCCCTGCCTACTTCTTCCTAACCGGGCTCCATGACTATAGACATACCTGGGAGATAGCAGCAGGAGGCCATTCGGCCTTTCAATCCTGCCCCAGCATTCAATGGGAAACAGCTGACCATCCAGCTCAGTCTCCTGTTCTGCTGTGTTCCAATCCCTTTTATGACTTCATCTCAAAGAACTATATCTAAGCCCTCCTTTGGCTTCACTGCCTTTTGTTCCAGTGGCGTTGTTGTGTTACTGTGTAGGTGTAGGCAGGGGTAATGTGATGGTTCTGCCTCCTTGAGGACGCACTCAGTGTCCCTTATCATCCTGCAGTAACATCAACGGGGTTTCAGCCACGAAAGATAGAAACCGTTTCCAGGATATGGGCATCACTGGCTCAGCCAGCATTTATTCCCCATCTCTAGTTACCCTTGAGAAGATGGTAGTGAGCTGCCGTCTTGAACCATTCACAGTCCATTTGGCGCAGAAAGACCAACAATGCTGGGAGGGAGAGTGTTGCTGGATTTTGGCCAAGTTATTCTCCATCTTTTGTTCTTCAAATGCTGGTTAACATAATCACGATCTGCACATGAGTTTGAGATTTCAGTCTGCAAATCTTCACCATCTAGCACCCTGAATAAACGAATTTGTACAGAATAGAAATTCAGAGCAGACAATTCTAGCTTCTCTGGAATATCTTTTTTTTCCTTTCTTCAGCCAAAGCTGTAACGCTCTAGCCCACTTACTCTCTCCCTCCATTCTGCCTCTGCTGTCCCTAATGTACCCGACCCCATTCTCATGGAGTTCCTCATAAACAGATCCATGCCACCACTTCCCGTCCCTGGTCAGACTCTGCACCCTTTCTGGGTTTACTCCATTTCCCTTCAGTTACTGCAAGTCAATAATGCAACAGCAGAATAAATCTAAAGGAAACAGAAAGGGTGGTAGCAGATCGTGCACAGAAGAGGAACCTTCAGTCTGGAAGAATGGGTCAGATCCTTCTTTGTTTCCCATTGGTCGACTCCCAGCATTATGACAAGTTGGGGATGGAACTTGGGTCCATTAGGGTGTGGTGACACTTTGAACCCCCCAAACCGTCAATACTACAAGCTGATACGTTCCTCCACCAGCCAATCACAATGTCAAATGCTTTCCGCTAATTACCCCAAAGCACATGCTCCAAAATCCGCCCATATTCTGTACATGTGCAGTGCTGGGCTTCCCCGCACACGCGTGGTCCCTGCCTCAGGAATTGTGGGAGTTGTAGCTCCCATGAAGCCACTGGAGACATGTTTCTGGATAGTGAATGAAAAGTGAAGGCTGGAGGGTGTTGTGTACAGAATCCCCATTCTGACACGGGCTGTTACTGGATTTTACTGAGACATCGGCTTCCACAACCTGATTTCTGACGTAAGGAACATAGATTCAGCCAATTGCGGGGTGGGGAGGTTAATTAGGGGTAGCAGATTTTAAGCAGATGTAGCTCAGTGGCTAGCACCGCTGCCTCACAGCGTCAGGGAGCCGGGTTTTATTTCAGCCAGAGGCGACTGTGTGGAGTTTACATGTTTTCAGCATGTCTGCGTGGGTTTCCTAGGGTGCTCGAGCTTCCTCCCACAGTCCAAAGATGTGTAGGTTAGGTGGATTGCCTATGTTAAATTGCCCACAGTGTACATGTATGTGCCGGTTTGGCCATTAGCCATGGGAAATGCAGGGTTACAGGGATAGGGTGGGTCTGAATGGGATGCTCATCATAGGTTGGTGAGGACTCGATGGATGAATACCCCGTTTCTGCAACAATAGGGACTCTACTCTATTCTCATGAAGAAGAATGTACTTGTCTCAATGTGTTGTGAATCTGGGGAATTCCCTATTCAAAATGCGGCGGTTGCCAGGACAATGAGCAGATTTAATGAAGAGATGCAGATGCTGATTGCAATGAGATGAAGGGTGAGAGAGAACAGGTGGGAAAATCCAGCTGAGCTCAATCATCACCGTATTAAATGGTGGAGCTGGTTAGAAAGGCTGCATTGCCTCTCCTGTGCTCAGTGCTTATTTTCTTACAGTAATAACTGGAAAGCTGAATCCAAAACTCACCACCTTCACCAAAGGAGATTTTGGAAAATGCAGGATAGTCAGGTGAATTAGCGTTCCGAATTTAGGTAGTGAGGAAGCATATAGAAGGTAATGATTTTGCAATTTTAAACTGAGGGGAGACAGTGATTTATGGTTTTAGACTGTGCAGTACATTCACACCGTCCAAAATACTCTGTTGTGATTATCTATCCTGTACTTTATTACAAAGCCAAGGTCTTTGACAATGAAAACCAAAACACCCAGGAAACATCGCCTCACCTCGTAATCTGATAAAAGATTTCTGATAAATCTGGTTGAACTTAGAACACAGCTGGAAAGCTGGAAGATTAGATCCAATCCCAAGATCCAGTGCTTAAATAAAGGAGACTACAATAGGATGAGGCAGGAGTTGGCTACTGTAAACTGGAAGCAATGGCTTTACCGTGGGAAAGTTGACGGTCAGTGGGGAAGACCAAAGCAATTTTTCGAAGTGCTCATCAAAAGTATATATCAGTGAAAAGGAAGGAGTGTAGGAAAAGGAGTAATCTGCCATGAGTGGCTAAGGAAATAAGGGAGTCTATCAAATTAAAATAGAAAGCATACAAATTGTCAAAGATCAAGGAGAAAATAGGAGATTAGAAAAAAAAATTAAAGATCAACAGAAAGCTAGATGGGATTGGGGGAGAAAAGTGATGAGTATCTATCCCCAGGGCTAGAATAGCAGTTTACACTGCTAGAGAGGAACCTATTGTGTGGGGAACATATGGCCTCTGTAATTGTTGAAGCACTTAACTGTTACCATAGAGATAATCCTGATCAAATTAAAAATCACAGCACACTCCAAAAGCTTGTACTTCCAAATAAACCTGTTGGACTATAACCTGTTGTGTGATTTAAAAGTTTGTCCACCCCATCCCAAAACCGGCTCCTCCACATCAGAATCCTTATAGACAGACCCACTGAAACTGAAGCGTCTGTCAGATATTTAAGGGAGCCACAAGGGTATGGGGGGAGAGGTGTATGTTTTAACCACAAAGTGCTAAACTGAACTAGGCTTTCTAACTGACCGTTGCCATGGAGATAACACTGAGAGACAGTCTCTATTCAAAGTCCCAAACGAGAAAGGTATGAGATTGGGAGCTGTACATCGGACAGGTGGGGCGTTGCCTGATGCTGCCTGGAGGTGTTCTGCATGTACACTATCCAGGTAACTGCCATGTTTCATCAGTAAAGACTCAATGAAGACCTCTCAGAGTTCTGTGCCTAGTTATTCCTATCCAGCAGGGTTCAGAAATATGAGTACACAGCAGTCAGTCTTCACAGTGGAGAACACGAAGAACATGCCAGTAATTGATAAGGAGATTGAGAAAGGTGAGGACCTAGAAATAACCATTATCATGAAAGAGTTAGAGCTGGGCAAGCTAACGGAGCTAAAGGTAGACAAGTCTCATTGCCCTGATGGAATACATCCAAGGATACCAACAGAGTTAGTGGGAGAAATAGCAGATGCACTTAGAGTCATAGCATCCTGCAGCAGAGACAGCCCCTTTGGCCCAAACTGGCCCATGCTGACCAGAATGTCTATCCACACTAACCCCATTTCCCTGCACTTGGCCCATCGGCTTCTGAACCTTTTCTATCCATGTATTTGTCCAAATGCCTTTTACCTGTTGTGCGTGTACCCACCTCAACCACTTCCACTGGCAGCTCATTCCATACACATACCACCCTCTGTGTAAAACAGTTGCCCCTCAGCTTCCCTTTTATTCTTTCCCCCTAACCTTCAACTGATGCCCTCCAGCCCTTGATTCCCTGGGAAAAAGACTGTGTGCATTCACCTTTTCCATGCCCCTCATGGTCTTATACACTTCTAGAAAAATACCCCCTCAGTTTCCTCTGCTCTAAACAAAAAAAAAATCCTCGCTTGTCCAACCTCTCCCTATAACTCAGACCCCTGAGCCCTGGCAACATCCTTGTAAATTGTTCTGCACTTTTTACAGTTCAATAACTGAAACCTACATTACATTCATCATATTTCCATTGTTTCCCCACGGCGCTGGAACCGACGTGACAACGCCAATGGATTGCAATCCATGATCGAGAACGAACTCCTTTTCAACAAACCCGTTTTCATAGTGTTTCCCATGGTGCAGGTATATTTGTGTCTTTCTGGTTGCATGGTTAATTAAAGACTTGACCTTCTACAAAGCAAAGCTGTGGCTTAATTGTTCCTGGGAAACGTGCCATGATTTTTCAGACTTCCAGAAACAAATGAACTCTTTCTCCACAGTCACCACGCTAACATGGACTTGGCTGTACCTCAGTATTTTTTCCAGTCACACTGAGGTTTGGAATATTCGACCACGGACAGAATACACACCTTTCCTTCCAGATGAAAAGGGCAATGATATTCAGGTCTGCACGGATCAAGTAACTATCAGATCTGAATTTTAAGTTCAATTTTAATTTCTCATCCACAAACCCACCCTTTCAGTCACCTCCAATTGAGAAAACAGCTCACCACTTTAAACAGGATGGATCTTAAAAGACAATTATAGTACTAAATTGTAGTTTCTTGTTCCCCAAAGTTTTAACTCTCAGTCTAACTATTTCTTTCTTCTGTGAACTGAAATCCAAACCAATCTCCTCACTCCTTTCCTCCACACCCAATTCTCACACTGTCTCTCCTCTCTTTGAATTCAGTTTCCTTGCTCCTGTATGCAGACTAAGAACCAAACCAATGAGTCTGACTCTGGGTCCACCAGGATGGGGGGTGGGGGGGGCGTGGTTGTTGGTGAATCCTCTGATGACAACCATCCTGCATACACTGCTTCCTGCACACTCTGCCCAAAACCCATCTTACTAGAATGAACCAAATTAGAATTCTAATTGCAGGCCCGTTCTTGTCGCTTTCCATAAAAAACCCTGAATCTTCACAAAAGAGTTCTGATAATTTTCTGCAAAATGCTGCACCACTGATAGTGTGATCACGTCAGGGGACCAGGAAACGGCCATTCCCCTGGGTCCTGCTCCCAGAGGGAGGAAGATGCCAATGACAGATGAATCCCTCACAACGATAGCCTCCTTCCCAGCACTGTGCATACTCCCACAATTGGCTAGCACTGCGCCCATACACTGGTCTCCTCTCCTACAGCACGTGCTACCGATCAGACAGGAGCCTGGGTGATTGACAGCAGCTGCTGCCCAATATATCAAAATCCCGACAGTATGGAAACAGGCCCTTCGGCCAAACAAGTCCATAATGACCCTCCAAACAGTAACTTACACAGACCCATTCTCCGACCCTATATTTACCCCTGACTAATGTAACTAATACTATGGACGGTTTAGAATGGCCAATTCACCTGTCCTGCCCATCTTTGGATTGGGGAGGAAACCGGAGCACCCGGAGGAAACCCGCTCAGACACGGGTAGAATGCACAACCTCTGGGTTTGGCTGGAATCGAAACCGGGTACCTGGTGCTGTGAGGCAGCAGTGCTAACCACTGAGCCGTCTCTACAGACGGGAAGAGGTGGGGCTGGAGAACTGGGGTAATGAGATTGTTTACAATGAATGAATGTGGAGGACACTGGGGGATGGACAGGTCAGTGAGCGACAGGATCAGTGCAGCTCCAGGAGGGAATCCTGGGCAAACTGAGCATTGGGAGAATCTGACAGGAGAGAAACTACAGGAAGGTTGTGTTTAGAGGCTCAGGCCGGGACACCTGGGAGACAGCATGGTCTGGTGGCTTGGGCAGGTTTTCTAATCAACCTCTTCAAAGATGCTGTTCCTCAACTCTGAGCCCGATCCTCCTGGTCCAGAGGTAAGGACACTGCCACTATTTCCTGGTGGGAAAGAAATACGGGGACTGCCTTTCAAAAGGAACTCAACTGTGTTGGTGACATTAACAAGACTCAATACACAGTCACTGACAAAATGCTGGTGTACTTGAACTTCATCCAGAATATTAACACCTATAACTGGGCCACGCAGACCCCGATGAATAGAGTTAAATCCTGGATATTAATAACAGTTCAAAGTTTGTGCGAAGATTTGTAGCTCGGGTGCTCGTTGTTGTGGTTCTGTTCGCCGAGCTGGAAGTTTTTGTTGCAAACGTTACGTCCCCTGGCTAGGCGACATCATCAGTGCTTGGGAGCCTCCTCCGAAGCGCTTCGTTGATGTTTCCTCCGGTATTTATAGTGGTCTGTCCCTGCCGCTTCCGGTTGTCAGTTTCAGCTGTCCGCTGTAGTGGTTGGTATATTGGGTCCAGGTCGATGTGTTTGTTGATGGAGTTTGCGGATGAATGTCATGCCTCTAGGAATTCCCTGGCTGTTCTCTGTCTGGCTTGCCCTATGATGGTAGTGCTGTCCCAGTCGAATTCATGCTGTTTGTTGTCTGCGTGTGTGGCTACTAAGGAGAGCTGGTCGTGTCGTATTGTGGCTAGTTGATGTTCATGTATGCGGATTGTTAGCTGTCTTCCTGTTTTTCTGTTTAGGACAATATATAGGACAAACAGAAAGACAGCTAACAATCCGCATACATGAACATCAACTAGCCATGATACGACACGACCAGCTATCCTTAGTGGCCACACACGCAGACAACAAGCAACATGAATTCGACTGGGACAACACTATCATCATCGGGCAAGCCAGACAGAGAACAGTCACGGAATTCCTAGAGGCATGGT
This sequence comes from Chiloscyllium plagiosum, assembly GCF_037043375.1. Lineage (NCBI taxonomy): Eukaryota > Metazoa > Chordata > Chondrichthyes > Orectolobiformes > Hemiscylliidae > Chiloscyllium > Chiloscyllium plagiosum. Next base: position 92,515,635 of record NW_028270159.1, on the reverse strand, counting down.
ATTCATCCACAAACTCCATCAACAAACACATCGACCTGGACCCATATACCAACCACTACAGCGGACAGCTGAAACTGACAACCGGAAGTGGCAGGGACAGACCACTATAAACACCGGAGGAAACATCAAAGAAGCGCTTCGCAGGAGGCTCCCAAGCACTGATGATGTCGCCTAGCCAGGGGACGAAACGTTTGCAACAAAAACTTCCAGCTCGGCGAACAAAACCACAACATTAATAACAGCTTTGTGCATGGGAAATCATGTCTCATGAATTTGACTCAGTTTTTTTGAAGAAGTAACAAAGAGGATTGCTGAGGTCAGAGCATGGACATGATCGACATGGACATGGGTAACGTGTTTGACAAGATTCCTCATGGGAGACTGGTCAGCAAGGTTAGATCGCATGGTGTACAGAACTGGACCGAAGGTAGAAGGCAGAGGATGCTTTTCAGGCTGGAGGCCTGTGACCAGTGGAGTGTCACAAGGATCGCTGCTGAATCCACTACTTTTCGCCATATGTATCCATGATTCGGATGTGAACATAAGAGGTATTGTTAGTAAGTTTGCAGATGACACCAAAATGGGAGGTGTAGCGGACAGGGAAAAAGATTACCTCAGAGTACAAGGGGATCTGGATCAGATGGGTGAATGGGCTGAGGAGTTCAGTTTAGAAAAATGCGAGCTGCTGCATTTTCGAAAAGCAAACTTAAGCAGGACTTATACAGTTTATAATAAGTTCCAGGGGAGTGCTGCTAAACAAATAGTCCTTGGAGTTCAGGTTCATAATTCCTTGAAAGTAGAGTAGCAAGTAGATAGAATAGTGAAGGCGGCATTTGGTCTGCTTGCCTTTATTGATCAGAGCATTGAGTGTAGGGGTTGGGAGGTCATATTGCGGCTGTACAGGACATTGATTCGGCAATTTTTGTAATATTCCATGCAATTCCGGTCTCCTTCCTATCAGATGGATGTTCTCAAACTTGAAAGGGGTCAGAAAAGAAGTACAGCATATTGCCAGGGTTGGATAGGCTGTTTTCCCTGGAGCGTCAGAGGCTGAACGGTGATCTGAAAGAGATTTTTAATATTAGGCCGGGCATGGATAGGGTAAATAGACAAGATAGTTTCCCTGCGGAGGGGGGAGTACAGAATTAGGGGACTGGGAGGGGAGGGGAGGCAGAGGTGGGGTGGGCGGAGGGTCAGAGAGGGTGGGTGGATCGAGAGGATTGGGACAGAAATGGGTGGGGACAGAGAGGGGGAATAGAGAGGGGAGGCTCAGAAATGGATGGGGACAGAAAGCGGGATTAGAGAGGAGGGGAACAGACAGGGGGGGACAGAGGGGGCGACCGACGTTTGGGGATGGCGACCGACAAAAAGGGAGAACAAACTGAGGGGGGGGCAAACGACGGAGGGGGGAAAGAGACGGATGTGCGACCGACAGGGGGGCGACTGACAGAGGGGGGACAGACCGAGAGGGCAACAGATGGGGGGACAGACCGACAGATTGTGGGACAGACCAACAGGGGGTGGAGGGGAGCGACCGACGAGGTGGAGGGTGACGACAAAGGACTGACCGACAGAGAGGGGGGGAAACAGACAGAGTGGGTGGGAGACGGGGGGAACAGAGAGGGGGAAGATGGAGAGTTACTTTATAGATCTACAACTCAACCCTATTCGTGTTTTCTCCTCCTCACCTTAATTCCCTCTGAAGGGCTCAGAACAACTGCATAGTTCCTGGACAGTGGAGTTTCAGGGAGATCAGGTGCTGAATGTGGCATTTGGGACACTGACCTTTAATGGAATGTGCTGGTCAATAAATGGACTCTGGTTTGATTCCGCTCTCTGTGTGGTGTTTGCAAATTCTCCCCGTGTGTCTGCGTGGGCTTCTTCTGGGTGCTCTTAATATCCTCCCACAATTCCAAAGGCATGCAGGTTAGCTGGATTAGCTTTGCGTAATGGGAGGTTACAGAGTTAGGGTGGAATGCTGTTCTGATGGTTGGTATGATCTCATGGGCCGAAAGGCCTGCTTCCACAATGTAGGGATTCTGTCACTGAGTATAGGGATTAGGAAGTCATGTTGTGGCTGACTAGGGCATTGGTGAGGACTGTTTTAGAATACTGCATTCAATTGTGGTCTCCATCATTTCAGAAAGATGTTATCAGAATCGGACTCACCTCTTAATGGCAAGTTCTTGGGAAGTGTTGACAAACAAACAGACCGTGCAGTGTGGGTTGTTAGTTCCTTGAAAGTGTGGTTGAAGGTAGACATGTCGGTGAAGGTTGTGTGCTGTATGCTAACTGTTATTGGGCAGTGCATTGAGGATAGGAGTTGGGAGATCATGTTTCGGTTGCAGAGTTTATTGGCTCGGCCACTTTTGGAATCCCCAGACTGCCGTCAATTCCAGTCTCCCTGTTACAGGAAAGATGGTGGGAAACGTGCAAGAGTTCAGAAAAGTGTTACTAGGGTATTGCCAGTATTGGAACATTTGAACCATAGGGAGAGGCTGAATAGGCTGAGGCTATTTCCCTGCAGCACTGGACACTTTAGGTGGCTTTATCGAACTTTATAAAATTATGAGGAGCAATGATAGGGTGACTAGTCATGGTTTCTTTTTTTTTCCTCCCAGAGTAGGGGAGACCAAACAAATGTGAATCTTTTTTCCAAGGTGGAAATGACACATTCTAGAGGAGAGAAGGCAAGTTTAAAGGATATGAAAACCGAAACAACTGAAGATGATGTAAACCAGGAAGAGAACGGAAGTTTCTGGAAAAGCTCAGCAGGTCTAGCAGTATCTGTGAAAAGAAATTAGAGTTAACGTATCTGAGGAAGGGTGACCAGACCCGAAACTTTAACTGATTTTTCTTCACAGATGTTGCATGAGCTGCTGAGCATTTATAACAACATCTGTGCAAGTTTAAAGGGAGTTGTTTGGAGTATATACCTGAGAGTAACTTTATAAAGTGCGTGTCAGACCACATCTGGAGTAATGACAGAAGTTTTGGTCCCTTTATTTAAGGAAATACATCATTTCATCAGAGGCATTTCACAGAAAATTGACTGGGACGAACCCTGGTTTGCAGGGATTATCTTTTAAGAAAAGGCTGAAGAGGTTGGGGCTCTACTCACTGGATTTGGGAAGAATGGGAGGGGATCTCATTGTAACATCTAGGATTCTTAAGGATTTTGACAGGGTAAATACTGAGAGGATATTTCCCATCGTGAGGGAGTCTGGAACCAGATTCTGGGTCAATCACGGAATCACGGGTTTTGTTTTGGATTCGTCACGTTTAAGGCAAAACCGACACAGGTAAGGGGTTTCAGTAGCAATGGAGCTGGGGTGAGGTGGAGACAAGCAACATTTTAAGAGATTGGAATTCCTGGTGTTTGTGATTGTGTAGATGTCTGATCAGAAGGTCACCTTGGGGTTACTGATATGACAGCAATATTGTGAAGAGTGTGGTTCTGTCTCAGATAGTTCCCAGGGAGAGGGAGGGGCTCAGTAGGAATGGAAAGTAATTTGTAATAGCAACTGAAGGCAATGGGTTTAACCATTGCAACATTCCGTTGCAGGAAATTGCAGCCAATCGCATAGTTGGAGCGTGATGAGCAGTTTGATAACTGAGTAATGGAGAGAGATGATGGGGAGAGAGAGCTGGACATTGTCAGTGTACATGTGAAAACTAACACAGTGCTGTTGGACAATGTCACCTCCTGGCAGTGTGTAGGTGAGAAACAGGAGGGATCGAGGAGAGATCCTTAAGGGACACCAAATACTAGGAATTCAGAAAGGAAAGGGAGAGTTGGGATGGAGCAGGTTTTTCCAACAACGGTGGGGTAAAATATTAGTTTGTAGCAGAATGGGAGAGAAGGACATAACCAGAAAAGACAGACAGATAGAACAAGGAACAATATCTGTGAATTGCTGAGGGGGAGTGATGAGGAGGAGGAGCAGCCCAACTCCAAAAGCACTATTTCTACATTGGTGACATCACCCAACTCCACCCTAGTCTCAGCTCATTTACTGAAATACTCGTCCATCCCTATGTTATCTTCACACTCCTGGCCAGCCTCCCACATTCAACCTACATGCAATCTCAAGAGTATCTAAAAACCTACTGGCCAAGTGCTCACTTGTACCAAAACTTGTTGATCCATCAAAAGGCTCCTATTAACAAGCAACAATTTAAAATTCTCATCCTTGATCTAATTCCTGGCTCTGAACATCCCTGTCTCCCTGCACCACACAACCTGCGAGACCTCAACATCTCATTTTCTTTCAGACTCCCAACGATGTGAGTATTCATTGCTTCACCTGTCTGGCTGTTTCTACTGTTGCTAAGGCAACACGGTCTGGAATTCCCACCCTAACCCCCTCAGACTTGCTTTCCTCCTTTAAGGTATTCCTGAAAACCTGATTATTTGACAATTCTTTTGATCACCTGACCTAATATTCCCATCTGTGGCCTTATGTCAGAAGTTCTCAATAGTATTTCTGTGGAATTATAAACATTATTAAAAAAAAAACTGTTATTGATTTGCACATACATTGTCAACTCTTCAGTGTTGCTGAGTGAATAATCTAGAACGGCTCTTACTCAACCACATTGTGGGAGCACCTTCACCACACGAATTGCAGCTGAACAGGAAGTCAAACATCACCTTCTCCACAGGCAGTGCGGCTTTGGCATTGATCACTGGTTTCTGGATTAGTGGTGCTGGAAGAGCACAACAGTTCAGGCAGCATCCAAGGAACTTTGAAATCGACGTTTCGGGCAAAAGCCCTTCATCAGGAATGATGAAGGGCTTTTGCCCGAAACATCGATTTCAAAGCTCCTTGGATGCTGCCTGAACTGCTGTGCTCTTCCAGTACCACTAATCCAGAATCTGGTTTCCAGCATCTGCAGTCATTGTTTATACCTCATTGATCACTGGTATCTGTGGAGAGAGAAACACACAGTTGATATTTCAGGGAGTGCAATATGCATTATAGGGAGTGAAAATGGTGCAGAATTTGGATTTTCAAATTTGTATTTTTCAGTGTGAACTAAGTTCTGTAAAACCTCTCATTCCATACCGTGAAAATTTCCTTCACGTCCTGGTCAATATGTCTTTCCTTTCCCCTGCCCTTCACCTTCACACATTTCCAATGCCTTGGTCACAACAACACTGTGCTGCCAGTGAAGTTTATCACGTGGTTGAGTATTGTCCCGCCCCTCATTCACTCCGATTCGTTGAAGGACCAACTAGCACCTCTTGCCCCGTTCCCCCACTCTTATTGGTCCTGCACTGACATCAATAATCTGAGGCCCATTGTGGGCTAGAGCATGCTCAGTGCTTCCTCCTTTTGCTGTTGTTCATCAGGTATGAGAGAGAGGGCTCATCCCTGTTTCTCCTGATGTCAGACAATAACAACAACTACCTGCATTGTATGGAGCCTTTCACATTGACAAATCTCCGAAAATGCTTCACCAATGATGGAAACGTTGATTAAAGAGAACGATTTTTAGATACATCTTTAAGGCTGTCAGAGGGGGTTCGGGAGGATATTCCAAAGATTTGTGTCCTCGGCAGCTCCAATCGTGGAGTGATATAGGTGGGCAACAGCTTAGAATGGAGACAGTTAATGGCTAACAATAGGTTAACAACCTCATGTCGTAGCCCCCTACCCCACACACCAGTACTTGTTCTCACAGCCTGCCATTCACACTACCTATGGTTAGCCACTAACAGTCTCCATTAACATCTAGTCACCCTCACCCAACCAGATCGTTATCCTTTATCCAACTGTTCTTCTCACTCTATCCCCAACTATCCTTTACTACTTTTATCCTCCCCCCACACTACCTTCTGCACATAAACTGACTTTTTTTGTCAGTAACATCTGTTCTGTGGAAGGGACACCGGATCTTAATCTTTAACTCTGATTTCTCTTCATAGATGCTGCCAGACCTGCTGAGCTTTTCCAGCACCTCCTGGTTGTTGTTTCTGATTTACATCTTCCGCAGTTCTTTTGGTTTTAAGTTACCGTGAGTTTGTAATTCAGGTCCAACAGCCTCCACTGTCTCTCCCAACCCCAAACAGTGACACTGCACCTGCACAGCTCTTGGAAGGTGTTGTCGTGCTGGCCACACCCCTCATTCACTCCCATTGGCTGCAGGATCACACAGACTCTCCTCCTATTGGTCTAGAGGTGCCGTCAATCCGCCGGGCCCCATTGTGATGAGCGTGCAGGGCTAATCCCTCTCTGCGCCCTGGAATGAGCTTCATCATTCACAGTGAATGGGGAAGTATCACATGGCACAGGGCCTGGGGCAATTCAGCCCATTGGAGCTGTACTCTCTCCCGCTGGAGATGCTGCAAATCTGTCCCAAGGCCCCTCCCATGTGCCCACAGCCCCCCAAATCTTTCCTTAAATAGTAAAATTCCAAGTCTATTTCAGAATACCTGCTGAATCTGTGTCGTTCAGACTGTTCCAGATGCTCAGAACTTCCTGAATAACATAGTGTTCACAATTGCACCTTGTATTATTTGCCAATTACTTGAAAGTAGTTACTAAAAATTGTGGATGGAAATGTGTTGCTGGAAAAGCGCAGCAGGTCAGGCAGCATCTAGGGAACAGAAGAATCGACGTTTCGGGCATTAGCCCTTCTTCAGGAATGACGAAAGTTGGTCCAGCAGGCTAAGATAAAAGATAGGGAGGAGGGACTTGGGGGAGGGGCGTCGGAAATGTGATAGGTGGAAAGAGGTCAAGGTGAGGGTGATAGGTCAGACTGGGGTGGGGGCGGAGAGGTCGGGAAGAAGATTGCAGGTTAGGAAGGCGGTGCTGAATTTAATGGATTTGACTGAGACAGGCTGGGGGGAGGGGAAATGAGGAAACTGGTGAACTCCGAGACCACAGCGAAACGACGGTTGGAGGAAGAACGCCTCATCTTCCAGCTAGGAACCCTCCAACCACAAGGGATGAACTCGGATTTCACCAGTTTCCTCATTTCCCCTCCCCCCAGCCTGTCTCAGTCAAATCCATCACATTAATCACCGCCTTCCTAACCTGCAATCTTCTTCCCGACCTCTCCGCCCCCACCCCAGTCTGACCTATCACCCTCACCTTGACCTCGTTCCACCTATCACATTTCCGACGCCCCTCCCCCAAGTCCCTCCTCCCTATCTTTTATCTTAGCCTGCTGGACCAACTTTCCTCATTCCTGAAGAAGGGCTAATGCCCGAAACGTCGATTCTCCTGTTCCCTAGATGCTGCCTGACCTGCTGCGCTTTTCCAGCAACACATTTCCATCTCTGATCTCCTGCATCTGCAGATCTCACTTTCTCCACTAAAGATTGTGACAGTGTTAACAATTCGTCTCTCCCTCTCTGCAAATTCAAGACCTTGGAACCAAATCTGCACCAGATCGAAATCACTGATTCACCTTCTCAGCTCCAAAGATAATTATCTGTGCTTCAGCTAGCTCTCCACAAAATAGAGGAATGCATCTTCATTTATTAAGATCAAAGAAACAGACCTTTGGTCCAATTCTTCCGTGCCAACAAGGAATCCTAAACTAATGGATTCCCATTTACCATCTATTGGCCTGTATCCATCAAAACCCTTCCTATTCATGTACCCAATTGGAAGTCTTTTAAATGTTGTGATTTTATCAGCCTCCACTCCTTCATATGGTAGCTCCTCCCATACACACACCACACTCAGCTTGAAAACATTGCCACTTAGATCCCTTTCAAATCTTTGCCCTCTCAACTTAAACCCATGTGCTCTAGTTTTGGACCCACCTAACCTGAGGAAAAAGGACGCCAGCTGCTCACCTTATCAACGCCCATCGTGATTTTATAAATCTCCATGAAGTCACCTCTCAGTCTTTGACTCTCTAGAGAAAATAGCCCCAGCCTTTTCAGCCTCTCCCTGTAGCCCAAATCCTCCAATCCTGGCAATGTTTTTGTAAATTTTGTCCAAACCTTTTCAAGTTTCACAACATCCTTCCCAGAACAGGGAAATGCAAACTGAAAACAGAATTCCAGAAGTGGCTTAATCAACGTCCTCTCCAGCCACAATATGACGTCCCAGCTTCTGTATTCAATGCATTGACCAATAACGGAGAGCGTTAGTGGAGTCCCATTTGCCAGCGGTTCACCCGTTTTTCCCTCTAAAACCTTCCTCTTCATGTACCCAATCAAATGCCTTTTAAATGCTGCAATTGTACTAGCCTCCACCCCTTCCTCTGGCAGTTCATTCCATCCATGCAATGCCCTCAACATGAATAAGATGCCCCTTAGATCCCTTTTAAAACTTTTCCCTCTCACCTTAAGCCTGTACCCTCTAGTTCTGGACCCACCGAACTTGGGAAAAAGTCCCTGACTGCTGACGTTATCCATGCCCTTCATGATTTTATAAGATCACCTCACAGCCTCCATCTCTCCAGGGAAAATAGTCCCAGCCTATTCAGCCTTTCCCACCAGCTCAAACCGTCCAACCCTGGCAAAATCCTTGCAAATGTTTTCTGAACATTTTCAAGTTTCTCAACATTATTCCAAGAACAGGGAGATTGGAACTGAAAACAGATTCCAGAAGGACCTTAATCAGTGCCCTGCCCAGCCACAATATGACGTCACAACAATTGCATTCAATGCATTGAGCAATAACGGGGAGCGTACCAAATGCTGCATTCACTCCCCCGCCTACCTGTGACTCTACTTTCAAGGAACTATGAACCTGCACTCCACGGTCTCTTTGTTCAGCAATGTTCCCCAGGACTTTACCATTAAGTGTATAAGTCCTGCCCTGATTTGCCTTTCCAAAATACAACAGTTCCCATTTATCTACATTGAACTCCGTCTGCCATTCCTTGCTCCAATGTCCCATCTGATCAAGATCCTGTTGTATTCTGAACAAATCTTCTTCCCTGTCCACTACACCTCCAATTTTGGTGTCTTGTGTAAACCTACTGACCATGCCTCATATATTCACATCCAAATCATTTATTTAAGGGCCCAACATCCATCCTTGCAGCACATTACTGCTCACAGACCTCCAGTCCGCAAAGCAACCCTCCATCATCCTCTGCCTCCTACCTTCAAGGCAGTTTTGTAATGGCTTGCTCTCCCTGCCTTCCATGTTATCTAACCCTGCTAACCAGTCTGCTTTGTGGAACCTTGTTGAATGTCCATATAAACAACATTCACCGCCTGGATTAATCAATTTTATTTGTCACTTCAAAACACTCACTCAAGTTAGTGAAACACAATTGTGCATGTACAAAGCCACAGTGACTCTCCCTGATCATTCCTTACCTTTCCAAATAGATGGATATCCTGTCTCTCAGAATCCCTTCCAACAACTTGCCTACCACTGACTTCAGGCTCACTGGTTTCTTGTTCCATGGCCTCTCCTTACCACCTTTTAAAAATAATGGCACCTCACCTGTCGCTATCAATGATACAAATACCTCAGGAGAGGCCCAACAATCACTTCCCTAGATTTCCAGAAAGTTCCAGGATACACCTGATCCGGTCCCAGGGCTTTATCCACCTTGATGCGATTTAAGACATCCAGTACCACCTCCTCTGTAACATGGACACTTTTCAAGTTATCACAGATTATTTCTCCAAACTCTCAAGCTTCCATATACTTCTCCAGTAAAAATGACGTGAAATATTTGCATATCATTCGCACCCCCTGTGGTTCCATAGACAGCTTTGTTGACCTTTAAGGGGTCATATTCTCTGGTCCAGTTAATCTTTTGTCTGTGATATATTTGTTTAATCTCTTTGGATTCGACTCCAGGACATCCCAGAAAGGCCGACTTCACGGACCGTAATTTTCCTCTGACTTGATCAACAATGCCCTCCTTTATATACCCTCCACTTCCCGCACCTCCGCCTTTACCCACACCTCCAGCCATAATAATGAATATAACCCTGCGGTCTTCACCTTCCACCCCATTAATCTCCAGATACAGCACATTAACCTCTGCTATTTCTGCTACCTAAAGTCAGACCCCACCACCAGAGATATATTTCCCTCCCCACCTCTATCTGCGTTCCACAGAGACCATTCCCACTGCGCCTTCCTTGTTCGGTCCACACCCTCCCACCAACCCACGCTCCACACCCTTGACCCTCACTTGCCGCCATGGGAAATGTAAAACGTGCAGCCACACCTCCCTCTGTCCAAGACCCACGATCTTTTCACACCAGGCAGAGATTTGCCTGCACATCCCAAAACCTCATCTAGACACTATGGGAAATTAGCCTGCACTTCCCAAAACCTCATATAGACACTATGGGAAATTTAACATGGTTCATCCAACTAATCTACACATCTTTGGACTGTGGGAACAAACTGGAACACCTGAAAGAAACCCTCACAGATACTGGGGAGAATGTGCCAATTTGAACACAGGCAGTCGCCCGAGGTTGGAATCAAACCCAGGTCCCTGGTGCTGAGGAAGCAGTCCTAACCACTGAGACACAACACTTTGGGATCTTTGTTGCTGATGTGCCGCCCCACTGATACCTCGGTCACTCACCCTGCCTCATTTCCTAAGAGGCAGCGATGATGGAGTGAAATTATCGCTAGACAGATAATCCAGAGACTCAGAAAACGTTCTGGGGACCCGGGTTTGAATCCCATCACGGCAGATTTTGGATCGTGGATTCAATAAATATCTGGAAAAAATAATCTAGTGACGACAAGGAATCCATTGTTAATTGTTGAAAAAACCAATGTAGTTCACTCACGACCTATAGGGAAGGAAAATACCATCCTTACCTGGTCTGGTCTGCATGGGACTTCAGACCTATAGCAACTTGGTTGACTCTTAACTGCCCTCTGGGTAAACGCTGCAATAAATGCTGGCCGAGCCAGTGACAGCTTCATCCTATGAATGAATAAAGAAAGCAGGAAGGTTATGATCCTTCTCTCGTCGGTACATCCTACAAAATGAATCTGAAATGTTCTCGTACACACTGAACAAATACCTTTCCATCCAAGCCCTTATCACTACATCACTCCGAGGCCATGTTGGTAAAGTTAAAACCACTTATCATTGCATCCATATTATTCTTACATATAACTGAGGTCTCCTGGTAAAATTGTGTCTCAATTCCCCGCTTACTATTGGGAGTGAGTCTATAATACAATCCCAATAAGATGGTCATCCCTTTCTTATTTCTCAGTACCAACCAAATAACTTGCCCGGATGTACTCCCAGGAATGTTCTCCCGAAGCCCAGCCATAATGTTATCCCTAATCTAAAACACCTCTCTCCCTGCTCTGTTGTCCCCTTTCTATCCTTGCTATAGCATCTATACCCTGGAACATTAAGCTGTTAGTCCTATCCATCCCTGAGTGATGCCTCTGTAATTGCTATGGGAACCTAGACTGTAGCTTTAGGGTGCAGGACCTGGAGTGTAGGGAGGTTAGGAATATGGCATCAATCTCAAAGGAGGGTGCCTGTAAACAGGAAAGTGGCTTGAAGTGTGTATACTTCAATGCAAGAAGTATACGAGATAAGGTAGGTGAACTTGCAGCGTGGGTTGGTACGTGGGACTTCGATGTTGTGGCTATTACGGAGACATGGGTAGAACAGGGACAGGATTGGCTGTTGCAGGTGCCAGGGTTTAAATGTTTTAGTAGGGTCAGAGGTAGGGGTAAAAGAAGGGGAGGTGTGGCATTGCTTGTCAAAGATAGCATTACAGTGGTGGAAAGCACGATGAATGAAGACTCGCCATCTGAGGTAGTTTGGGCTAAGGTGAGGATTAGGAAAGATGAGGTCACCCTGTTAGGAATTTTCTACAGGCCTCCTAATAGTCCTAGAGATGTAGAAGAAAGGATTGCGAGGATGATTCAGGAGAAGAGTGAAAGCAATAGGGTGGTTGTGTGGGGGACTTTAATTTTCCAGATATTGACTGTGAAAGCTATAGCTCGAGTTCGTTAGATGGGTCGGTGTTTGTCCAATGTGTGCAGGAGGGTTTCCTGACACAATATGTGGACAGGCTAACAAGAGGTGAGGCCATACTGGATTTGGTTCTGGGTAACGAACCAGGCCAGGTGTTAGAATTGGAGGTAGGTGGGACAGTGACCACAATTCAGTGACTTCTACTCTAGTAATGGAGAGGGATAAGTGTGCACTGCAGGGCAAGTGGGCAGGGAAATTATGATGCGGTGAGGCACGACTTAGGATGCGTGGCTTTGAAAAGTAGGCTTCAAGGGAAGGGCGCAATTGATATGTGGAGCTTGTTCAAGGAGCAACTATTGAGTGTCCTTTATAAGTATGTACCTGTCAGGCAGGGAGGAAAGGGTCGTGTGAGGGAGCCGTGGTTTAATAAGGAATTGGAATCCCTTGTTAAAGGGAAGAGGGCGGCCTTTGAAAAGATGAGGCGTGAAGGTTCAATTGGGGCGATTGAGAGTTATAAGGTAGTCAGGAAGGATCTGAAGAGAGAGCTAAAAGCAGCAAGGAGGGGACATGAAAAGTCCTTAGTTGGTCGGATTAGGGAAAACCCTAAGGCTTTCTCTAGGTATGTCAGGAATAAAAGAATAAAATGAATAGGTCCAGTCAAGGATAGTAGTGGGAAGTTGCGTGTGGAGGCTGAAGAGATTGAGGTGTTGGAAATTCTGGAAAGGGTGAAAATAGATAAGTCCCCTGGGCCTGATGGCATTTATCCTAGGATTCTCTGGGAAGCAAGGGAGGAGATTGCAGAGCATTTGGCCTTGATTTTTAAGTTCTCGTTGTCTACAGGAATAGTGCCAGAAGACTTGAAAATAGCAAATGTGGTTCCCTTGTTCAAGAAGGGAAGTAGGGATAACCCTAGTAACTATAGGCCGGTGAGTCTCACTTCTGTTGTGGGCAAAGTCTTAGAGAGAATTGTAAGGGATAGCATTTATGAACATCTGGATAGGAATAATGTGATCAAGGATAGTCAGCATGGTTTTGTGAAGGGCAGGTCGTGCCTCACAAACCTTATTGAATTCATTGAGAAGGTGACTAAGGAGGGGGACGAGGGTAAAGCGGTAGATGTGGTGTATATGGATTTTAGTGAGGCGTTTGATAGGGTTCCCCATGATAGGCTACTGCACAAAATACAGAGGTATGGCATTGAGGGTGAGTCGGAGGTTTGGATTAGGAATTGGCTGGATGGAAGAAGATAGAGGGTAGTAGTAGATGGTAAAGGTTCATCTTGGAGTGCAGTTACTCGCGGTGTTCTGCAAGGATCTGCTTTGGGACAATTGCTGTTTGTCATTTTTATAAATGACCTGGAGGAAGGGCCAGAAGGTTGGGTGAGTATGTTTGCGGATGATACGAAAGTCGGTGGAGTTGTTGACAGTGAGGAAGGATGTGGCAGATTACAGCGGGATATAGATAAGCTGCAGATCTGGGCAGAAAGGTGGCAAATGGAGTTCAATGTAGGTAAGTGTGAAGTGATTCACTTTGGTAAGAGTAACAAGAAGATGGGGTACTGGGCTAATGGTAGGATACTTGGTAGTGTGGATGAGCAGAGGGATCTTGGTGTCCATGTAAACAGATCTCTGAAAGTTGCCACCCAGGTAAATAGTGCTGTAAAGAAGGCATATGGCGTACTGGCTTTTATTGGTAGAGGAATTGAGTTCCGGAGCCCTGAGGTCATGTTGCAGTTGTATGGGACTTTGGTGCGGCCGCATCTGGAGTATTGTGTGCAGTTTTGGTCGCCATACTATAGGAAGGATGTGGAGGCACTGGAACGGGTGCAGAGAAGGTTTACCAGGATATTGTCTGGCATGGTATGAAGATCGTATGAGGAAAGGCTGAGGCACTTGGGGCTGTTTTCATTGGAGAAAAGAAGGTTTATGGGTGACTTGATAGAGGTGTACAAGATGATTAGGGGTTTAGATAGGGTTGACCATGAGAACCTTTTTCCACATATGGAGTCAGCTATTATGAGGGGGCATAGCTTTAAATTAAGGGGTGGTAGGTATAGAACATATGTTAGGAGTAGTTTCTTATAGGACAGATGTTAGGAGTAGATTCCATGAGTCGTGAGTTCATGGAATGCCCTGCCACTAGCAGTGGTGCATTCTCCCTCTTTATGGGCATTTCAACGGGCATTGGATAGGCATATGGAGGATAGTGGGCTAGTGTAGGTTAGGTGGGCTTGGATCGGCGCAACATCGAGGGCCAAAGGGCCTGTACAGCACTGTATTTTTCTATGTTCTGTTTTTTTCTATCCCAGTCACATTTTCAAAACCATACCCAGAGCCCACCTGCCTGACCTGTCAGGTCTCTTGCACAGAAATAAATGCAGTGCAACTGGTCCATCGCACCTCATTCTGTGACTTGCTCTTGACTACCTTGACAGTCTGACTGGTGAACAGTACCAGCCTCAGACTCACCTATTTTCTCACTATCTCTTTAGGATTACCCTGACTTCCTCACAGGTTTAATGCCTGCCGAGTGGCACTAGCAAATCTTCCTGCTCGTCAGGATCCTGTGCCTTCCCCTTCCTATGCCATTGGTACCAATGTACAATGTCCTCCCACTGGTTATTTTCCCTTTTGAGAATCTTCTGCTCCCTCAGAGACATCCTTGACACTGGTACCAGGGCGGCACCACCCCATTCTGATCCCTCACTGTCAGCTGCAGAAACAGCAGACTGTGCTCCTGACTAGAGAGTCCCCTACCACCATCGATTGTGTGGAACTGGATATACCTCACATTATGTTAGAAGCCAGTCTCAGTACCAGTAACTTGACTGTCAGTTACATCCCCCTGAAAGTCTAACACCACCTACATTTTCCAAAACAGTATACTTGTCTGCGATGGGGATAGCCACAGGAGACTCCTGCAGTACCTGCCTACCCCTCCTAGCTTTCCTGGCGGTAACCCATCTACCTGACTGTATCTGCAGTATCCTGCATTCCTGACACTGCCACCTATCACACCCCCCGGCTCCTGTCAATTCCTCACTGCCTTTAATCACTCCTCCACTAATCCATGCGATCCAACAGGATTTGCAATCACACTTCCTGCAGACAACCATCAGGATCATTGAAACTCTCCCTAATCTCCCACATCCGACAGGAACAGCACGCCACTCTACAACAGGCCATCTCTCCGCCTTAACAATCTACAGACCAAGACAAAGGCACAGTCTTACTGCTCGAAAAATACTGCCAGAGAATAACTTAATGCTTAAGTTTTATATTTTAAACATTTAATCAATAGACTGTAAGACATTAAAAAGAAACCCTCACCTTACTCACGATTGTAGATTTAATAAAATAAAACCGACTAAGATTGATATTTGAAGAGACTGAAACTCACTGAGCTGATCCCCGGCTCGGAGTATTTCCAAGGGTGAAGTCTCTCTGAGGGCAGCTGTGAAATGTCACTGTTTCTCTTCTCTGCCCACTCCATTTCCAGAGAGTTTTTTAACTTCACAACAAGTCAGCTCAGAGAGGTCACTGCTTGGTTTTATTCACTGGGGGTTGCCTTTGCTGCCCAGACCAGTATTTATTGGCCACCTTTACTTGTCTTGGAGAAAGTGGTGGTTAACCGCCTCCCGGAAATGCTGCAGTCCATGTACACCACAGTGATGTTTGGACAACAATCCCCCTCAGGCCCCACATCCCTCCCTGTCTCTGTTATCCCCCTCCGGCTTCAGAAATTACATGTCCGTGGCATAAGATTTTTATTTAGATTCATTTTTGTTTAATAAACTGGCCCCAAAAAGTGAAATAGTTCACCCCCAAACAAATTTCTATTGATTGACCTTTTGGAGAGGCTGACACATTGACACATGGACGTTGCAGTATTTTATCTCAAATTGTACACGTAGAATGATGGAACTTTCTTTTAAATATTGCTAAAAAGGGAGGCAATGGCTTAATGGTATTCCTGCCAGATGAGTGATATGTACAGTGTTCCGAGGATTAGGGTTAGAATCCCAACATGGCTGATGGTGGCATCGGAATTCAATACAATCTAGAATGAAAAGGCGAATGATTACAATGAAACTATTGTTGATTGTTATAAAACCAATTTAGTTGACTAATGTCCTGGAGGGAAGGAAACTGTCATCCTCACCTGGTCTGGTTAACTCTCAACTGCCCTCAGGAAAAGTACTTTAAAAACTGTTAACAAATACTCCGCAGGTATCACTTAAAAACTGACTGTTCCCATTGGGACTGTGAATTTCTGAACGGCCTGAACTAAAACGGAGTTGCAGCTTCACCTTCTCCCTGTCTCACCTCACTCTGTTTACACCCAACTCCAAAACACTCTCATTGAGCCAAGCAGCCCTCACAATGCAGTCTTGTAATTTTCATTGTCTGCTCATACCTACACTGCCCTCAACCCCCTGTACTGTTCCAATGCATCTCAATGGGAGCTCAGGGACAGCACCTCATCTTTCAATTCAGCCCTTTGTAAACCCAGAGTCAACATGGACGTCAGCAGTTTCTGAATGAACAGACAGTTGTCAGAAGATGGAACATTCCACCTGAAAAGGTACTGGAAGTTGAGTCCAAAATGACTTTTAATGGGAAGTTTGCAGGTAATTGAAAATATGAAGTTTACAGGTTAACATCATGAAGTGGGTGATTGGGTCTAAATCTGAGAGTTCTTGCAAAGAGACGAGGTGTAATCTGGATAAATCTGTGCTCCCTCTCAGGCCAATATCTCCTTTCTCTGCTGCAGGGCTCAGAACAGAGCACATACCCAAAGGGTGACCCAACCATGAATTTGTACATCTTTCTGCTTAACAAAAATATTGGAGATATTTTCCCACAAACAGATCAGATAAACCTTTCTCCTTCCACAGTTAAATGTCAATGATATTCAGATCCTGATGACTCCATTTTCTGTAAAAACTTGCTTTTGAGATCCCAGCCTCAATTATTCTGATTTAATATCCTATGAAATTAATTCACAAAACAAAACTCACAGACAGTGTAAGAAGAATATGAAGACATACTTTTCTTTTGGTATGTGCTTGATGTGTAAATGCCTCTCTTCAAATCGCACCCCCATTCTAGGAAGGGGACATGCACATGCGCCTTACCTGTACCTTGCCCCCAATAAAGATGGCGGCCATATCCCAGGACATATCACCGACTAAAGGCCGCAGCCATTTTCCCATCTGCTGTAAACGCGGGACTAAGAGTTTCTAATTCAGTCTTACGAACTGCACAGAGTGTAATTAAAACTTCCCAGTCTAAAGTGACTCATTATCGCCCTGTCTCTGAGGCCACTCTCCCCTTCCCTGTTTGCGTCTCCCACATTCACCAACTGCCGAGTCACGTGGCACTGCATCGGCTGAGTTACTGGTGACGTGTCATCCCACTGGCCACGCCCCTCATTCACGCCCATTGTTTGGATGACCAGCTGGTTCCACTTGGTCCACCAGTCCCACCACCATTTCCTATTGGTCCGAAGCTTCCACCAATCAGCTGGACCCCATTGTGAGGTCAGTGGTGGGACCCTTCGCCTGTCTGAATCAAACCTGGAAGGTGTATGGATGGTGTCAATCAGAAACAACAAGCAGAAGGTGCTGGGAAAGCTCAGGAGGTCTGGCAGCATCTGGGAACAGAAATCTATCCAGTGGCCCTTCCTCAGAACCGATGGGAGCTGGGAAAATAAGAATCCTGACAGTGTGGAAACAGGCCATTCGGCCCAAAAGGTTCCACAGCGTCCCTCCAAAGGATACCACCCAGATCCATTCCCCTACCCTATTACTGTATATTTCTCCAGACTCATGCACCTAACCGACACTTCCCTGAACATTATGGGAAATTTAGCTTGGCCAATTCAACTAACCTGCAGATCTTTGTTCTGCGGGAGACAGGGGTTTAAGTGTAAATAATAGGCAGGGACAGAAGCCCCAAAGACAGACCAGAACATTTGTAAAGACAAAGGAGTGGATTACGATCTGGCTGGGAGAGTTGCATAGCTGTTAATGGAGGGGACAGGAACCTGTGTCTGGCAGCATCTCAGTGTAGGTGGCGGAAATGGCGACTGATGACCTTCGTTCTGCTGCAAAAACAGACACCGAGCTTCCAGCTGCCTGCCACTTTAACACACGAGCCTGTTCCCTGGCCAACATCTCTATCTCATGCTTACTGCAGTGTTCCAGTGAGGCCAGAACGTACCAAATTGCCCCGTATATCAAGGGCTGCAATTTTCCCTCCCATGTGGTGAATACCATCCACTATATCTCCTCCACTTCCCGCACCTCTGCCTTTGAAACCCACACCTCCAACTGCAACAAGGATAGAACACCCCCCCCCCCCAAGTCCTTACCTTCCACCCTGATACAACACATCATCCTCTGTCATTTCCACCAGCTACAATCAAACCGCACCACCAGATTTTTAAGGGGTTTGACAGAATAAATACTGATGTGTCTGAGGGTAAATACTGAGGGGGGAGTTTGAAACCAGATTCTGAGTCAGTCACAGAATCAAGGGTTCTGTTTCGGATTCGTCAAGTTTAAGGCAACACAGACACGGGTAAGGGGTTTCAGTAGCAATGGAGCTGGGGTGAGGAGGAGACAAGCAACGTTTAAGAGATTGGAATTCCTGGTGTTTGGGATTGTGAAGATGTCTGATCAGAAGGTCAGCTTCGCGTCAGATATAACTGCAATACTGTGAAGAGTGTAGTCCTGCTGCGTGGTTCCCAGTGTGAGGGAGAGGCTCAGCAGTAAGGGAAATGAATTTGGCAGGCAACGGGTTTAACCACTACAATGTTTCATTGGAGGAAACTGCACCTAATCGAGTATTGGGAATGTGGTAAGCAGTTTGATAACTGAGTAACAGTGGAGTTATGGAGAGGGATGATGGGGAGGGAGAGCTAGGCATCGTTTCGGGCATAAGCCCTTCTTCAGGTACGTCGATTCTCGTGTTCCTTGAATGCTGCCTGACCTGCTGCGCTTTTCCAGCAACACATTTTCAGCTCTGATCTCCAGCATCAGCAGTCCTCGCTTTCTCCTCGAAGACCAAAAATACACCCATTGTTTGAGACTGAGGAAGCTAGATATTGACAAAGTGGTCATGAGGGAGCCCAGAGATGAAGCAGAGCAGTATAAGCTGTTATGACCCCACAGTCATAGAGATGTATAGACCCTTCGGTCTACCTCATCCATGCCAACCAGGCATACAAACCTAATCTATTCCCATTTGCCAGCACTCGGCCCATATCCCTGTCAACACTTCCTAATCATATAATGTGTCTAATTAGATGCCTTTAACATGTTTTAATTGGACTAGCCTCCACCACTTCCTCTGGCAGCTCATTCCAACCACTGCATGAAAGAGTTGTCCTTTAGGCCCCTTTGAAATTTTCTCCATTCACCCTAAAGCAATGCCCTCTACTTCTGGACACCACCACTCCAGGGAAAACACCTTGTTCATTTACCCTATCCACGCCCCTCATGATTGTATAAACCTCTATAACATCACCACTCAGTCCAAGGCACTCCAGGGAAAACAGCCCCAGCCTTTTATGCCTCATCCTGCAGCTCAAATCCTCCAACCCTAACAATATCCTTGTAAGACTTTTTTGAAACATTTCAAGTTTCACAGCACCCTTCTGACAGGAGAGAGTCCAGTATTGCACATAATATTCCAAAAGTGGACTAACGAATGTCCTGTACAGCAACATGACCTCCCACATCCTATACTCAATGCTCGAACCAATAAAGGAAAATACACTAAACACCTTCTTCATCATCCTATCTGCCTGCAACTTGACTTGAAAGGACTATGAACCTGCAGTCCAAGGTCTATTTGTTCCGCAAATATCTCCAGGGCCTTGTCATTCAGTATATAATTCCTGCCCTGATTTGCTTTTCCAAAATGCAGCACCTCACATTTATCTAAATTATACCCCATCTGACCAATATCTCATTGTGATCTGAGGTAACGTTCTTCATTATCCACAACACCTCCAATTTTGTATGACCTGCAAACTCATTTAGATACCGAATCATTTAATTGAATGACAAAACAAATCCAGAAATAAACATCAATTTCTCTGAGATTGAATGTGCTCTGTGTAAATCCTGCCCAATGACTCTGTTCCAGAGAAAGGCTGTACATGCGCCTGGCTGCACCTTGCCACCTACAAAGCTGGTGGCTCCGCAAGTGTCCAATGAATTCTTGCCCCAAATAAAGATGGCGGCGCGCACTCATGCATGCAGCCACACTGAGGCAATTCCCTATTTACTGAAAACACGAGACTGTGATGTTCAAATGTGTGTTTTCCGATGCACATTTTGTTTGTAAAACTTCTCCGCTCATACAGAATCTCTCTCACCCTCTGCGGTTCCACAGACAGCCTTGATTTTTGCGGTTACCTATTATCTGCCTGGTTACTCGTTTGTCCTCAGTGTATTTGTACAATCACCTTCGATTCTCCTTAAACCTATTTCCTAAAGCTATCACATGTGCCCTTTTTGCCCTTCTGGTTTACCTCGAGTATACTCCTACTGCCCCTATACTCCTCGATGGATTCACACAAACACAGCTGTCTGTCCGTGCCATATGCCTCCTTCATTTTCTTGACCAGGCCCTCAATTTCTTTCAACAGGCGGCATTCTCTACACCTACCAGCCTTGGCCTGAACAGGAACATACTGTCTATGCACTCTCATTGTCGCAGGCCTATGGAGGCAATGGCAGATGAGGATACAGAAGCAATCATTCTCAGTAAAGAGGTAATGTTGGGAAAGATAACAGCCTAAAGGTAGATGGGTCTCCTGGCCCTGATCCCTGATGGATTGCATCCCAGGGACTAAAGGAGATGGCGGGGGGGGGGGGGGGGGTGAATCACAAATAGACTCGTGAAAATTCACTAAAATTTGTTGGATTCTGGGATGGTTTTGACAGACTAGAAGCTGCAAATGTGAGGCCACTGTTTTTCAAAAAGGACCCGTTAGCTTAACTTCTGTAGTGGAGAAAATGCTTGAATCTCTCAAGGAAGTAGTGGTGAGATATCTGGTTAAACATTGTCTCATTTAACAGGCAAAGCATGGATTCATGAAAGGCAAGTCACGTTTAATAGATTTACTGGAATTATTTGAGGAAACGACGAGTGCGTTGGACAAGGGGGACTCGGTGGATGTGGTGTCCTGGATTTCCAGAAGGTATTCGATAAGTTGCCACACAAAAGGCTGCTGAATAAGGTAAAGATGCACAGCATTATGGGTAATGTATTATCATTGATACAGGATTGGTTCACCAACAAAAAATAAAAAATGGGGATAAATGGGTGTTTGGATTAGTGTTGGCACTACAACTGTTTGCAAATTACACAAATGTTTTGGAGTTGAGGACCAAGTGTACGGTGTCAGAGTTCACTTTTGATACGAAGATGAGGTAAAGCAATGACTGCAGAGGCCATTGTAAATCTGCACAGGGATACAGATAGGGTAAGTGAATGGGGAAGGATCTGTCAGGTGGAGTTCAATGTTGGGAAAAGTGAGGTCATCCATTTTGGTCGTACGAACAGCAAACTGGATGATGAAATTGTGAAAACTTGCAGCATGCTGCTGTACAGAGGGAGCTGGGTTTCCTTGTGCATGAATCACAGGAAGTTTGTTTGCAGGTGCAGCAGGTAATTAAGGCAGTGAAAGGAATATTATCCATCCTTGCTAGAGGGATCGTTATGCTACAGCTGTACAGGGTGCTGGTGAGGCCACACCTGGGGTACTGTGTACAGGTTTGGTCCCCTTACTTCAGCAAGGATGTACTGGCACTGGAAGGAGTACAGAGGAGATTCACTAGTTTGAGTTGGGAGTTGAGAGGATTGGTGTATGTGGAGAGATTGAGAAAACTGGTTCTATAGTCATTGTAATTTAGAAGAATGGGAGGTTGGATCAGAAAAAATAATTATGAAGGGAGTAGATAAGATAGAAGCAGGGAGGCTATTTCCACTGGGGGCAGGTCAAACCACAAAGCATTACCTCAAAATAAGGGGGAGCAGATTTAGGACTGAGTTCAGGAGGAGCTTCTTCAGCTAAAGGGTTGTGAATCTGTGGAATTACCTGCCGAGTGCAGCATTTGACGTTATCAACTTGAATGCCTTTAAGGCAAAAGGTAGATTTATGAACAAGAAAGGAATTAAGGGTTATGTTGAGAGAGCAGGAATGTGGAGCTAAGGCCATGAAATGCTCAGGCCTGATCTTGTTGAATGGCAGAGCAGGCTTGAGGGGCCAGATAAAAGTTCTTGCCTTGTGCCATCAAAATTGGCCTTTGTCGAATTCAGAACCTTAACGTTTAGATATGGTATATTATTTTCTGTAACTATTTTAAAACTATTAGAAATATCAGCGAATTCCAAACAGTGTGGAAGCAGGTCATTCAGCCCATCATATTAAATACTGACCCTTAGAGCCTCCTAACCTCCCCCTGTAACATTGCATTTCCCAGGGCCACCCAACCTTCACATCCCTGAACACTATCGGCAATTCATCCTGTATAATCCACCCAACCTGCACATCCCTCAACACTGTGGGCAATTCAGCCTGGATAATCCAACCTACCCTACACATCTTTGGACTGTGGGAGGAAACCAGAGGAGAAAGCTGAAAATGTGTTGCTGGAAAAGCGCAGCAGGTCAAGCAGCATCCAAGGAACAGGAGAATCGACTTTTCGGGCATAAACCCTTCTTCAGGAATGAGGAAAGTGTGTCAAGCAGGCTAAGATAAAAGGTAGGGAGGAGGGACTTGGGGAGGGGCTTTGGAAATGCGATAGGTGGAACGAGGTCAAGGTGAGGGTGATAGGTCGGAGTGGGGTGGGGGCGGAGAGGTCAGGAAGAAGATTGCAGGTTAGGAAGGCGGTGCTGAGTTCAAGGGATTTGACTGAGACAAGGTGGGGGAGGGGAAATGAGGAAACTGGAGAAATCTGAGTTCATCCCTTGTGGTTGGAGGGTTCCCAGGCAGAAGATGAGGCGCTCTTCCTCCAACCGTCGTGTTGCCATGGTCTGGCGATGGAGGAGTCCAAGGACCTGCATGTCCTTGGTGGAGTGGGAGGGGGAGTTAAAGTGTTGGGCTACGGGGTGGTTGGGTTGGTTGGTCCGGGTGTCTCAGAGGTGTTCTCTGAAACGTTCCGCAAGTAGGTTGCCTGTCTCCCCAATATAGAGGAGGCCGCCTCGGGTGCAGCGGATGCAATAGATGATGTGTGTGGAGGTTTAGGTGAATTTGTGCCGGATATGGAAGTGTCCCTTGAGGCCTTGGAGGGAAGTAAGGGGGGAGGTGTGGGCGCAAGTTTTGCATTTCTTGCGGTTGCAGGGGAAGGTGCTGGGAGTGGAGGTTGGATTGGTGGGGGGTGTGGACCTGACGAGGGAGTCACGGAGGAACGCTGAAAGGGAGGTGTTAGAAACGAAAATCGCTTCTCAATAATCGCTCTAGACAAATTCAGGAAAACAAAGTTTTATTAACAAGTCAAGTCTGCAGAGTCGGGCACACTTAAAGAAAAGGCGCGCTGAGGCTTACAAAGTCTCCCATTATATACAGCACAAGTCCCTCCTCTCCTTGGCTCCAACAAGCCATGAGGTTCACATTCTTAAAAACATCATTATTTTTATCACAAAGTCTGCAACAAATGTCTTCAGAGTCTCTAAAGTTGTTGTTTTTCTCACCCTGTAGTCTTATCAGTCAAAGACTTATTCTTCTCTGTCTGTGCTAGCAGTCTTATCAGTCAAGGACTTATCCTTCCCTGCTGTGTGAATGGCTTCATCAATCAAGAGCCTGCTTGTTTTTACTATCGCTCACAAATTGTCAGCATTCTGCACAATTTAAACTATTCTACTTTTGAGTATTTAAAATGGTTGTTAGAAAAGAAACAAAAGTTTTGTCTTTTATTTTCGATCAGTCTGTGGTCCAGGCACATCTTAAAGTTTAAACCGAAATTACCTCTCACAGGAGGGGAGGGAAATATATCACTGGTGGTGGGGTCCGTTTGGAGGTGGTGGAAATGACGGCGGATGATACGTTGTACATGGAGGTTGGTAGGGTGGTAGGTGAGGACCAGTAGGATTCTGTCCTGGTGGCGGTTGGAGGGGCGGGGCTCAAGGGCGGAGGAGCGGGAAGTGGAAGAGATGCGGTGGAGGGTATCGTCGACTACGCCTGGCGGGAGATTGCGGTCCTTGAAGAAGGAGGCCATCTGAGCTGTACGGTTTTGGAACTGGTCCTCCTGGGAGCAGATGCGGCGGAGACGAAGGAATTGGGAATATGGGATGGCGTTTCGACAGGGGGCAGGGTGGGAGTAGGTGTAGTCTAGGTAGCTGTGGGAGTTGGTCAGTTTATAGTAGATGTCCGTGTCGATTCGGCCACCCGAGATAGAAATGGAAAGGTCTAGGAAGGGGAGGGAGGAGTCTGAGACGGTCGAGGTGAATTTGAGGTCGGGGTGGAAGGCGTTGGTAAAGTGGATGAAGTGTTCAACCTCCTCGTGGGAGCACGAGGCAGCGCCGATACAGTCATCGATGTAGCGGAGGAAAAGGTGGGGGGTGGTGCCAGTGTAGCTGCGGAAGATGGACTGTTCCACATATCCTACGAAGAGGCAGGCATAGCTGGGGCCCATGCGTGTTCCCATCAATACTCCTTTGGTTTGGAGGAAGTGGAGGAAACCAGAGGACCCAGACGATATCCATGCAGAAAACCCCAATAAGGTGATCATCGCTTTCTTATTTCCCAGTTCTACCTAAATAGCTTCACTGGTCGTACTCTCAGGAATATCCTCCCTAAGCAAAAACATAATGCTCTCCCGAATCAAAAATGCCACTCCCCCTCTTCTCTTGTCCCCCTTTCTATTCTTCCTTTAGCATCTATACGCTGGAACATTAAGCTGCCAGGCCTATCCATCCTTGAGTGATGCCTCTGTAATTGCTATAATATCCCAGTGCCATGTTCAAAACCATACCCTCAGCTCATCTGCCTTCCCTGTCAGGCCTCTTGCATTGAAGTAAATGCAGTGCAACTGCTCAGTCCGACTTCATTCAGCCCATCATATTAATACTGACCCTTGCCTGCCTTGACTATTTGACTTCTGAACTGTACCAGCCTCAGACATACCTCTTTTCTCACTATCTTCTTGGGTTTACACCCACTCCCTCACTGGTTTAATGCCTCCCGAGTATCACTAGCAAGTCTCCCTGCCTAGATATTATAC
The DNA here is from genome assembly GCF_037043375.1 of Chiloscyllium plagiosum. NCBI lineage: Eukaryota > Metazoa > Chordata > Chondrichthyes > Orectolobiformes > Hemiscylliidae > Chiloscyllium > Chiloscyllium plagiosum. The sequence goes on along the minus strand of NW_028270159.1, from coordinate 92,490,491 downwards.
ACTTTCATTTTCAGGTACAATCCATCCTTCTTATGCAGGTCAACTCTACTCCAGAGGAAATCACAATGATCCAAAAGTGTGAATCCTTAACCCCTGCACCAGCTCCTTAGCCACTCATTGAGCACCTCCTCCTCTGTAAATATGGACATTTTTCAAGATGCCACCATTTATTTCCCCACATTATATATCTCCCATGTATTTCTTCATAGTAAACATGATGCAAAATACTTGTCTCCGTATCTAGCCCATCGCCTGCAGCTCCACACAATGGCTGCCTTGCTGATCTTTGAGGGTCACCTCTCAGAATTGATTCTCCAGGGAAATTACCCCTAGCCTATTTAGCCTCACCCTGTAGCCCACATCCTCCAACCCTAGCAAACACTTTCAAGATTCACAACATCCTTTTCAGAACAGGGAATTTCGAACTTAAAACAGAATTCCTGAAATGGCTTAATCAATGTCCTGTCCAGCCACAATTTGACGTCCCAGCTTCTGTACTCAATGCATTGACCAATACATGTAAGCATACTAAACACCACCTTCACTAGTCTGCCTACCTGCGACTCTACTTTCAAGGAACAATGAACCTGCACTCCATGGTCTCTATGTTCAGCAACATTCCCAAGGACTCTACCATTAAGTGTATAGTCCTGCCCTGACTTGCCTTTCCAAAATCCAACTGCTTACATTTGTCTAAACTGAACCCAGTCTGCCATTCCACGCCCCAGTGGCCAATCTGATCAAGATCCTGTTGCATTCTGAACTAACCTTCTTCATTGTCCACGACACCTCTAATTTTGGTGTCTTCTGTAACCCTACTGACCATATCTCATATATTCACATCCAAATCAATTCTTTAAGGACCCAATATCCATTCCTGCAGCACACTGCTGCTCACAGGATTCCAATCCACAAAGCAACCCTCTTTCACCACCCTCTGCCTACTACCTTCAAGCCAGTTTTGTATCCAAATGGCAAGTTCTCCCAACATTTCATGTTATCTAACCTTGCTAACTAGTCTGCTTTGTGGAACATCATTCAGTGTCAATATTGACAAGTCCACAGTCTACCTTCAAAAAAAAAACACAACCAACTTAGAGAGAGAGAGTTTCCCACACACAAAGCTATGTTGACTATCCCTAATCATTCCTCGTCTTTCCAAATACATGTAAATCCTGTCCCTCAGAATCCCTTCCAACAACCTGTCTGCCACTGACTTCAGGCTCACTGTTCTCTTGTTCCCTGGCCTTTCCTTACCACCTTTTTAAATAATAGTACATGTCTTCCAGCACCTCATCTGTCACCAATGACAATATAAATATCTCAGGGAGGGGAACTGCCATCATTTTCATAGCTTTCCACAAATGTCTGGGATACACCTTAACAGGTCCCAGGGATTTATCCACCTTGCTACGATTTAGGACATCCAGTACTACCTCCTCTGTAATATGGCCACAAGCCGGGCAGGAGTGGACAATTCATTTACAGAAAAGTCTGTGAACGTAATCATAAAATACTAAACAGAGCAAAAATACACTCAGAGACTGAGGAAGCTAGATAATGAACAAGTGGACATCAAGGAGCTCACAGGCGAATCAGAGCAGTGTTCACGTTTATGATCCCACAGTCAGAGATGTGTAGCACCGAAACAGACTCCTCATTCCAACCCGTCTATGCCAAACAGATATTCTAACCTAATCTATTCCCATTTGCCAGCACTTGGCTGACATCTCTCTGAACCCTTCCTATTCAAATGCCTTTGAAATGTTACAATTTTTGTTGCCCTTTAGGCTCCTGTTGAATTTTTCCCTCACACCCTAAACCTTTATCCTCTAGTTCTGGGCTCCACCACCCCAGGGTAAACACCTTGTCGACTTACGCTATCCATGCCCCTCACGATTATATAAACCTCTTCAACATCACACCTCAGCCTATGACACTGCAGGGAAAATGGCACCGCCTATTATGTCTCTCCCTGCAACTCAAATCGTCCAACCCTGGCAACATCCTTGAAAATCAATTCTCAAACCTTTCAGGTTTCAGTGCCTCCTTCTGATAAGAGGGAGACCAGAATTGCACACAATATTCCAAAAGTGGCCTAAACAATGTCCTGTCCTTTACTCAACGCTCTGACCAATAAAGGGAAGCATACCAAATGCCTTCTTCACTATCCTATCTACTTGTGATTCTACTTTCAAAGAACTGTGAACCTGCATTCCAAGGTCTCTTTGTTCAGCAAGACTCTCCAAGACTTTACAATTCAGTGTGTGAGTCTTGCTCTAATTTGCTTTTCTAAAATGCAGCACCTCACATTTATCTAAATTAAACCCTATCTGCCAATCACCAGCCCATTGGCACATCTGATCAATATGCCATTGTATTCTGGCACAACCTTTATCACTGACCACAATACCAACAATTGTGGTGTCATCTGCAAACTTACTAACTGTAGCGACTCTATTCACATCCAAATGTGGCAACAGGGTAGGTTTTACAATTGGGGGAAGGGTAATTACGATGCTGTAAGACAGGATCTGAGGAGCATACGTTGGGAGCATAGGCTTGATGAAGGGCTTTTGCCCGAAACGTCGATTTCGAAGCTCCTCGGATGCTGCCTAAATTGCTGTGCTCTTCCAGCACCACTGATCCAGAATCTGGTGTCCAGCATCTGCAGTCATTGTTTTTACCTCGGGAGCATAGGCTGTCAGGCAATGAAGTCGTGGAAACGAGGAACTTTTTCAAGGAACAGATACGACGTGTCCTTGATATGTATGTACCTGTCAGGCAGGAAAGAAATGGTCGTGTGAGGGAACCTTGGTTGACGAGGGAGGTTGAATGTCTTGTAAAGAGGAAGAAGGAGGCTTACATAAGGTTGAGGAAACAGGGTTCAGACAGAGCAGTGGAGGGATACAGGATAGCCAGAAGGGACCTGAAGAAAGGGATTAGGAGAGCTAAGAGAGGACATGAAAAATCTTTGGCGGATAGGATCAAGGATAACCAAAAGGCATTTTATGCGTATGTGAGAAACATGAGAATGACGAGAACGAGGGTAGGTCCAATCAAGGACAGTAGTGGGAGACTGTGTATTGAGTCGGAAGAGATAGGAGAGGTCTTGAATGAGTACTTTTCTTCAGTATTCACGAATGAGAGTGACTGTATTGATGAAGAGGAGAGTGTGAAACGGACTGGTAAGCTAGAGGAGATAATTGTTAGGAAGGAAGATGTGTTGGACATTTTGAACAACTTGAGGATAGACAAGTCCCCCGGCCTGATGGGATATATCCTAGGATTATGTGGGAAGCAAGAGAGGAAATTGCAGTACTGTTGGCAATGATCTTTTCATCTTCACTGTTAACGGGGGTGGTACCAGGGGACTGGAGAGTGGTGAATGTTGTGCCCCTGTTCAAAAAAGGGAATAGGGATAACCCCGGGAATTACAGGCCAGTTAGTCTTTCTTCGGATGTAGGTAAAGTAATGGAAAGGGTACTGAGGGATACGATTTATGAGTATCTGGAAAGGCACTGCTTGATTAGGGACAGCCAGAACGGATTTGTGAAGGGTAGGTCTTGCCTTACAAGTCTGATTGAATTCTTTGAGGAGGTGACCAAGCATGTGGATGAGGGTAGAGCAGTGGATTTAGTATACATGGATTTTAGTAAAGCATTTGATAAGGTTCACCATTGTAGGCTTATGCGGAAAGTCAGGAGGCATGGGATAGAGGGAAATTTGCCAATTGGATAGAAAACTGGCTAACCAGTCGAAGTCAGAGAGTGGTGGTAGATGGTAAATATTCAGCCTGGAGCCCAGATACAAGTGGAGTTCCGCAGGAATCAGTTCTGGGTACTCTGCTTTTCGTAATTTTATTAATGACTTGGATGAGGGAGTCGAAGGGTGGGTCAGTAAATTTGCAGATGATACGAAGATTGGTGGAGTTGTGGATAGTGAAGAGGGCTGTTGTCGGCTGCAAAGGGACTTAGATATGATGCAGAACTGGGCTGAGGAGTGGCAGATGGAGTTCAACCCTGCTAATTGTGAGGTTGTCCATTTTGGAAAGACAAATAAGAATGCGGAATACAGGGTTAATGGTAGGGTTCTTAGTAAGGTGGAGGAGCAGGGGGATCTTGGGGTATATATTCATAGATCTTTGAACGTTGCCACTCAGGTGGATAGAGCTTGTAAGAAGGCCTATGGTGTATTAGCGTTCATTAGCAGAGGGATTGAATTCAAGAGTCGTGAAGTGATGTTGCAACTGTACAGGACTTTGGTTAGGCCACATTTGGAGTACTGTGTGCAGTTCTGGTCGCCTCACTTTAGGAAAGATGTGGAAGCTTTGGAGAGGATTCAGAGAAGATTTACCAGGATGTTGCCTGGAATGGAGAATAGGTCGTACGAGGATAGGTTGAGAGTGCTAGGCCTTTTCTCGTTGGAACGGCGAAGGATGAGGGGTGACTTGATAGAGGTTTATAAGATGATCAGAGGAATAGATAGAGGTTTATAAGCTGATCAGAGGAACTTTTTCCCCGGGTACAACAGAGTGTTACAAGGGGACATAAAATTATGGTGAAGGGTGGAAGGTATAGTGGAGATGTCAGGGGTGGGTTCTTTACCCAGAGAGTGGTGGGGGCATGGAATGCGCTGCCTGTGGGAGTGGTAGAGTCAGAATCTTTGGTGACCTTTTAGCAGCAATTGGATAGGTACATGGATGGGTGGTTAAGCTAGGACAAATGTTTGGCATAACATCGTGGGCCGAAGGGCCTGTTCTGTGCTGTACTGTTCTATGTTCTAAATCATTTCAATGAATGACGAAACAAATCCAGAGAAAAAAAATTCATTTCTCTGGGTGTGAATGTGCTCTGTGTAAATCCTGCCCTATGACTCTCTACCAGAGAATGCTGCACATGCGTCCAGCTGAAATTTGCCCCCTACAAAGCTGGCGGCCGCACGTGTCCAGTGAATCGTTGCCCCGAATAAAGATGGCGGCGGTTACTCGAGTCAATCACTCGATGAGGCATTTTCCCGTTTACTGCAAAAACCGAGACTAAGTTTCAAATTTATTTTCCGAGGTGCACCAAATGTTTACAAAATCTTCAGCCCATACCGACACCATGTCCCTCCCGCTTCCTGTTGTTTATTCGTTTCCTTACCGACAACTCTCCGCCCGCACATTCGCGCTGTCCGCGAGGGTGGGGATCACGTGGTATAGCCAAGTCCCGCCCCTCGCTCACTGATTGGTCGGAGTGCCAACTGCCGCGCCAGGTCCTCCAGCTCCGCCCCTGACATCAATCATCCGGGGACCATTGTTGGCTGGAGCATGCGCACTGCTTCATTGCTTTTATTGCAGTTCATAAGTTAAAAGAGTGAGGGACAAAGTTAAAAACACACAACCACCTGATGAAGCAGCAGCAATGCTATTGCTTCCAAATAAACCTGTTGGACTATAACCTGGTGTTCTGTGAACTTTAAGTTTGTCCATCCTAATCCAACACCAGCACCTCCAAGTCACGAGTGAGGGAGGAATACATAACATAAGAATTCGGAACAGGAGAAGGCCATCCTGCCTTTGAGCTTGCTCTGCCATTCAATAATATCATGGCTGATCATTTCATGGACGCAGAACCATTTACCAATGTTCTCACCGTATTGCTTAATTAATTATTTCTTTTTTAAAAAAAGCTACCTTTGCTTTAAAAACATTCACTGAACTAGCATCAACTACTTTCCTGGGCAATGAATTCCATTGAGGTTAAGAAGTTCATGCTCAATTCAGTCCTAAATTTGCTGCCTCTAATCTTGAGTTGATTCCCTCTTGTCCTAGATTCACCTAACAGTGGAAACATCCTCTCTACTTCTATTTTATCAATTTCATTCATTATTTTATATGTTTCCATTCTTCTGAATTCCAATGAATATAATCCCAATCTACTCAGTCTCTGTTAAGCCAAACCCCTCAACTCTGGAATCAACCTATTTAACCTCCTCTTCACCACCTCTAGTGCCAGTACATCTTTTCTCAACTAAGGAGATAAAAACTACATGGAGTACTCCAGGTGTGGTCTCACCAGCACCCAATACAGCTGGAACATAACCTCTGCTTTTAAGCACAATAGTTTCGGCAATGAAGGACAAAATTGCATTTGCCTTCTGAATTGATTGTTATATATCCGGTGACAAACCTTCATGCAGAAGGATATTCAGGGTGCCTCTGCATAGCAAATAATGCAACTTTTTAAAATTGAAGTAATCATCTCTTTTTAAAGGTTACTCCAACCAAACAGTATGACATTACATTTATGAACATTATATTCCACATGACTGACCATTGCCCACTCAATGTATCTGTGTTCCTCTGCAAAGTTTCACAGTGGTCATTGTTGGGATTCTGTTCGCCGAGCTGAGAATTTGTGTTGCAGACGTTTCGTCCCCTGTCTAGGTGACATCCTCAGTGCTTGGGAGCCTCCTGTCAAGCGCTTCTGTGATCTTTCCTCCGGCATTTGTAGTGGTTTGAATTTGCTGCTTCCGGTTGTCAGTTCCAGCTGTCCGTTGCAGTTGTTGGTATATTGGGTCCAGATCGATGTACTTATTGATTGAATCTGTGGATGAGTGCCATGCCTCTCGGAATTCACTGGCTGTTCTCTGTTTGGCTTGTCCTATCATAGTAGTGTTGTCCCAGTCGAATTCATGTTGCTTGTCATTGCGTGTGTGGCTAGTCATTGCCTGTGTGGCTATTAAGCATAGCTGGTCATGTCGTTTCGTGGCTAGTTGGTGTTCATGGATACGGATCGTTAGCTGTCTTCCTGTTTGTCCTATGTAGTGTTTTGTGCAGTCCTTGCATGGGGTTTTGTACACTACATTGGTTTTGCTCATGCTGGGTATCGGGTCCTTCATTCTGGTGGTTGTTTTCTGAGAGTGACTGTTGGTTTGTGTGCTATTATGAGTCCTAGTGGTCGCAGTAGTCTGGCTGTCAGTTCGGAAATGCTCTTGATGTATGGTAGTGTGGCTCGTCCTTTGGGTCGTGGCATGTACTCGTTCCGTTGTCTTTCCCTTAAGCATATGTTGATGAAATTTCGCGGGTATCCGTTTTTGGCGAATACATCGTGTAGGTGTTCTTCTTCCTCTTTTTGCAGTTCTGGTGTACTGCAGTGTGTTGTGGCTCTTTTGAATAGTGTTTTGATGCAACTTCTTTTGTGTGTGTTGGGGTGGTTGCTTTCGTAGTTCAGCACTTGGTCTGTGTGAGTGGCTTTCCTGTATACCTTTGTGGTGAATTCACCACTCTCAGACAACAACTCACCAGAACGAAGGACCCGATACCCAGCATGAGCAAAACCAATGTAGTGTACAAAATCCCATGCAAGGACTGCATAAAACACTACATAGGACAAACAGGAAGACAGCTCACGATCCGCATCCATGAACACCAACTAGCCACGAAAGGACACGACCAGCTATCCTTAGTAGCCACACACGCAGATGACAAGCAACATGAATTCGACTGGGACAACACTACTATTATAGGACAAGCCATACAGAGAACAGCCAGGGAATTCCTAGAGGCATGGCACTCATCCACAGATTCAATCAATAAGCACATCAACCTGGACCCAATATACCGACCACTGCAACGGACAGCTGGAACTGACAACCGGAAGCGACAGATTCAAACCACTACAAATGCCGGAGGAAAGATCACTGAAGCGCTTCACAGGAGGCTCCCAAGCACTGAGGATGTCACTTAGACAGGGGACGAAACATCTGCAACACAAATTCCCAGCTCGGCGAACAGATCCACAACAACGAGCACCCGAGCTACAAATCTTCTCACAAACTTTTCACAGTCCCCCGCAAACATTGTCCTGCCACTCATCTTCGTGTCATATGCAAACTTTGACACCCTGCATGTGGTCCCCAACTCCAAATCATCTGTATCAATTCTAAATAATCGCAGTCCCAACACTGATCCTTGAGGCACACTACTAGTCACTGATTGCCAGCCAGAATAATACGCATTTATCCCCACACTTTGCTTCCTGTTAGTCAACCAATCTCCTATCCATGCTAATACTGTACCCCTAATGCCATGCACCTTTATATTATGCAACAGCCTCTACACAGCACCTTGTTGAAGGCCTTTTGGAAATCCAGGTACATCATATCCACTGTGTTCCCGTTGTCCACCTTGCTCGAAATGATTTCTTAGAATTCCAAAAGATTTGTCAAGCAAGACCTGCACTTCATGAACCCTGTATCTGTCCAATGGGACAATTACTATCGAGTCTCTGCTATTTCTTCATTGATAATAGACCCAAGCATCGTTCCCACTACAGATAAAAAGCTAACTGGGGTATAATTCCCCCTTTCCTTGTCTACCTCTTTTTTGAAATAGTGGTGTCACTTTTTCTGCTTTCCAATCTGCTGGGACTGCCACAATATCGAGTGAATTTTGGAAAATTACTGTCAGTGCATTTGCTATTTCTCCTGGCATCTCTTTTAGTACCCTGGTATGTATTCTGTCAGGGCCAGGAGAATTTTCTATTATTAGCTCAATTACCTCCAATAGTTCAAAACTAGCTGTTCCGTAATACTGATAGTTTCCAAATCCTCACCTACCTTTGTCTCTTAGTTAATTACTGGTAAAATATTAGTATCCTCCACTGTGATATCCCATAACGAAATTCTCCTTCTCTTTTTCCAAAGGACCAACATTACTTTAGCCAATCTTTTCTCATTATGTATGTTTATATAAACCTTTGCTCTCTGTCCTTATAGTCTGTGCTAGTTTATTTTTCTCATGTTCAAACTTACATTTCTTTGTAGCTCTTCTAAGGCTTTCTGTTGACCTTTAAACTTTTTCCAGTTCCAATTTCATGCTGGTTTTGGCCACTTTGTATGCTTTTCAATTTGATCACTTTCCTTAGATACCCATCGCAGAGAACACATTTTCTTACAGTCCTTCCCTTTCTGAGGACTTTGTAAAGTGTCTTTGAAAATCTTTTACTGCTCATCAACTGTCCTACCATAAAATCTTTGTTTCCAGTCTACGTTATCCAGGTTCTCCCTCATTCTATTGTAGTTCCCCATGTCCAAGCACAGGACCCAGGTATTAGATTTTATCTTCACACTCTCCATATGTATTAAATTCAACCATAGGGTGATCACTTCTTCCGAGAGGATCCCTAACTCTGAGATCACTAATTATTCCTGTCTCATTGTACAGGGCCAGATCTTGGATAGCTTGCTCCCTTGTAGTTCAATTTCATAAAGTTCAAGTAAAAGATCACAGATACACTTAATGAACTCCTGAAAGCTACCCTGACTGAGCTGGTTTGACCAATCTACATGTAGATTAAAATCACCCATGATAATAACAAGACCATTTTTACAGGCATTTGTTATTTCTTTGTTTATTGCCCATCCCAATGTGATGTCATCATTTGGTGGCCTATACACTGTGCCTATCAGTGACTTTCTTGTTAGTATTTTGAATGCATCATTCCTGTTTCTCCTAATGTTGTTTTTGCTGGACAACTACTTCCTTTGTATGGAATCTTTCACAATGGCAAATCTCCTAAGGTGTTTCATGGATGATCAAAACATTGATTAAGGAGAATGATTTTTTAAAAAATCTTAAAGGAGGATAGAAAGGTTTAGGGAGGCTATTTGACAGACTTCTGTCCTTGACAGCTCCAATTGTGGAGTGATGCAGGTGGGGTAGGTTGGAAAAGGAACATGCAAAGGGGAAACGGAGGAGTGCAGGCAGTGTATATGGTCTTAAGGACAGAGTCTGTCGATCAGAGAGAGTATGGCTGCCTCATGGAGTTTGAAGCACCGCAATGGGTTCATGCAAGTCATGTTAGTCAAGGATAGTATAACGGTGGCTGAGAGTACTTTTGATGAGGACTCTATTACTGAGATAGTGTGGGCTGAGTTAGAAACAGGAGAGGAGAGGGCACATTGCTTGGAGTTTTTTTATAGGCCTCCACAGAGTTCCAGGGAAGTGGAAGAGAGGATGAGCAAAATTATTCTGGGTAAGAGCAAAAGTACCAGGGTGGTCATTCTGGGGGACTTTAGCTTCCCCAACTTTGACTGGGAATGCTATAACTCTAGTACGTTGGATGGATCAGTTTTTGTCCAGTGTGTACAGGAGGGTTTCCTGACACAGTATGTCGAAGGCTAACAAGAGGGGAGGCCACATTGGATCTGGTGCTTGGTAATGAACCAGACCAGGTGTTTGATTTAGTTTTAGGTTAGCACTTTGGAGAGAATGACCATAATTCAGTTACATTTAGTTTAGCAATGGAAAGGGACAGGTACATGCCACAGGGCAAGAGTTATCCATGGGGCAAGGACAATTATAATGAGAATAGGCAGGAATTAGGATGCATAGAATAGGGTAGCAAAATGCAGTGGATGCAGACAATGAAAATGTGAAGCTGGTTTAAGGAAGAGATATTGCATGTCCTTGATAGGTCTGTCCCTGTCAGGCAGGGGGGAAGTGATAAGGTCACGGAACTGTGGTTTACCAAAGAAATTGCATCGCTTGTTAAGAAGAAGAAGAAGGCTTATGTGTTGATGAGGAAAGATGGTTCAGATGAGGAGATGGAGAGTTACAGATCAGATTGGAAGGATTTAAAGAGAGAGTTTCGAAGAGCAAAGAGAGGACACGAGCAGTCTTTAGCAAATAAAATAAAGGAGAACCCTAAAGTTTTCTATAGGTATGTGAGGAATAAAATGATGATTAGGGTAGGAATAGGTCCAATCAAAGACAGAAATGAGAAGTTGAGTGTGTACCCTGTGGAGATCGAAGAGGTGCTAACGAACATTTCTCATCGGTTTTCACTCGGGGAAAGGAGAATATTGTAGAGGAGAAGAATGTGGTACGAGATATTAGACTAGAAACGATCGAGATTAGTTAGAAACAGGTGTTATCAATTCTCGAAAGAGTGAAAGTAGACAAGTCCCCTGGGTCAGATGGGATTTATCTGAGGATTCTCTGGGATGCTAGGGAGGAAATAGCAGAGCATTTGGCTTTCATATTTGAATCGTCATTGTTTACAGGTTTGGTACCAGAGGACTAGAGAATTCTAAACGTTGTGCCTTTGTTCAAGAAGGGCAGTAGAGATGACCCAGGTAATTATACACCAGCGAGCCTGACTTCTGTTGTAGGAAAGGTTTTGGAAAGGATTATAAGAGATAAGATTTATAATCATCTTGCAAACAACAATTTGTTTTCAGATAATCAACATGGTTTCGTCAAGGGCAGGTCATGTCTCGCAAACCTAATTGAGTTTTTTGAGAAGGTGACCAAGCATGTAGATGAGGGTAGGGCAGTTGATGTGATATACATGGACTTCAGTAAAGCCTTTGATAAGGTTGCACATGGTAGGCTGTTGGAGAAAATGCAGAGGCATGGAAATGAGGGATTAGAAACTGGCTTTCTAAATGAAGGCAGCGAGTGGTGGTTGATGGAAAATATTCAGCTGGAGTCCACTTACTAGTGGTGTGCCACAAGAATCTGTTTTGGGACCACTGCTGTTAGTCATTTTTAGAAATGACTTAGACGCAGGCATAGGTGAATGGATTAGTAAATTTGTTGATGACACTAAAGTCGGTGGAGTAGTGGACAGTGTGGAAGTGTGTTACACTTGCAGGGGGACTTGGATAAACTGCAGAATTGGGCTGAGAGGTGGCAAATGGAGTTCAATGCAGCTAAATGTGAGGTGATGCACTTTGAGAAGAATAACAGGAAGGCAGAGTACTGGGTCAATGGAAAGATTCTTGGTAGTGTGGATGTGCAGAAGAATGTCGGCGTCCATGTATATAGATCCCTGAAAGTTGCCACCCAGGTGGATAGTACTGTTAAGGCAGCATACGGTGTGTTAGGTTTCATTCATCGAGTAATTGAGTTCCAGAGCTGCAATATCATGCTGCAAATATACAAAACACTGGTGCGGCCATACTTGGAATATTGTGTGCAGTTCTGGTGCACATATTTCGGGAAGGACGGGACGAATTGGAAAATGTGCGGAGGAGATTAACCAGGATATTGCCTAGTCTGGAGGGAAGGTCTTATGCGGAAAGGCTGAGAGACTTGAACCTGTTCTCGTTGACAAGAAGAAGGCTAAGAGGGGATTTGACAGAGACATACAAGATGATCTAGATAGGGTAGACAGTGGAAGTATTTTTCTAGGATGATGATGTCAGTATGCACGAGGGGGCATAACTACAAATGAGGAGTGATAGAGTTAAGACAGATGTCAAAGGCAGGTTCTTTACTCAAGAGAGTGGTAAGGTTGTGGAATGTACTACCTGCTAATGTAGACAACTCAGCCACATCAGGAAGATTTAAACAATCCTTAGATAAGGATATGGGTGATTTTGGGATAGTGTAGGGGGACGAGCTGAGAACAGTTCACAGGTCGGCGCGACATCAAGGACTGAAGGGCCTGTTCTGCACTGTATTGTTCTATGACTATTGTGCTACAAGAGATTTCCGCTGTCTTAAACAGAGTGACAGATCTTGTATGTTGGCTTACGAAATGTCACTGATCTCTACCAAAAATGTACGAGGTCGAGTCAGGGCAATAATAAGTTGCTGCAACAGGAGGGGAACAGATAACTCCATGCAAAGCCCTGCTTCTTCTCACCTATTTTCACCTCCAAAACGGATGGAGTTCCAGAAAAAGCACCTCTGTATCCCACCACAACACTTTGCCCCAAAATCGTGGTATCTGGCTGTGCACGAGGTGGAGTGGAATAGTCTGTACCGGACCCATTGGGGGCCTGAAACACTTAGTTAAGACTAAAATCATCTGAGCATTGAGAACCCCACCACATTGTATGCATTTTCTATTGTTTTTACTCTGTTCCTGACTTCCCTTGTTTTTACAAAATAACCTGTTCAAAGTTGGTATTAAACACACCTGCACTCGCTGTGAATTGAACCCAGCCTCCCGGTCCAAGATTCGGGATATTTTCACCGCGTCACAAGACATCGACTCTAACTTCCCATGTCCCTTAATGTTTCTGGTGCTTAGCTGCTGAGTCACGCCCGAATCAACTTTGCAAATGGGAGGAAGGGGCGGAACTGGAGGACCAAGCCGCTGTTTGGTCCTCCAACCAGAGTGAGTGCGGAGCGTGGACAAAGCATTCTCGGGAGTGAACGCTTCAGAATTGGCCAGAAAGCAAACTGTTTTGCAGGATTGATTGTTGTCACTCCATAATGGAGTGTTAAACCTCTCTCATAAGTCAATGTGAGATTTTAAGAAATAGTTGTGATGTAAATCTGATAACGTACATATTTCCAATCGATTTGCACAAATTGAGTAAGAAACTTCTTTTCAAACGCAGAACGACTGGTAATTTACATACTTGGCCGGTATGGTTGAGTTGAACCGAATAATCTACTCACATACTCGACAGCTCTCAGTCGACAGAACAGTTGTTAATGACAAATATTTCACCCATGATTCAGTGCAGAATGAATATTCTCTATAAACTCACCGGAAACCTCAGACGCACGCGCAGTTTGGTTTCTATGGAGAGCATGCGCAGTGTCACATTGACAGAGAGAGCGACATGGAGCTGCTTTCTCCGGCAGCGGCTGCGATCGGCTTCAGAGAGCGGCGCTCAGAGCCGGTGTGTGGGAGACCTCGCTGGGAGAAAGGAGCGGAGAGAATTCACAAATCCCGGATAGAGGTTAAAATAAAAACGAAAAAGTCCCTCCAGGCCCGGGTAAGGAGGTGGCGGTCTCTGATCAGGGAAGCAGCCCAGGGTCACGGCAGCCATTTGTTTGAGGGAAGAGGGAGCTCGGTCCTGAGGGCCGCCATCTTGAGAAGGTCAAGGTGCAGGAGGGCGGGGCTCTCGGGGTCTGTAGAACAATCAGAGGAAAGGGAAGACCCATTGTTACTGATTAATTCCATGAACACAGCGTCACTGGGCGGTCCCACAGGAATATCCTCTCTCAGTCCTGCTGGGATGTTTCACCCAGTCAGAACCAGCAGCTCCCCTCCTCTCTCAGCTCCCCTTCTGTCCTTCCTGCAGGATCTGTCCCCTGGAACATTGAGCTGCCTGTCCTGTCCTCCCTCAGCTGTGTTTCTGCAATACCTGTGATATCCCAGACCCATCATAGGTTACTTCACTAAGACAGGAATGCACCCGATAGATGTTTCATAACATCAGCAATTGTTTAATACTCACTTACAGGCTTTTAATTACATCGTTTTTGAAGCATTTACTTCACATTCAATCATTTGCAATGGTGGGATTTGAACCTGTGTCCAGAGAATACGTGCTGAGTATTTTGGATACATTGTCACACAATAATGCCACCAGGCCATCACTTCGCCTGCTCACAGATTGTATATCCCAGTGCAACATGAATCAAAACCCTTTCTTCCTGCACAATTGTTTGACCCGGCACTCTGGTGGTGTGACTCAGTACCTCTCCATGTGGTATCCCTCACTGTGTGGTTCTAATTGCTGCCTCTGTCACCGTCTCTCACTTTTGAAGCTACTCCAGATCATGAGCCAACAGAATTCTCCACTCCAGAGAGATGAGGCAGCACAGGTCAGGAATGGAGACTGGGATTTTCCAGATCTCTGTGGGCTCAGTGCCATTCTATATGTGTAACCCTCAAAGCATTAGTCTAATTTCCCATTCTGCCTATTTCTGTGTCTTCGACAGGTACGCATGGAGTTCCTGACTCAATAGACTTGCCCACTGCTAGTTGGGACGATGGTTGGTCAGCCAGAAAGACAAAGTCAGGGAGGTCGGGAGTCTTCAATAAATCCTGCCACCAGGTAAGATCATTCCAGTGCACAGAGCAGAAAGTAATAAGGGGTATCCAAACATGAGCTAACAAGACATGACATCGAGAAAGTGCTAGAGGGGGAGCACAGTACAGACACAACCCAGGCTCAATCACCACGCCTGCTGCAAGTTTTGTTGTAATGAGATAGCATCGGGAGTTCCCAGTTATCAGTCCAGGCCTGTGCTTTCTTAGGGAGCATCAGAAAAACTGAGGGGAAAGCAGGCCTCCCACGAGAGGCCTGAGATCTTTCTGTTCCCTATTTCCTCTCTAACACTGTATCTATGGCTTGTATTGAGTACCAGTGTCTTCAATCATTCTAACTCCTATAACAGTTCCTATCTCTGTCATCTCCTCCCCTCTCACCAATTATTTCACATATTTGAAACCTCCAGTCCCGATGACCATCCTTATCGCTGTACCTTGGTTCAGTCTCTACAACATGCCTTGTCTCGATAGTCTCCTCCTCCAATAACTGGAGACATAGGATCTGTTTCTGTGCGGCATGACTCTTCGGCCAAGGCTCCCTAAATGGAATGAGTTGTGTTTGCCTATTTTTGGCCTATATCCCTTCAAATCCTCTCCTCTCCATGTACTTGCCCAAGTGTCTTTTCCATATTGTAATTGGACTTGTTTTGCCAGTTCCTCTGGCAGTCCATTCTGTCTATGCACCATCCTCTGTGGATAATATTGCCCCCCAGCTTCCTCTTTAAATCCGTGCTCTCTCACCTCACGTTTATGCCTCTAGCTTTAGACTCACCTACCCTTGGCAATTCACCTTACTTAGACCCTACATGGTTTCATAAACCTTTATAAGGTCACCCCGTGGCCTCCTCTGCCCAGGAGAAATATTGACGACAGTGTTACCAACATCTCCAACTCATGTACTCAATGCTCTGACCAATGAAGACAAGTGTGCCAATTGCTGCTTTCAATACCCTGTCGCCCTGTGATGCCAGTCCAAGGAACAATGTAACTGCACCCCTTGGTCTCTCTCTTTTCTACAGCACTGTCCAGAGCCCAACCATTACCCGTGTTAGTCCTCCCTGGTTTGTCTTAACTAAATCCAACACCTGAATTAAATTCCATCTTTCATTCCTTGGCCCAGTTGATTAACATCCCCTTCGATAACTATATTCCCTGCCCACTCTTCCACTAATCTTGGTATCTACAAACATACTAACAGGGACTCCTATATTTCCACCCAGATTGTTTATGTAAGTGGTGCACAACAGTGGTCCCAGCACCAATCCTTACAGCACACTGCTGGTCAGAGGCCTCCAGTCTGAACAACATCCCTCTCCCACCACCTTCTGTCTCCCACTGTCATCCCATTTTGTATCCAGTTGGCTAGCTCTCACTGCTCCCTTGTGATCTACCCTTACTAACCAATGAATCATGCTAAATCCTGAACAAGGGTTTGCGGAAGCCCGAAACAACGTCTGTTGCTCTGCCTTCGTCTATCTTTTTGGTCACATCTTGAGCAAACTCCAGTCAAGTTTGTGAGAGATCTTTTCCTATGCACAAAGCCATGCTGGCTGTCCGTAATCAGGCCTTATCTTTCCAAATGCATGTAAGGCCGACCTTTCAGAATGACCTCCAACAACTGACCCACCATGATGTCTCGCTCATCAGTCTGTAGTTCCCTGGCTTTCTCTTGCAGCCTTTCTTAATTGATGACACAACATTATAATCATAGTCAGAGAGTCATACCGCACTGTTCGGTTAACGCTAACCATACTCTAAAACGGATCTCATCCCACCTGCCTATTCCTGGATCATATCACTTCAAACCTTTCCTATTCCTGTACTAATCCAAATGTCTTTTGAACATTGTAATTGTCCCCATGTTCACCCCTTCCTTGGGAAGTTCATTTCACATACAACTCACCGTCTGTGGAACAATGTGCCTCTCATGTCTTTTTTTTAACATGTCTCTCCTATAAACTTAAAAATGTAGTGCCTTGTCTTGAACCTCCCCTGTCCATGGGAAAAGAGAACTCCCATTAACTCTATCTATCCTCCTCATGATTTTATAAACTTCTATGAGGTCATCTGTCAACATTCAGGTTTCAGTGAAAAATACCAACGTATTCAGCCTTTCTTTATACTGAAGCCTTTCGTACCCAGCCACATCCCAGTAAATCTCCTCCCAACCCTTTCCAGCTTAATAATATCCTTCCTATAACTGGTAGACAAGAACTGGACACAGTATTCCAGAAGAGGACTCACCAATGGCCTGTATAATCTCAATATGACTTCCAACTCCTATATCCAAAAGACTGAGCAATGAAAGCAAGTGAGGCAAGCACCTTTTTTTAAACTATCCTGTCTCTCCATGTTGCAAACTTCAAAGAATTATGTAGCTGAACCCTGAGGTCCCTCTGTTCTACAACACTACCGAAGGTCTTGCCAATAATTGTATAAGTCCTGCCCGTGTTTGTTGTACCAAATGCATTACCTCGCATTTATTCAGATTGAACTCCAACTACAGTTTTTCAGCCATTCACACATTTCATCAGGATCACTTTGTAATCTCAGAAAACCTTCTTTACTGTCCACAATGCCACCCTCCAGTCTACCTGCCTATCACACATAGCTCTCTATGGTACAAATATCTCTGCTAGGGGCCCTACAATTTCTTCACCAGCTTCCCACAATGTCTTGAGATACATTTGATCAGGTCCTGGGGATTTATCTACCTTTGTGTTTAAAAACCTCCAGCACCTCCTTTTTTATAATATGGACCCATTTCAAGACATTGAGTCATAGAGATGTACAACACAGAAACAGGCCCTTCGGACCAACTCCTGCATGGCGTTTCTAGTCGCATTTGCCACAATTATGCTAATATCCCTCTAAACCTTTGCTATTCATACACCCATCCACATGCCTTTTAAATGCATTTCTATCAGCCTCCACTATTTGCTCTGGCAGCTTATTCCATCCACTCTGCGGGAGCCAGTTGTCATTTAGATCCCTTTGAAAAGTTTTCCTCGCCTGGGGAAATGACCTTGGCTATTGACCATGTCGATGGCCGTCATGATTTTAAATACCTTTTATCGGTTAACTCCTTAGCTTCCCATGTTCAAGTGAAAACAGCCCCAGCCTATTCAGGCTTTTCCCTGAAGCGCAAACCCTCCAACCCTGGCAGCATCCTTGGTCATTTCTTCTGAACCCTTTCATGTTCCACAACATCCTTCCGATGGTATTGAGACCAGAATTGCACACAGTATTCCAATAGTGGTCAGGCAAAACACTGTTTAGTTCCCTGACCGCCCCAGTCTTTATCCACAGTAAGTTCCAAAGTGAGATATTTGTGTTGGATCTTGTAGTTTCACACATTGTTGACTTCATTGATCATTAAGGATACCGGTTTTGTCCCGAGCTCTTCTTTTGTTCTTAATACATTTGTAGAGTCTCTTTGGATTCTCCTTAACTTTCTCTGCCAAAGCTATCTCGTGTCCCCTTTTTACATTCCAGATTTCCATCCTAAGTGTATTTCTACAGCCCCGATGCTCATGAAGGGATTCCCTTGAGTCAGCCAGTTATATCTGACATGTGACCCATTTTATCTTGACCACAACCTCGAAACTCAGCCAGTGTTTCCTAATTCAGTCAGCATTGAGCTGCACACTAACAGGAACACGCTGGCGCTGAACGCTCCTTTTATCTCGGTTTTAAAATATTCCTACTTGCCAGACTTCCCTTTATCTGCAAATAGCCTCCCCAGATCTACTTTAAAAATTCATGTCTAATACTATCTTGCTCTATTGAATAACTTTAACTTGTGGACCAGGCCTGTCCTTTTCCATCGCTATTTTCAAACTAATACAATTGTAGTAACTTTCCAAAGTGCTCCCCCACTAACACCTCAGTCCCGTTCCCTACCTTGTTTCCCAAGGGGAGGTCAGGTTTAGCCCCATTCTCCAGTTGGGCCACTGACACAATGACTGGGAGTTTTCAGAACACACTTAACAAATTCCTTCCATCCAAATGGTTAACTTAGTAGCAATCCCAGTCCAGGTTTGGAACGGTTAAGATCCCCTATCATTAAAACCCTATTATTCTAAGAGATATCTGAAATCTCCTGACATATTTGCTCCTTCATCTCCCATTGCCTATCGCTGTAGTCCGACTGTAGAAAACTAATGGCCAATTTTTATTTCTCAGTTCCACTAATATCGCTTAACTGGGCGATCCTGCATGAATACTCCCTCTAGGTACTGCTGGGATGTTTCCCCCAATCAAAACCACCAGCTCTCCTCCTGTTTTGCCTCCTGTTCTATCCTTCCTGTAGCATCTGTCTCCGGAACATTGAGCTGCTGGTCCTGTTGCTCCCTCAGCTGTGTTTCTGTAATACTTCTGCTATCCCGATCCCATGTTCCCATCCATGCTCTGGGTTCATCTGCCTTATCTGTCTGGCCCTTTGCATTGAAATAACAGCAGTTTAATCCACCAGTTTTCCCTCATTGTCTGCTATGTCCTTGCCTGCCTTGTCTACTTATATTCCTCTCTTGAACATTTGTACCAGCCTCAACTTTCTTTCTGGCCTTACGACTCTTTGGGGTCACACAGCCCTGCCAGACGAGTTTCAATCCTCTCGAGCAGCTCCAGCAACGCTCCCCACCAGGATGTGGGTCCCCCTCCTGCTCCCAGTTCAGGTGTATTCCCCACCCTGTCTATCTGTGCTGACACCTCCAGAGATCTCAGGACTTGCCCACCAAGATCCCTGTGTTCCTCAGTACTCCAAGAGGACCTACCATTCATGATGTATATCATTCGTTTATTAGACTTCCCACAGTGCATTACCTCACAGTGATCAGAAGTAAACTCTGTCTGCCATTACTATGCTCAGTTTATCATCTGATCGATATCAGACTGCAGCCTGAGTCCATCCCGCTCACTGTAGACAACACCCTCCATCTTTTATGTCATCTGCAAACCTACTAATGATTCCTTCTGCTTTCCCATCCGAGCGATTAATGTGCGTAACATCCAGCCATGGTTCCTGCACAGATCCCTGTGGTACACCCGCTGGATAATGGCTTTCTATCACAAAAACAACCCTCCACCTATTGAGGACCTAATTTACTAACTTGCCTTGGATCCCATGGGCTGTTCCCTTTTGGACCAGCCTTCCATCTGGGACCTCGTCAAAGACCTTAATGAACTCCATATAAACCACATCATCTGCACTGCCCTCTTCAATATCAGAGGACAGTCGTCTACCAACTCCATACAGACAATCCCAAATGAAATTGCGCGGGTATCTGTTTTTGGCGAATACATTGTAGAGGTATTCTTCTTCCTCTTTTTGCAGTTCTGGTGTACTGCAGTGTGTTGTGGCCCTTTTAAACAGTGTCTTGATGCAACCTCTTTTGTGTGTGTTGGGGTGGTTGCTTTCGTCGTTTAGGACTTGGTCTGTGTGTGTGGCTTTCCTGTATACCTTTGTGGTGAATTCTCCGTTCGGTGTTCTCTGTACCATCACGTCTCGGAATGGGAGTCGGGTGTCCTTTTCGTCCTCTCTAGTGAATCGGATTCCTGTGAGTGTGGCGTTGATGATCCGGTGTGTGTTCTCTATTTCTGTATTTTTAAGGATTACTAAGGTGTCATCCACATATCTGACCCAGAGTTTGGGTTGAATTTGCGTTAAGACTGTGTGTTCTAATCTTTGCATTACCGCTTCTGCTATGAGTCCAGAGATGGGTGAGCCCATGGGTGTGCCGTTGATTTGTTCATATATTTGGTTGTTGAATGTGAAGTGTGTTGTGAGACACAGATCCAGTAGTTTGAGTATGCCGTCTTTTTTGATAGGTTCACCGTCCTGTTGTCTGTTGTGTATGTCCAGCAGGTTGGCTATTGTTTCTCTGGCTAGGGTTTTGTCGATAGAGGTGAACAGTGCCGTGACATCGAATGAGACCATACTTTCTTCCTTGTCTATGTGTCCAAGAATTCCTGTGTTGACTGTACAAAGTGTCTAGATCCGCTGATCAGGTGTTTCAGTTTCTGCTGTAGTTCTTTAGTCAGTTTGTGTGATGGTGTCCCAGGTAGTGATACTATGGGTCTGAGTGGGATATCTGGTTTGTGCACTTTAGGTAGTCCATAGAATCTGAGGGTGTTGTTGCTTTCAGGTTTCATTCTTTGTAGGTCAAACCTGGTTATCTGTCCGTTTTTCTTTGTAGGTTTCTCAGTGTGTTGTTTATCCTATTGGTGAGCTGTGGGGTGGGGTCAAACTCCACGCAATTTCATCCACAGATGCCTCAGGGAAAGACAACGGAACGAGGACATGCCACAACCCAAAGGACGAGCCACACTACCATACATCAAAAACATTTCGGAACTGACAGCCAGACTACTGGGACCACTAGGACTCATAGCAGCACACAAACCAACAGCCGCCCTCAGACAACAACTCACCAGGACGAAGGACCCGATACCCAGCGTGAGCAAAACCAATGTAGTGTACAAAATCCCATGCAAGGACTGCACAAAACGCTACATAGGACAAACAGGAAGACAGCTAACAATCTGAATCCATGAACACCAACTAGCCACGAAAGGACACGACCAGCTATCCTTAGTAACCACACACGCAGATGACCAGCAACGTGAGTTCGACTGGGACAACACTACTATATTAGGACAAGCCAAACAGAGAACAGCCAGGGAATTCCTAGAGGCATGGCACTCATCCACAGTTTCAATCAATAAACACATCGACCTGGACCCAATATACCGACCACTGCAGCGGACAGCTGGAACTGACAACCGGAAGCGGCAGGGACAGACCACAAGAAATGCCGGAGGAAACATCCCAGAAACACTTCACAGGAGGCTCGCTGAGGATGTCACCTAGACAGGGGACGAAACGTCTGCAACACAAATTCCCAGCTCGGCGAACAGAACCACAACAAGGAGCACCCGAGCTACAAATCTTCTCCCAAACTTTGAACCCTTTAGACTCTACAAAGCTCCGTCATGAACAAGCCACCATCTGTCTATTTCCTTTGCCTTCTTCAGTGTCTGCAACTCTCGCTGTATCTTCCAGTAACGTTCTTTAGTCACTGCAGGTCTGCCTAGCTCCCCAGACAACCTGTTCCATCCCCTACAGCTCCCTTTGCTCTGTCTAATCCTCCTCTTTCCCACTGTCTTCCAGGCACAGCGGCGATCCTGTAAGAGAGCAGTGCGGATTGGGATGTTATAAATCTCAGCTGAGGTTTGATGCCAACCATTACCTGGGAATCACAAGGGGAGAGACCCTGAGCGAGTGCAGCACAGAGCGGGAGAATATAAATCAGCAGCGAGGGTCAAGGCCGACTGGGACATGGATTTGGATAAAAAGCAGAGCAGGTGGCTCAAAATCAGCACTTAGTCACAGAGGGAGTGACCGTGTGAGGGAGCAACTTGGAACAGGAGCATGAGGCTGACTCACACCTGGGAGAATATAAATCCGCACTGAGGATCGAGGCCTAGTTGTACCTGGGAGTCATAGAGACGGTGACCCTGTGAGGGAGCAGACTGGAGTGAGAGCTGGACGATTACACGTCCGAGGAGACACATCACTGTGTGTGCACGTGTCCCTCCCTTGTTATATGTTTGTTTGTGTGTATTTATGCGTGTGTGTCCCCTTCCCTCTTGTGTGTGTGTGTGTAACTCTCCTCAATGTGTGTGTTTATACCTTCCTCGATGTGTGTGAGCATGTCCCTCCCTCACTGTGTGTGTGTGTGTCTGTCCCCCTCGCTGTGTGTGCGTGTGTCCCCTCTCGCTTTCTGAGCACATGTCCCACCCTTGCTGTGTCTGCGTGTCTCAACCTCGCTGTGTGTGTGTGTGTGTGTGTGTCCCAACCTCGCTGTGTATGTGTATGTGTGTGTGTGTGTATCCCTCTTGCTGTGAGTGTGTGTGCCCCCTTGCAGTGTGTGTGTGTCCTCCCCTCTCTCTGTATGCGTATCACTCACTCACTGTGTGTCTGTTTGTCCCTCCCTCACTGTGAGAGTGTGTGTGTGCGTGTCCCTCTCTCACTGTGTGCGCTTCGCTCTTGCTGTGTGTGTCCCTCATGCTGTGTGTGTGTGCGTTTCCCTCCCTCACTGTTTGTGCGTGTCCCACCCTCGCTGTGTGTGTGTGTCCCTCCCTCGCTGTGTGTGTGTCCCTCCCTCTGTGTGTGTGTGTGTCCCTCCCTCTGTGTGTGTGTGTGTCCCTCCCTCGCTGTGTGTGTGTGTGTCTCTCTTGCTGTGAGTGTGTGTGCCCCTCTTGCAGTGTGAGGGTGCCTTCCCCTCGCTCTTTATGTGTGTGTATGCGTATCACTCACTCACTGTGGGTCTGTTTGTCCCTCCCTCGCTGTGAGAGTGTGTGTGTGTGTGTCCTTCCGTCGCTGTGTGTGTGTGTGTGTCCCTCCCTCGCTGTGTGTGTGTGTGTGTGTGTCCTTCCCTCGCTGTGTGTGTGTGTGTGTGTGTGTCCCTCCCTCGCTGTGTGTGTGTGTCCTTCCCTCGCTGTGTGTGTGTGTGTGTGTGTGTGTCCCTCCCTCGCTGTGTGTGTATGTCCCTCCCTCGCTGTGTGTGTGTGTGTGTCCTTCCCTCGCTGTGTGTGTGTGTGTGTGTGTGTGTGTGTCTCCCTCGCTGTGTGTGTGTGTGTCCTTCCCTCGCTGTGTGTGTGTGTGTGTGTGTGTGTCTCCCTCGCTGTGTGTGTGTGTGTGTGTGTGTCCCTCCCTCGCTGTGTGTGTGTGTGTCCTTCCCTCGCTGTGTGTGTGTGTGTGTCCTTCCCTCGCTGTGTGTGTGTGTGTGTGTCCCTCCCTCGCTGTGTGTGTGTGTCCTTCCCTTGCTGTGTGTGTGTGTCCTTCCCTTGCTGTGTGTGTGTGTGTGTGTGTCCTTCCCTCGCTGTGTGTGTGTGTGTCCCTCCCTCGCTGTGTGTGTGTGTGTGTCCTTGCCTTGCTGTGTGTGTGTGTCCTTCCCTCGCTGTGTGTGTGTGTGTGTGTGTGTGTCCTTGCCTTGCTGTGTGTGTGTGTCCTTCCCTCGCTGTGTGTGTGTGTGTGTCCCCCTCCCTCGCTGTGTGTGTGTGTGTGTCCCCCTCCCTCGCTGTGTGTGTGTATGTGTCCCCCTCCCTCGCTGTGTGTGTGTGTGTGTGTCCCTCCCTCGCTGTGTGTGTGTGTGTCCCTCCCTCGCTGTGTGTGTGTGTGTGTGTCCCTCCCTCGCTGTGTGTGTGTCCCTCCCTCGCTGTGTGTGTGTGTCCCCCTCCCTCGCTGTGTGTGTGTGTGTCCCTCCCTCGCTGTGTGTGTGTATCCCCCTCCCTCGCTGTGTGTGTGCGTGGCCTTCCCTCGCTGTGTGTGCATGTGTCTTCCCCTCGTTGGGTGTGCGAATGTCCCTCTCTTGCTCTGTGTGTGTTTTTGTGTTTGTGTGTGTCCCTCCCTCACTGTGTGTGCATGTCCCTTCCTAGCTCTGTGTTCGTGTCCCTCTCTCGCTGTGTGTGTCTGTAATTTTGTGCTTGCGCATGCGTGTGTCCCTCCCTCGCTGTGTGTGCGTGTCCCCCTCTAGCTGTGAGTATGTGTGTCCCTGTTGCAGTGTATGTGAGTGTCCTTCCCTTGCTGTGTGTGTGTGAGTATGTGTGTCCCTCCCTCGCTGTGTGCCTGCGTGTATCCCCTTAACTGTGTGTATGCATGCATGTCCCTCCCTCGCGTTGTGTGTGTGTGTGTGTCCCTCCCTTGCTCTTTGTGTATATCCCCCTCAGTGTGTGTGCTAATCTCCCCTTGCTGTGTGACTGCATGACCCCCTTGCTGTGTGTGCATGTCTCCCTCCCTCGCCATATCTGTGCGTGTCCCCTCCCGCTGTGTGTGTTTATGTCTGTCGCTCCCTCGCTGTGTGTGTGCATGTCCCTCCCACGGTGTGTGTGTGCATGTCCTTCCCTCGCTGTGCGTGGGCGTGTCCCTACCTCGCTGTGTGTCTCAGCAAGCCTCTCGCTCACTGTCTGTGTCCCTCGCTCGCTGAGTGTGTGTGTGTGTGTGTATACGTTTGTGTGTTGCCGCTTCGCAGCGTGTCCCTCACTCGCTGTTTGTGTGTCACTCCCTCGCGTTGTTTGCGCGTGTCCCTCCCTCACTCTGTGCGTTTCCCTCCTCGCTGTGTGTGTGCGTGCCCCTCCCTCGCTGTGTGTGTGCGTGTCCCTCCTCGCTGTGTCTGTGTGTGTGTCCTTCCCTCACTGTGTCTGTGTGTGTCCCTCCCTCGCTCTGTGTGTATGTGTGTGTCTCTCCCTCGCTGTGTGCGGTCCCACCCTCGATGTGTGTGTGTGTGTGTGTGTGTGTGTGTGTGTGTGTGTGTGCCTCACTTGCTGTGTATGTGTTTGTCCCTCCCTCGCTGTGTGTGTGTGCGTGTCCCTCGCTGTGTATGTGTCAGTTCCCCCCGAATGTGTGTGTGTGTCCCTCTTGCTGTGCGTGTGTGAGTGCATGTCCCCCCTTGCTGTGTGTGCGTGTCCCTCCGACGCTGTGTGTGCATGTCCTTCTCCCCCTTGCTGTGTGTGTGCACGCGCGCGCATGTCCCTCCCTCGCTGTGTGCGTGTGTCCCCCTCCTGCTGTGAGTATGTGTCCCTCTTGATGTGTATGTGAGTGTCACTCCCTCATGGTGTGTCTGTTTGTCCCTCCCTCGTTGTGTCTGCGTGTATCCCCTTAACTGTGTGTATGTGTGCGTGTCCCTCCCTCGCTTTGTGTGTGTGTCCCACTTGCTGTGTGTGCGCGTGTCACTCCCTTGCCGTGTGTGTGCGTGTCCCCTCTCCCTGTATGTGCGTGCTTCTGTGCACATGCCCTGCCCCTGACCGTGTGTGCTTGTCCTTCCTTCCCTGTGTGTGTGTGTGTCCCTCCCTCGCTGTGTGTGTGTGTGTGTCCTTGCCTTGCTGTGTGTGTGTGTCCTTCCCTCGCTGTGTGTGTGTGTGTGTGTGTGTGTCCTTGCCTTGCTGTGTGTGTGTGTCCTTCCCTCGCTGTGTGTGTGTGTGTGTCCCCCTCCCTCGCTGTGTGTGTGTGTGTGTCCCCCTCCCTCGCTGTGTGTGTGTATGTGTCCCCCTCCCTCGCTGTGTGTGTGTGTGTGTGTCCCTCCCTCACTCTGTGCGTTTCCCTCCTCGCTGTGTGTGTGCGTGCCCCTCCCTCGCTGTGTGTGTGCGTGTCCCTCCTCGCTGTGTCTGTGTGTGTGTCCTTCCCTCACTGTGTCTGTGTGTGTCCCTCCCTCGCTCTGTGTGTATGTGTGTGTCTCTCCCTCGCTGTGTGCGGTCCCACCCTCGATGTGTGTGTGTGTGTGTGTGTGTGTGTGTGTGTGTGTGTGTGCCTCACTTGCTGTGTATGTGTTTGTCCCTCCCTCGCTGTGTGTGTGTGCGTGTCCCTCGCTGTGTATGTGTCAGTTCCCCCCGAATGTGTGTGTGTGTCCCTCTTGCTGTGCGTGTGTGAGTGCATGTCCCCCCTTGCTGTGTGTGCGTGTCCCTCCGACGCTGTGTGTGCATGTCCTTCTCCCCCTTGCTGTGTGTGTGCACGCGCGCGCATGTCCCTCCCTCGCTGTGTGCGTGTGTCCCCCTCCTGCTGTGAGTATGTGTCCCTCTTGATGTGTATGTGAGTGTCACTCCCTCATGGTGTGTCTGTTTGTCCCTCCCTCGTTGTGTCTGCGTGTATCCCCTGTGTGTGTGTGTGTCCCTCGCTTGCTGTGTGTGTGTCCCTCGCTTGCTGTGTGTGTGTCCCTCGCTTGCTGTGTGTGTCCCTCCCTCGCTGTGTGTGTATGTGTCCCTCCCTCGCTGTGTGTGTGTGTCCCTCCCTCGCTGTGTGTGTGTGTGTCCCTCCCTCGCTGTGTGTGTGTGTCCCTCCCTCGCTGTGTGTGTGTGTGTCCCTCCCTCGCTGTGTGTGTGTGTCCCTCCCTCGCTGTGTGTGTATGTGTCCCTCCCTCGCTGTGTGTGTGTGTGTCCCTCCCTCGCTGTGTGTGTGTGTGTCTCTCCCTCGCTGTGTGTGTGTGTGTCCCTCCCTCGCTGTGTGTGTGTCCCTCCCTCGCTGTGTGTGTGTCCCTCCCTCGCTGTGTGTGTGTGTGTCCCTCCCTCGCTGTGTGTGTGTGAGTTTCCCCACTTGCTGTGTGTGTGTGTTTCCCTCTTGGTGTGCGTGTGTGTGCTTGGCCCTCCCTCGTTGTGTGAGCATGTGTCTCCCCCGTCGCTGTGTGTGCGCGTGTCCCTTTCTTGCTCTCTGTGTGTGTTTGTGTGTCTCCCTCCCTCGCTGTGCATGCATGTCCCTCCCTGGCTGTGTGTGTGCGTGTCCCCCTCTCGCTGTGTGTGGCTGTGTTTGTGTGCTTCCTC
Organism: Chiloscyllium plagiosum; assembly: GCF_037043375.1. NCBI lineage: Eukaryota > Metazoa > Chordata > Chondrichthyes > Orectolobiformes > Hemiscylliidae > Chiloscyllium > Chiloscyllium plagiosum. Next base: position 92,463,387 of record NW_028270159.1, on the reverse strand, counting down.
ATGCGCGTGTCGCTCCCCCGCTGTGTGTACATGTCCCTCCCTCACTGTGTGTGTGTGTGTGTGTGTGTGTGTGTGTCCCTCCCTCCCTCGCTGTGTGTGCGTGTCCCTCTCTCACTGTGTGTTTCTGTTTGTGTGCTTCCTCATGCACGTGTCACTCCCTCGCTGTCTGTGTATGTGTGTCCCTCCCTCATTCTGTGTGTGTGCGCGCGCGTGTCCCTCTTGCTGTGCCTGTGTGTGCGTGGCCCTTCCTCACTGTGCGTGCATGTGTCGCCTTCTCGCTGTATGTGCATGTGTGTGCGTGTGTGTAGTCCAACCCTCGCTGTCTGTGTGTGTGCGCGTGTCCCTCCCTCACTGTGTATGTATGAATTTCCCCCCTTGCTCTGTGTGTGTGCGTGTGTGTGTGTGTGTGTGTGTGTGTGTGTGTGTCCCTCTTGCTGTGTTTGTGTGTGCCTGGCCCTTCCTCGCTGTGTGTGCATGTGTGTCCTCCTCGTTGTGTGTGCGCATGTCCCTCTCTTGCTCTGTGTGTGTGTGTGTGTGTGTGTTTGTGTGCATGTCTCCTCTGGCTGTGTGTGTGCTTGTCCCTCTCTCACTGTGTGTGTCTGTGTTTGTGTGCTTCCTCATGCGCGTGTCACTCCCTCACTATGTGTGCGTGTCCCTCCCTCGCTGTCGGTGAGTGTGTGTGTCCCCCTCCCTCGCTCTGTGTGTGCATGTGTGTCCCTCCCTCGCTGTGTGTATGTGTGTTCCCTCCCTCGCTGTCTGTTTGTGCGTGCGTGTTCTTCCCTCGCTGTGTATGTGTGAATTGCCCCCTTGCTGTGTGTGTGTGTGTCTCGCTGTGCATGTGTGTGTGTGTGGCCCTCCCTCACTGTGTGTGCATGTGTCTCCTCTTCACTGTGTGTGCGCGTGTCCCTCTCTTGCTGTGTGTGTGTGTCTGTGTTTGTGTGTGTCCATGTCCCTCACTGGCTGTGTGTGTGCGTGCCCTTCTCTCACTGTGTGTCTGTAATTTTGTGCTTGTGTATGTGTGTGTTCTTACCTCGCTGTGTGTACGTGTCCCCCTCTTGCTGTGAGTATGTGTGTCCCTCTTGCAGTGTATGTGAGTGTCCTTCCCTTGCACTGTGTGTGTGTGTGTGTGTGTATGTGTGTGTGTGTATGTGTGTTACTCTTGCTGTGTGTGTGGCCCTCTCTCGCTGTGTGTGCATGTGTCTCCCCCTCGCTGTTTGTGCGCGTGTCCCTCTCTTGCTGTGTGTGTGTGTGTGTGTGTGTGTGTGTGTGTGTGTGTGTGTGTGTGTGTGTTTGCGTGTGTCCATGTCCCTCCCTGGCTATGAGTGTGCGTGTCCCTCTCTCGCTATGTGTCTGTGTTTGTGTGCTTGAGCATGCGCGTGTCCATCTCTCGCTATGTGTGCGTGTCCCCTCTTGCTGTGAGTATGTTTGACCCTTTTACAGTGTATGTTAGTGTCCTTCCATCGCTGCGTGTGTGTCTGTATGCGTGTCACTCCCACAGTGTGTGTGTGTCCCTCCCTTGCTGTGTGTCTGTGTGTATGTCCCTCCCTCACTTCGTGTGTGTGTTCCCCTCGCTGTGTGAGTGCGTGTATCCCTTCCTCGCTGTGTAAGTCCCTCCCTCGATTTGCGTGTGTGTCCCTCCCTCGCTGTGTATCTGCGTGTATCCCCCTTACTGTGTGTGCATGTCCCTCCCTCGCTGTGTGTCTGCAGGTATCTCCCACACTGTGTGTGTGTGTCCCTCCCTCGCTGTGTGTGTGTGTCCCTCCCTCGCTGTGTGTCTGCAGGTATCTCCCTCACTGTGTGTGTGTGTGTGTTCCTCCCTCGCTGTGTGTGTGTGTCCCTCCCTCGCTCTGTGTGTGTGTCCCTCCCTCGCTGTGTGTGTGTGTCCCTCCCTCGCTGTGTGTGTGTGTGTCCCTCCCTCGCTGTGTGTGTGTGTGTGTGTCCTTCCCTCGCTGTGTGTGTGTGTGTGTCCCTCCCTCGCTGTGTGTGTGCGTCCCTCCCTCGCTGTGTGTGCATGTCCCTCCCTTGCTGCATGTCTCAGCAAGTCTCTCGCTCGCTGTGTGTCCCTCCTTCGCTGTGTGTGTGTGTGTGTACCTCCCTCGCTGTGTGTGTGCGCGTCCCTCCCTCGCTGTGTATGCGTATCCCTCCCTCGCTGTGCGTGTGCATGTCCCTCC